>NC_134398.1:13231606-13849106 GCF_050003625.1 Haematobia irritans | reverse complement strand
CTTATACAGAAGGATGAATATGTAATTATACTTTGCTGGAATAAATTTAGTGTAGGATGAAAGTAATCTGTAGACACTGGGCAAAAATGTTGGTTACAATTATATTTTAATTCGTGATGTTGTAATGTCATACAAAAATAAAAATATAGGAGACAAAGAAAAGACTGTTTACACTTTAGAAAGTAAATAAAAAATTCCCAAAATTAATTTTAATTTATTATTTTTATAAATAATAAAACCCAAACAAATCATGAAAATCTTATATCTTGGTCCTTTAGTGATTTGTATAATGAGTATGAGTAACTTTAATTCTAATAAGATACTAGGCTGTATGAGTTACATTTACTTTGTATATAAAAAGCATTATCAGTATAACTTATACCACCTAGGGTAAAGGGTGATACGGTCAAAATTTGGTCAAGGAAAAACGCGTGTAAATCGGTGAAATCGTTTATTTAAAAAATCAAATTAAATTTCTTTTTCAAGTTCAATTAGTATAAAATTCAGGAAAAATATTCAGTTAGGCTTTCGCTTTTCCAAATCCGAATTGCCGGGCCTCACGCTAGACACCTGTCATCAGATTTTGTACAGCCACCTTGTCCATCTTCTTCGCCACAGAAAGCCAGTTTGCCTTGAACTGCTGCTCGTCCTTAGCAGTTTTTTGGTCTTCTTTAGGTTCCGCTTGACAATAGCCCAGTATTTCTCAATTGGGTGGAGCTCTGGTGTGTTGGGAGGGTTCTTGTCCTTGGGAACCACCTGCACGTTGTTGGCGGCGTACCACTCCATGGCCTTTTTGCCGTAATGGCAAGATGCCAAATCCGGCCAAAACAGTACGGAACAACCGTGTTTCTTCAGAAAAGGCAGCAGACGTTTATTCAAACACTCTTTCACGTAAATTTCTTGGTTGACAGTCCCGGAAGCTATGAAAATGCTGCTTTTCAAGCCACAGGTACAGATGGCTTGCCAAACCAGATATTTCTTTGCGAACTTTGACAGTTTTATGTGCTTGAAAATATCTGCTACCTTTCCCCTTCCTTTTGCCGTATAAAATTCCAGTCCCGGAAGCTGCTTGTAGTCGGCTTTGACGTAGGTTTCGTCGTCCATTACCACGCAGTCAAACTTCGCCAGCATCGTCGTGTACAGCCTCCGGGATCGCGCTTTGGCCGTCGTATTTTGTTTATCATCGCGATTTGGAGTCACTACCTTCTTGTAAGTCGATAGTCCGGCTCGTTTTTTGGCTCGATGCACGGTTGTAGACGATACACCCAGCTTATTTGCGGCATCTCGGAGAGAGAGGTTAGGGTTTCGCTTGAAACTACCGGCAACTCTCTTTGTCGTTTCAGCGGCTTCCGGTTTTCGATTTCCCCCCGATCCAGACTTCCTGGCTGTCGACAAACGTTCCCCAAACAGTTTAATTACATTTGTAACGGTTGATTTGGCAACTTTTAGCGATTTTGCCAGCTTTGCGTGCGAGTAGCTCGGATTTTCGCGATGCGCGAACAAAATTTTGATACGCTGCTCTTCTGGCTTGGACGGCATTTTGACAACTGAAGAGTGAATTCCAAAATCAAAATAGGAGCAACATTCTACAAATACACACACCTTCAAAATGAGGGGTGTTCAGGTTTTTTAAATGCAAAATTGAAAGAAATACGTCAAGTTTATATTGACCAAATTTTGACCGTATCACCCTTTACACAAAGCAAGTTATAACTCAATGACAATTAGTCGTACAACCCGGAGTTATCATACTAGTTTTGGAGTTTTAGAATAAATGATTAGCTTTTAAATCACGCATGTATCTTTAGAAACAACCACCATTAATTCTAGATAAAAAATTCACACAATAATTACTATGATGGAAATATTATATTATTTCATTTGGAAAAGTCAAAGGTAACTCGATTTGAAAATTGATTTTGATAACAAGTAAAATGAATTTTTTAGGAAAATAAAAAATTCAAAGGTATCTTGATATGAACAAATTAATTGTTTAACAAGTAAAAATAATTTTAAGCAAAAAATAAAAAATCAAATGTGACTTGATTAAATATAAATATGTTAGAGTGGTGTTGATCCTACAACCACCACAGATATATGTAGGTATTATCCCATAAGTCTACTTTTTGGTAAGAGAAATAGGGCTTCCACATATGAATCGGCCAATATAATAATGCTAATAGGTTTATATATACGATTTAATTGCTATTAAAAAACAGTCTGAGTATGAATAATGTTTCTTAGATATTGAATATAACATTTTTAAACTTTTCTGATTATTAGGAATGAGTATTAAGAGTTTCGAACTAAGTTAGTAAAATACTTCCATTACACTAGCCAACAGTCATTTTGTGAATTGGTTCTAGCATAATTTTTCTCATTGATTTTGACCTACTAAACACGAAAATGAGTTTTAAAAAATTTTCTGTCGATTGGTTTTCGAGATACAATTTTTTGAACTTTTTTTTTTTAATTTTTGGAGGTACACTTACAATTTTGAGCATATCTTTCGTCTTCTTCGACCTATTTGGTCCTACTACTACTCAAATGAAAGAAAATTGAGCCGTCTATAACTCATTCTCAGAAAAGTTTCAAATCGGGAAAGTAGTTTGGATGTTGGCGGCTTATAAAGGTTAAAAAAAGGCGTTTTTTAGTAAAAATGTGGCAGAAAAAACCATATAAAAATTCATATAAAATATAAAACACGATGCTAACAGCAACTTTGGTTTTTTTTTTATAAAGAAAATAGGCTCTTACCTAACAAAATCTGACAATAACTTATAATTTTTTTGGTAAAAAACCGAAAAGACCAAATTTTTAGTAGGTCAAAATCAATGGGAAAATGTATGCTAGAAACAAATAACAGAGACAATTTTGTTATTTGTGACCAAGTGTTATTGGTTGATGCTTTATATTGCTGCTCTTCTAAATGAAGCATGTGAGAACACTACATTGTTTTGCATACTTCATATTGAGTATTTGGTTTGTTTTTTGTTTTGATATATTCAACAGAGTAAATGTTTGTGTTATTTGAAAGTACACAACACTTCATGGTGCAAGCTTTTCCCATATCCATTTTCATAAATTGACTAAGTGCATGTGTACACACTTATGTACATAACATTTTGCATATGTAAACAATGTATTACAAATTGAAGTTATCAAATTTGTTAACAAATGTTTTGTACTCGTAGTTATAAATTTTTTGAAAATATTGTATTTTTTCATTTCGACATGAACAAGATGTGAAAGCTGGTGATAGAGAGAGAGAGAGAGAGAGAGGGAGAAAATTGCGAAAAATATAGAATACCAGCAATAACAATCGAAAGTTTATGATTTATGCCATAGCATGCAACGCACACAATGAATACTTACAATTCCCTTAACATAATCCTAAAAGTATGCTAGAAAGTTATTGCATATATTGACAATGCATCAGTATAGATTTGCTTAATAGTAATTCACTCTCTATCTCCCCTTGTAGCTCCTACTCTCTTTTTGGCTAACTGTCTTTGCAATTGCTTTATAGCAACACATTGGAATGTTGGTGTGTTGGCTTTTTTTTTTTGCAACGAATTTAATCTTTGTTGTAATTTTGTTTTAATTTAATGATTCCCATCTATACAAATGGATTATTTATTATACTTATGGTTATTAAAATTACACAAAATGATTTATTTTACATTTTCAATTTGTTAGCTTAAGATTTGCCAAATATTTATGGGTTGGAAGTAAATAATACTACAAGTATATCTATAACACAGACATATGAAACTACACTAGTATTTGCTATTACTTGTGGTCATATATGATTATTTTTTTTTTTTCAATTTAATTTTGATATATTTTTGTGGTAGATGACCTGCCATAGAATTAACACCTGTTTTCATTTACATACCATCATTTGCCTAAAAGGCTTAAATCGAAATTAATTAACAGCAAATCACATAATCTATATGACATATAGCACTTGCTATACAATCCCATTAGCAAGACTGGTAAGCTGGGTTGACAGTGGGGTAAATGATAAAAATTGATATAAAGTGTTAAAAAGTGTTATAATATAAAATAATATTGTTGCCAAAAATTCATAGTTTACAGATATATGTATGTGTACTAGAACAAAGAACAAGAAACGAAAAACTTCCTTTAATACTTGGTGATTCAGCTACAAGGATTCTGATTAATGTAACCCTCAAAAATACAAACAAAAATAATTCTTTTCAATTTTTATCTGAGATGCCAGAAATATTAATAATGCTGTGATGTGCATGTAGCATATGATTTAGTTGATTTCGCTTGACTTTCCTATCTTGTTAACTCCTTAAATAATTGACAATTATATTTTTCCATAGTTTTTCCATTCTCCTTCACTGTTTGACATCTTACATATGTCATCTTAGTGATTACAATTTTTGTGAATATTGGTTTAATTGAATTTCGAGATAATTATAGCAAGTCAAGCATACTCAAATTTGTCTGGAGGTGATTATTAAAGAGACTAATTGAAAAGGGGAATTATGAGAACGAAATATTTATGTATGTATAATGAAATGCAAATGTTAGTTAAAGAATTTCTGGCAGTTAAGCATTTTTTGTAATCTTCTATACATAGCATGGACGATGTTTCTTAGTATTTGGGCCTTGTAAATCTTATCGAAAAATCTTATTCGAAATGAAATAAAATCTTATCTTCGAAATCATTGAAATGAAAATAGAATAAGGGATTATGGAGGACCTGGGAGTCATGATATGAGCATCTAGGTCATATAGGAGTAGCAGATAAAATTTTCTATAGATATAAAATTTTGACAAAATTTTCTATAGAAATAAAATGTTGGCAATATTTTCTATAGAAATAAAATTTGACAAAATTGATAAAATTTGCTATAGAAATAAAATTTTGACCCAAATTTCCTATAGAAACGAAATTTTAACAATATTTTCTACAGCTTGTATAAAAGGCCATTGTGCCATACCTTATCAAAAGCCTGCTTTACATCTAGAAAAACAGATGAGCAAAATTGTTTGTTCTCTAAACACTCACGTATTGTTCGCACGACTTTGTGACATTGCTCAATTGTGCCATGGCCATGTCTAAAACCAAATTGATGATCAGGAATTATATCGAGTTCGTTTAAGATAGGTAGTAGTCTACTTTGCAGAAGTCTTTCGAAAACTTTAGAAATTATTGGCAGCAAACTTATAAGTCTATATGACGTAATTGAATTTTCTGGCTTGTTTGTTTTCAATATCATTATAGTTTTAGCAAGCTTCCATTATATTGGTATGTGAGTTAGTCTCATCGCAGAATTGAAGAGAACAGTAAGAAACACTAATCCTTTTTTGAGTAGAGCTTTTAGCACTTTGCCATCTATAAGATCATATCCCGGCGATTTTTTTGGAATTCAGTTTCTTTAATTCGTTTTGAACTTCTTTAAAGGTAAATGCCTTAATAGGACGATGCATTTGACACGGAAAGTCTAAGACTCGTTTTTCTTCTTGTGCTTCACATAAAGAAAAAGGATTAAATGTATCCTCTAGAAGCTCTTTAAACTACTACTACTTCCCACTTCGTTTTATTTGATAATAAAATCCTACTACTGAATGAAAGATTTTTTTTGTAAACATCAACGATGAGGATTCGGAAATCGACAGTATCAACTCCGGAGTTCCACAAGGTAGCGTATTAGGACCTTTTCTCTACACCGTATTTACTTATGATTTGCCAATTAATGATGACGTAACTGTGGTCACTTACGCCGAAGACACAGCCGTCCTAGCAGTGAGTACCTCCCCTGTGGACGCATCGGAACTACTGCAAGATCATCTCGATCGAATAGAAACTTGGCTGTGATCGTGGAACATAAAAGTAAATACAAGTCGACACATGTGACTTTTTCACTTAATTAGGGAGACTGTCCAGAAGCTTATCTGAACGGTAACATCATTCCTTCATCCAACTGCGTTAAGTATTTTGGTTTACATGTTGATAGACGATTAACTTGGAAAGAGCACATAAAAGTAAAAAGACAACAATTAGAAACAAAACGGATGCATTGGCTTCTGGGGCAGAAATCACAATTAAGTTTAGAAAACAAGGTTCTGCTATATAAAAATACTTTGAAATTTGGACATATGGTATAGAACTATGGGGTACTGCGAGCAAATCTTATGTGGAAATATTGCAGCGATATGAATCCAAAATTTTCTATAGAAAAAAAATTGACAAAATTCTATAAGTATATAAAATTTTGACAAGATTTTCAATAAATAAAAAAAAATTGACCAAATTATCTACAGAAATCAAAATTTTGACAAAATTTTCAATAAATAAAAAAAATATTGGAAAAAAATTTATAGAAATAAACTGTTGACAAAATTTTCTATAGAGATACAATTTTGACAAAATTTTCTATAGAGATAAAATTTTGACAAAATTTTCTATAGAGATAAAATTTTGACAAAATTTTCTATAGAGATAAAATTTTGACAAAATTTTCTATAGAGATAAAATTTTGACAAAATTTTCTATAGAGATAAAATTTTGACAAAATTTTCTATAGAGATAAAATTTTGACAAAATTTTCTATAGAGATAAAATTTTGACAAAATTTTCTATAGAGATAAAATTTTGACAAAATTTTCTATAGAGATAAAATTTTGACAAAATTTTCTATAGAGATACAATTTTAACAAAATTCCTATAGAGATAAAATTTTGACAAAATTTCCTATAGAGATAAAATTTTGACAAAATTTTCTATAGATATACAATTTTGACAAAATTTCCTATAGAGATAAAATTTTAACAAAATACCGATCTCAAGCTCGAAAAAAACAGAAAACAGAAGACTTTTATTTAACAGAAGACTTTTATAAACTTGTTTTTATTGTATTCGACCTGTATTTGATTTTTCAATTAATGAATTGTTGATTGAAACGAGCTCGAGGTCTGTATTTTTTAATTTATTTTTTTATTCAATATTTCGTCTTTTCATTGAAAGACTTCATCGGGAAAATTATTCTGAGTGTACAAAAAGAAAATATATACAAAAACATTGAAATACGTACAAATTTGATGTTACATTAAAAACACTTACGAAAACAACAAAAATATTACACCCACTATTGAGTAGAACCTAACGACACAGCGTCTGTTGTCATACTAACTATTGTTCTTCCGCCCTTTTGTTTTTCTGATCAGATTCCTGTAGCTTTGCGCCAAATTGTCAATGTCTGTCTTATAGTTCATTCTCTTTTCTGTTGGTGTGTTGAGAATGTGTAACATCTCCAGTGTTAGTCTCTTATTATAGTTACTCTCACACTGTAGCACACGCGTTCTCTCTATATCGGGGTGGTGATGTTCTGCTGCACAGTGTGTTGATAGTGCCGTTTTTTGCATTGGTCTCTGTAACCGATGTTTTAGATCTGATTTATGGCCAGATAAACGAGTTTTTAGTTTGTTCTTCGTAGTTCCTATGTAAACCTTGTCACATCCATCTTTTTCATTCCCATTGCACTTTATTTCATATATTAGGTTGGACTTTTCCATGTTGTCAATTTTTGATTTAAGATTCGTAAATAATTTTTGTAGTGTGTTAATAGTTTTTGGAGCTATTGCGAAATTATTCTTGTCGATTAAATTGGCATTACAGACTCTTTCATGTAATTTTGGTATGTATACGACCGATTTATAAAAAATTGTTTGTTTTTCTTTGGAGGCTTGTAATTTGCTTTTCTTAATTATTTTCTCAATTGTGGATAAAGGGAAGCTGTTTTTTTGGAGTATTTTCCTTATTTTTTCAATGTTTGACTTATGAAATTCAGGGCTGCTAATCGTCAATACCCTGTTCACAAAATTTTGGGCAGTATTTTGTATAATTCTCCTGGGGTGGTTTGAGTAAAAGTTAACCAATCTGCCGGAAGACGTTGGCTTTTGATACCAATTGGTTTTTATATTTGTATCTTCTCTAATGATTAGTACGTCCAGATAGGGAATTTGTTTACCTTTTTCAAGTTCCAATGTAAATTTTATACTAGGGTTAAAGCTATTGAATATCGTCAAAATTTACATTGGAACTTGAAAAAGGTAAACAAATTCCCTATCTGGACGTACTAATCATTAGAGAAGATACAAATATAAAAACCAATTGGTATCAAAAGCCAACGTCTTCCGGCAGATTGGTTAACTTTTACTCAAACCACCCCAGGAGAATTATACAAAATACTGCCCAAAATTTTGTGAACAGGGTATTGACGATTAGCAGCCCTGAATTTCATAAGTCAAACATTGAAAAAATAAGGAAAATACTCCAAAAAAACAGCTTCCCTTTATCCACAATTGAGAAAATAATTAAGAAAAGCAAATTATAAGCCTCCAAAGAAAAACAAACAATTTTTTATAAATCGGTCGTATACATACCAAAATTACATGAAAGAGTCTGTAATGCCAATTTAATCGACAAGAATAATTTCGCAATAGCTCCAAAAACTATTAACACACTACAAAAATTATTTACGAATCTTAAATCAAAAATTGACAACATGGAAAAGTCCAACCTAATATATGAAATAAAGTGCAATGGGAATGAAAAAGATGGATGTGACAAGGTTTACATAGGAACTACGAAGAACAAACTAAAAACTCGTTTATCTGGCCATAAATCAGATCTAAAACATCGGTTACAGAGACCAATGCAAAAAACGGCACTATCAACACACTGTGCAGCAGAACATCACCACCCCGATATAGAGAGAACGCGTGTGCTACAGTGTGAGAGTAACTATAATAAGAGACTAACACTGGAGATGTTACACATTCTCAACACACCAACAGAAAAGAGAATGAACTATAAGACAGACATTGACAATTTGGCGCAAAGCTACAGGAATCTGATCAGAAAAACAAAAGGGCGGAAGAACAATAGTTAGTATGACAACAGACGCTGTGTCGTTAGGTTCTACTCAATAGTGGGTGTAATATTTTTGTTGTTTTCGTAAGTGTTTTTAATGTAACATCAAATTTGTACGTATTTCAATGTTTTTGTATATATTTTCTTTTTGTACACTCAGAATAATTTTCCCGATGAAGTCTTTCAATGAAAAGACGAAATATTGAATAAAAAAATAAATTAAAAAATACAGACCTCGAGCTCGTTTCAATCAACAATTCAGAAGACTTTTATTTAAAATTTTCTATAGCGATACAATATTGACAAAATTTTCTATAGCGATACAATATTGACAAAATTTTCTATAGAAACACAATTTTTATATAAATTTCTATAGAAATAAAATTTTGACAAAATTTTTTATAGAAATAAAATTTTGACAAAATTTTCTATAATACAATTTTAACAAAATTTTCTATAATAAAATTTTAACAAATTTTTTTATAGAAATAAAATGTTGACAAAATTTTCTAAATAACAAAAAAATATTGAGAAAAATTTCTAAAGATAAAAATTGATAAAATTTTCAATATATATAATATTTTGAAAATTTTTTTTATAGAGATTCAATTTGACCAAAATTTTCTATACGAGTATTAATAAAATTTTGAAAGAATTTTGTATAGATATAAATATTTGACCAAAATTTCCAATAGTTAAAAAATTTTGACAAAATTTTCTATAGAAAAAAAATTGACATAATTTTCATTGATATGAAATTTTGACAAAATTTTTTATAGACATAAAATTTTGACAAAATTTTCTATAATAAAATTTTAACAAAATTTTTTATAGAAATAAAATTTTGACAAAATTTTCAATAAATAACAAAAAAATATTGAGAAAAATTTCTAAAGATAAAAATTGATAAAATTTTCAATATATATAATATTTTGAAAAATTTTTTTATAGAGATTGAATTTGACCAAAATTTTCTATACGAGTATTAATAAAATTTTGAAAGAATTTTGTATAGATATAAATATTTGACCAAAATTTCCAATAGTTAAAAAATTTTGACAAAATTTTCTATAGAAAAAAAATTGACTTAATTTTCATTGATATGAAATTTTGACAAAAATTTTTATAGACATAAAATTTTGACAAAATTTTCTATAATAAAATTTTAACAAAATTTTTTATAGAAAAAAAAATTTGACAAAATTTTCAATAAATAACAAAAAAAAATTGAGAAAAATTTGTAAAGATCAAAATTGATAAAATTTTCAATATATATAATATTTTGAAAAATTTTTTGTATAGAGATTCAATTTGACCAAAATTTTCTATACGAGTATTAATAAAATTTTGAAAGAATTTTGTATAGATATAAATATTTGACCAAAATTTCCAATAGTTAAAAAATTTTGACAAAATTTTCTGTAGAATAAAAAATTGACATAATTTTCATTGATATGAAATTTTGACAAAATTTTTTATAGACATAAAATTTTGACAAAATTTTCTATAGAAATACAACTTTGGCGGAAGTTTCTATAGAAATAAAATTTTGACAAAATTTTCTATATTAATAAAATTTTCTATAATTTTCTTTAGAAATAAAATTTTGACAAAATTTTCTATAAAAATAAAATTTTGACAATATTTTCTATATACAAAATATTGACAAAATTATCTTCAGAAATAAAATTTTGACAAATTTTTTTGTAGGTATAAATTTTTGACATAATTTTCCATAGATATCAAAATTTGACAAAATTTTCCATAGATATAAAATTTTGACAAAATTTTCTATAGACATACAATTTTGACAAAATTTTTTATAGACATAAGATTGTGACAATTTTTTTTGTAGAAATAAACTTTTGAAAAAAATTATAAATTAAATATAAAATATTTCTTTCCAATAAAAAGACAGCATTTTATACTAACTACAAAAATTTGATCAACCACTTCAAAATGAAATTGGTAAAAATTTCTTAATTTTTTTCGTAGATTTTTTTTGGCACGAGTGACAACCGTGTTATCAGTAGATAATGTACGTGTAGTGAAGGCAAGCGTTCATCAATTCAATATTGTTGTGATTAAAAAATGATTTGCATCATTTAATCTTTTATTTAAGATTACTTTCAATTAAAATGTTAATTGGGAATATATTTTTCAAGTTTTTTTCTGTAAATGTACTTCATTTATGCCTACAGTTTAGCATCTATTGCAGTATTGTAACATCACTTCACTTATTCCACGTTGAGGTATTGTCTATTTCCAACATGCTCATATTTTATTATATTTTATAGTAGGTTGTCTCCTATTTCTATACTGTTGTCGAAATATTGCATCTGTAATCAACCATAATACTGCCCTTGCTCGAACTGAAAAATCATTTTCACACAGCATTTGGTAGAACCCACTTAGTTTATGCAAATTACAATGAAATATTGTGTATGGACAATTTTCATAAAAAAACAATTATCGGCCATGTATACATCTGTTATGGAATAATGCTCAAAAATGTATTTTCCACTTCCATTATGGTTTGGGATTTACACAAATTTATGTTGTAATAATGACATCAGCCATCTAATGATATTAGAATTTTTTCGAAATATTTTTCGATATTATACAGTACAGTGATGATAATTATCATTACTAGAAATTCTTGCAATTTTGTTTAAAATAATATTAAAAATGACAACATAACATAATAGTACAAAGTTATCACAATGTGAAAAATTTTAACATTCAACATGAAGTATTTGGAGAATTTTTTCCCCTTTTATAGCCATATTTAATGAATATACATATGTGTGTGTGAGTGCATTGTCATTATTTCACCACATTACAATTATAGGCTGCCTAAAAGTATGCTCTCTTATCCAGTTGATCATTCAATTAGGATTTGAATTTGAAATAACAGATGTGTGATAAAATTTAATTTTCTCTTCCATTATGGTTTGTGATTTATACAAATTTGGTAAATTTTTTATATAAATAAAATTTTGACAACATTTTATATAGAAATAAACTATTAACAAAGTTTTCTATAGAAATAAAATTTCGCCAAATTATTCTATAGAAATAAAATTTTAACAAAATTTTTCAATAGAAATAAAATTTTAACAAAATTTTCTATAGAAATAAAATTTTGGCAAAATTTTCTGAAGAAATACAATTTTGACTATTTTTTTTATAGATATAAAATTTTGTCAACATTTTTCTCTAGAATTAAAATGTTGACAAAATTTTCTGTAGAAATAAAAGGTTGAAAAAATTTTCTATAGAAATAATATTTTGACTAAATTTCTATAGAAATAAAATTTTAACAAAATTTTCTATATAAATAAAATGTTGACAACATTTTCTATAGAAATAAAATTTTGACAAAAATTTCTATGGAAATAAAATTTTGACAAAATGTTCTATAGAAATAAAATTTTTACAAAATTTTCTATACAAATAAAATTTTGACGAAAATTTCTATAGAAATAAAAATTTGACAAAATTTTCTATAGAAATAAAATTTTAACAAAATTTCTATAGAAATAAAATTTTGACAAAATATTCTATAGAAATAAAATTGTATATAGAAATAAAATTTTGACAAAACTGAAGAAATACAAATTTGACAAATTTTCCTATAGAAATAAAATTTTGTCAACATTTTTCTGTAGAATTAAAATTTTGACAAAATTTTCTGTAGAAATAAAAGGTTGAAATTTTTTTCTATAAAAATAAAATTTTGACAAAATTTCTATATAAATAAAATGTTGACAAAATTTTCTATATAAATAAAATGTTGACAAAACTTTCTATAGAAATAAAATTTTGACAAATTTTTCTATAGAAATAAAATTTTGTCAACATTTTTCTCTAGAATTAAAATTTTGACAAATTTTTCTGTAGAAGTAAAAGGTTGAAAAATTTTTCTATAGAAATAAAATTTTGACAAAATTTCTATATAAATAAAATGTTGACAAAATTTTCTATATAAATAAAATGTTGACAAAATTTTCTATATAAATAAAATGTTGACAAAATTTTCTATAGAAATAAAATTTTGACAAAAATTTCTATGGAAATAAAATTTTTACAAAATGTTCTATAGAAATAAAATTTTTACAAAATTTTCTATAAAAATAAAATTTTGACGAAAATTTCTACAGAAATAAAAATTTGACAAAATTTTCTATAGAAAAAAAATTTGACAAAATTTTCTATAGAAATAAAGTTTTGACAAAATTTTCTGTAGAAATAAAAGGTTGAAAAAATGTTCTATAGGAATAAAATTTGGACAACATTTTCTATAGAAATAAAATTTTAACAAAACTAATAATAAAAATAAAATGCTGACAAAATTTTGTATAGAAACAAAATTTTCACAAAAAATTTTATGGAAATAAAATCTTGGCAAAATGTTCTATAGAAATAACATTTTTACAAAATTTTCTATAAAAATAAAATTTCGACAAAAATTCCTATAGAAATAAAATTTTGGCAAAATTTTCTATAGAAATAAAATGTTGATAATGTTTTCTATAGAAATAAAATTTTGAGAAAATGTTCTACAAAAATAAAATTTTGACAAAATTTTCTATAGAAGTAAAACTTTGCAAAATAAGATTTTTTCATGGGAGCCACCGTGGTGCAATGGTTAGCATGAACGCCTTGCATACACAAGGTCGTGGGTTCGATTCTGCTTCGACCGAACACCAAAAAGTTTTTCAGCGGTGGATTATCCCACCTCAGTAATGCTGGTGACATTTCTGAGGGTTACAAAGCTTCCCTAAGTGGTTTCACTGCAATGTGGAACGCCGTTCGGACTTGGCTATAAAAAGGAGCTTAACATGGAATCGGGCAGCACTCAGTGATAAGAGAGAAGTTCACCAATGTGGTATCACAATGGACTGAATAGTCTAAGTGAGCCTGATACATCGGGCTACCACCTAACCTAAGATGTTTTTATTTAGTATTGTTATGGTAAAATTTTCTCCAAATTTCACCGACCATCATATTCTTACCCAACAAATTCTTTAAACATTGCAAATAGCTTCACTTGAAGTATTTGAAGTAACATATTTTTTCTCTTTTAATAGTCATAGTTAATGAGAGTGTGTGTGTGCGTGAGTGCATTGTCATTATTTTCTCCCATTACACTGATAGCATATATTAAAATATGCTCTCTTACCCAGCTGCTCTTTTAATTAGGTTTTATATTTGAATTAACAGAGATTTAAAATTCCCCGCAAACACTGGCTACTACTGACCGAAATAACTGTCTTCGGGGATAGGTTTAGCTGTCTGTTTTTTTTTGTTATCTCTTTCTCATATTTTATGAATTATATCGTGACTATGAATTTTATATTAAAAGCTAATGGCTATAATCTGACTATGGCCTTTGGGCATTTGTGTGAGAATATCGTTGGCTATGTGTAAAAGAGATTTAAATAATGAATGATATTCTTACGTGGGCTGATGACCGTCTTTATCTGGTGTCTGCGGTAGCTAGAGCTATTGGAGGGGGGAAAATCAACAAACCTAAGAAAACATCTTGAAAGTGATGAGGGAAGTATTTAAGACGATGTTAACTGAGGAATGTGGAGATTTGAAGAACGTAGGGATTTGATTTAAAGTAATTGAAGACTGATGGATGTTTGACATTGCTATCACATTATTGTATTTGCAGGCAAACTTTTTGAAGTTGAATTCAAACTACTTAGTTTGGTTCTAAGTTCATGAATAGAATTCATCTGCTAAGGATAACGAGAATTGAATAGTTATATCATAAGAAGTTAGCTAATTGGAATGAAAATATTGGTAATTGAAAATGTCAATGAAAGGAAGGACAGCCCTTTTTCAGATTTTTTCTTCATATGCTATCAAAGTCCTTTAAAAACAAGTAAGGAAAGTCTAAAGTCGGGCGGGGCCGACTATATTATACCCTGCACCACTTTGTAGATCTACATTTTCGATACCATATCACACCCGTCAAATGTGTTGGGTGCTATATATAAAGGTTTGTCCCAAATATATACATATAAATATCACTCGATCTGGACAGAATTTGATAGACTTTTACAAAATCTATAGACTCAAAATTTAAGTTAGCTAATGCACTAGGGTGGAACACAATGTTAGTAAAAAAAAAATATGGGAAACATTTAACATTGAAGCAATTTTATGGAAACTTCGCAAAAGTTTATTTATGATTTATCGCTCGATATATATGTATTAGAAGTTTAGAAAAATTAGAGTAATTTTTACATCTTTTCGACTAAGCAGTGGCGATTTTAAAAGGAAAATGTTGGTATTTTGACCATTTTTGTCGTAATCAGAAAAACATATATATGGGAGCTATATCTAAATCTGAGCCGATTTCAATCAAATTTGGCACACATGACTATATTACTAATTGTACTCCTAGTGCAAAATTTCAAACAAATTGGGCCAAAACTCTGGCTTCTGGGGCCATATAAGTCCATATCGGGCGAAAAATATATATGGAAGCTATATTTAAATCTGAACCGATTTCAATCAAATTTGGCACACATGACTATACTACCAATTGTACTCCTAGTGCAAAATTTCAAGCTAATCGGGATAAAACTCTGGCTTCTGGGTCCATATAAGTGCATATCGGGCGAAAGATATATATGGGAGCTATATCTTAATCTGAAACGATTTCAACCAAATTTGGCACGCATAGTTACAATGCTAAATCTACTCCCTGTGCAAAATTTCAACCAAATTAGGCCAAAACTCTGGCTTTTAGGACCATATTAGTCCATATCGGGCGAAAGATATATATGGGAGCTATATCTAAATCTAAACCGATTTCAATCCAATTTTGCACACTTGACTATACTACTAATTGCACTCCTAGTGCAAAATTTCAACCAAATTCGGCAAAAAATCTGTCTTCTGGGGCCATATAAGTCCATATCGGGCGAAAGATATATATGGGAACTATATCTAAATCTGAACCGATTTCAATCAAATTTTACACACTTGACTATACGACTAAGTGTTATGTTTGTACAAAATTTCAAGCAAATCGGTATAAAACTCTGGCTGCTGGGTCCATATTAGTGCATATCGGGCGAAAGATATATATGGGTGCTATATCTAAATCTGAACCGATTTCTTCCAAAATCAATAGGGTTCTATTCTGACCCAAATTAGGAATATGTGCCAAATATGAAGGCGATTGGACTTAAATTGCGACCTAGACTTTGATCACAAAAATGTGTTCACAGACGGACGGACGGACGGACAGACGGACATGGTTATATCGACTCAGGGACCCATCCTGAGCATTATTGCCAAAGACACCATGTGTCTAACTCGTCTCCTTCTGGGTGTTACAAACATATGCACTAACTTATAATACCCTGTTCCACAGTGTGGCGCAGGGTATAACAAGTTAACGACAACTTTATTTTCCAAATTCAGAAATAACTTCCAGTAGAAATTATGCTATGTTTCAAGTAAAAAAACGTCTTTAAAACAAAGTGTTGAAAAACATGCCCTATTTTTCAACGAGTTTTTGCTTGTGGTCAAGATGCAAAAAGACAACAAATTTACAGACAATTTCATTAATTTTAAAGAATTTTTCTGAATTATTAAAGTCAAGTTGACCTTAGCCCAAACATTTTTTCTTTCATGTTTATGATACCAATTTGTAAGTCCAATCACTTAATTATAAGGACAAGAAAAGTTTATCGACTTTTGGACATTGAAAAGTTTATCGACTTTTGGACAAGGAAAAAAACTTTGTATTAGAGAAATGCGTCTTCTACGCTAAGCAAAATTTGCATTCGTATTTTAAGGACATGAAATCTTTGGCCTCACGACAATTTTTTTTCAGTGTACAAACGAATAATTTCCGTTAACAAAACGTAAATTATTCGTAAAATTCATTTTAAGTGTAAAAAATCCAAATTTTTTCTGCCTTTTCTTGATAGTTTGTTGGTACGTTTTTTCTATTAGGCTAATCGCTAAAAAATCATACGTTGCCATTATGTTACGGTTACGTTACATTTTTAGACGCATAATCAGGCCTTAATACAGAACTGCAACAACGACTCCGGACATGAAACATAAAGACCGTAATTGGAAAGATTTTGTTTTGATTTTTCTCCTTGCTTGACTTAACTATGCTCTCTTATTCTCTTCAGCTTCTTAGGCTGACGACAGAGTGGGATCGAGAAGCAATGCGACGCTATGCAATGTTCATGCTATTGCAATTCTATAGTATGACAGAGTGAATGCTATACAGAACAAAGCGTGTAAATCCGCGTATTAAATCGTAATTAATCCATATCCTAAAACACATGCATCGGGAAAACCATTTTGCAATCAAATGTTTTACTCCCTAAATCACAAAAGTTGAACACAAAATAATCAATGCAATCGAAATGCTAAAAAAATTGCAAAAGAATGAAGCCAATAACCGTAAAATCAAACCATACAAAAAGAAAATCAAACAGAAGCAAAGCGAGTTCTTGCTATAAACCATTGCACAACACGCTTTCTCCCTCACACTATCATCGTCTCGCTTGTATCTAAACATTTACTCTGACACCTTTGGCGCTCACTTACTCATATCACTAACTTAATAAAAGAAACAAATGGTTGTGAAGACTAAAATGCATTGTGTACATTAGATCAACATGGCAAATACCTGAGAGTAATGTAAGAGAGCAAATGATGAATTTGTGAGAAGAGCCTTTGTTTTTTTAAGTTTGTGAGATTTGGGGAAACATAGAAGAGAATAAGAGAGTACAGCTAAGTCAAACAAGGAGAAAAATCAAAAGAGATGTTTGAAGTTTTTTGTATTTAAGTGTTCAAACCCCCCCCCCCCCACCCCGAAATGAATGAATATTTTTATATAAATATATATTTTTAGCTGCATAGAAAAATCTTATCGAAGATGTTGAAGAAAAGGTGGAGGTTTTATTTTGAAAAACGCTTACCTATAAAACTTGCACAAATCATAGAATACTAGTTGAAAAGTCCGTCAAACGACGGTCGAAAAAAACAAATTGTTTTTGTTCTCGCACCACAAATTTTATTTTTGAAAAATGTCTTTCTGCTTTTTATTCGAGTTTGTGGTTCTTTTTTTGAACATGGCTCGCTTTGTTTGGCCATAGCAACAACAACGAAACAGCCAAACACACATGTGTAAATGAAATGGCGCAAAACCTGCGAAAAGAACCTGCCTAATTCAGCGATGGAAGCACTTGGAGAGTGCAATAAAGAGATATTTCCAAACGTGCATATTCTTTTAAAAATTTTGGTCACTTTGCCAGTTACTCAGGGATGGAAAATACAATTTTTAAGAAAGTACAAAAAAGGTATTTTTTGAGCGGAAAGGTACTTTTTACTAAATTTCAACAAAAATTTCACTGTGAAATTATTGTCAAAAGACTAAATTTTAAAGAAATTAAAATTTTGACAAAATTTTCTATATAAATAAAATTTTGCAAAAATTTGCTATAGAAATAAAATTTTGCAAAAATTTTCTATAGAAATAAAATTTTGCAAAAAAAATTCTGTAGAAAAAAAAATGTTGCAAAATTTTCTCTATAGAAATAAAATTTTCAAAAATTTCCTATAGAAATAAAATTTTTACAAAATTTTCAATTGAAATAAAATTTTGACAAAATTTTCTATAAAAATAAAATTTTGCAAAAATTCTATATAGAAATAAAATTTTGACATTTTCTACCGAAATAAAAATTCGATAATATAGAATCGCATTCTTTTTTCGACTAAAACATTCTTGAATTTCAATAAAATCCGGTGTTTGACTATATCTTTTACAAAATCGAGATTTTCTTCCCACATGAACATGTCTGTTTTGCCATATTTGTAAAAGACTATTAGCAAATAAGGTTGATAAAGACTTTCTCAAAATATTAAAATATTTTGTCAAAGCTATTGTACCATAAATCTGATATCGACTCAAAAATGTCTACACAAAAGGTACTAAATCATTCGCAAGGGTACTACGGTACTGACCGGGGTGAAAAAGTATTGAAAAAAGTACTATAGTACTGTATTTTCCATCCCTGCAGTTACTACGTACTCATCCGAACTTTCATTTTCAACAATGAAGAGAATAAAGACGTATCTTAGAAATTCGACTAGCGAGAGTAGACTCAATGGATTGGCATTAATGTAGGTTCATCGCCGAATAAATGTGCCGTCTGAAGAAGTCATTGATTTATTTGCTGCCCAAAAGCCCGTCGGCTCAATTTAATATTATAAAAATATTGTATACATACCTATGCATAAATAAAATTTTCTACACATGAGATTATATGAATATTTTTTTTTTGTTAAGTTGAACCCCCCCCCCCCCGAATTAAAATCCTGGCTACGGCCTTGACTAAAGCAAAAGAAAATTTTCGTACGATTCCCAAAAATGGTAAGAAGAATGGTAAGACTTTGACACCAATGATTTTTTTTACGTTTACTTCATTTTTTTTATGAGAGGTTGTAATTTTGTAAGTTGTAGTCAAAAAGCGGACCAGGGCATTACATTTTCCTGGTATTAACAACGCTTTGTGGAAATCTCAAAATGTAGAGTATAACGGTTCCAAGGTGTCGTGATATTGAGTTTCCTGAATATTAATAGCGGTTTTTAAAACTTATTTTATTGATGAAATTTTAAAAGAAAATTTTATTTAATTTTTAGAAAAATAAAAATTTTTATAAGTAGTATATTATTGAATGATCTTTACTAGTAATAAAGGCGCCATACTTCCTTGTCATTAAACTTATGTAGATGTATTCCTTTTTTTTGGTAATAAAATTTTATTTTATTAGTCTTTATATGTGGTGTTAAAAATTTGAAATAACTCTAACTTCTCGAAAAACGCATGCATTGAAAATTATATAGAAAAATGAAAAAAAAAACTATGTATCAGAAAAATGTGTCTTTAATGCTAAATAAAACTCGAATTCATATTCTAAGGACAAGAGATGTTTGTGCTTGCGATAATATTTTTTCAGTGATTATTACCGCCTTATGTTAAGCCCATATAAAATCCATTAGATCCATGATCCTAATTTACCCTATTTTCACATTAACATAATGTAGGGAAATTCAAAGCATTTTTTTGGAAGCTCTATGTTTTACAAAGCACTTGTTTCCATTACTTTCCCTCTTTTCAGTTTACAATTGCAATCTGTTTTAAACAAAATTGCGTTGTTGTTTTCCTTTTGTTGGTAGTAGGCTTATTTTATTTCATTATGATAAACCTTCTTGCCCCTTGGCGGTCAGCTAAATATGATAATTGGACTGTAAAGCAGCCACTAAATGCGGCATACAGTTTTCGTGTCACTTGTAACAAAAACAAAAGCAACACAAAATCTCATGAGAATTTTCAAGAAAATGAATTGAATCAAAGAATCTGGAGGTTGTTTGTGTGGGTGTTGGTGTTAATGCGGTTGTTGTTGTTGTTGGTGTCATGGTGTTAATTCAATTAACAAACACAGAAAATTGTTTAAAAAAAAACATTCTAAAAAAGGGGTATTCTTAAGCAATGTAAAAGACCACGTTGAATGGATAAAAGGATACTCCGAGTGTTTGTATAGAATAACGTGCAATGTTTACACTGAAGTCAAGCAAACAAAACAACAGCTGTGTAAAACGAAAAAACAACAACAAAAACTAAACAATACATAAGGGAATTTTTGTTAACACAAAACAGCAGTCCACAAGAACAGCAGTAGCTTGGGAAAACAGCATATACACAACCAACCAACATCAATGTAAAAACCAAATGGTGGCACATGGCTACAGAATAATGGAATATCATAACAATTTAACAAGATAAAAGAGAAATAACGGTCCGGGCCTAAGGAGCTAGGCTTTCCACAATGATATTTTATATATAATAAGGCTCACTTGCTTAAAATGTTAACTAATTTCGAAATTGGATGTAGAATAAACGTTTCCTGCCAATGAGGCAGTCTTCGACTTCTGCGGACGCGTTTACCGAGTGCAGTCCATTGTATTGAGTTTCACAAAACGTTCGTGTACTTCCTCAGATTACCAGTAAACAACTCGAACACTGTTGTTAAATGATCTCACGGTTGCAGTTTCCACGGCATCTGAAAAAATAAATATAATGAAAAATTTAGTAAAGAAAATTTTCATGTAGGTGCATGACCAAAAGTTTATAGCAACAGTGTAGAAAAAACCAATGCCATGCCATTAAGAGAAAAAAAAACAAAACACAATTTCATATAGAGCAGGAATGGGCAGAGGGAAATTTTTGTTTGTGTGCGAGTCCGTATGATCGCTCCCTTTATGTACTTCAATAAATGTTGATTGAATTTAAAATTAAGTTTTTTCTTAATTCTAAATTCAAGAAGTTTACTTCGATATTAAATGTTCTAATTTGTATAATTACCTTTTTGAAGGAAGTAATTGCAAAGTTTTTGGATTTTTTTCTATTTAAAGATCCCTTTCATTACTAATAATATTAATCTAGTCCCTATGAATTACACAAAGAGAACGTTTTGGAGAGTAAGAGCAAAAAGCAGCGTAGTCTCTTTGCCCATCACTGATATAGAGACAACGAAATGAGATCAAGTCTTTTATTTTTATAAAGTGAGTGACAGTTAGAGAGGGAGAGAGTCTGTCTATGGATTATGTGCAGACATGAGAGAGTAGGGGATAACTATGTATGCGAGTGTGTCTCCTTATAATTCTCTGTATGTTTGCCTGTAAGAGCCTTTGTGTCTTTTTGAGTGAAAGTGTTTAAATGAAAAACGGCATTATGTTTTAACCGACATTAAATTGTCATAATGATAAAGGTCTGTTAGCCGTAGCTTTCTTTCTGCTTACATACATTTGTTAAGCTTTAAGCAGGCTTTTTATGTTCCCATGTACATCTGGTTTAAGACAATATTTGCTTGTATAGTGGGTGAGCATGAGAGTGGGTGAGCATGATAAGGGAGATTGTAAGTGGGGTGAGTATGATTGGGCGAATGTGTGTGGTTTTAAAACCTCTACATGATGAGCCTTAGTAACCCATTGTGTATATATTTAATTGAAATTTAATGTAAAATTATGCATAGTTGACAGATTTTATGGTTGAGTAAATTTGAGACATTTTGTTTTTTGGTTTTACTTACTTCCACAATGTATGGGCACATCTGAATTTAGTTTGGGAGCATTAAAATTGACAGGATTTAAAAAACAAAAACATTTTTATGTTTTTTGGAGGTTTATTGACGGCAGATTAGCCTCAGGTTTTGAAATTTATTTTGCGGAATTTGGTAAAATAAGATTTTCATTTCAGTGTGGTATCAGGCGATTTGAAGCAATAAGAACTTATCTTGTCATATATAACGAAATCCTTCATTAAAAGTTCTTAGGAATATTTTTGTTTCTGGGGGAAATAATCGCCACGTATATGGTGATCGACTTTGCCGTTCAGAAAGAAAACTATTTTGCAAATTGGTTTAAAAGTTGGAGCCTTGGATTAAGTACATCGATTTAAAAGCAGAGTACGTTATGTATTGGATGGTCGAATTAGTAATGTGGGATTGACAACAGATGACATAGTTCGAAATTTACGCATCCGGGAATACTGAGATGACATCCATATCATAACCTCATTCCAACCTTTTCGTACTCACAACATAGCATTTTCGGAAAGCTTGCGAACAGCTGCCACGTTTGCCACAGTTGGTAGAAATCTACTAAAAATGGTAGATTGTTTTTCTATAGGAATACAATTTTGACAAAATTTTCTATAGCAATAAAATTTTGACAAAATTTTCTATTGAAATAAAAATTTGACAAAATTTTCTATTGAAATAAAATTTTCACAAAATTTTCTACAGAAATAAAATGTTGACGAAATTTTCTATAGAAATTAAATTTTGACAAAATTTCTATAGTATTAATATTTTGACAAAATTTTTTATAGAAATAAAATTTTGACAAAGTTTTCTATAGAAATACAATTTTGACAAAATATTTATAGAAATAAAATTTCGAGAAAATTTCCTAAAGAAATAAAGTTTTAACAATATTTTCTATAGAAATTAAATTGTGACGAAATTTTCTATAGCAGTAAAATTTTGACAACATTTTCTATAGAAATAAAATTATGACAAAATTTTCTAAAGAAATAAAATATGGAAAAAAATTTTTATAGAAATAATAGTTTGACAAAAATTTTTATAAAAATAAATTTTCGAGAAAATTTTCTAAAGAAATTAAAAAATTTCTGTAGAAATAACATTTTGACAAAATTTTCTATAGATCTAAAATTTTGATAAAATTTTCTATAGAAATAAAATTTTGACAACACTGTCTATAGCAATAAAATTTTGAGAAACTTTTCTATAGAAATAAAATTTTAACAAAATTTACTATGTAAATAAAATTTCGATAAAATTTTCTATAGAAATAATATTTTGACAAATTTTTTATAGAAATCAAATTTCGAGAAAATTTTCTAAAGAAATTAAAAAGAAAAAATTCTATAGAAATAAAATTGTGACAAAATTTTCTATAGCAATAAAATTTTGACAAAATTTTCTATAGAAATAAAATTTTGACTAAATTTTCTATAGTAAAAAAAATTTTCTATACACAGAAAAAAATTTAACAAAAATTTTTCCAATTAAAATTTTATTTGAGTTTTAAAAAATATTAAATCAAAAATTTAATTGATTCAACAAATTTTTTAATTGAAACAAAAATCAATCACAAAAATTAATAGTATCAATTAATTTTTTAATTGACCTTAAATTAATTAGTTAATTGATAATATCATTTCTGTGATTAAAGACATTTAAATTAAAAAATTCATTTGATTAATTAATTTCGTGATTGAATCAGAAAAAAAAATTTTGTGTGTAGAAATAAAATTTTGAAAAAAATTTTTAGAATTGAAATTTTTACAAAATTTTCTATAGATCTAAAATTTTGACAAAATTTTCTATAGAAATAAAATTTTGACTAAATTTTCTATAGAAATAAATTTTTGACAAAATTTTCTATAGAAATAATGTCTTTACAAAAATTTTTATAGAAATAAATTTTCGAAAACATTTTCTAAAGAAATTAAAAAATTTCTGTAGAAATAAAATTTTGACAAAATTTTCTATAGCAATAATATTTTGACAAAATTTTTTATAGAAATCAAATTTTGAGAAAATTTTCTAAAGAAATAAAAAAAAAATCTATAGAAATAAAATTGTAACAAAATTTTCTATAGAAATAAAATTTTGAGAAGATTTTCTATAGAAATAAAATTTTGACAAAATTTTCTATAGAAATATAATTTTGACAAAAATTTTTATAGAAATAAATTTTCGAGAAAATTTTCTAAAGAATAACATTTTAACAATATTTTCTATAGAAATTAAATTTTGAGAAAATTTTCTATAGCAGTAAAATTTTGAGAAAAATTTCTATAGCAGTAAAATTTTGAGAAAAATTTCTATAGAAATAAAATATTGACTAAATTTTCTAAAGAAATAAAATATTGAATAAATTTTCTAAAGAAATAAAATTTTGACAAAATTTTCTATAGAGATAAAATTTGACAAAATCTTTATAGAAATAAAATTTCGAGAAAATTTTCTAAAGAAATAACATTTTAACAAAATTTTCTATAGAAATAAAATTTTGACAAACATTTTTAGAATTGAAATTTTTACAAAATTTTATGGACTCAATTTTCTATAGCAATAAAAATTTGACAGAATTTTCAATAGAAATAAAATTTTAACAAAATTTTCTATAGAAATAAAATTTTGAGAACATATTCTATAGACATAAATTTTTTATAAAAAATTTCTATAGAAATGAAATTTTTACAAAATTTTCTATTGAAATAAAATTTTTACAACATTTTTTATATAAATAATATTTTTACAAAGTTTTTTTAGAAATAAAATTTTGACAAAATTTTCTATAGAGATAAAATTTTTACAAAATTTTCTACAGAAATAAAATTTTGACAAAATTTTCTATTGAAATAAAATGTTGACAACATTTTCTATAAAAATAAAATTTTGACAAAAATTTTTAGAATTCAAATTTTTACAAAATTTTCTATAGATCTAAAATGGTGACAAAATTTTCTATGGAAATAATATTTTGACAACACTTTCTATGGCAATAAAATTTTGAGAAATTTTTCTACAGAAATCAAATTTTAACAAAATTTTCTATAGAAATAAGATTTTTACAAAAATTTCTATAGAAATAAAATTTTGACAAAATTTTCTATAGAAATAAAATTTTGACAACATTTTCTATGGAAATAAAATTTTGACAAAATTTTCTATAGGAATAAAATTTTGACAAAATTCTCCATAGAAATAAAATGTTGACAAAATTTTCTATAGAAATAAGATTTTGACAAAATTTTCTATAGAGATAAAATTTTTACAATATTTTCTATAGAGATAAAATTTTTACAAAATTTTCTATAGAGATAAAATTTTGACAAAATTTTCTATAGAAATAAAATTTTGGCAAAATTTTTTATTGAAATAAAATGTTGACAAAATTTTCTATAAAAATAAAATTTTGACAAACATTTTTAAAATTGAAATTTTTACAAAATTTTCTATTGAAATAAAATATTGACAACATTTACTATAGAAATAAAATTTTGACAAAATTTTCTATAGAGATAAAATTTTGCTAAGTAAGATTTTTTGTTTGGTAGCTTATATAGTAGATTATTTTTGGTTTGGGTGGCAATCGTGCTTACTAGTGATTAGATCCAATATTGGAAATTTTTTAATGTAGTCCTGTAGAGGGCAAATAGATTTTTTAAAGCGTTAGACGAAAGCTGGTCTGTTTTCCGTTTTCCTATTAAATATAATCATGCTACTATGGCCTCAAAGAAACCCATTACCAAATAAATATAAGTGACGTTTTCAATACGTAATATAAAAAATACTCATAGACAACGTGTACATCGTAACGCATAATTAATATTAATTAATTAATATTAATTATACACCATGTGGGCCACATCTATTTTTAAGTGTACAAGTTAGAAATGTAAATGAAATACAATTTTAGTGCATACAATTACTACTCTCCTTGAATAGTGATTAGTTAATGGTATATATACGCAATTCAGGCCTTATATAGTCAACCCTTTCACTACCAATGTCAGGTGCAGAGGATATGTCACGATGATTTTGTATGTTAGTCTCTCAATTCTAATATAGTTTTGATTGTGTTACTTTGCTTGAATGCGAGACACTCATTGGGTGATCCTCAGGCTACGAGAAAATGTACCTACTAGAAATATTACCTCTCGACTCCTTAAACGGCTTCGGTGGTCATATCCGAATATGAGTCTTCTTAGAGTTTAATTGGTGTATATTTTATTTCGGTAAATTATAGTTGCATCCATTTCTAACTATGTGAGAAGTTTGATTCGCTTTTTAAAATATCTTCAAGAGTGGCTCAAAATTGTTTAACACTGCTTATCTTTATTATTACGGATAGCATATTTTACGCATTGTCGTAAAATCATATCATGACGCTACTGGTAACATAGCCATCATTCGACGTGACCTCGTACTGCAACAAGCAACAGAACTTTTCTTTTAGATATAAATCCTTTTTTTTTTTGGAATGAACATCAAAAAAGTTATAAAAATCAATTGGCCAGCACACATTTTAGAATCATGGCAAGCGATTTTATTAAAAATTTGATTTCTTTTTAAATCCTGCATATTTTTTTATGGCAATCATAAGAATTTATGCTATAACTCCATAAAACCTTGACACCTTCTTGACACCATAAATATCTACATAAAAAAATCCGAAATGACTCAGATTATTTTACATCAAATACAAAAACATATTATTTATTATATACCAGCAACTTTGAATACAGCTAATATTTATGTTTATTTCGTTTTTATATGGTCATCATTATGGATTTCACATTTATTTTTAGAGTTTGAAATACAGACATAGCCTGTAACTGTGTTATAAGTGGTTTTATGTTACCACGCCAAAGCTGACATGGATGGAATATCAACGGCTTTGTCGAATACTTTGTATTTTGCCCTTGGCTTGGGGGGGGAGTAACAGAAAGAGTGAAATATCTTGTATACCATACAATAATACGATGTCTATAAAAATATTTATTTATAGTATACTACACACTGTTGGAGAAGCCAAAACACATATGGTCCATAATATCTATGAAACAATGTCGATTTTATCTTTGAATTTTATGTAAAAATGGAAAATTCTATTAAAAACAAAACTCGAAATGTTTCGTGCATGATGGGGGGTGAAAATCAAATGAAAAACAATTAACCCATATGGTCGAAGTTATGTAGAAACAATAGCATAGCTTTAGGCGCAGTTGGTTTTTAAAATAGTTTAAATGACTAGTTTTTTTGCAGAGAATTAAAATATCTAAAAAAATATGTAAAAAAAATTAAATGTGTTAAATTTAAAAATATTTTATGTAATTCTTAGGGTATAAGTGATATAGTTTCATTTAGCTAAATTGTGATTTTTATTTATTACAATTTTAAAACTATAATAGATTTAAAAACACTAGCAACCAAGGCTATCTGTTATGTTATATTACTAGCCTTTCAGCAAAAAAAAAAATATTATTTCTATAGGACATATTGACAAAATTTTATTTCTATAGAAAATTTTGTAAAAATTTTATTTCATTAGAAAATTTTGTCAAAATTTTATTTCTATAGAAAATTTTGTCAAAATTTTATTTCTAAATAAAATTTTGTTAAAATCCTACTTCTATGAAAGTTTTTATCAAAATTTTGTTTCTTGAAGAAATTTGTAAAGTACGTCTTAGTTGGAGTGAAATATTTGGCAAAATCTTCCAAAAAAATCAAGAATTTACTCAAAATTTTATTTTTATAGAAAATTTTGTTAAAATTTTATTTCTACTGAAAATTTTCTTCTTTATAGGAAATTTTGTTATAATTTTCTTTTCTATAGAAAATTTTGTCAAAATTTTATTTCTAGAGGAAATTTTGTCAAATTTTTAATTCTATAGTAAATTTTGTCCAAATTTTATTTCTTATAGGAAGATTGTCAAAATTTAATTTCTATAGAAAATTTGGTCAAAATTTTATTTCTACAGAAAATTTTGTCAAAATTTTATTTCTACAGAAAATTTTGTCAAAATTTAATTTCTATAGAAAATTTTGTCAAAATTTTATTTCTATAGAAAATTTGTCAAAATTTTATTTCTATAGAAAATTTTGTCAAAATTTTATTTCTATAGAAAAATTGGTCAAATTTTTTGGTTTACAATTTTATAAAAATATTATTTCTATAGGACATTTTGACAAAATTGTATTTCTATAGAACATTTTGACAAAATTGTATTTCTAGAGAAAATTTTATCAAAATTTTATATCTATAGAAAATTTGTTCAGAAGTTTATTTCTATAGAAAATTTTGTCAAAATTTTATTTCTATAGAAAATTTTGGCAAAATTTTATTTCTATAGAAAATTTTGTCAAAATTGTATTTCTATAGAAAGTTTTGTCAAAATTTTATTTCAACAGACAATTTTATCAAAATTTTATTTCTATGGACTATTTTATCAAAATTTTGTTTCTTGAAGAAATTTGTAAAGTACGTCTTAGTTGGAGAAAAATATTTGGCAAAATCTTCCAAAAAATCAAAATTTTATTTTTATAGAAAAATTTGTTAAAATTTTATTTGTACTGAAAATTTTCTTCTTAAGAGGAAATTTTGGAACACTTTTCTTTTCTATAGAAAATTTTGTCAAAATTTTATTTCTAGAGGAAATTTTGTCAAATTTCTATTTCTATAGTAAATTTTGTCAAAATTTTTTTTCTTATAGGAAGAATGTCAAAATTTAATTTCTATAGAAAATTTTGTCAAAATTTTATTTCTACAAAAAATTTTTTCAATTTTATTTCTAGAGGAAAGGAAAGGAAATAGGAAATTTTGTTCCATTTTTATTTTCTATAGAAAATTTTGTCAAAATTTTATTTCTATAGAAAATTTTGTCAAAAGTTTATTCCTATAGAAAAATTTGTCAACATGTTATATCTATAGAAAATTTTGTTAAAATCTTATTTCTATGGAAAGTTTTATCAAAATTTTGTTTCTATAGAAAATTTTGTCAAAATTTTATTTTTAAAGAAAATTTTGTTTAAATCCTACTTCTATGGAAGATTTTATCAAAATTTTGTTTCTTGAAGAAATTTGTAAAGTACGTCTTAGTTGGAGAGAAATATTTGGCAAAATCTTTCAAAAAATCAAGAATTTACTCAAAATTTTATTTTTATAGAAAAATTTGTTAAAATTTTATTTCTACTGAAAATTTTCTTCTTTATGAGAAATTTTGGAACAATATTCTTTTCTATAGAAAATTTTGTCAAAATTTTATTTCTAGAGGAAATTTTGTCAAATTTTTATTTCTTTAGTAAATTTTGTCAAAATGTTATTTCTTATAGGAAGAATGTCAAAATTTAATTTCTATAAAAAATTTTGTCAAAATTTTTTTTTCTACAAAAAATTTTGTCAAAATTTTATTTCTAGAGGAGATTTTGTCAAAAATTTATTTCTATAGAAAATTTGGTCAAAATTTCTTAGTTGGAGTGAAATATGTGGCAAAATCTTCCAAAAAATCAAGAATTTAGTCAAAATTTTATTTTTTATTTTTGAAAAATTTGTTAAAATTTTATTGCTATTGAAAATGTTCTTTTTATAGGAAATTTTGTTACAATTTTATTTTCTATAGGAAACTTTGTCACAATTTTATTTCTATAGAAAATTTAGTCAAAATTTTATTTCTATAGAAAATTTTGTCAAAATTTTATTTCTATAGAAAAATTTGTCAAAATTTTATTTCTATAGAAAATTTTGTTAAAATCTTATTTCTATGGAAAATTTTATCAAAATTTTGTTTCTTGAAGAAATTTGTAAAGTACGTCTTAGTTGGAGAGAAATATGTGGCAAAATCTTCCAAAACCTCAAGAATTTAGTCAAAATTTTACTTTTTATTTTTAAAAATTTTGTCAAATTTTTTCTTTCAAATTTTGTGACAATTTTATTTCTATAGAAAATTTTGTAAAAATTTGATTTCCATTGAATATTTCATCAAAATTTAATTTTATTTCTATAGAAAATTTTTTCAAAATTTTATTTCTAGAGGAAATTTAGTCAAAAATTTGTTTCTAGTCAAAAATTTATTTCTAGAGGAAATTTGTGAAGTACGTCTTAGTTGGAGAGGAATATGTGGCAAAATCTTCCAAAACATCAAGAATTTAGTCAGAATTTTACTTTTTATACCCTGCGCCACACTGTGGAACAGGGTATTATAAGTTAGTGCATATGTTTGCAACACCAAGAAGGAGACAAGATAGACACATGGTGTCTGTAGCAATAATGCTCTGGGTGTGCACCTGAGTCGATCTAGCCATGTCCGTCCGTCCGTCTGCCTATGACCACATTTTTGTGATCAAAGTCTAGGTCGCAATTTAAGTCCAATCGCCTTCACTTTTGGTACAACTTCCTGTTTTGGGTCAGAATAGAACCCTATTGATTTTGGAAGAAATCGGTTCAGATTTAGATATAGCGCCCATATATATATTTCGCCCGATATGCACTTATATGAACCCAGAAGCCAGAGTTTTACCCTGATCTGCATGAAATTTTGCACAAACATCACACTTGGTCGTATAGTCAAGCGTGTAAAATTTGACAATTAGTAGTGTAGTCAAGTGTGCTAAATTTTATTGAAATCAGTTCTGATTTAGATATAGCTCCCTTAAGTCGGGCGAAAGATATCCCGATTTTCCGTCATATGACCACACGAATTTCACGATTTACGTGAAATTTGGCACAGGGAGTAGAATTAAAATACTAAGTATGCATGTCAAATTTGGTTGAAATCGGTTCAGATTTCTATATAGCTTCCATATATATGTTTTTCCGATTTGGGCAAAAATGGCCAAAATACCCACATTTTCCTTATAAAATCGCCACTGCGAAAAGTCGAAAACTTGTAAAAGTGGCTCAAATTTGCCTTTATTTCTAATACATATCTATCGACCGATAAATTATAAATACACTTTTGCGAAGTTGCCTCAAAATTTGTAAGATTAAAATGTTTCCCATATTTTTTTACTAACATAGTGTAGCATCCCAGCCGACGACGAAGTCTATAGATTATAAATTTTGTTCAGATGGAGTCAGATTTAAATTTATGTATCTGGGACAAAAACCTTTATATATAGAAAATTTATATAGAAAGTTTTATCAAGAGGAAATTTGTGAAGTTAGTCTTAGTTGCAGAGGAATATTTTGCAAAATCTTCCAAAAACTTAAGATTTCTACCAATCTACCAAACAGTAAAAAATCTACCATTTTTGGTAGAATTCTACTTATTGTGGCAACTGTGATGCTATGGACAGAATGAATACGAATATATCAAACCTCTGGAACGAATACACATGCAATTACTTCAAACACATGCTACACAATTCGAGTTGTAACTTCATTGTCCATTTTTCAAATGAGTAAAATATAAACCTTGCAAATGGTGAAACAGAATAAATAGAACTCAATAAAGCAAGCACCAAACAATGTTCTGAAGTATTCGGAATTCCAATTTCCTACGTTTCATAATTTCCATTGTTGTGTAGATGAAGTTATTTCTTTCTCTCAACTATAAGAGTATGCACTCTCCATTCCAATTTTGTTTGTTGTTGGCACATACAATAAAAAGCAGAATCCTTCTCACAGCCTGCATTCACTGACTTCTGCCAATCAACTAATCGACGATTGTGTTTGCTTTTCCAATGATAGTTATTTCGTGTCGCATACGAAATTTCGTCTTTGCTTTAGCAAATATAACATTTTTAGTGAATATAGAATTCACTAAAAATGTTAGGTTTTACTCGTATCGTGAAGATTACAACAAAACCAAAATATTGAAAAGAACTGCACAACGATTCCTTTTGAATATGATGGCTCTGCAATGCTTGGCACTGTAATCGCTTTACAGTGTTTCAGTTCTATTCATTAATCGAAGTATTCGTGGAGTCTATTGCCTTCACTAGAACATCGATTACTTCGAATAGGCTTGTGCAGGCCTTTGGAATATATTGAACACTGGCAGATATTTCCATAACATTTGAATGACATTTTCATTTCTTTACGTGTCATCGTAACATCAAAGGCAAAGTGTTAATTGTAATGGTTAATTAACATTAATTAATTAATAATAATTATACACCATGTGGGCTAACTATTTTATTAAGTTTAGTTTAGTTAAGAATGGCAATGAAATTTTATTCAATTACTTCTCTTCATTGCTGAGTTATTATTACTACACACAAAAAAAAAAATTCTGATTTAATCACGAAATTAATTGATCCAATTAATTTTTAATTGAAATGTCTTCAATCACAGAAATGATAGTATCAATTAAAAAATTAATTGAAGGTCAATTAAAAAGTTAATCGATTCAACTAAAAAAAATTGGTACTATTATTTTTGTGATTGATTTTTGTTTTAATTAAAAAATTTGTTGAATCAATTAAATTTTTAATTGAATATTTTTTAAAACTCAATTAAAATTTTAATTGGAAAAATGTTCGTGAAATTTTTTTGTGTGTAGTTAATGGCAAATATGTACAATTTGACTCCAATATGTTTAACCCTTTCACTAGCTTTGTCCTATACAGAGAACATGTCATGGTGATCATATTGATCCAAAGCTCCAACTCTAGATCATTTTGAATGCATTTCTCATGTTTTTTTAATTAAATGATTATTACCTTTTTTCATTATGAAAATTGAAGAACAAACAGAGCATGTGGACATAGCAACTCTTCAGTCTATTTATGTTGATTTATATATGGGAAGCAAGAGAGAAAGAGAGAGAGAGTTTGCAGTTAATGATGGTGGAATGTGATTGGTGTGTTGTGTTGATGTGTTGAGTTGCATTGGTGGAATGTTTGCTCTCTCACACTCAATACAAAATGAGTAAGTATTGGGATATATTCTCTTGTGAGTACTATTTTGCATTCTCTGGTAGGGAAACAAAAGTCGAAAATCAACATTTCTATTGATCGATTTTTTGCCAAAAAAGGCGAAATAGAATTTTGATATTTTTGAAAATCGGCGAATAAAGAAAAAGTCGAAATGTCTACATTGAATTAAAAGATGAATATTTTTATGGTAACTTTGATGATGTATGTATATGCTAAAAAAAAATAAATCTGAATGAGTTGGAGGTTTGAATGAAAATTAGTCAAAAATTTTGGCGATTGAAGACAAAAACATTTTTTTTCTGTGTAGTGAAAGGGTTAATAGCATATATTAAGTTTCTTTAGGATTTATGAAATATACAGGTTTTGTTCACTATAATGTTAAATATGTTTTCTTTCAATACATATTTTTGTTTTAATTTCCATTAATCCTATGCCTTACATCGATTTTTGCACTTCCTTCCATTCCAGTAAGCACTTTGGCTCCTTTTAATTTCCTCTCGTAATCAGCTATCTCATTAACATAATATTAGCAAAACATTAACACCAATTAATGTCTGTCGCAAAAAAAAATCTCATTTTTTTCATTTGTAAATTTACCTTTTTTTCTTTCATTCTTTCTTTTGTTCTTTATTATATCTGGCATGAGTGGCCCACATTTCAGGCTTATGGTTCAATAAAAAACACTTAGCTTATTTGCTTTGATTTTTGCAACACGCTTCGGAAATATGATAAAAGCAAAAAACCTACTGGTATCATTAAGTCCAGACATGCCAAGAACATTAACGAAGAATTTTGTAAAATCTTTGGAGAAAAACCTCAACTGAATTGTGGTAGAATAATGGGAGGAATTTTTTCGCATATCCTTGGATCTGTGAGCAATTAAGTAATATCTGGTTGAATTTTAATCAATACTTTGGTTGTTCGATATTTTATGGGGATTCCTTTAATTAATTGAAACAAGTGGTGATTAATACTTGAACATGAGTATGAATATCATTAAATTATGGCCAAGAAGGGAAAAAACTGAATGAAGTGAAATATGAGAAAAGGGAATGTGGGAGAAGCTGAAGTTTATCCATTGACTTCAAATAATATTAATAGGATATATGTAAATATTATAAAGTCACTTGTTTTACATGTTGCATTAGGGCGTATGATTAATAGTAGTACATTTTCTCTTAATCTTAATATTCAAAAGAAAGGACGAACAAATTGGAATTTATTATGGACAAGAGAGCAGCTGTCAATTATGAATGACCTTTAAAAAATATGATTGTGAAATATTTCCAAAACAATGTTCAATAATGTACAAATTTTATTATGTCGTATGATTGTTATTAATACATTTTTTTATGATATATTGTTATTCATACGCCGCAATGTTCCTAACCAAAAAATAGAAAATTTCAAACTGCATTTGTCATCAAGCAGGTGCATTTAAAACATTGTTGTACGAAATAAATTAAACGCACATTAGTAACGATTACAAAAAATGGTAGCGGTAGGAATAAAATTTTGACAAAATTTTGTATAAAAATAAAATTTTGACAAAATTTTGTATAGAAATAAAATTTTGACAAAACTTTCAATGGAAATAAAATGTTGACAAAATTTTCTATAGAAATAAAATTTTGACAAATTTTTCTATTGAAATAAAATTTTATCAAAATTTTCTATAGGAAAAAAATTTTGACAACATTTTCTATAGAAATAATATGTTGACAAAATTAGCTATAGAAATGGGAGCCACCATGGTGCAATTGTTATCATGCCCGCCTTGCATACACAAGGCGTGGGTTCGATTCCTGCTTCGAACGAACACCAAAAAGTTTTTCAGCGGTGGATTATCCCACCTCAGTAATGCTGGTGATATTTCTGAGGGTTTCAAAGCTTCTCTAAGTGGTTTCACTGGAATTTTGAAAGTCGTTCGGACTCGGCTATAAAAAAGAGATCCCTTGCCATTGAGTTTAACATGGAATCGGGAAGCATTCAGTGATAAGAGAGAAGTTCACCAATGTGGTATCATAAAGGACTGAATAGTCTAAGTGAGCCTGATACATCGGGCTGCCACCTAAACAAACCTAGCTATAGAACTAAAATGTTGACAAAATTTTCCATAGAAATAAAATTTTGACAAAATTTTCTATAGAAATGAAATGTTGACAAAATTTTCTATAGAAATAAAATTTTGACAAAATTTTCTACAGAAATAAAATTTTGACAAAATTTTCTACAGAAATAAAATTTGAAACAAAATTTCCCATATAAATAAAATTTTGACTAAATTTTTTATAGAAATAAGATTTTGACAAAATTTTCTATAGAAATAAAATTTTAACAAAATTTTCTATAGAAATAAAATTTTGACAAATTTTTCTATAGAAATAAAATTTTGACAAAATTTTCTATAGAAACTAAATTTTGACAAAATTTTCTAAAGAAATGAAATGTTGAAAAAATTTGCTATAGAAATAAAATGTTGACAAAATTGTATATACAAATAAACTTCTGATAAAAGTTTCTATAGAAATAAAATTTTGACAAAATGTTCTATAGAAATAAAATTTTGACAAAGTTTTCATAGAAATAAAATTGGACAAAATTTTCTATAGAAATAAAATTTTGACAAAATTTTCTACAGAAATGAAATTTTGACAAAATTTTCTATAAAAATAAAATTTTGACAAAATTTTCTAAAGAAATGAAATGTTGAAAAAATTTGCTATAGAAATAAAATGTTGACAAAATTTTATATACAAATAAACTTCTGATAAAAGTTTCTATAGAAATAAAATTTTGACAAAATGTTCTATAGAAATAAAATTTTGACAAAGTTTTCATAGAAATAAAATTGGACAAAATTTTCTATAGAAATAAAATTTTGACAAAATTTTCTACAGAAATGAAATTTTGACAAAATTTTTTATAAAAATAAAATTTTGACAAAATTTTCTACAGAAATAAAATTTTGACAAAATTTTCTACAGAAATAAAATTTTGACTAAATTTTCTACAGTAAAAAAAAATTTGACAAAATTCTCTATAGAAATAAAATTTTGACTAAATTTTCTATAGAAATAAAATTTTGGGAAAATTTTCTATAGAAATAAAATTTTGGGAAAATGTTCTATAGATATAAAATTTTGTCAAAGTTTTCTATAAAAATAAAATCTTGACAAAATTTTCTATAGAAATGAAGTTTTGACAAATTTTTCTATTGAAATAAAATTTTGACAAAATTTTCTATAGAACTAAAATTTTTACAAAATTTTCTATAGAAATAAAATTTTTACAAAATTTTCTATAGAAATAAAATTTTGAAAAAAATTTCTATAGAAATAAAATTTCGACAAAATTTTCTACAGAAATAAAATTTTGACAAAATTTTCTATAGAAATAAAATTTTGACTAAATTTTCTGTAGAAATAAAATTTTGGGAAAATTTTCTATAGAAATAAAATTTTGGGAAAATTTTCTATAGAAATAAAATGTTGACAAAATTTTCTATAGAAATAAACTTTTGACAAAATTTTCTGTAGATATAAAATTGTGACAACATTTTCTATATTAATAAAATTTTGACTAAATTTTCTATAGAAATAAAATTTTGGGAAAATTTTCTACAGAAATAAAATTTTGGGAAAATTTACTATAGAAATAAAATTTTGGGAAAATTTTCTATAGAAATAAAATTTTGGGAAAATTTTCTATAAAAATAATATTTTGGGAAAATTTTTCTATAGAAATAAAATTTTTTGGGAAAATTTTCGGTAGAAATAAAATTTTGACAAAATTGTCTATAGATATAAAATTATAATAAATTTTTCTATATAAATACAATTTTTACAAAATTTTCTATAGAAATAAAATTTTGAAAAAATTTTCTATAGAAATCAAAATTTTCTATAGAAATAAAATTATGGCAAAATTTTTTATAGAAATAAAATTTTGACAAAGTTTTCTATAGAAATAAAATTGGACAACATTTTCTATAGAGATAAAATTTTGACAAAATTTTCTACAGAAATAAAATTTTTACAAAATTTTCTATAGAAATAAAATGTTGACTAAATTTTCTATAGAAATAAAATTTTGGGAAAATTTTCTATAGAAATAAAATTTTGGGAAAATTTTCTATAGAAATAAAATTTTGGGAAAATTTTCTATAAAATTAAATTTTGGGAAAATTTTCTATAGAAATAAAATTTAGGGAAAATTTTCAATAGAAATAAAATTTTGGGAAATTTTTCTATAGAAATGAAATGTTGACAAAACTTGCTATGGAAATAAAATATTGACAAAATTTGATGTATAAATAAACTTCTGACAAAAGTTTCTATAGCAATAAAATTTTGACAAAATGTTCCATAGAAATAAAATTTTGACAAATTTTTCTATTGAAATAAAATGTTGACAAAATTTTCTATAGAAATAAAATTGGACAAAGTTTTCTATAGAAATAAAATTTTGGCAAAATTTTCTATAGAAATAAAATTTTGGCAAAATTTTCTATAGAAATAAAATTTTGGCAAAATTTTCTATAGAAATAAAATTTTGACAAAATTTTCTATAGAAATAGAATTTTGGGAAAATTATCTATAGAAATAAAATGTTGGTAAAATTATCTATAGAAATACAATTTTGGGAAAATTGCGCCGCTTCAAACCACATGATTTATTAACTTGCTTTAATATATGAAAGCCTCAATTCAAAATAGAAATTATACAACTATAATTGTCCTAGTTTAGTCTTAGGATATTTTAATATCTATAAGTCTATTGATTGTTAATAAATAAACTACTGGTTAGTCACGTCTTCATAATAGAGACTAGTGGCAGTATAAGTTAAGCATCATATATGTATTCGCTTAAATAAGTAAAAAATAAAAAAGAAATAAAATTTTGGGAAAATTTTGTATAGAAATAAAATTTTAGTAAAATTTTCTATAGAAATAAAATTTTAGTAAAATTTTCTATAGAAATAAACATTAGCAAAATAAGCTTTTTTTGTTTGCTAGTTTTTTGGTAAATTTTTTCTATATTTTGGTAGATTATTTTTGGCTCGAGTGGCAACCGTGACCTTAGTGCATATAGTGATATAATTAACGGCGTATCTATCGGTCTACAATCGGTCTACGATTGTGATCTTATGGAAAGATACAAAAATGGTTGTCCGAAATTGAGAATTTTTGAAAATTGGTTTTAATTATTTTTTTTTGTAAGGATCATATAGAGAGAGATATAGAGCAATTAATATAACTATGAAATTATGCAATTTTTTCTGAGAAAATCTAATATAAAACCGCCTGAAAAAAATAAAACTGATTTAATTCCCCAGTCCACAAAGGCGTATGATTATATATAAATGGATATCAAGCTAAATAAATACCATCAAGTAATTGTTTTCATGCCTATGCCAAATAAAAAAAAAAAAGCAATGACAACACATTTAGTTTAACATATAAGGAATAATAATATATAACTTAACATTTAATTAATTTGATAAACTACCCCACTGCATTATTTCAGTGTCCTTTGGCTAGGTTTTCTGGGTTTCTTAGATAAGAATATAGTCATCATTGTATAGGAGTTTCATTAATTAGAATTGCATAGTAAATATATTAAATTCAGTGAGCTGTATATCTTCAAAAGATTTCTAGAGCATTGTTAAATGAAAATCAATTAATGAATTGTCCTCAGTGGCGTATGATTACTATTAATGCACATTAATATGTATTGTGATAAAGTATACGCCATTATGTACTCTGAAGAAATTGTAAAGAAATTTTTGGCAAAGTATATTATATTTAAGTAATTTGTTTGATTATGGGTTTTCATGGAATGGATCTTTGGTATATATATATATTGCTCAATGTGTGACTCGGAGTTAACAAATTCACTTCAATTTAAATAAAATGGGATGGGAAATACCATCAATATATTTTTGGTTTGAAAAATTAGTAGCCAATTTATTTGTTGATAGTTGTGTTTGAGTTCGAAAAATTTATTAAAAATTTGAATGTAACAGTTCAAATGGGAGAAAAGGTTTTGAAGAATATTTTGATTTTGATAGTCATATGTTATTTTTAACTATGCAGCTGCAAGATGGCTTTCCAGTTATTGATAGAATTTCGGATTACTGACATCCGTTTGTGTATATCATTTTTAATTTAAAGGACCTCGCAAGATGCGAAAAATGTTAAATTTATTTTTTCATGCCTTGCAAACCCAGAGTTTAAAATATATCATCTGTTTTGGTCACATATTAACATTTAATATTAACATATAATATTAGTTAACAAAGGTACCTCATCAATTGCTAATAACTATTTGTATACTAGAATTGCTACATATTAGTCCCATATTCATGTCTCATTAAAAACACAAACAATTTTTTTCTAAAACAAAGGACCATTTGTTATCAAAAAATCCCTTTTGTGTTCATTTTATTATTTTTTAAAAATCCGATTTGTTATTTTTTTTGCAATTTAATGGAAAGGTAAATTTTATTTTACCCAATTATACCGAAAGTGTTTATCAAAAGAGGGAGAGAGAGAGAGTAAATTAAGAAACTCTTGAATCTGCTCTGCTACTGAATGTACGAGTATATGTATTGCTACATCTGAGCATTATCTTTACTCTCTCAATTCTTAGCTATTCATAGTGAGCACAAGTGTCAGCTTGTATATGAGTATGAGTGTTATTTAATTCTGAGAGTTGGAGTTGAGTAGAGCTTTAAAAGAGTAAGAGGCGTGTGAGTAATCATTGCTTTCATACTCACTATAGCATTAAATATATGACTAAGGGTACTATTTAATTACTTTTATAATATAACCGTATAACATAGATTTAAATTAAGAGAACATTCTGTTTCAATTTGAAATCAAACACTTTTCACTAATATTAACGAAATCAATACCTTCCTCATCATCTCTAAGCTTAACTGATTCTACCAATATTAAATACTGGTCGAAATCAATATCTTCCGTTTCATATCTAAGCTTAACGTTTTAATTTCTAGAAATTTCGTTTCGTTTTGAACTAAATATTTCTGTTCATTTATTTTTCCGACACACATTTTTTCTTTATCCATCATTTGATATTCTTTTGAAATTATTGCTTACACTCATTTCCTCCTCCTCCTCCTTTAAGCTCAAATATCCTAAGACATTTCTTTTAATCTACATTCACTGTCACGAAGAGGAAGCTTGCCTATTATTTCTCTGTTTTGGATGTTTTGGAAGAAAACGCAATACATTTTGCTTGGCAGTCTTTGTGCTTGAATTACAATAGATGCAGGGACTCGTTGTTTTTTTTTTGAAATCCTTTCGAGAGGATTTATTTGTGCAATAGATCGTAGTAGATGGTAGCCATGGTGGGTGGGTGTTAGGAATAATGTGCAACAGGATATTCTGACATTGGCATAAATATGGGCTACTGAGTTGTATAGCTCAAGTTTTTGAATATATGTGTATGTGTATGTATGTTCGTTGATGCCTTAAATAATGGATGTATTGATGCAACTTTGACAAATCAGCAAACTAAGGCATAAACATTGAACAAGGATACAAATGTCAATGGGCTATGGAGATGTACATACATATATGTCTATCAAGGCATGACTTTATGGAAAATTAGTTGAAATTTGTGTGACTTTAATGATACACCAACGTATAAATGCCAAGGGAAAGTGTGAAAAAATCCATGGTCCATGTCTATGTCTAACAAGGCAAAATAACTCTGTTCCATTATTAATGTCAGTGTTGCTGTTTAGGGGGCGTTGTTGCATGGATTTATGAGGACATTTGTATTTAGCTACATGAAAAGTAACTTTATGTTAAATGTTACAAGTGAAAAATAACACCTCATATCAAAAGGTATTCATGTGTTGTGTGAGAGATACAGTGAGGTACTGGTTTAATATTGTCAATTGAGTTACATAAAGGGTAGAGCAATACGACGGAGTAAAACTCAATATGTTTAGAAAGATATTGGAAATAAAATCGAGTTTTGGAGTTTTTGGATAAAAACGATTTTTTTTCAGATTAGTGCGAATTGCTTATTCCTTGCGAAGTGCCATATTGATATGATCGACACGTTGGTAGTTTTTAAAAATAACCATACTTTTCAAAATGCCCCAGACACAAAAGTCCAACGGAATGAGGTCTAAAGATTTTGGTGGTGGTAGAATTGAAGCGAGGAACCTTCGTTTTAAGCCATTCTTGCTCTCAAAAAAAAAGTGAACTATCTATTTCACTAAAGCCAATTTAAGTTTATATTAGATCATAGAATTATTATGTTTGGAGAAAGTTTCATTTACTCTAATAATTTTTGTGCGTACGATAGTTACATTAACTATAACAAGTATATACGGCCGTAAGTTCGGCCAGGCCGAATCTTATGTACCCACCACCATGGATTGCATAGAAACTTGTACTTAAGACTGTCACAATCGAATTACTTGGGTTGCCGTAGGTTAGGTTAGGTTAGGTTAGGTTAGGTTATGTGGCAGCCCGATGTATCAGGCTCACTTAGACTATTCAGTCCATTGTGATACCACAGTGGTGAACTTCTCTTTTATCACTGAGTGCTGCCCGATTCCATGTTAAGCTCAATGACAAGGGACCCCTTTTTATAGCCGAGTCCGAACGGCGTTCCACATTGCAGTGAAACCACTTAGAGAAGCTTTGAAACCCTCAGAAATGTCACCAGCATTACTGAGGTGGGATAATCCACCGCTGAAAAACTTTTTGGTGTTCGGTCGTAGCAGGAATCGAACCCACGACCTTGTGTATGCAAGACGGGCATGCTAACCATTGCACCACGGTGGCTCCCGTGGGTTGCCGTAACACTTGCCGATGGCAAGGTATCTTAAAACTTCTTAATACCGTCTTCTCAATCGTAAGTTAGTCCATACGGGGTATATATTAAACAAAAAAAAAAGCCGATTAAATACGTATATAATTCAGTTTGACAAAATTTTCTATAGAAATAAAATTTTGACAAAATTTTTTGGTTGTCGCCTATATATAACTATAGACCGATATGAACCAATTTTGGCATGGTTGTTAGCGGCTATATACTAGCGCAATGTACCAAATTTAACCGGATCGGATGAATTTTGCCCCTCCAAGAGCTCCGGAAGTCAAATCTGGGGATCGGTTTAAATGGGGATTATATATAATTATGGACCGATGTGGACCAATTTTTGCATGGTTATTAGATACCATATACTAACACCATGTACCAAATTTCAGCCGGATCGGATGAAATTTGCTTCTCTTAGAGGCTCCGCAAGCCAAATCGGGGGATCGGTTTATATGGGGGCTATATATAATTATGGACCGATGTGGGCCAATTTTTGCATGGTTATTAGAGACGATATACTAACATCATGTACCAACTTTCAGCCGGATCGGATGAAATTTGCTTCTCTTAGAGGCTCCGGAAGCCAAATCTGAGCGTCGGTTTATATGGGGGCTATATGTAAAAGTGGTCCGATATGGTCCATTTGCAATACCATCCGACCTACAACAATAACAACTACTTGTGCCAAGTTTCAAGTCGATAGCTTGTTTCGTTCGGAAGTTAGCATGATTTCAACAGACGGATGGACATGCTTAGATCGACCCAGAATTTCACCACGACCCAGAATGTAAAGGGTGATACGGTCAAAATTTGGTCAATATAAACTTGACGTATTTCTTTCAATTTTGCATTTAAAAAAACTGAACATCCCTCATTTTGAAGGTGTGTGTGTGTAGAATGTTGCTCCTATTTTGATTTTGGAATTCACTCTTCTGTTGTCAAAATGCCGTCCAAGCAAGAAGAGCAGCGTATCAAAATTTTGCTCGCGCATCGCGAAAATCCGAGCTACTCGCACGCAAAGCTGGCAAAATCGTTAAAAGTTGCCAAATCAACCGTTACAAATGTAAATGAAAGTGTTTGGGGAACATTTGTCGACAGCCAGGAAGTCTGGATTGGGGGGAAATCGAAAACCGGAAGCCGCTGAGACGACAAAGAGAGTTGCCGGTAGTTTCAAGCGAAACCCTAACCTCTCTCTCTCCGAGATGCCGCAAATAAGCTGGGTGTATCGTCTACAACCGTGCATCGAGCCAAAAAACGAGCCGGACTATCGACTTACAAGAAGGTAGTGACTCCAAATCGCGATGATAAACAACATACGACGGCCAAAGCGCGATCCCGGAGGCTGTACACGACGATGCTGACGAAGTTTGACTGCGTGGTAATGGACGACGAAACCTACGTTAAAGCCGAATACAAGCAGCTTCCGGGACAGGAGTTTTATACGGCAAAAGGAAGGGGAAAAGTAGCAGATATTTTCAAGCACATAAAACTGTGAAAGTTCGCAAAGAAATATCTGGTTTGGCAAGCCATCTGTACCTGTGGCTTGAAAAGCAGCATTTTCATAGCTTCCGGGACAGTCAACCAAGAAATTTACGTGAAAGAGTGTTTGAATAAACGTCTGCTGCCTTTCCTGAAGAAACACGGTTGTTCCGTACTGTTTTGGCCGGATTTGGCATCTTGTTATTACGGTAAAAAGGCCATGGAGTGGTACGCCGCCAAAAACGTGCAGGTGGTTCCCAAGGACAAGAACCCTCCCAACACGCCAGAGCTCCGCCCAATGGAGAAATACTGGGCTATTGTCAAGCGTAACCTAAAGAAGACCAAAAAAACTGCTAAGGACGAGCAGAAGTTCAAGGCAAACTGGCTTTCTGCGGCGAAGAAGGTGGACAAGGTGGCTGTACAAAATATGATGGCAGGTGTCAAGCGTGAGGCCCGGCAATTCGGATTTGGAAAAGCGAAAGCCTAACTGAATATTTTTCCTGAATTTTATACTAATTGAACTTGAAAAAGAAATTTAATTTGATTTTTTAAATAAACGATTTCACCGATTTACACGCGTTATCCCTTGATCAAATTTTGACCGTATCACCCTTTATATACTTTATGGGGTCTTAGAGCAATATTTCGATGTGTTACAAACGGAATGACAAAGTTAATATATCCCCCATCCTATGGTGGTATATGTTAAAAACAGGAGCAAATTATACACAAATTAAGCATAAAGATTTACTAAATTCGTATTTCTCACAACATAGTTCATTATTTCTTTAGATTTGTAAATTTTACTACTAATGGATTCATCATGAACTTCGTATGTCACTAAAGACATTCTTGCAATTTTCAACTACAGTTTTTTCCTTCAAACTACAACATTCTATTTAACAAGTGAAAAAACTTAATTATGTGTAATAAATTTTCTTGAATTTGTCGAAAAATATTTACTTATTTTTGTGATATCGGCGCGATGACAGTGTTTGTAATACTGTTTAGTTAAAATTTTCTAAAAATATTCAAAATTTTCTGAAATTAACCGAAAGTTGTCTTCCTAGTGGTTTCAAAGTTTTTTTCATTGTGGTTTACGAGAGTTGAGTGCGATGGTGTTGAGTCCTGTTGCAATGTGCATTGTCTACTGCCGAAATGTTTCTCTGCCCAGGGCTTTAATATTTACTGTCTTTGGGACAGTAATAATCGGCATTCATTTTAACCACACAACCAATTAATACAAGTGGGGTGCTACTATCGGCCACTACGGCAACCCACACCATTACCATCGTTGGAGCTTGAGTTCTGGTGGCCAATCGAAATCGATGCAAATTATCATCTGACCTCATTGGCAAGTAAATGCAATCATTTTCTTTGTTCACAAATTGCTCAATTTGGCATGGCTTCTTATCGGAACAAAACGAATTCTGTAACTGGCCACATTCGCAGCAAATCTTTAGCTCTTTCAGGTCAAACTTTTTTATGCATCGGTGAGTTCTTGCACTATTTGAAACGTCAATGGCTTTAGTCCAAGCGCATTTTTCAATATGTGGTGCATCCGTTCTCCCGATATGTTCAGCTCGCGAATAAGTTTTCTACCACTGCGTTGAGAATTTCGATCAAATCTGCACGCTCACAAAAAATCGCTTCTGTAACATATACTCCCAAACATATTTTGCTTCAAGCATATACATTTTTGGGTATTGCCCAAACATTTATATGTTTGATCTCTTCCAATATATAATATGTTTGAAAGCATATTGGTCTAAACAATATATGTTTGGGTAGTCTAAGTTCCAAACATTTTGTATTTTTGCATCCAAATTCAATAATGTTGTCTTCCAAAAAACAATATGTTATTATGTGAACATATAATATGTTTGGAAGCATTTTGCACCCAAAAATATTATATGCTTAAAAAAAATTCTCCCAAACAATATTGTGCTCAAAATTTTATTTATTTATTTATATATTTACAATCATAATGAATTAGGAAAATAAACAGGTAATATAGGTGCTAACAACATAGGTTTTCGACCTGAATGCTCAAAATTTTGTTTCTGCCCAATTGTATATTCCCCCACATCTTTCTCACTTCCACGAGATTTTTTAGTTCTTACCACCTTTTTCTGTAATACAAACATTGTAGAAGAAATTATTCAATTGTATGATTTTTTTAATTTTAATTTTACCTTTTGCCGGACGGGGATTCGAACAGCGGACCACACAGTTTGTAAGGATCAAAGAAGTAGCTGATCAATTGCCCAAGGAAAAATAAAATGTTAATTTTGTAATAACAAGCAACAACCACCAACTTAATTCAATATCGCTCCCTGTTAAATAGCGCTCCAAGCTACTAAACACATATATGTTTATAGGCTATTTCTAAATTAATATATGTTTGCATCCAAGCATATTATATTTACAAACATTTTATGTCCCAAACATAATATGTTCTAACATATTAACATATATGTCCAAAACATGTTATGCTAGTTTATGAACATTATATGCTTGCACTCAAAAATATTGTGTTTAAAAATTTGTGTTCCAAACATATAATGTTTATAGCCAAACATATGAAAAACAGTCTTTTTCATCCGTGTGGCTTTCACTTTCCGGATCAATTCTGATGTTGTTAACGCTTTTCACTATCAAATATTTATTCACATTTTGATGCTGGAGGACTCTAATATATCCACATGTGGTTTTTCCACTAAATATAAAGCAATCAGCCCTTACAGCATCACGAAAAACTCTATTGCTGAATGCTAAGGATCAAAATGCTTTTGTAAGTTTGTAAACAATAAAATGATATGTATTCCCAACATCTATCATTTCTAAATGAGCAGTTTAGAAATTATAGTTGGTTGTAATACATATCAGCAACACCGTATATCAACCATAATAAGCTGTTTTATTATTCTAAAATCAATAGAGTACTTCACGTTTGTCATACATATAACATTTCTATATATTTACACAAATTTATGGTCAATACAATTAACGGAAAATTTGAAGCCATAAAATGCTTTCTCAGACTACTATACCATTGTGATAGCACAGTTAGTGAACTCCTCTCTTAACAATTAGTGTCAAACTATTCTATTTTTAGGTCTATATGTACATTTTTCTGTATGTTTTTAAAGAATTTTCATATCCCGATCTACACTGAAAATGTATACATTTTGGAAATCAAGAAATGAAAAACTGTATGCGTTTATATTTTAACCTTTCTACTATTTTTTAATTAATTTTTAAGCATTTTTCAATATAATTTCAAACTTTTTTACCCAAAAATAATTTTTTTTAACCAAAATTTTGTACTTTGGACCACTGTACAGTATACTGCAATGCAATAATTTTTGTGTCTTGTTAATTTACGTGGCCTCTATGATTTATTAACAAATTTTTTAAAAATGTTCACTAAAATTCCATATGTTTTATCCAAAAATATTTTTGTTTACCAAAGTTTTGTACTTTGAACCACTGTACTTACATTGCAACCATTTTTGTGGTCTATTAAGTAACATGCAAAGGGTTCATATTACGTGACACAGTACATTGCACATAAACACAAATGTTAAGATCATACACACTTATATGCACATGTATTTCAATATATCTCCGATGATGAGACTAACATCAACAGTTGTGGGTAATGACAGAATTTTTGTTAAGGTTACCATCACACAACAACTGTTGCTCAGCATCCTTGAATTGCACTTAAGTAGTGTGAGTAGTGTGATAAAGAGTATTGTATGAGTTTGTTGTTATTACACACTACACACACAGTCAGAAGAAGGCTAGCACAAGGAAACGAGTAAATCACTCTTTTCACATAGTCGCTTCTCACATATATCAGTGTGTGTGGATATGTGAGTATTTTGTAGTTGTGGCAACTGTTAATCTTCTTGTAATCGCAAACAGTGGCAGTTTTCGCAAAGTGGTTATCAAGAACGACGACATCGCAATGACCGAACTGCTGTCGGTGTGCATGTTTGTGTTCTTGGATATATGTATGTGCGTAAGCTATTGTAGAGAACTAATGGTCTCTTATATATATATTATCTGTTATATTATATTCTCGCTGACACATCTTCATAAAAGAGAATGGCTGTGCCCCCTGTTGACAACTCACATCATAATAATTAAGGAATGCTAATCACAATCACGAGTTGATGATGTTATTGACAAAGTTGAAAAAGACCTATATAAGAACGACAACAACAACAACAATATAAAACTTTTACGGAAAAAGTTCGCATGGTCTAAAAAATAAAACTTTTCAAATTCATTCGTGCATTAAAAAAGATAGATATTACCCACCTTATGCTTCGTTAAATGGTTGATTGGGTATAAGTAGGAGTTTATAGGTATAACAACACACACACTTATATACATATAGATGTATGTGTTTATTAATGTGGAAATCATAATTGATGTGAATACTTTAGTTTGGTTGTTGCTTCCTGTGAAGTGTGTAACAGATGTTTGCCCCAAGCAATTAAAATAATTTAAGCTACCAATTCGATTATTTTATTTTTCCAAAACTACACACTACACATTTGTACGAACAGGGAAATGGGTTTGAAGTTTTGTAAATTGTCAATATTCATTTTGAAAGTCATGTGTAGAATATCAGTGAAATGGTAATATTGTCACAGATGTTCTTTCTAATTAACTTAATTTAAATAATTCGCTCACATACATACAATTATTTTCTGTTTTCCGGTTTATATTTGATTTGATTTTTTGCACGTTTCAAGTGGAATAAATTTAACAGGAAATGGTTAGAAACTTTTATTAGAATTTAAAGAATGCTGTGAATTTTTGGTAGCCTTTCGTACGTCTGTCCACATTATAGAGATAGCAAACTTTCACTGATATTCATTTTTTAAAGAAAACTTTAAACGCTATATAATACAAAAAAAAAAACAAGTATATACGGCCGTAAGTTCGGCCAGGCCGAATCTTATGTATCCTCCACCATGGATTGCATAGATACTTGTACTAAAGACTGTCATCCCCAATCAAATTACTTGGGTTGCGGTAACACTTGCCGATGGCAAGGTATCTTAAAACTTCTTAACACCCTCTTCTCAATTGTAAGTCCATACGGGGTATATATTCAACAAAAATAAAAAAGGGCCGATTAAATACGTATATAATTCTGTTTGACAAAATTTTCTATAGAAATATAATTTTGACAAAATTTTTTATAGATATAAAATTTTAACAAAATTTTCTAATAGAAATAAAATTTTGAAAAAAATTCTATAGTAATAAAATTTTGACAAAATTTTCTATAGAAATAAAATTTTGACAAAATTTTCTATAGAAATAAAATTTTGACACAATTTTGTATAGTAATAACATTTTGACAAAATTTTCTATAGAAATAAAATGTTGACAAAATTTTGTCAAAATTTTGACAAAATATATAGAAATAAAATTTTTGTAGATTATTTTTGGGGATCAGCTATATACACGCAGAGAAGGAATATGATCACCTCAAACATCTTTCAAGAGCAAAATGTTATTTTTGTATGGTGACCATGTAACATGTTTGTCACTAAAATGTTATTTTCTCCTCAAATATAACCTGCGTGCCGAAATCAGATACATGATTTCCGAGAAAATAACATGGTTGCGAAAACCATGTTACATGGTCACCACCCAAAAATAACATTTTGCTCTTAAAACATGTTTGAGGTGATCATATTTCTTCTCTGGGTGTATAACTATAGACCGATATGGACCAATTTTGGCATGGTTGTTAGCGGCCATATACTAGGGCAATGTACCAAATTTCACCATGTACCAAATTTCAACCGGATCGGATGAATTTTGCTCCTCCAAGAGCTCCGGAGGTCAAATCTGGGGATTGTTTTAAATGGGGGCTATATATAATTATGGACCGATTTGGACCAATTTTTGTATGGTTCTTAGAGGCCATATACTAATACCACGTACCAAATTTCAACCGGATCGGGTGAATTTTGCTCTTCCAAAGGGGCTCGGGAGTTGAAATCTGGGGATCGATTTATATGAGGGCTACATATAATTATGGACCGATATGGACCAATTCCTGCCCGGGTGTTAGAGACCATGAGGCTCCGGAGGTAAAATCTGGGGATCAGTTTATATGCGGGCTATATATAATTATGGACCGATGTGGACCAATTTTTGCGTAGTTGTTAGAGACCATATGCTAACACCATGTACCAAATTTCAGCCGGATCGGATGAAATTTGCTTCTCTTAGGGGCTGCGCAAGCCAAATCCGGGGATGGGTTTATATATTAACACCTTGTACAAAATTTCAGCCGGATCGGATGAAATTTGCTTCTCTTAGAGGATCCGCAATCCAAATCTGGGGATCGGTTTATATGGGGACAATATATAATTATGGACCTATGTGGACCAATGCGTAGATGCTAGAGACCATATACTAACACCATGTACCAAATTTCAAACGGATCGGATGAATTGTGCTCCTCCAAGAGGCTCCGCAAGCCAAATCTGATGGCGATTTCGATTGGAGAAAAATGTGCAACATTCTCGAAATTGATTGCCAAATATGAAGGACATTGTCATAGATTTTGGATCCTGTATCCCTCACAACATTATGAATTAACAATAACTTTGGAATGACACTTTAATTTGAGGGAAAATACCATGAGGAAAAAAGTAGTGTAACACCAGGGCAACATATTTTTTGCGAAACGAAAACGCCCTGAGGGTCGGTTTATATGGGGGCAATACGTAAAAGTGGTCCGATATGGCCTATTTGCAATACCATCCGAGCTACATCAATAGCAACTACTTGTGCCAATTTTCAAGTCAATAGTTTGTTTCGTTAGGAAGTTAGCGTGATTTCGACAGACGGGCGGACGGACATGCTTAGATCGACTCAGAATTTCACTGCGACCCAGAATATATATACTTTAAGGGGTCTTAGAGCAATATTTTGATGTGTTACAAACGGTATGACAAAGTTGATATACCCCCATCATATGGTTGAGGCTATAAAAAGTTTTTCTGATTCAAGTACGAAATTAATTGATCCAATTAACTTTTTAATTGAAATATCTTCTATCACAGGAATGATAGTATCAAATAAAAAATTAAGTGGTCCAATTAAAACATCAATTGATACTAGTAATTTTTTGATTGATTTTTGTTTCAGTTAAAAAAATTTGTTCAATCAATTAAATTTTTAATTGAATATTTTTTTGAAACTCGATTAAGACTTTAAGTGGAAAAATTTTCGTGAGATTTTTTTTTCTGTGTATGTGTGGGTGAACAATATAACGCTTTCCCACCTGAACATGTGGTGCATGGAAATTGCAATTTTCATCTGATTTGTATTTTACACCGATACCAAATTTTGCTTATATCGGTATATTTTTGATATAGTTAAGGTTGAGTTAAATACCATGCGTTAATGCGTCCGTTGATTGAAGAGTCGAATTTTCTCATTGAAAGCAACAGTTTTTTTAGAGTGCTTCAAACTGAAAAATATCAAACCTTCCATCAACGCACGTATTAACGCATGATATGTAACTCAACCTTTAAATTGTATGGCTTTTAGTTATATGAATATGAGGCTGGTATTTGTATGTATTATATACATTTTAATTAATATCACTGATACATTTACATGAGCTATAATATTTTCCATTGTTTTGCTTAAAACGATCATATTTCATAAATATTTAAAGCCAATTGCGTGGAGAGAAAGCAAATAAGTTATTTGATAGCTTTCATTGTCCCATTGGGAAGATTTTTTATTTAACTTTTTTATTTTGAAAATCTTCTTTTCCCAATAAAATAATTAATTAAATTCTATAATTTCACATCGCTAGTAAAACATTCAAGAATTCATTGAACATCTATACATGCACTTGGTGATATAGTTCATGGTAATAAAAGTTTAAATTGAAGTACCTGAGCTTACTTTAAATACACAGTAAAACTTCTCAAAAGTAAAAAATTTTGGAGAGCCGATTGGTATATTATCACATTAATATGACCTTGTCATAAGTGGAAACCTCCCAAACATGAATAAAATATAGGCAACCTTGAGTGTCCATTTCTGACATGTTTTACAAAATAAATAAAAAAAAGTATAACTCTAGTGACATTTCTTATGCTACGGCCATTTCAACAAATATTTGATAGAGAATTCCCATCTTCGCATTTTTGTGTCTGCCTTTAATTAAATAAAAGTCACGAGCTGTCGTTTGGTTGGACTTCACACACACAAACGTTTTTTTTTATTCTCACGAGAATTTTGTTGTTGTTCTACCCAGATAATCATGATGGTAAATGCATTGGCTATGGTTAGCATTGCCATCGTGCAGAGAATATTGGCTGAAAGAGCGAATAAGCTCTCCTGTAGTAGTGACATTTTTATAGGTGTCGTTTCTCTACATACATATACATACATTTGAATATGGTGGACATGACACAGATGTAGGTGTGGAAACTCAATTGCTTGTATTCCTGTTGTTGTTGTTGCTTTTTTCTTTAAATAATTTGGCAAGGCGAAAATTGGTGATGGGTCTTATTATTGTTCCATAGTAAAACTAGAAAATAATTGAAAACGAATGAGAGAGCTCAATTATGGGGGCGGGCGGAAGGTGGAATCGTCTAATTACAATCATATGAAACTCAGTTCTTTTTTGAGATGTGTTACTGAATGAAGAATTTTAGTATAATTTGAAGACAAGTATATAATATATAATAATTTGGCTTAGTATTGACATAGTTTAACAAAATCAACAACGTCATTATCAGCGACTTTGCAAAAACTCCTTTCGGCAGTAGAATAGTCAGCCTTATGGCAACTTCTTTTTTGTAAAATATGCGCACTTTTTTGCAATTTGCCCGGGATACAAACTTTATAATTTTTTTTTTTAAATCAGGCAACAGTTCGAAAAGGCTCGGAAATCTGTTATGAAAATAGTGCCTCGCACAATGACAAATTGAGGGCATTTTCAGCACTGCCGACAAGCGAGAGCGCTGCCATTGCCCTTAAAAGCAGAGTTGCATATGTTGTTGTTGGTGACTTCAATTAATGAAAGTTGAATAATTTCAATAGTTTTTATCCGTATTTTATACCAATGATAAGTTTTTATTTTATTATAGTTTCTTTATGTTCATTTTACGTTCACCCTTTTTGCCTCTATGAATTCTTTTGATCCCGTTAAAATGATAGTTTTTTTTTAGGTTGCTGGCAGCATTTTAAAAATGTACACTCTGTAAAGACATAATGTAGGTATATAAGTTTCAGAAAAGAAAACACCATAAAAACAATCTAAAAACTGCCTCTGAATTATGTCATTATAACCATGGTTGACACTCGAGCCAAAAATAAGCTACCAAAATTTTGAGAAAATTTTACCAAAACAAAAAATATCTTTAAAAATTTTAAAGTTTGCCAAAATTTTATTTCTATAGAAAATTTTGTCAACATTTTATTTCTATAGTAAATTTTGTCAAAATTTTATTTCTATAGGAAATTTTGTTAAAATTTGATTTCTACAGAAAATTTTGTCAAAATTTTATTTCTATAGAAAATTTTGTTAAAATTTTATTTCTAAAGAAACTTTTGTCAGAATTTTCTTTACAAAGAAAGTATTGTCAAAATGTTATGTCTATAGAAAATTTTGTCAAAATTGTATTTCTTTAGCAAAGTTTGTCAAAATTTTATTTTTATAAATAATTTAGTCAACATTTTATTTCTACAGAAAATTTTGTCAAAGTTTTATTTCTATAGAAAATTTTGTCAAAATTTTATTTCTATAGAAAACTTTGTCAATATTTCATATATTGTTTCAAAATTTTATTTCTATAAAAAATTTAGTCAAAATTTTATTTCTATAGAAAATTTTGTCAAAATTTTATTTCTGTAGAAAATTTTGTCCAAATTCTATTTCTATAGAAAATTTTGTAAAAAATTTATTTCTATAGTTCCTCTTAGGTGGAGAGGAATGTTTTGCTAAATCTACCAAATCATCAAGATCCCAATCAATCTACCCAATATAGGAATACAATTTTGACAAAATTTTCTATACAAAAATATTTTCAAGAAAATTTTCTATAGAAATAAAATTTTGACAAAATTTTCGATAGTATTAAAATTTTGACAAAATTTTCTATAGAAATAAAATTTTGACAAAATGTTCTATAGAAATGAAATATTGACAAAATTTTCCATAGAAATAAAATTTTGACAAAATTTTCTATAGAAATAAAATTTTATATAAAAATAAAATTTTGACAAAATTTACTATAAATATAAAATTTTGGCAAAATTTTTTAGAGAAATAAAATTTTTACAAAATTGGCTATAAACATAAAATGTTGAAAAAATGTTCTATAGAAATAAAATATTGACAAAATTTTCTATAGAAATAAAATTTTGACCAAATGTTCTATAGGAATAAAATGTTGACAAAATTTTCTGTAGGACAAAATTTGAACAACATTTTTACTAGGTATAAATTTTCTACAGATTTTTACAAAATTTTTTATAGAACTAAAATGTTGACAAAATTTTCTATAGGAATACAAATTTGACAAAATTCTCTATAGAAATACAATTTTGACAAAATTTTCTATAGAAATAAATTTTCAAGAAAAAATTTAATTTTGACAACACTTTCGATAGTATTAAAATTTTTTTCTATAGAAATAAAATTTTGACAAAATTTTCTATAGAAATGAAAATTTGACTAAATCTTCTATAAATATAAAATTTTGACAAAATTTTCTATAAAATTAAATTTTGACAAAATGTTCTATAGAAATGAATTATTGACAAAATTTTCTATAGAAATAAAATTTTGACAAAATTTTCTATAGAAATAAAACTTTGAAAATTTTTCTGTAGAAATGAAATTTTGAAAAATTTTCTGTAGAATAAAATTTTGATAAAGTTTTCTCTAGAAGTAAAGTTTTGACAATTTTTTTTATAGCAATAAAATTTTGCCAAAATTTTCTATGGAAATAAAATGTTACGAAAATTTTCCATTGAAATAAAAAGTTGACAAAATTTTCTATAGGAACAAAATTTGGACAACATTTTTAATAGGTATAAATTTTCTACAGATTTTTACAAAATTTTTTATAGAACTAAAATGTTGACAACATTTTCTATAGTAATACAAATTTGACAAAATTCTCTATAGAAATAAAATTTTGACAAAATTTTCTATAGAAATAAATTTTCAAGAAAAAATAAAATTTTGACAACATTTTCGATAGTATTAAAATTTTGACAAAATTTTCTATAGAAATAACATTTTGACAAAATTTTCTATAGCCATAAATTTTCAAGAAAAAATAAAATTTTGACAACATTTTCGATAGTATTAATATCTTGACAAAATTTTCTATAGAAATAAACTTTTGACAAAAATTTCTATAGAAATAAAATTTTGACAAAATTTTCTATAGAAATAAAATTTTGACAAAATTTTCTATAGAAATAAAATTTTGACAAAATTTTCTATAGAAATAAAATTTTGACAAAATTTTCTATAGAAATAAAATTTTGACAAAATGTTCAATAGAAATAAAATTTTGACAAAATTTTCAATAGAAATAAAATTTTGACAAAATTTTCAATAGAAATACATTTTCAAGAAAATTTTCTATTTAAATGAAATATTGACAACATTTCCTATCGAAATAAAATTTTGATAAAATTTTTTATAGGAATAACATTTTGACAACATTTTTTATAGGAACAAAATTTGGACAACATTTTTAATAAGTATAAATATTCTACAGATTTTTACAAAAATTTTTATAAAACTAAAATGTTGACAACATTTTCTTTAGAAATAAAAAATTTGATAAAAATTTCTGTAGAAATAAAAGATTTGAAAAATTTTCTATAGAAATAAAATTTTGACAAAATTTTCTATAGAAATAAAAAATTTGACAAAATTTTCTATAGATATAAAATTTTGACAAAATTTTCTATAGAAATAAAATTTTGACAAAATTTTCTATAGAAATAAAATTTTGACTAAATTTTTTATAGAACTAAAATCTTGACAAAATTTTCAATAGAAATAAAATTTTGACAAAATTTTCTATAGAAATAAATTTTCAAGAAAATTTTCTATATAAATGAAACATTGACAACATTTTCTTTAGAAATAAAATTTTGACAAAATTTTCTATAGGAATAAAATTTTGACAAAATTTTTTATAGGAACAAAATTTGGACAACATTTTTAATAAGTATAACTTTTCTACAGATTTTTACAAAAATTTTTATAGAACTAAAATGTTGACAAAATTTTCTATAGAATTAAATTCTATAGAAAAAAAATGTTGACAAAATTTTCTATTGAATTAAAAAATTTGACAAAATTTTCTATAGAAATCAAATTTTGACAAAATTTTCTATAGAAATAAAATTTTGACTAAATTTTTTATAGAACTAAAATCTTGACAAAATTTTCAATAGAAATAAAATTTTGACAAAATTTTCTATAGAAATAAATTTTCAAGAAAATTTTCTATTTAAATGAAATATTGACAACATTTTCTATCGAAATAAAATTTTGATAAAATTTTTTATAGGAATAAAATTTTGACAACATTTTTTATAGGAACAAAATTTGGACAACATTTTTAATAAGTATAAATATTCTACAGATTTTTACAAAATTTTTTATAGAACTAAAATGTTGACAAAATTTTCTATAGAAATAAAAAATTTGACAAAATTTTCTATAGAAATAAAATTTTGACAAAATTTTCTATAGAAATAAAATTTTGACTAAATTTTCTATAGAAATAAAATTTTGACTAAATTTTTTATAGAACTAAAATCTTGACAAAATTTTCAATAGAAATAAAATTTTGACAAAATTTTCTATAGAAATAAATTTTCAAGAAAATTTTCTATATAAATGAAACATTGACAACATTTTCTATAGAAATAAAATTTTGACAAAATTTTCTATAGAAATAAAATTTTGACTAAATTTTTTATAGAACTAAAATCTTGTCAAAATTTTCAATAAAAATAAAATTTTGACAAAATTTTCTATAGAAATAAATTTTCAAGAAAATTTTCTATATAAATGAAACATTGACAGCATTTTCTTTAGAAATAAAATTTTGACAAAATTTTCTATAGGAATAAAATTTTGACAAAATTTTCTATAGGAATAAAATTTTGACAAAATTTTTTATAGGAACAAAATTTGGACAACATTTTTAATAAGTATAAATTTTCTACAGATTTTTACAAAAATTTTTATAGAACTAAAATGCTGACAAAATTTTCTATAGAATTAAAAAATGTTGACAAAATTCTCTATAGAATTAAAAAATGTTGACAAAATTCTCTATAGAAATAAAAAATTTGACAAAATTTTCTATAGAAATAAAATTTTGACAAAATTTTCTATAGAAATAAAAAATTTGACAAAATTTTCTATAGATATAAAATTTTGACAAAATTTTCTATAGAAATAAAATTTTGACAAAATTTTCTATAGAAATAAAATTTTGACTAAATTTTTTATAGAACTAAAATCTTGACAAAATTCTCTATAGAATTAAAAAATGTTGACAAAATTCTCTATAGAAATAAATTTTCAAGAAAATTTTCTATATAAATGAAACATTGACAACATTTTCTATAAGAATTAAATTTTGACAAAATTTTCTATAGAAATAAAATTTTGACTAAATTTTTTATAGAACTAAAATCTTGACAAAATTTTCAATAAAAATAAAATTTTGACAAAATTTTCTATTGAAATAAATTTTCAAGAAAATTTTCTATATAAATGAAACATTGACAGCATTTTCTTTAGAAATAAAATTATGACAAAATTTTCTATAGGAATAAAATTTTGACAAAATTTTCTATAGGAATAAAATTTTGACAAAATTTTTTATAGGAACAAAATTTGGACAACATTTTTAATAAGTATAAATATTCTACAGATTTTTACAAAATATTTTATAGAACTAAAATGCTGACAAAATTTTCTATAGAATTAAATAATGTTGACAAAATTCTCTATAGAATTAAGAAATGTTGACAAAATTCTCTATAGAAATAAAAAATTTGACAAAATTTTTATAGAACAAAAAACTCTTGACAAAATTTTCTATAGAAATAAACTTTTGACAAAATTTTCTATAGAAATAAATTTTCAAGAAAATTTTCTATATAAATGAAATATTGACAACATTTTCTATAGAAATAAAATTTTGACAAAATTGTCTATAGTAATAAAATTTTGAAAAAATTTTCTATTATAGCAATAAAATTCTGCCAAAAATTGTCTATAAAAATAAATTTTCACGAAAATTTTCCATTAAAATAAAAAGTTGACAAAATTTTCTGTAGAAAAAAAATTGTGACAAAATTTTCTATAGAAATAAAATGTTGACAAAATTTTTTATAGGAACAAAATTTGGACAACATTTTTAATAGGCATAAATTTTCTACAAAATTTTTTATAGAACTAAAATGTTGACAAAATTTTCTATAGAAATACAAATTTGACAACATTTTCTATAGAAATAAAATTTTGATAAAATTTTCTATAGTAATAAAATTTTGAAAAAATGTTCTATTGAAATAAAATTTTGGCAGTATTTGCTATGGGAATAAAATTTTTACAAGATTTTCTATAGACATACAATTTTGACAAACAAAATTTCTCTAAGAAAAAAATTTTGAAAAAATTTTCTACAGAAATAAAATTTTGCCAAATTATCTATAGAGCAAAAATTTTGGAATAACTTTAACGCTGTTTGCTATTCACATTCCCATTATATATCTGTGTATAGACTTTACCATGACTACGTTTTTGTGTGTTATACAATGTTAGTTGTATCGTATTTGATGGTAAATTAATTAAAAATATCTTTTTTTTTTTTAATAAAAATCAAATTTACTAATAACTCCTGCCTATGATGGAAATTGATTCAATTCATTTGAAATATTATTTTAATGCAATTAAATGTTATTAGTGAAAAAATATGTACCTTTAAAAGAATGTAATAACAAGTTTTTTTATAAAACTAAATGCCATTGGTTAACTCAAACTATCATCAACAGTTAAATGAATGGCGCGACATGTATCAGCAGGCAATAGAATTTATACAAGTGGCGTTAGTTGATGTCAAGTGGTGGTGGTTGTATGTTGTTGGACAAAGTGCTGCTATAATCACTATAAGGACATAATATCCTTTAGCTATAGATACTTGTTTCAATGAAACCACCAATGGAATGACAAATAAGAAAACAAGAAAATCTCATATCCTGCAGCGTAGAACAAATCGTCAATGAATTGTTATTTTCATTGATTATTTTGATTGTGTGGCGTTTTGTATTCCTTTCGTAAATTATTGTGTAGATGATGGTGATCCAAAGGCTTTGACAAGAAGTTTTCAGCTCCTTTGGCTTATTGACAAATCTTTATGATTATTTTCTTAAGTAACACAATAATATTGTCGCAGCTAACAAAAACACAACTAAAGCCATTTATTGGTTTGTGTTGGCAAGACAATTCTTATTATCGCTGTGGCGTGTAGGTTGTCCTCGCCCTTGGGTTTATGTAACTCAAGTAGCTTTTGATAAAATAGTCTTATTGAGAAGAGATTTTCCATGGATTTGCCTCAATGTTTGTCTGTGGCTTATCCATAGTTGCCATAGTTGTGTATTGCATTCATTTATATAATCACTAACCCTGATCCATGGATGGAGATATATTTTAATTATATAAGGCGTATGATTGTTATTAAGTTCATTTTCATGTGTATTCTAAAAAATACAATAATTTTCTATTCTTGCAAAAAATCAATTTCCTACATGGTTTTCACAGTTGTTAAAAATCTACCAAAAGTGGTAGATTTTTTATTGTTGGGTAGAATTCTTTATGTTTTGGTAGATTTTGCAAAATATTCCTCTCACAGTAAGAGGTACTCCACAAATTTTTTACAGAAATAAAATGTTGACAAAATTTTTTATAGAGATAAAATTTTGACAAAATTTCCTCTACAAATAAAATTTTGACAAAATTGTCAAAAAAAAAATATTATCGCAAAATTTTCTATAGAAATAAAATTTTGACAAAATTTTCTATAGCAATAAAATTTTGACAAAATTTTCTATAGCAATAAAATTTTGACAAATTTTTCTATAGAAATAAAATTTTGACAACATTTGCTATAGCAATAAAATTTTGACAACATTTTCTATAGAAATAAAATTTTGACAAAATTTTCTATAGAAATAAAATTTTGGCAAAATTTTCTATAGAAATAAAATTTTACAAAATTTTCGATAGAGATAAAATCTTGACAAATTTTTCTATAGAAATAAAATTTTGGCAAAATTTTCTATAGAAATAAAATTTTGACAAAATTTTCTATAGAGATAAAATTTTGACAAAATTTTCTATAGAGATTAAATTTTGACAAAATTTTCTATAGATATAAAACTTTGACAAAATTTTCTATAGAAATAAAATTTTGACAAAATTTTCTATAGAAATAAAATTTTGAAAAAATTTTCGATTGAAATAAAATTTTGGCAAAATTTTCTATAGAGATAAAGTTTTGACAAAATTTTCTATAGGGATTAAATTTTGACAAAATTTTCTATAGAAATAAAATTTTGGCAATATTTTCTATAGAGATAAAATTTTGACAAAATTTTCTATAGAAATAAAATTTTGACAAAATTTTCTATTGAAAAAAATTTTGACAAAATTTTCTATAGAAAAAAATTTTGACAAAATTTTCTATAGGAATAAAATTTTGAAAAAATTTTCGATTGAAATAAAATTTTGGCAAAATTTTCTATAGAGATAAAGTTTTGACAAAGTTTTCTATAGGGATAAAATTTTGACAAAATTTTATATAGAAATAAAATTTTGACAAAATTTTCTATAGAAATACAATTTTGACAAAGTTTTCTATAGAGATTAAATTTTGACAAAATTTTCTATAGAAATAAAATTTTGACAAAATTATCAATAGATATAAAATTTTGACAAAATTTTCTATAGAAATAAAATTTTCTATAGAAAAAAATTTTTACAAAATTTTCTATAGCATTAAAATTTTGACAAAATTATCTATAGAAAAAAAATTTTGACAAAATTTTCTATAGAAATACAATTTTGACAAAATTTTCTATAGAGATACAATTTTGACAAAATTTTTTACAGAAATAAAATTTTGACAAAGTTTTCTATTGAAATAAAATTTTGGCAAAGTTTTCTATTGAAATAAAATTTTGGCAAATTTTTCTATGGAAATAAAATTTTGACAAAATTTTCTATAGAAATAAAATTGTGACAAAATTTTTTATAGAAATAAAATTTTGACTAAATTTTCTATAGAAATTAAATTTTGACAAAATTTTTTATAGAAAAAAATTGTTGACAAAATTTTCTATAGAGATAAATTTTTGACAAAATTTTCTATAGAGATCAAATTTTGACAAAATTTTCTATAGAGATAAAATTTTGACAAAATTTTCTATAGAAATAAAATGTTGGCAAAGTTTTCTATTGAAATGCAATTTTAGCAAAGTTTTCTATGGAAGTAAAATTTTGACAAAATTTTCTATAGAAATAAAATTTTGACAAAATTTTTTATAGAAATTAAATTTTGACAAAATTTTTTATAGAAATAAAATTTTGACAAAATTTTTTATAGAAATAAAATTTTGACAAAATTTTCTATAGAGATAAAATTTTGACAAAATTTTCTATATAAATAAAATGTTGGCAAAATTTTCTATAGAAATAAAATTTTGACCAAGTTTTCTATTGAAATATAATTTTGGCAAAGTTTTTGTGTTAAAGTTGTGCCTTCAGAACAACTTCCAATTCTTCCTATTCGACTTCATAAAAATTTGAAGTTATCGCTTCATGTAAATGTAATGAATAACAATCTTTGAAGTGTACTTTAAAAAACGTTGAACAAAGGGAAAGTATCCTACCCAGGACAATGTCACAAGAAATATTTCGACTATTCAATGTTGAACTAGGCTCCATCTTCCCAAAATGATACAAATAAATCTAAGACCATGAGTGGATCATATAAATCATCGGGTATGGAGAGAAAAAAAAACTTTATGGTTTCTTCATTTATCTTATTTTTATTATCAATATGAGCAAAACTTTTAAAATATATACACTCACGTTTTATTGTCATTAATATTTTTAATGATGTGGCACATTTGATTGATAGGAAATTTTTATATCAATAAAAAGTAAAACAGGACAATTTAAGTTGATTCTATTAAAATAAAATAAAAATCATTTGTCCACGAAACAAATGAATCAGATTTTTCAATATGTTTAATAATATTTTTTTTTGAACTAGTCATGGTAAATTATCTTTACAAATCTAACCTTTGAATTTTTGTTTTTTTTTCATTCCAGATTTGTGTGGCCAATTTTAAGGTAAGTGTATACATTTGAATGAACTCAAGCAATATTTGGTGATATAAAGTTGTGGTATCAGTCATCGCCCCCCGCCAGGTCTATATTGCAGGCTATAGAAATTAGCTCTATTCAACGATTAAACCTATACAGCTAGACTTGTGTATTAGATTGTTTTTTTTTTGTCATTTTCTTTTCATTTTGAGTATGAATAATGAAGGCAACGTTTTTGGGAATGGTGTATATAAGAATTTTGGTATACCAGCAAGACCTTTCCAATATGTCATAAAATTCGTACCAACATTATTGTGGAATGACTACGAGTGACAGAAATGCATATTTCTAACTATTCCATGTGAAATTTCTTCTACATAATACAGCTGTCATATTTTATAAGTTAATTGTTTCTTTAAGCGACTTAAACCCTTTAATTTTTTGTATTATTATTATAATTAATAATAGTCATACGCTCTGGTGTACTGAAGTATGTTTTTTTTATACCCTGCACCACACTGTGGAACAGGGTATTATAAGTTAGTGCATATGTGTGCAGCACCCAGAAGGAGACGAGATAGACACATGGTGTCTTTGGCAATAATGCCCAGGGTGGGTCCCTGAGTCGATCTAGCCATGTCCGTCCGTCTGTCTGATATAGCTCCCATATATATCTTTCGCCCGATATGGACTAATATGGACCCAGCAGCCAGAGTTTTATACCGATTTGCTTGAAATTTTGTACAAACATAACACTTAGTCGTATAGTCAAGTGTGCAAAATTTGATTGAAATCAGTTCAGATCTAGATATACCTCCCTTATATATCTTTCGCCCGATATGGACTTATATGACCCCAGAAGCCAGACTTCTACCCTAATTTGCTTGAAATTTTGCACCAGGCGAACTATAAGTACTATAGTCAGGAGTGCCAAATTTGGTTAAAATCGGTTCAGATTTAGATATACCTCCCATATATATCTTTCGCCCGATATGGACTTATATGACCCCAGAAGCCAGAGTTATAGCCCAATTTGGTTGACATTTTGCACTAGGAGTACAATTAGTAGTGTAGCCAAGTGTGCTAAATTTTATTGAAATCGGTTCAGATTTAGTTATAGCTCCCATATATATCTTTCGCCCGATTTTCCGTCATATGACCACATAGTTCAAAGTTGTAGTTCGATTTATGTGAAATTTTGCACAGGGAGTAGAATTAAAATACTAAGTATGCATGTCAAATTTGGTTGAAATCGGTTCAGATTTCTATATAGCTTCCATATATATGTTTTTCCGATTTGGGCAAAAATGGCCAAAATACCCACATTTTGCTTATAAAATCGCACTGCTAAGTCGAAAAATTGTAAAAGTGTCTCAAATTCTTCTTTATTTCTAATACATATCTATCGACCGATAAATCATAAATACACTTTGGCGAAGTTGCCTCAAAATTGGTTCAGATTAAAATGTTTCCCATATTTTTTTACTAACATGGTGTACCATCCCAGGGCATTGCCGACTTAAATTTTAAGTCTATAGATTATAAATTTTGTTCAGATGGAGTCAGATTTAACTGTATGTATTTGGTACAAGAACATATATACAGCACCCAACACATTTGACGGATTTGATATAGTATCGAAAATGCGGATTTACAAAGTGGTGCAGGGTATAATATAGTCGGCCCGCCCGAATTTAGACTTTCCTTGCTTGTTTATATCTTGGATAGTTTCACTTCCAATCAAGGTTCCCACTGGATACTAAAAAATTTTACCAAAATTTGAAGAAATTTGTACCAAAAAAATCTTAAGTTGCAGTTTTTTTTTATTTCTATAGAAAATTTTGATTTCTAACATATAGGAAATTTTGTGAAAATTTTATTTCTATAGAAAATTTTGTCAACATTTAGTTCTAGAGAAAATTCTGTCAAAATTTTATTTCTATAGAAAATTTTATCAAAATTTTATTTTGATACAACATTTTCTCAATATTTTATTTCTATAAAAAATTTTCTCAAAATTTTATTTCTATAGAAAATTTTGTCAAAATTTTACTTCTATAAAAAAATTTTTGTCATAATTTTATTTCTATAGAAAATTTTCTATTTCTATAGAAAATGTATTTCTATAGAAATTTTGTGAATTGTACCTCTTAGTTTGAGAGGAACATTTAGCATTCAATGTTTTCACTACTGAGCTTGATTTGTTGAGAACATTACATCATTACAACATTAGTGGCACTAACCGAAATATTGGAAATAAATATCGAAACAAATCAACAATTGATTGTTTCTATGACCTCAAGCCGAACAAAGTTAATAATCAAAATTTTATTTCAATAGAAAATTTTGTGAAAATTTGATTTCTATAGAAAATTTTGTCAAAATGTTGATAATAAAGAAAAACTTGTAAAAATTTTATTTCTATAGAAAATGTTATCAAAATTTTGATTACTATAGAACATTTTGTCAAATTTTTATTTCTATAGAAAGTTTTGTGAAAATTTTACTTTTATGGAAAATTTTGTCAAAATCTTATTTATATGGAAAATTTTGTCAAAATTTTAGTTCTGTAGAAAATTTTGTCAAAATTTTAGTTCTATAGAAAATTTTGTCAAAACTTTATTTCTATAGAAAATTTTGTGAAAAATTCATTTCAATAGAAAATTTTATCACAATTTTATTTCTGTAGAACATTTTGTGAAAATTGTATTTCTAGAGAAAGTTTTGTCAATATTGTAGTTCTATAGAAAATTTTGTCAAAATTTTATTTCTATAGAAGTTTTTTTCAAAATTTTATTTCTATAGAAAAATTTGTAAAAATTTTAGTTCAATAGAAAATTTTATCACAATTTTATTTCTGTAGAAAATATTTTCACAATTTTATGTCTTAAGAAAATTTTGCCAAAAGTTTATTTCTATAGAAAATTTTATTTCTATTGACAATTTTGTCATAATTTTATTTCTATAGAAAATTTTGTCAAAATTTCATTTTTATGTAACATTTTCTCAAAATGTTATTCCTACAGACAATTTTCTCAAAATTTTAGTTCTATAGAAAATTTTCTCAACATTTTATTTCTATAGAAAATGTTGTCCACATTTTATTTCTATAGAATATTTTGTCATATTTTGATTACTATAGAAAATGTTGTCAAAATTTTATTTCTATAGAAAATTTTATCCAAATTTTATTTCTGTAGAAAATTTTGTCAAAATTTAATTTCTATAGAAAATTTTGTCAAAATTTAATTTCTATGGAAAATTTTGTCAACAATTTATTTCTATAGAAAATTTTGTGAAATATTTATTTCTATAGAAAATTTTTGTTTTATAGAAAATTATTGCAAAATTTTATTTCTATAGAAAATTTTGTCACAATTTTATTTCTATAGAAATTTGTGCAAAAATTTTCTTTCTCTAGAAAATTTTTTCACAATCTTATTACTGTAAAAAATGTTGTCACAATTTTATGTCTTTAGGAAATTTTGTCAAAAGTTTATTTCTATAGAAAATTTTGTCAAAATTTTACTTCTATAGAAAATGTTGTCAACATTTTATTTCTATAGAATATTTTGTCATAATTTTGATTACTATAGAAAATGTTGTCAAAATTTCTTTTCTATAGGAAATTTTTTTCAAATTTTATTTCTATAGAAAATTTTGTCAAAATTTTATTTCTATAGAAAATTTTGTCAACAATTTATTGATATAGAAAATTTTGTGAAATATTTATTTCTATAGAAAATTTTGCGAAAATTTTTGTTTTATAGAAAATTATTGCAAAATTTTATTTCTATAGAAAATTTTGTCACAATTTTATTTCTATAGAAATTTTTGCAAAAATTTTCTTTCTCCAGAAAATTTTTTCACAATCTTATTACTGTAGAAAATGTTGTCACAATTTTATGTCTTTAGGAAATTTTGTCAAAAGTTTATTTCTATAGAAAATTTTGTCAAAATTTTACTTCTATAGAAAATGTTGTCAACATTTTATTTCTATAGAATATTTTCTCATAATTTTGATTACTATAGAAAATGTTGTCAAAATTTCTTTTCTATAGGAAATTTTGTTCAAATTTTATTTCTATAGAAAATTTTGTCAAAATTTTATTTCTATAGAAAATTTTGTCAACAATTTATTGATATAGAAAATTTTGTGAAATATTTATTTCTATAGAAAATTTTGCGAAAATTTTAGTTTTATAGAAAGTTATTGCAAAATTTTATATCTATAGAAAATTTTGTTACAATTTTATTTCAATAAATAATTTTGTCAATATTTTATTTCTATAGAAAATGGTGCCAAAATTTTCTTTCTCTAGAAAATTTTGCCAAAATTTGTTTCTCTAGAAAATTTTGTCACAATTTTATTTCTGTAGAAAATTTTATTTCTATGGAAAATTTTGTCAAAATTTTATTTCTATAGAAAATTATGTCAAAATTGCATTTCTATAGAAAATTGTGTCAAAATTTTATTTCTATTAAAATTTTTGTCATCATTTTAGGTCTATATAGAAAATTTTGGTAAAATTTTATTTCTATAGAAAATTTTGTCAAAATTTTATTTCTATTAAAATTTTTGTCATCATTTTAGGTCTGTATGGAAAATTTTGTTAAAATTTTATTTCTATAGAAAATTTTGTCATCATTTTAGGTCTATATATAAAATTTTGTTAAAATTTTATTTCTATAGAAAATTTTGTCAATATTTTAGTTCTATAGAAAATTTTGTTAAAATTTTATTTTTTTTGGGAAAATTTTGTCAACATTTTATTTCGATAGAAAATTTTGTCAACATTGTATTCCTAGGTAAAATTCAAGAATCCTTCCATTCCACCAAATAGTTAATAGTCTACCATTTTTGGTAGAATTCTACCAACTGTGGCAACCGTGGATCCAATACCAATTTTAATGTGAGAAATTTATTTTCTATTTAATTTTTTTTTTCAAAATATTCCCATAACATAACATTGGAAAGTTCGCATTTTTTCTGATTTTTGATAAACGATATTTCATTATTTTGAACCTTCATTTCCATAAGGCATTTAAAGCTTCAAAGAACACACCAACGTGTTGAATTAAAGGTAAAGAAATATATAGTGTTTTTATTGCTTAAGCACTTAAGAAAATTGCAAAATTTTTCAATGGAAAAATGTAACAAAAACTGACAGCTGTGGTTGAAAGGATAAAATAAAGGAAATGACAAGGTGCCCGTGAATGCATAAATAATTAAGGAAAAATCCCATGAAAATATTGAAAAAAAATATTGATGGAAACTTATCGATAAAGGTTCAAGTGAAAGTTGAAAGAATGCTCCATTAAATATGGAATATGAAGTGATGCGAAAAAACACTAAGATTAAAGAAAATCAATCATTTAAAAAGTAAATAGCAAGAAAGAAAACTAGTAAGGAAATCTTAAAATTGGGTTGAGCCAAATAGGTCTTTCAATTTTTAATATTTGGATGTGAAAAAGAAGCTCTGCCTTTGCAGCATTTGTTAACCTCAAAATGTTGGATAAAGTTTCCTTCCCAAACAACTTCCAAGCACATATCTTTCCTATATAATAATCATCTAGATCCTTCAAAATTTCAGAGTCCATCGATTCTAAAATAGTAGCTACTCACAAAAATTAAAATTTTTAATTAAATTTTTAATTGAATATTTTTTAAAACTCAATTAAAATTTTAATTGGGAAAATTTTCGTGAAATTTTTTGGTGTGTACCAACGAAAGGGCAGTCCAAATTATATAGCGGTTTTTAAATCCCTTCCAAAAAAAAAAAATATAAATTAATCCTATGCCATTACTTCCAAAATGCTCTGTACTTTTTAATTTATATAAAAATTCTTTAATTGAAATAAATCATAAATTTTGTGAAGTTTACAATTATCTTTTTAAAAATGTTATATTTGTTATATTATTTCTTGAAATTTATAGTATAAAATTTACTGTCTTAAAGTTTGAGAACAAATCAAAAAATGAAGTCACATTTTAGAAGTCAACAGTCTCTTTGAATGCCTTTAAAACATTTTTAATAAATATTACAAAATTAATAATAATCATACGCTCTATGGTACTGCAAAGTAAAATTTATGATAGCTTTGAAATGGATTTGTTACGTTTATTTTATTTTTTTTCTCTCAATTTTCTGTAGTCTAAAATGACTTTAATCGACCTAAAAGTTTGACAACAAAAATTATATAAAGAAGACAGTTTTTAGAAATCATATTGGTATAAAATATAGTTTTCAACACGAATACTCGATTAGTTGGTAAGACACCAATTATTTCCGTAGTCTTAACGGAAATTGGGATCCAAATGTACAAAATATAGTATGACAAAATGGTGGCATAAATATGTAAAAGGTATCACATTTAGTGGCACAAAGTATGATCTCATTAAAAAGGTGGCAAAATTGTCACAACAGTTGAAGAAAACTATTGCAAGGTTCCCCTTGCCTACTACTTAACCCCATTTTATTCAAAGTCAATCAATTGATACAAGCTTCAAGAGGATTCAAGAAGAAATGTCTACATCCAATGGGGAACATAAACAATATATATACCCTCTACTGATAGAACACTTTAGCATTAATAATTTGTCAAGAACTTTAATTGTTTAATATTGAGAAAAGTTTTTATATTTCCAAGTTTAAAGAAAATTTTCTAAAATTAAACATTTTATTATCTCTAGGTTGTTTCGAAAAATCAATAAATTAATTATACTAAATTGTGTGCAGTAAGGATATGTAAAGTAAACTAAGCATCAGCAACAGGTGTTCACTTATATAAAATATCTCAACATTTGACCAAAGTCAAATGAATGAACTTAGTTCAAAGTAGACTTCCCCACATCACCACTTTTCCAACAATTTTGTGAGTAACAACGATCCACTCTGAAACGCTCTAGAATTTTGTATCGTTTGTGAAATTTCGTATCTATGTCGTAATTACACATGTGTGAATAATTGTCCTTAACTAGAAAAGTTTATGAGCAAATCCATAAATCACAGGTTTTAATTTATCGATGTCAATGCAGATATGGGGGTATAAAAATCACAAAGACTTTAAATATTGTTTTGGTTTAAAAGTTTATATTTGTTTACACTATATCTTACACTTATCTTCTCGAACTTTGGGAGGTTTTCTTGGCAAAGAAATATTAGTTTTGATTTTATGAAGATATAACATTAAGTGGGGTCACAGTGACAGAGATTTAAAAAATTACATGAAAATATCTTCGTATTTAGAAAATTATCAAGGATTTAAAGCATTTCCCATTAAATTAAATGATATTGTATCTTAATGATAATAGACTTGTTATGTTTTTAATACAATTATCACATTTTATAAGTTATTTGTCTCTATAAATGCCTATAAACTTTTACTTTAATAAATATTACAAAATTAATAATAATCATACGCTCTATGGTACTAGAAAGAAAAATTTCTGATAGCTCCGAGAGTTTCAATTTTACGGAGCATTTTTTTCGAATATATAATTTCAATACATATTACTCACTCCATAATATGAACAATAATGTCTAAATACTAGATACATTTTCAATGCAAAATATTAAAAACAAGTATATACGGCCGTAAGTTCGGCCAGGCCGAAGCTTATGTACCCTCCATCATGGATTGTGTAGAAACTTCTTCTAAACACTGTCATCCAGAATCGAATTACTTAAGTTGCGGTAACGCTTGCCGATGGCAAGGTATCTTAAAACCTCCTAACGCCATCTTCTAAATTGTATGTAAGTCCATACGTGGTATATATTAAATCAAAAAAGATCGATCCAATACGTATATAATTCAGTTTGACAAAGTAGACATACAATTTTGACAAAATTTTCTACAGAAATAAAATTTTAACAAAATTTTCTATAGAAACAAAATTTTCACAAAATTTTCTATAGAAATAAAAATTTTGACAAAATTTGCTATAGAAAGAACATTTTGACAAAAATTTCTACGGAAATAAAATTTTAACAAAATTTTCTATAGAAATAAACTTTTGACAAAATTTTCTATAGAAATAAAATCTTTTTCTATAAAATTTGGCTCGAGTGGCAACCATGATTATGAACCGAATAAAATTTGAACGAAATTTTCTATAGAAATAAAATTTTCACAAAATTTTCTATAGAAATAAAATTTTGACAATGATGAAAATTTTATTATGATCCGAATAAAAATTTAACAAAATTTTATCTAGAAATAAAATTTTGACAAAATTTTCTATAGAAATAAAATTTTGGTAGATTATTTTTGGCTCTAGTGGCAACCATGATTATGAACCGATGTGGACCAATTTTTGTGTGATTGGACCAATTTTGGTATGGTTGCTAGAGACCATATACTAACACCACGTTCCTAATTTGAACCGGATCGGATGAATTTTGCTCCTCCAAGAGGCTCCGGAGGTCAAATCTGGAGAACGTTTTATATGGGGGCTATATATAATTATGGACCGATATGGACCAATTCTGGCACGGTTGTTAAAGATCATATACTAACACCATGTTCCAAATTACAACCGGATTGGATGAAATTTGCTTCTCTTGGAGACTTCGCAAGCCAAATCTGGGGATCCGTTTATATGGGGGCTATACATAATTATGAACCGATGTGGACCAATTTTTGAATGGTTGTTAGAGACCATATACCAATATCATGTACCAAATTTCAGGCGGATCGGATGAAATTTGCTTCTCTTTGAGGCTCCTCAAGCCAAATCTGGGGATCGGTTTATATGGGGGCTATATATAATTATGAACCGATGTGGACCAATTTTTGCATGGTTGTTAGAGACCATATACCAACATCATGTACCAAATTTCAGCCGGATCGGATGAAATTTTCTTCTCTTTGAGGCTCCGCAAGCCAAATCTGGGGATCGGTTTATATGGGGGCTATATATAATTATGGACCGATGTGAACCAATTTTTTCACGGTTGTTAGAGGCCATATACCAACACCATGTACCAAATTTCAGCCGGATCGGATGAAATTTGCTTCTCTTTGAGGCTTCGCAAGCCAAATCTGGGGATCGGCTTATATGGGGGCTATATATAATTATGGACCGATATGGACCAATTTTTGCATGGTTGTTAGAGACCATATACCAACATCATGTACCAAATTTCAGCCGGATCGGATGAAATTTTCTTCTCTTTGAGGCTCCGCAAGCCAAATCTGGGGATCGGTTTATATGGGGGCTATATATAATTATGGACCGATGTGAACCAATTTTTGAACGGTTGTTAGAGGCCATATACCAACACCATGTACCAAATTTCAGCCGGATCGGATGAAATTTGCTTCTCTTTTAGGCTCCGCAAGCCAAATCTGGGGATCGGTTTATATGGGGGCTGTATATAATTATGGACCGATGTGGACCAATTTTTGCATGGTTGTTAGAGACCATATACCAAATTTCAGCCGGATCGGATGAAATATGCTTCTGTTAGAAGCTCCACAAGCCAAATCTGAGGGTCCCTTTATATGGGGGCTATACGTAAAAGTGGACCGATATGGCCCATTTTCAATACCATCCGACCTACATCGATAACAACTACTTGTGCCAAGTTTCAAGTCGATAGCTTGTTTCGTTCGGAAGTTAGCGTGATTTCAACAGACGGACGGACGGACGGACGGACATGCTTAGATCGACTCAGAATTTCACCACGACCCAGAATATATATACTTTATGGGGTCTTAGAGCAATATTTCGATGTGTTACAAACGGAATGACAAAGTTAATATACCCCCATCCTATGATGGAGGGTATAAAAAATTGTTTGTATATGGAACAAGTTCATAGATTTATATGATATGCTATTAAAAAATCAAAATTTCTAGTAGTATTAATGTTACGCTTCTTTAATGTTAAGCTTCTTTAATCTAACATGTTAGAAATCCATTTAAATGCCTTCAAAATTTATTTTTGTTAAATATTACAAAATTAATAATAATCATACGCTCTATGGTACTGATCAAATGTTACAAATAGTAGAGAGTTTCACTTCCATTATTCATTTTCCAATTACCTATAAACTTTCCATAAACCAAAAATGATAGATTTTCTACTGTTTATTCGAAGATAGAAAATTTTTTCAAAATTTTATTTCTATAGAAAATTTTCTAAAAATTTTATTTCTATAGATAATTTTGTCAAACTTCCTTTATAAAATGTTGCCAAATTTTGTTTCCAAAGAAAATTTTTTCCAAATTTCATTTCTATAGAAAATTTTGTCAAAATTCAACTTCCTATATGAAATTTTGTGAAAATTTTATTTCTTTAGAAAATCTTATTTCTCTAGAAAATTTTCTCAAAATTTTATTTCTAAAGAAAATTTTATTTATTATTTATATGAAATTTGTTGAAAAGTTTATTTCTTTAGAAAATTTTATTTTTATAGAAAAAATTGTCACCATTTTATTTCTATATAAAATTTTGTTAACATTGTATTTTTATACCCACCACCATAGAATGGTGACGGGGGTATAATAAGTTTGTCATTCCGTTTGTAACACATCGAAATATCGATTTCCGATCAGGGAGAAATTCTAAGACGATATAACGATGTCCGTCTGTCCGTCTGTCTGTCTGTCTGTCTGTCTGTCTGTTGTAATCACGCTACAGTCTTCAATAATGAAGCAATCGTGCTGAAATTTTGCACAAACTCGTTTTTGTCTGCAGGCAGGTCAAGTTTGAAGATGGGCTATATCGGTCCAGGTTTTGATATAGTCCCCATATAAACCGACCTCCCGATTTGGGGTCTTGGGCTTATAGAAATCGTAGTTTTTATCCAATTTGCCTGAAATTTGAAATCTAGAGGTATTTTATGTCCATAAAAACGTGTGCCAAAAATGGTGAGTATCGGTCCATGTTTTGGTATAGCCCCCATATAGACCGATCTCCCGATTTTACTTCTTGGGCTTATAGAAACCGCAGTTTTTAATTAATTTACCTGAAATTGGAAATCTAGAAGTATTGTAGAACCACAAATACGTGTGCCAAAAATGGTGAGTATCGGTCCATGTTTTGGTATAGCCCCCATATAGACCGATCTCCCGATTTTACTTCTTGGGCTTATAGAAACCGCAGTTTTTAATTAATTTACCTGAAATTAGAAATCTAGAAGTATTGTAGATCCACAAATACGTGTGCCAAAAATTGTGAGTATCGGTCCATATTTTGGTATAGCCCCCATATAGACCGATCTCCCGATTTGGGGTCTTGGGTTTATAGAAACCGTAGTTTTTATCCAATTTGTCTGAAATTGGAAATCTAGAGGTATTGTAGGACAACAAATACGTGTGCCAAACATGGTGAGTATCGGTCCATGTTTTGGTATAGCCTCCATATAGACCGATCTCCCGATTTTATTTCTTGGGCTTATAGAAACCGCAGTTTTTATTCAATTTACCTGAAATTGGAAATCTAGAGGTATTGTAGGACCACAAATACGTGTGCTAAATATTGTGGGTATCGGTCCCCGTTTTGGTACGGTCCCCATATAAAACGACCTCCCGATTTGTGGTCTTGGGTTTATAGAAACCGTAGTTTTTATCCAATTTGTCTGAAATTGGAAATCTAGAGGTATTTTGGGACCATAAAGAGGTGTGCCGAAAATGGTGAGTATCTGTCCATATTTTTGTGTAGCCTCCATATAGACCGATTTCCTGATTTTACTTCTAGGGCTTCTAGAATCCGAAGTTTTTATCCTATTTACCTGAAATTGGAAATCTAGAGGTATTTTCGGGTCATAAAGAGGTGTGCCGAAAGCGGTGAGTATCGGTCCATATGTTAGTATAGCCCCCATCAGAACGATCTCCCGATTTAACTCCTTGGGTTTCTAGAAACCGTAGTTTTTATCTGATTTGCCTGAAATTGTAAATACTGATCATGAAAATTTTTTAAAACTCAATGTAAAATTTCCAGATTTTACTTCTACAGATTTAAGATTTCAAATCAAGACGTTATTTTATAATTTTCATGCACACTTACAAGAGATGTTAATGATTCCTCTAAAACTCAAACAAAAATGGTTCTTATAAATCCAGAATCTGATATAGTCCTCATAGGTGAAATCTTTAAATTTATCTTCGGGAAGTGTCCTCAAAGGAAACCCTAATATTTGGTTCATGGTGGTGGGTATTTAAGATTCGGCCCAGCCGAACTTACTGCTGTATATACTTGTTATACAAAATTTTGTCAAACTTTTATTTCTATAGAAAATTTTCTCAAAATTTTATTTCTTTAGAAAATTTTGTCAAACTTTTATTTATATAGAAAATTTTCTTTAAATATTATTTCTATAGAAAATTTTCTTAAAATTGTATTTCTATAGAAAATTTTCTCAAAATTTTATTTCTAAAGAAAATTTTGTCAAAATTTTATTTCTATAGAAAATTTTCTCAAGATTTTATTTCTATTAACATTTTCTCAAAATTTTATTTCTAAAGGAAATTTTGTCAAAATTTTATTTCTATAGAAAATTTTGACAAAAATCTATTTCTATTAACATTTTCTCAAAATTTTTTTTCTAAAGAAAATTTTAACAAAATTCTATTTGTATAGAAAATTTTCTTAAATTTTATTTCTATAGAAAATTTTGTCAATCTTTTATTTATATAGAAAATTTTTTCAAAATTTTATTTCTATTGATAATTTTCTCAAAATTTTATTTCTATAGAAAATTTTCTCAAAATTTTATTTCTTTAGAAAATTTTGTCAAACTTTTATTTATATAGAAAATTTTCTCAAAATATTATTTCCATAGAAAATTTTTTCAAAATTTTAGTTCTGTGGAATATTGCCTCAAAATTTTATTTCTATATAAAATTGTGTCAAATTTTTATTTCTATAGAAAATTTTCTCAAAATTTTATTTCTATTGATAATTTTCTCAAAATTTTATTTCTATAGAAAATTTTTTCAAAATTTTATTTCTATTGATAATTTTCTCAAAATTTTATTTCTAAAGAAAATTTTGTCTAAATTTTATTTCTAAAGAAAATTTTGTCTAAATTTTATTTCTAAAGAAAATTTTGTCAACATTTTATTTCTATATAAAATTTTGCTAAAATTTTATTTTTATAGATAAATTTGATACCATTTTATTTCTATATAAAATTTTGTTAAAATTGTATTTTTATAGAAAATTTATTCAAACTTTTATTTGTATAGAAAAATTTCTCAAACTTTTATTTATATAGAAAATTTTCTCAAAATATTATTTCTTTAGAAAATTTTCTCAAAATTTTACTTCTATAGAAAATTTTCTCAAAATTTTATTTCTATTGATAATTTTCTCAAAATTTCATTTCTAAAGAAAATGTTATTTATTATGTATATGAAATTTTTTGAAAAGTTTATTTCTTTAGAAAATTTTATTTTTATAGAAAATTTTGTCAAAATGTTATTTCCATAGAAAATTGTCTCAAAATTTCATTTCTATAGAAAATTTTTTCATAATTTTATTTCTATAGAAAATTGTGTCAAATTTTTATTTCTATAGAAAATTTTCTTAAAATTGTATTTCTATAGAAAATTTTCTCAAAATTTTAATTCTATTGATAATTTTCTCAAAATTTTATTTCTATAGAAAATGTTCTCAAAATTTTATTTCTATAGAAAATTTTGTCAAGACTTTATTTCTATAGAAAATTTTCTCAAAATTTTATTTCTGAAGAAAATTTTAACAAAATTCTATTTTTTATAGAAAATTTTCTTAAATTTTATTTCTATAGAAAATTTTCTCAAAATTTTGTTTCTATAGAAAATTTTCTCAAAATTTTACTTTTATAGAAAATTTCTTCAAAATTTTTTTTTCTATAGAAAATTTAGTCAAAATTTTATTTCTATAGAAAATTTTGTCAAAATTTTATTTCTAAAGAAAATTTTGTCAAAATTTTTTTTCTAAAGAAAATTTTGCCAAAATTTTATTTCTATAGAAAATTTTGACAAAAATCTATTTCTATAAAAATTTTCTCAAAATTTTTTTTCTAAAGAAAATTTTAACAAAATTCTATTTTTATAGAAAATTTTCTTAAATTTTATTTCTATAGAAAATTTTGTCAATTTTTTATTTCTATAGAAAATTTTCTCAAAATTTTATTTCTATAGAAAATTTTCTCAAATTTTATTTCTATAGAAAATTTACTCAAAATTTTATTTCTATAGAAAATTTTCTAAAAAAATCTCAAAATTTTATTTCTATATATAATTTTGTCAAACTTCCTATATGAAATTTTGTGAAAATTTTATTTCTTTAGAAAATTTTATTTTTATACAAAATTTTGTCAAAATTTTATATCTATACAAAATTTCTCAAAATTTTATTTCTATGGAAAATTTTCCCAAAATGTTATTTCTATAGAAAATCTAAAAATGTGTTTACCTTAGGACCTAAGTAGATTATTAAAACTTCTTTTGTAAATTACAACTATAGCTTTCCATAAACTAATTATTTGTTCAGAAGCTATCAAAACTTACTTTGTATTAAATATTGCAAAATTAATAATAAGCATACGTTTTAGGGTACATCACAGTAAAATATTTGATATCCTTGAGGGTTTCAGTGGCACTAGGAATGATTTATTAGTAAAATAAATTATTTTATAATTAACTAAGGTAAAGCTTAATGTGTTTAAAATACAACCATCTAGTTCCTAAAGCCAATTTTTTGTTCAAACGACTTCAAAACTTTCTTTTTATTCAATTTTCCAAAATTAATAGTAATCATACGCTCTATGGTACTCCACAATAAATTTGTTGATATATTTTAGAATTTCATTTCTAACACTAATTTTTGTGCATAAAATGAATTTTCATTATTTTAACCCATTCTATTATATCAACTATCCTATCTAAATAGTTTAACACCTTAGTAGATTATGAACACTTTTCACTTGAATGCTTTAATTTTTATGAGTGCAGAATGTGGAAAAGTTCTCATATATTCCTAACCATAAGGGCTTTAAAGATAAACACATCATAATGATGTATACGAAAAGGATACTATGGAGAAAGGATGCTAGAGAAGAGTCGAGTAAGCATTATTGGTATGATGCAGAGGTCTATGGTTCATGTGGCTCTAGCTTTAATGATGTCTATGATAGTTATAAAAGGATGTAAAGTTTATTCACTTTTTATTTGTCACTGAATTTCCTGATTCTCTTTTTAGAGGTGAAGGTTTTTCCTGGTTTCCTCTTTGTGTTATAGTTCTTTATTAATCTACAATCCAAATTGTGAAAAAAGGGTGTTTTTATAATTTTACTTTTAAATTAAAAAAATATATTTTTATTTTGACATGAATTCTTTTGAGTTACACAAAATATTGAATGGTTTCCTTTGATATGAAAATTTATTTAGGTGTTCCGTTTAATGTGCTAAATCAAAATGTGGACAGCAATTTTTTGTATCCACTACATATGTCCAAAAAAAAGTTTCAGGAAATAAAATCGGAAGATCGATCAATATGGGACAATATAAAAAAAATTGACCAAAATTAAGGGTATTCATATTATATGGTTATCGAAAATATTAATAAGTTCATAACTTCAAGCCAAACGGAAAACTTGCAGGAGAAGTCTTTATTGGACTTTTAGAGTTTTTTTTTAGAATATGCGACTTTGTAAAATTTTGAAAAATGTGACTTTTGCGACCAAATTGATGTTCCCATCCAAAGACGATAAAAGTTTTTTAACTTTTTCTTCTATCAAAATAATGACGAATTTGTGCTTCGGCATTTTATTTTTTCAATATTGTGATTATTATATACAGACAAATCAGACATAGGTTCCCCTTCACCATATAGATGACAAGTGAAAAAAATGTAAATATTTATAACCTTTTTGGCATTCATTACTGTTCTTCCAGCGAAGACATTGACATGAATTTCATATTGCCCTTTATGAAAACCTACTTAATCTAGACTCAATTCAATTTTGCAATATATTCTATGAGAAATTGTAGAGAATGGGTCAACTCGTAAAGTGACATTATTAATAATTAATTGGTGGTATATTCCATAATGACCATGAATTTCATTCTAGATATTAACAAACTACACACAAAGCATGGTCACCATTTATCGATTTTTTTCTCTTCAGTGGGTTGTTAGGTCGAATAGTTGACTATGGCTGTCAATCAATTATTTGAAGTGAATAAAAATTTATTAGAAATTTTTCAAATATATTAAGGAAATTCTAAATTACTGATAAGGTTTGGTTTTATTAACATTTGAAAGCAACTTTTAGTATTTTCTTGGGTACAGAGGAGCGTATGATTTGTTTTATTATTAATCAATTTTTGGTGACGTATTAGTATTATTAATTCATTAACTTAAAGTGTTTAATTGTATTCAGTTTAAATCGGCTGCATTCTGCAGTGGGTAGAAAGTTGAAACAATTAAATTATCGCCATTGGGAACGTGTTATGTTCATTGTTGCCATTCGTGCCAAAAATAATCCACCAATATTTGAAGAAAATTTTACCACAATCTACCAAATTTAAAAAATCTTATTTAAAGATTTTTTATTAAATTTTTTCTCAAAATTTTATTTCTAAAGAAAATTTTGCCAAAATTTTATTTCCATAGCGCCGGGTTTTATTATTCGTCAAAATTTTATTTCTATAGAACATTTTGTGAAAATTTTATTCCTATAGAAAATTTTATCAAAATTTCATTTCTATAGAAATTTTTTTCTAAATTTTATTTCTATAGAAGATTTTGATAAAAATGTTATTTCTATAGAAAATTTTGTCAAAATTTTATTTCTATAGAAAATTTTGTCAAAATTTTATTTCAGTAGAACATTTTGTCGAAATTCTATTTCTATAGAAAATTTTCTCGAAATTGTATTTCTATGGAAGATTTTGTAAAAATGTTATTTCTATAGAAAATTTGTCAAAATTTTATTTCTATAGAAAATTTTGTCAAAATTTGATTTCTATAGAAAATTTTACAAAATTTGATTTCTATAGAAAATTTTGTTTCTATAGAAAATTTTGTCAAAATTTGATTTCTATAGAAAATTTTGTGAAAATTGTTATTTTATAAAAAAAATTGGTCAAAACTTTATTTCTATAGAAAATTTTGTAAAAATTTAAATTCTATAGAAAATTTTGTCAAAATTTTATTTCTATAGAAAATTTGGTCAAAATTTTATTTCTTTTATTTTATTTTGTCAAAATTGTATTTCTATAGAAAATTTTTCAAAATTAAATCTCTATAGAAAATGTTGTTTCCACAGAAAATTTTATCAAAAATTTGTTTCTATAGAAAATTTTGAAAAAATTTTATTGAAAATTTTACAAAATTTGATTTCTACAGAAAAATTTTGTTAAAATTTTATTTCGATAGAAAATTTTGTCAAAATTTTATTTCTATAGAAAATTTTGCAAAATTAAATTTCTATAGAAAATTTTGTTTCCATAGAAAATTTTATCAAAAATTTGTTTCTATAGAAAATTTTATCAAAAATTTATTTCTAAGAAAATTTTTAAAAAATTTTATAGAAAATTTTACAAAATTTGATTTCTATAGAAAAATTTTGTCAAAATTTGATTCCTATAGAAAATTTTTGTCAACATTTTATTTCGATAGAAAATTTTGTCAAAATGTTGTTTCTATAGAAAATTTGGTCAAAATTTCATTTCTAAGAAAATATTGTCAAAATTTTATTTCTATAGAAAATTTTGCAAAATTAGATTTCTATAGGAAAATTTGTCAAAATTTGATTTCTATAGAAAATTTTGTCAAAATTTGAATTTTATAGAAAATTTTACAAAATTTGATTTCTCTGGAAAATTTTGTCAAAATTTTATTTCTATGGAAAATTTTGTCAACATTTTATTTCTATAGATAATTTTACAAAATTTGATTTCTATAGAAAATTTTGTCAAAATTTTATTTCTATGGAAAATTTTGTCAAAATGTTATTTCTATGGAAAATTTTGTCAAAATTTGATTTCTATGGAAAATTTTGTCAAAATTTGATTTCTATGGAAAATTTTGTCAAAATTTTATTTCTATAGAAAATTTTGTCAAAATTTGATTTCTATAGAAAATTTTACAAAATTTGATTTCTATAGAAAATTTTGTTTCTATAGAAAATTTTGTCAAAATTTGATTTCTATAGAAAATTTTGTGAAAATTGTTATTTTATAAAAAAAATTGGTCAAAACTTTATTTCTATAGAAAATTTTGTAAAAATTTAAATTCTATAGAAAATTTTGCAAAATTTGATTTCTATAGAAAATTTTGTCAAAATTTTATTTCTATAGAAAATTTGGTCAAAATTTTATTTCTTTTATTTTATTTTGTCAAAATTGTATTTCTATAGAAAATTTTTCAAAATTAAATCTCTATAGAAAATGTTGTTTCCACAGAAAATTTTATCAAAAATTTGTTTCTATAGAAAATTTTGAAAAAATTTTATTGAAAATTTTACAAAATTTGATTTCTACAGAAAAATTTTGTTAAAATTTTATTTCGATAGAAAATTTTGTCAAAATTTTATTTCTATAGAAAATTTTGCAAAATTAAATTTCTATAGAAAATTTTGTTTCCATAGAAAATTTTATCAAAAATTTGTTTCTATAGAAAATTTTATCAAAAATTTATTTCTAAGAAAATTTTTAAAAAATTTTATAGAAAATTTTACAAAATTTGATTTCTATAGAAAAATTTTGTCAAAATTTGATTCCTATAGAAAATTTTTGTCAACATTTTATTTCGATAGAAAATTTTGTCAAAATGTTGTTTCTATAGAAAATTTGGTCAAAATTTCATTTCTAAGAAAATATTGTCAAAATTTTATTTCTATAGAAAATTTTGCAAAATTAGATTTCTATAGGAAAATTTGTCAAAATTTGATTTCTATAGAAAATTTTGTCAAAATTTGAATTTTATAGAAAATTTTACAAAATTTGATTTCTCTGGAAAATTTTGTCAAAATTTTATTTCTATGGAAAATTTTGTCAACATTTTATTTCTATAGATAATTTTACAAAATTTGATTTCTATAGAAAATTTTGTCAAAATTTTATTTCTATGGAAAATTTTGTCAAAATGTTATTTCTATGGAAAATTTTGTCAAAATTTGATTTCTATGGAAAATTTTGTCAAAATTTGATGTCTATAGAAAATTTTTCAAAATTTAATTTCTATAGAAAATTTTGTCAAAATTTGATGTCTATAGAAAATTTTGTCAAAATTTTGTTTCTATGGGAAAGTTTTTCACAACTTTATTTGTATAAAAAATTTTTCAAAATTTTGTTTCTATAGAAAATTTTGCAAAATTAGATTTCTATAGAAAATTTTGTCAAAATTTTGTTTCCATAGAAAATTTTATCAAACATTTGTTTCTATAGAAAATTTTGAAAAAATTTTATTGAAAATTTTACAAAATTTGATTTCTACAGAAAAATTTTGTTAAAATTTTATTTCGATAGAAAATTTTGCAAAATTTTATTTCTATAGAAAATTTTGCAAAATTAAATTTCTATAGAAAATTTTGTTTCCATAGAAAATTTTATCAAAAATTTGTTTCTATAGAAAATTTTATCAAAAATTTATTTCTAAGAAAATTTTTAAAAAATTTTATAGAAAATTTTACAAAATTTGATTTCATAGAAAAATTTTTGTCAAAATTTGATTCCTATAGAAAATTTTTGTCAACATTTTATTTCGATAGAAAATTTTGTCAAAATGTTGTTTCTATAGAAAATCCGGTCAAAATTTCATTTCTAAGAAAATTTTGTCAAAATTTTATTTCTATAGAAAATTTTGCAAAATTAGATTTCTATAGGAAAATTTGTCAAAATTTGATTTTGTCAAAATTTGAATTCTATAGAAAATTTTACAAAATTTGATTTCTCTGGAAAATTTTGTCAAAATTTTATTTCTATGGAAAATTTTGTCAAAATTTTATTTCTATGGAAAATTTTGTTAAAATTTGATTTCTATGGAAAATTTTTCAAAATTTGATTTCTATAGAATATTTTGTCAAAATTTTGTTTCTATAGAAAATTTTGTCAAAATTTTGTTTCTATAGAATATTTTGTCAAAATTTTCTTTCTATGGAAAAGTTTTTCACAACTTTATTTGTATAAAAAATTTTTCAAAATTAGGTTTCTATAGAAAATTTTACAAAATTTGATTTCTATAGAAACTTTTGTAAAAATTTTGTTTCTATAGAAAATTGGGTCAAAATTCCATTTCTATAGAAGATTTTGTCAAAATTTTGTTTCTATAGAAAATTTTGCAAAATTAGATTTCTATAGAAAATTTTGTTAAAATTTGTTTCCATAGAAAATTTTATCAAAAATTTGTTTCTATAGAAAATTTTATCAAATTTTTGTTTCTATAGAAAATTTTGAAAAAATTTTATTGAAAATTTTACAAAATTTGATTTCTATAGAAAAATGTTGTCAAAATTTTATTTCTATAGAACATTTTGCTAAATTAGATTTCTATAGAAAATTTTATCAAAAATTTGTTTCTATAGAAAATTTGGTCAAAATTTCATTTCTATATAAAATTTTGTCAAAATTTGATTTCTATAGAAGATTTAACAAAATTTGATTTCTATAGAAAATTTAACAAAATTTGATTTCTATAGAAAATTTAACAAAATTTGATTTCTATAGAAAATTTTGTCAATATTTTGTTTCCATAGAAAATTCTGTCAAAATGTTATTTCTATAGAACATTTGCAAAATTTGATTTCTATAGAACATTTTGTCAAAAATTTATTTCTATAAAAAATTTTGTCAAAATTCTATTTCTGTAGAAAATTTTGTCAAAATTTTATTTCTATAGAAAATTTGATTTCTCTAGAAAATTTGCAAAATTTGATTTCTATAGAAAATGTGGTCAAAATTTCATTTCTATAGAAAATTTTGTCAAAATTTCATTCCTATATAAAATTTGGTCAAAATTTTATTTCTATAGAAAATTTTTTCAAAATTTTATTTCTATAGATAATTTTGTAAACATTCTGTTTCTATAAAAAATTTTGTAAAAATTCTGTTTCTATAAAAAATTTTGCCAAAATTTGATTCCTATAGAAAATTTTGTCAAAATTTGATTTCTATAGAAAATTTTACAAAATTTGATTTCTATAGAAATTTTAGTTAAACTTTCATTTCTATAGAAAATTTTACAAAATTTGATTTCTATATTTCATTTCTATAAAAAATTTTTGCAAAATTGTTGTTTTATAAAAAACATGTAAGGAAAGTCTAAAGTCGGGCGGGGCCGACTATATTATACACTTTACCACTTTGTAAATCCACATTTTCGATAATATATCAAATCCGTCAAATGTGTTGGGGTGTTTTTGTCCCAAATACATACATTTAAATCTGACTCCATCTGAACAAATTTTATAATCTATAGATTTAAAAATTATGTCGGCTAATGCCCTTATATGGTACACTATGTTAGTAAAAAAGTATGGGAAACATTTTAATCTGTACCAATTGTGAGGCAACTTCGAAAAAGTGTATTTATGATTTATCGGTCGATATATGTATTAGAAATAAAGGAAAATTTGAGACACTTTTACAATTTTTCGACTTAGCAGTGCGATTTTATAAGCAAAATGTGGGTATTTTGGTCATTTTGGCCCACATCGGAAAATCATATATATGGAAGCTATATATAAAACTGAACCGATTTCAACCCAATTTGACATGTATACTTAGTATTTTAATTTTACTCCCTGTGCAAAATTTCACGTAAATCGGACTACAACTTTGAACTCTGTGGTCATATGACGGAAAATCGGGCGATAGATATATATGGGAGCTATATCTAAATCTGAACCGATTTATATAAAATTTAACACACTGGACTACACTACTAATTATACTCCTAGTGCAAAATTTCAACCACATTGGGCTAAAACTCTGGCTTCTGGGGCTATATAAGTCTACATCGGGCGAAATATGTATATGAGAGCTATATCTCAATCTGAAGCGATTTTAATCATATTTGGCACACCTGACTACAGTGCTTATTGTTCTCCTGGTGCACAATTTTAAGCAAATCAGGGTAAAACTCTGGTTTCTGGGTCCATATAAGTGCATATCGGACGAAAGATATATATGGGAGCTATATCTAAATCTGAACCGATTTCTTCCAAAATCAATAGGGTTCTATTCTGACCCAAAACAGGAACTTGTGCCAAAGTTGAAGGCGATTGGACTTAAACTGCGACTTAGACTTTGATCACAAAAATGTGTTCACAGACAGACGGACGGACGGACAGACGGACGTGGCTAGATCGACTCAGGGAGCCACCCTGAGCATTATTGCCAAAGACACCATGTGTCTATCTCGTCTCCTTCTGGGTTTTGCAAACATATGCACTAACTTATAATACCCTGTTCCACAGTGTCGCGCAGGGTATAAAAACTGGTCATAACTTTATTTATACACTCAAAAAAAGTGAACTCACTATTTCACTGAAGCCAATTTAACTATATTTCAGTTCATGAAATTATTATATTTGGAGAAAATTTCATTTACACTAATAATTTTTTGCGTACGTTAGTTGAATGAACTAAAAGACGGGAAAAAATTATACACAAATTTAGCAAAATGATTTACTAAATTCGTAATTCTCACAAAATAGTTCATTATTTCTTTAAATTTGTAAATTTTTCTACAACAGCGTCCATCATGAACTTCGTAAAGACATTCTTGCAATTTTGAACTCCAATTTTTTCCTTCAAACTACAAAATTTTCTTTAAAAAGTGAAAAAAAAATATTTATGTCTAATAAATTTTCATGAATTAATCGAAAAGTATTTACTTATTTTTGTGATATCGGCGTGATGCCAGCGCTTGTAATACTGTTTAGTTAAAAATTTCTAAAACTATTCAAAATTTTCTAAAATTAATCAAAAGTTTTCTTCCTGGTGGGTTCACTGTTTTTTCAGTGTATAGTTGGGGAGGAATATTGTGAAAAATCTATCAAACCATCAAGAATTCTACCAATCTACCAAAGAGTAAAAATTCGACTATTTTTGGTAGAATTCTACCAACTGTGGCAACATGGTTACGTTGCTTGTGAGTATGGAACACCGCCCTCTCCCTCTCTCTAGGTTTATAAGGCGAGCTTCACATAACCACATATATGTATTACACATATTAATTGTATTAAAGAAATATAATTTCTATAAGAAAAGTCTTCACCACATATTTTTCTCATATCGTTTTGTATTCCTATTAGAAATTTAATAAATTCATCAATTTAATCCACTATAGCTTAAATGAATGAATGAATTTATGTCATAAATTATTTTATTCGTCTATGGGAATGCTTTACTTCACATAACCATAACTAGATGCTAACGTTCCAATCAATAGAACAAGTCTTTACAGGACCATAAAATCGATTAATAATATTCTCTTCTAATTGATATGATGTATGATAGTAACATAGAAAAACTAATTTTATTATACAGATGGTCCAAAGAATCGTCATAGCCAGTTAACCATTTGAATCAATTATCACTTGAAGAATATAGCAGTCAATCACAGCACATAACCATTTCCATGAAAATATTCCTGTACATTTAATAACGAAATATTTCTAGTTTTGTATGGCAAAAATATGAAATTGAATAATTTATTTTATTCACATGAAAAAGAGATGGAGAAATAAATATATTAAAGCAACAACATTTTGGTCCATTTAAAATCGTAAAAAATAAATTATAAAATTTTGGAGAAATATAAAGGTGAATAAAGTGCAATTTGAAGAAGAGTAAGGTGAGTTATGTCGACAATCAGAAGACATCATGAAATTAAATTATATTCCTTTGTTTATATTAAGTAAAAAATTAATTTATTGTAATTAAAATTAAGGGCCAATTTGATGAATGGTACACCGAGCTATAACGACAACTAGGACACGTCATTAACTTAAATTATATTCTTTTATCTATATATAAAATTCAAAGTATGTTTGTTTATTTGTTTGTTTGTATGTTCCGGGTAAGCTCGGAAACGGCAGATTTGGTATTTGTGTGATTTTTATAGGCTTACATATACACATATAACCACACGTAATACATTTATACACTTATAATCTCCCACATATGAATAAATAAAACATAGGACACTACACAAATGCCCACACCAAAACAATGTGGTAGTGTCGAAGCGGTTTTATGGGTATTGATGGTTATATTTATGATTGGTCTTTTTTTTTTTTTTGTTGTGCAAATTCAGTTCCCTGATGATGGCAATGATAGTGGTGATAGTGAGGATGATGACTATGTTAGTTGATAAATCATGAAATGCTTGATGAACCGTTATTGTATTTTTCTGTCTATCTATTTGTCCGTACGTCTCACATGGATTGTTTATTGATTTATGTTTTTTTTTTTCAGTCATTCAGCCATCAGTCAATAAATTCGTATTCTTTGTACTGAGATATTTCTCTCATGGAGGCTCGATGGGCACGGAATATATAGTTTCAAAGGCTAAATGGTTGCATATATGATATGCTTATATATTTTTACATATTTTCTCATGAGGATTTTATTGCATAAACTTTCCTTTGATATGATTATTTTTTGTTTTTGGTGTATTAACTTTTTCTCAGTGTATTTGTTTACCGTTCATCATTGCATTCGATTTACTACTCTATTTGTAACCTATCGATATATTGGACGTTGATCATACCTCTACTATTTAACTGGGAGCAACGTAACCACTAATCATTTCCAAAAAACAATTCCAATACATATGCAAGGTGCTACAAAAATGTTGCATACTTTTAGGCACCTGAATATTGTATGAAGTGAGAAATAAGAAGTTTTGCAAATATATTAGTTGGCATATGAAAGTCGAAACTTCCAAAAAAGGTTGGGAGTTCTGGTCACGGTTGCCACAATTGGTAGAATTCTACCAAACATGGTAAACTATTTACTGTTTGATAGACTTGGTGATGTTTTGGGAAATTTTTCAAAATATTCCTCTCTAACTAAGAGGTACTTCACAAATTTTCTATAGGAATAAAATGTTGACAAAATTTTCTTTAGAAATAAAATTTTGACAAAATTTTCTATAGAAATAAAAATTTGACAAAATTTTCTATAGAAATAAAATGTTGACAAATTTTCTATAGAAATAAAATTTTGAAAAAAATTCTATAGAAATAAAATTTTGACAAAATTTTCCATAGAAATAAAATTTTGACAAAATTTTCAATAGAAATAAAATTTTGACAAAATTTTCTATAGAAATAAAATTTTGACAAAATTTTCTATAAAAATAAAATGTTGACAAAATTTTCCATAGAAATAAAATTTTGACAAAATTTTCTATAAAAATAAAATTTAGACAAAATTCTCAATAGAAATAAAAATTTGACAAAATTTTTTATAGAAATAAAATTTTGAGAACTTTTTCAATAAAAATTAAATTTTTCAAAAAAATTATATAGAAATAAAATTTTGACAAAATTTTCTATAGAAATAAAATTTTGACAAAATTTTCTATAGAAATAAAATTTTGACAAAATTTTGAAAACAATATTCTACAACTCTTCAACTTCATTTCATTTTTATGTAAGGAGTATATGAAATTAGACCAAGTCAAACTTAACGACTCCACCTACGCATTGGTGTTTTATGTTCCCCTTGGTTTTTTTATCTTTTTAGCTTTTGGCTGCATATAAATTTGATTTGTCTGTGAACACCATGGTCTACTTATGTTACATTCTCTGAATGAAATACTTCTGTTCTCTTGAAGGTGTGTTTCTGTCTCCTTTAACAAATGTTCAATATATTTGGTTTTCATTTTTTTTACTTTAGTTTTGTTATTTTCCTTCTGCTGTGCCATTCTTGTAGTTGTTTATTTTCTTATGAAAGGCCAACTCGATATGGCTAATAACAAAGTTAAGAAAATATGGTAAACGAATATCGAATCCAAAATAGTAAAACCAGAGAAGGGTGAAAACCCCCAGAGCATTGATGTGATGAAGTTAACAGAGCGTACGCAACAGGATTTGCAGACATGTGATTTTATATATACACTCAAAAACATTTTTCATTTAGAACGAGATGAAGTTCAATTTCGACCGATATTAAAAAAAATACATATACTCATGCCAAGAGATTTTTTAATGTTCTCATTTTTTTTTTGACATCTATTTATGTTATTTTAGTATCGAGAACTCACTCTACATACACTGAAAAAGTGGAATTTATCAGAGAGGTACTGCACAAACTATTATAGGAATAAATTTCTATAGAAATAAAATTTTGACAAAATTTTCTATAGAAATAAATTTTTGTCAAAATTTTCTATATAAATAAAATTTTGACAAGATTTTCTATAAAATAAAATTTTGACAAAATTTTCTATAGTAGTAAAATTTTCACAGACTTTTCTCTAGGAATAAAAATTTGACAAAGTTTTCTCTAGGAATTAAATTTCGACAAAATTTTCCATAGAAATACAATTTTGACAAAATTTTCTTTACAAATAAAATTTTGACAAAAATTTTCTATAGAAATAACATTTTGACAAAATTTTCTTTAGAAATAAAATTTTGACAACAGTTTCTATAAAAATAACATTTTGACAAAATTATCTATAGAAATAAAATTTTGTCAAAATTTTCTATATAAATAAAATTTTGAAAAAATTTTCTATAAAAAAAAATTTAGACAAAATTTTCTATAGAAATAAAATTTTGACAAAATTTTCTATAGAAATAAAATTTTGACAAAATTTTCTATAGAAATAAAATTTTGACAAAAATTTTCTATAGAAATAAAATTTTGACAAAATTTTCTATAGAAATAAAATTTTGACAAAATTTTCTTTAGAAATAAAATTTTGTCAAAATTTTCTATATAAATAAAATTTTGAAAAAAATTTTCTATAAAATAAAATTTTGACAAAATTTTCTATAGAAATAAAATTTTGACAAAATTTTCTATAGAAATAAAATTTTGACAATATTTTCTATAGAAATACAGTTTTGACAAAAATTTTCTATAGAAATAAAATTTTGACAAAATTTTCTATAAAAATAAAATTTTGACAAAATTATCTATAGAAATAAAATTTTGTCAAAATTTTCTATATAAATAAAATTTTGAAAAAATTTTCTATAAAATAAAATTTAGACAAAATTTTCTATAGAAATAAAATTTCGACAAAATTTTCTATAGAAATAAAATTTTGACAAAATTTTCTATAGAAATAAAATTTTGACAAAATTTTCTATAGAAATAAAATTTTGACAAAATTTTCTATAGAAATACAATTTTGACAAAATTTTCTATAGAAATGAAATTTTTACAAAACTTTCTATAGAAATTTTTCTTTAGAAAAATTTTCTTTAGAAATAAAATTTGGACAAAAGTTTCTATAGAAATAAAATTTGGACAAAATTTTCTATAGAAATACAATTTTGAAAAAAAATTTTCTATAGAAATAAAATCTTGACATAATTTTCTTTAGAAATGAAATTTTGACAAAATTTTCTATAGAAATAAAATTTTTAAAAAAATTCTATAGAAATAAAATTTTGACAAAATTTTCTATAGAAATAAAATTTGTACAAAATTTTCTATAGAAATAAAATGTTGACAAAATTTTCTATAGAAATAAAATTTGACAACATTTTCTATAGAAATACAATTTTGAGAAAATTTTCTGAAATGTTGACAAAAGTTTCTATAGAAATAAAATTTTGACAAAATTTTCTAAAGAAATAAAATTTTGACAAAATTTTCTATAGAAATAATATTTTGACAAAATTTTCTATAGAAATTGAATTTTGACAAAATTTTCTATAGAAATAAATTTTGACAAAATTTTCTATAGAAACAAGTATATACGGCCGTAAGTTCGGCCAGGCCGAATCTTATGTACCATCCACCATGGATTGCGTAGAAACTTCTACTAAAGACTGTCATCCACAATTGAATTACTTGGGTTGCGGTAACACTTGCCGATGGCAAGTGATCTTAAAAAATCCTTAACATCGTCTTCTAAATTGTAAGTTAGTCCATACGGGGGATATATTAAACAAAAAAAGGCCGATTAGATACGTATATAATTCAGTTCGACAAAATTTTCTATAGAAATAAAATGTTGACAAAATTTTCTATAGAAATAAATTTTTGACAAAATTTCTATAGAAATACAATTTTGACGAAATTTTCTTTAGAAATAAAGTTTTGAGAAAATTTTCTATGGAAAAAAAATTTTGACAATATTTTTTACAGAAATAAAATTTTAACAAAATTTTCTACAGAAATAAAATTTTAACAAAATTTTCTACAGAAATAAAATGTTGACAAAAATTTCTATAGTAATAGAATTTTGACAAAATTTTCTATAGAAATAAAATTTTTATAGATTAGTTTTGGCGATATGGACCAATTTTTGTGTGATTGGCCATTGGCTATATATAACTATAGACCGATATGGACCAATTTTTGCATGGCTGTTAGCGGCCATATTCTAACACAACGTACCAAATTTCAACCGCATCGGATGAATTTGCTCATCTAAGGGGCTCCGGAGGTCAAATCTGGGGATCGGTTTATATGGGGGCTATATATAATTATCGACCTATATGCACTAATTTTTGCTTGGTTGTTAGAGACCATATACTGACACCACGTATCAAATTTCAACTGGATCGGGTGAAGTTTGCTCCTCTATGAGGCTCCGGAGGTCAAATCTGGGAATCGGTTTATATAGGGGCTATATATAAGCATGGACCGATGAGGACCAATTTTTGCATGTTTGGTAAAGCCTATATACTAGCACCATGTACCAAATTTCAGCCAGATCGGATAAAATTTGCTTCTCTTAGAGTCTCCGCAAGCCAAATTTGGGGATCGATTAATATGGGGTCTATGTATAATTATGAACCGATTTGGACCAATTTTTGCATGGTTGTGAGAGACCACATACTAACACCATGTACCAAATTTCAGCCGGATCGGACAAAGTTTGCTTCTCTTAGAGGCTCCGCAAGCCAAATCTGGGGATCCGTTTATATGGGGGCTATGTCTAATTGTGAACCGATTTGGATCAATTTTTGCATTGTTGTGAGAGACCATATACTAACATCATGTACCAAATTTCTGCCGGATCGGATGCATTTCGGTCCTCCAAGAGGCTCCGCAATTCAAATCTGAGCGACAAAATTTTCTATAGAAATAAAATCTGGACAAAATTTTCTATAGAAATTAAATTTGGACAAAATTTTCTATAGAAATAAAATTTTGACAAAATCTTCTATAGAAATAAAATTTTGACAAAATTTTCTATAGAAATAAAATTTTGACGAAATTTTCAAAAGAATTAAACTTTTGAGAAAACTTTCTATAGACATACAATTTTGACAAAATTTCCTATTTTTTATTTGGTAGTTTTTTGATAAATTTTTCTCCAAATTTTGGTAGATGATTTTTGGCTTGAATGGCAACAGTTAGTGAGAGTTAGGCTCAACTCTCACTCACTGTTGCCTTAAATATTAAGTAAGAATACCTTACATTGCGTGGGAGAGAGAATGTGTTTGTGTGAAAATAAAAAAATGTGAGAGGAAGAATTTAGAGATGTGAGAGGCTTAACCCTCTAGTGCCCCAATTTTTTTGCCAGCTGATTAAATATTCAATGTTAACGATACAAAATCAAGAAAACGACACAAGAAAAATTTATACGGTACAATTCAGAGCATGCTGCAAAGCCCCTTGAACAGTTTTCTAAGTTTTCTTTTTATTTTACCCATTTTTGTTGGTATAAGGTGTGTTTTACTAAAAGCTTCTTCATTTAACGAAGCCCGCCTAAAGGTGGGATTGGGCATTAGAGGGTTAAAGAGAATTATATATGAGTTCTAGAGAGTTAGTATCCACATTAACTATTATAACTTACAGTATAATATTTATTAATATTAGATACATAATATATAATATTGGATATATATAAATAAAGTAAACATAATAATGACAACAATTTATTATTCTACTCACGGGGCTATTTTATAGGTCGCAAGAAAACGTATTTTTCAGAGGTTTGAGAAAATGAGTACATGATTTTTCCTCAAAGCTAATGTCAAATATCTCTCGTACATAAACAAATGTCTACTTTTTTGGGGCATTATAAAAAATTGGAAAATCCTTTTTTTGAGTTCGCATTAAAATTGGTGTAAAACCTCGATATACAAGGTCAGTATGCAATGTTGCCGTTTTTCCATCATGGTTATGATTAGCAATAAACGTCATAAATCATATTAAAACCTCTCTTTTGTAGAGCATGAAGGTCACATTAGCTATCATGGCTATAGTTAAACTAACACCATATTCACGTGTGCAAATCATCATAGCAACAGTAAATTGTTGTTAATTTTCTTTAAACATAAAGGATATAATTTTTGACATGTCTACACAATTAATCTTTTTCCAACATATGTTTACATCAAAAGCTTATCTAAACGGGATATTATAATTTTGTTTTTTTTTTGTTTTAAAGAAACCCCAAATTAACACCTTAAATGGAATTGCTAAAATAAAACCATTTTTTACATTTAACATAAGGTGCTGAAGAGCTTATAAGCTTTCGCTTTTATCTGTACGAGATAGAAAGGCATTAATGTGTGTGTTTTTATTTTCTTCGTTTCCCCCACCACAAAACCACAAAATGTGTAGCCACATATCCATTGGTTTGGAATGGAATCCTTTTCCTTAGAATTGCTATTTGTATGCTAAAATTTTACACAAGAACGCCATTAGACATTTATGTGATTGTATGCATATAGTCTGAATAGTCTATAGACTTGTTGTCTTTAGCAACGGAAGAAGAAAGGAAATTCATAAAGGAAAAGGGTTCAAGATGCCATATCCTTTTGCCTGGCGGCCGTCTTATAATCATGTGTACAAGACGTGCGTGTAAATGAACATCTGTATGAGATTCCATTTGAATGACCAACCAACCGAGTTACCAATAACACAATATCATTTGGTGTTTACCCATTCAACAGACAATGTGTGTGTGTGCAAATTATTATAATGATGTTGGGTTAGAGAGCAAACCACTCACACTGACTTACACGAACACATATACAGAGTGTTCACATTAGCAAAATCTCAATGGAAGTTGCTCCAGTGGGTGATGTTAATTCTGAGTCTTCTGTAGGTATTTGTACCGAAGTATCAAACGGAGACGGTAACACCATGCGTTGTCAAAACAACAACCACCGTTCATGATCTGAAAACGTAATGGTTACGAATTTATAAAAAAATTCCGCTAACGTGACTCCAACCTGGATTGTGTGCTCCATACGCGTTAACAGTCGCCATAGCGCATTGCACAACTGACGTATTTGTAATATGAACTTCTAACGAATATGTTAAGACTTTTCATGATCAGAGAACGAAAGATGTTCTATGAAATCGTGAACGCCCGTAGAAGAAACCGTGAACTTTCCGTTTTGATTTTTCGTGAACGTTTCCGTTTTTGTTTTGTTACCATCCATTCACGATTTTGGAACGTAATATTTTCTATTATTATAAAAAATTGAGTTTTTGATTTTAGGTTAGGTTAAAGTGGCAGCCCGATTAAGATTCAGGCTCACTTAGACTATTCAGTCCATTGTGATACCACATTAACTAAAAGTACCTATTACATATGGGCACTTCTAGTTTTAACCGCTGAACCTTCTTGATTATTTTTCTTTGTTGAACCAACCAGATTGTTCCAAAAACAGTAGCAGACTGCTTAAGTTAACGTTTTCCAGATCCGCCAGTAATCTGAAGCTATATGCTCCTAAAAGTTGCTTGCGCTTTACACAAAATGCAGGACACTCACACAAGAGGTGTTTAATTGATTCTTTTTCCTCCGCATCATGACAGCTCATACAATAGTCATTATACTTCGCGCCAATAGTTTTTGCAAAATCGCCTATCAGGCAGCGACCCGTTATAGCAGATATCAGGAGTGATATCTGACGTCTCGAGAACATTAGCATATCTAGTGTGCGGTTTAAGTTGAAATGGGGCCATATTTGCTTGGTGTCGTTACAACCCTTGCAATTCTCCCATCGAACATTTGCCATCATAACAGCCTTCCCACGCAGCATGAGCTTGCAGGTAGCTAGGGGCATACCAACAAATTCTAGTTCCCCTGGAATATGTAAGGTAGTCCCTAGCCTTGCCAACTCATCCGCTTCGCAGTTCCCCGGTATGTTCCTATGGCCAGGCACCCATATTAGGTGAATATTGTACTGCTCAGCCATCTCATTGAGAGATTTGCGGCAGTCGATGGCCGTTTTCGAGTTGAGGAACACAGAGTCCAAGGATTTTATTGCAGGTTGACTGTCTGAGTATATATTAATGCCCACATTTTTTGGAACATTACTTCTCAGCCAATTCGCCACCTCTCTTATTGCTAATATTTCAGCCTGAAAAACACTACAGTGATTAGGTAATCTTTTCGCTATTCGAAGTTCCAGATCATTAGAATATACTCCGAACCCCACTTGTCCATCCAATTTGGAGCCATCAGTGTAGAAATCTATATATTCTTTATTCCCCGGGGTCTGTGTGCACCACGCCTCACTGTTGGGGATTAGAGTCTCAAACTTTTTGTCGAAAAGTGGACTCGCCAAAGTGTAATCCACTACGTTAGGCACATCTGGCATTATTTTGAGGACAGAACTGTGACCGTAACCTTTTTCCGACCACAGCGATAGCTCGCGCAACCGCACAGCCGTTGTTGCAGCTGACTGTTTGGCCAAAATGTCTAAAGGCAATAGATGCAGCACGACATTAAGGGAATTTGTTCCTGTCTTGCTGAATGCGCCTGAAATACACAAACACGCCATACGCTGAACTTTATCTAAACAAGTCGGTTTCTGAAGTGCCGGCCACCAGACTACAACACCATATAGCATTATAGGTCTAACCACTGCCGTGTATAGCCAATGCACAATTTTTGGTTTCAGTCCCCACTTTTTTCCTATTGCCTTTTTGCACGAGTACAAAGCTACAGTTGCCTTTCTCGCCCTTTCTTCAATATTAAGCTTAAAGTTCAGCTTCCTGTCCAAAATAACGCCAAGGTATTTTGCAAATTCACCAAAGGGAATTTCAATACCCCCTAAGGAAATAGGCCTAACCGTGGGAGTTTTGCGATCGTTGCAGTACATGACTAATTCTGTCTTTGCAGGATTTACCCCAAGACCATTGTCTTTCGCCCATTTCTCAGTCATCCGGAGGGCCCTCTGAATAATATCTCTGATTGTGGATGGGAATTTTCCCCTGACTGCCAGAGCCACATCATCTGCGTATGCCACCACTTTTATCCTTTCTTTTTCTAGAGTAACCAGAAGGCTATTTATAGCAACATTCCAAAGAAGAGGTGATAGAACTCCTCCTTGGGGAGTGCCTCTGTTCACATACCTTTGTATGTTTGCTTGTCCTAGTGTGGCTGAAATACGTCTCTTCATTAGCAGTTCGTCTAACAGCCTGAGTATACATGGATCAACATTCAGAGTTGTCAGTCCATTTAATATCGAGCTCGGATGGACATTATTGAACGCCCCTTCGATGTCTAGAAACGCCACGATTGTGTATTCTTTGACAGATAGTGAGCTTTCAATAAAGCTGACTAGTTCATGTAGTGCGGTCTCAGTAGACCTGCCCTTCGAGTATGCATGCTGTCCTTTCGAGAACAACCTTGAATCGATGCTAGTTCTAAGATAAATATCTATCATCCTCTCCAGAGTCTTAAGTAGGAATGAGGATAAGCTGATTGGTCGGAAATCCTTCGCCCTCGAGTGAGAGGCTTTTCCCGCTTTAGGTATGAAAACGACTTTTGTTTCCCTCCACTTTCCTGGGATATATGATAAGTTGACACATCCTTTATATATCACTGACAACCAGGGGATAATTTTGTCAGTTACAGCTTGTAACTCCGCCGGAGTAATTCCATCAGGTCCGGGGGATTTGAATGGTCCAAAGCTATTTAGCGCCCATCTTATTCTAGTTTCCGATACAATTTCCTCGACAGGAAACGACCGCTGAGCAACTGTGGCACCGCCAGTACATGGTTCAACCGTCTGATTTCCAGGAAAATGTGTGTCCAATAGTACCTCCAGCGTCTCCTCACTGGACGTTGTCCAATTTCCCTCCGATGTTTTAATGAAACCTGGAGCGGAGTTGGTGGATGCTAGAACCTTCCGTAGTCTGGAAGCCTCGGACGTATTCTCAATACTGCTGCAGTAGTCATTCCAAGAGTTATGCTGAGCCTTTCTCAGTTCTCGCTTGTATCCTCTCAGATTCCTCTTGTAAGCGTCCCAGTCCTCAGGGGCTCTGGTGGACTTTGCCTTGTTAAAGAGCTTCCTGCAGGATTTCCTCATATTACTTAATTCCGTAGACCACCATGGTGGTCGATGTTTCCCCCTTGGCTTTCCTCTAGGGCATGCAGCTTTCAGTGAGATGTTGAAGGCCTTAGTAATCCGCTCCACTGCGTGTTCGATATCTTGCACATTTCTCATATTTGTCTCTGTTATTTCCGGTATCCTCATATTGAACGATTCCCTATACCTATTCCAGTCAGCTTTCCTAACATTTGGCGAAAATATGGTCTTGGTGATATGAACATCAAATTTGAAACTGATGTAGCGATGATCTGAGAAGCTGTGTTCACTTAAAACATGCCACTCAGATATCATTTCATTCAGTTCTTGCGAGGCCAAGGTGATGTCCAAAACCTCTTGCCTGTTTTTAGTGACAAAGGTTGGGGCATCTCCCTTGTTGCAAACTACCAGATTAGTACGCAAAATAAACTCTATTAGCGACTCTCCCCTTGCATTAGTATCACTACTTCCCCATATACTATGATGCGCATTCGCATCGCATCCCATAATGAGTTTCGTCTTTGTTTTCAGTGACTCCTCAACTAAGGTCTTAACGGCACATGGAGGCATCTCCCTGTCATGTCCCATATAGACCGAAGATACCCAATATTTGCATTTGGCTATTTCTAAATTGGCAACGACAGTGTCTGCATTGCACATTGAAGGAAGCAGAAACAAGTTAAGCTCGTTTTTAGCAATTATACAGGCTCGAATTACATCATTACCAGTATACTGCAATAGTTTGAACCCCGGAGTACTTAATTCACATATTTTGTTTCTATAAACATATGGTTCTTGAATAAGAACTATGTCTATGTCCCCTTTCATCAGGAGAACTTTTAAGGCAGCACATGCAGCCTTACAATGATGAAGATTTATCTGGAGGATCCGAAGGACCATCGAGATTTTCAACAACCGTCACATCAGCCGCTTCAATCGAGTCATCAAGAATGTCCTCTTCAGAGATATCGGTGACTCTCGCAATAACCATAGGTTCGACTTTGGTGAGTTCTGAGGCAATAGAAGCCTCCTCACGCATACGGTATCTATCCATGTCTTCAACTTTGGTATCTCCCTCGACTTCGCAAGAGGATCCGCTTACTTCTGATTCAGACAGAGGCTTGTCCATTTCTGAATCCTTTAGCTGATCGTTTTTATACACCTTCATTTGGATATAATGAAAGCCATAACATACACGGCCCTGGGACTTTGCCAGATGTGGCAAAGACTGAGTGTTCAATATAAACACTGCATGCCGTCTTGGTCCATCCACTTCATCCAAACGGCCAACCTTCCAATCAGCTGTTGGAAGATCTGGATTGCATCGTTTCAGTCTATTTAAAATAGATTCAGGGTCAGAAGGGTTTGCAGGTATCCAGGCATGTGCTCTAGGTCTAACCGGTATGTCTTTCTTCTCGACTAACTCTAGAGCAGCTCCTTCCCAAACTTCACCAATTAGTATCAGAGCAGCTTTAAAACATTCTATAGACCTCTGGTCCTCAAATGCGACTAGCTTAAATCGTCCTTGATACCAACCAGCCTCTTGGTGTCGAGGATCTGGGCCGGGAAACTTTTCCAGCACCTGTGAGTAGACGACAGACAGAGCATTCTCAATTTCCCCCCATTTCTGCTTTGGAATCATACCGTCCAATGCTCCTTTATTAATGATAGCCATCACAAGGCTATCTTTAGCAACTGAGGCAAACGATCTTTGATCCCTTTTGGAGGATGGCAGCTCATCCGGCGATCGTTCCCTTTTTCCAGTCTCAAGAATTCCTTGAGCCCATTTTAAGGAATCGCTTTGTTTAGCCGACAGCGTGCTTGGGTCGACTGATCCTAACTTCTTTAGGATAAACAAAGCATTTCTGCGTTCCTTGAATCTCTTTCGCGAGGGATTACCTCCTTTTGATGTCGTTACCTTAGAAAAAGTTCGACTTGTCAGAGTGTCGCCACCTGTCGACCCGTCTACAGGTCGACTAATTGGGCCTAACTCTTGGTCATTGCCCAGATTTATAACTCCAGTCGATACCCGTCCACTGGGCCCTGAAGTTAGCAACCCAGTGGATGACTTGGAATTTCGCTGCATGGTGGCTTAATATCCCACCAAAAAAAAAAAAAAAAAAAAAAAAAAAAAAAAAAAAAAAAAAAAAAAAAAAAAAACTCCATCGACCCCTTGGAACGAAATTGAGATCGATGGAAGTGTTTTAACAGGTTGGCTGATAAGTCCCCGGTCTAACAAAGAAAAACACATTTTTTTTGTCAAAATTCGTTTTTATTATAGTTCCCTTCAAGAGCGATACAACGATTATAACGTCCTTCCAAAATAGGCCTCAGTTTCGGCGATCACCTCTTCATTGCAGCCAAATTTTTTCCCTGCAAGCATCCTTTTGAGTTCCGAGAACAAGAAAAAGTCGCTGGGGGCCAGATCTGGAGAATACGGTGGGTGGGGAAGCAATTCGAAGCCCAATTTATGCATTTTTGCCATCGTTCTCAATGACTTGTGGCACGGTGCGTTGTCTTGGTGGAACAACACTTTTTTCTTCTTCATATGGGGCCGTTTTGCCGCGATTTCGACCTTCAAACGCTTCAATATAATAGTCACTGTTGATGGTTTTTCCCTTCCCAAGATAATCGATAAAAATTATTCCATGCGCATCCCAAAAAACAGATGCCATTACATTGCCAGCGGACTTTTGAGTCTTTCCACGCTTCGGAGACGGTTCACCGGTCGCTGTCCACTCAGCCGACTGTCGATTGGACTCAGTAGTGTAGTGATGGAGCCATGTTTCATCCATTGTCACATATCGACGGAAAAACTGGGGTGTATTACGAGTTAACAGCTGCAAACACCGCTCAGAATCATAAACACGTTTTTGTTTTTGGTCAAATGTGAGCTCGCCCGGCACCCATTTTGCACAGAGCTTCCGCATATCCAAATATTGTTGAATGGTATGACCAACACGTTCCTTTGAAATCTTTAAGGCCTCTGCTATCTCCATCAACTTCATTTTACGGTCATTCAAAATCATTTTGTGGATTTTTTTGATGTTTTCGTCGATAACCATCAACAATTATTGTTGAGCCCGAAAACTCAATATCAAGCCAAGTTTTTGCTTCCACCGTATTTTATCCCCTTCAGAAAACAGTATTTTATCAAAACACGAAATTCCGTTTTTTCCGTAATTTTCACAATAACAAAAGTTGCTTCACAAAAGACGCTCTATCTCACAAACTAATTGACTTACAGACGTCAAATTTTGACACGAATCATTTGAAGGTTGGTTGACGACGCCATCTACTTATCACTTATCAGCCAACCTGTTATTTTTGACGTTGATTTCGGGCATCTTTGCGGCCTATGGGAGAACATTAATCAGTGCGACTCTATGGTTAGGTTTGGTGGCAGCCCGATGTATCAGGCTCACTTAGACTATTCAGTCCATTGTGATACCACATTAGTGAACTTCTCTCTTATCACTTAGTGCTGCCCGAATCCATGATAAGCTCAATGACAAGGGACCTCCTTTTTATAGCCGAGTCCGAACGGCGTTCCACATTGCAGTGAAACCACTTAGAGAAGCTTTGAAACCCTCAGAAATGTCACCAGCATTACTGAGGTGGGATAATCCACCGCTGAAAAACTTTTTGGTGTTCGGTCGAAGCAGCAATCGAACCCACGACCTTGTGTATGCAAGGCGGGCATGCAAACCATTGCACCACGGTGGCTCCGACTCTATTGTTCTGTCTGTTTTCAGACATCAACGATCCCAATGTCCTTTTCTAGGTGTTGGGTATGGATTGTGTCTTGTGAATCCCTGAGAACGGTGGTAATCATCTTTCCGGCCTGTGGGAAAACATTCATCGGTGGAAGTTCATTGTTCTGTCTGATCCCAGGTATCGGATGTCTATCAGGTATCAATGATGCCGTTGCATTTTTTCAAGAATTTGGTATGGACCGCAACTTATCAATCCCTTAGAACGGTGGTCATCATCTTTCCGGCCTGTGGGAAAACTCTCATCGTTGGAAGTTCATTGTTCTCTATGTTTTCAGGCATCAGTGATCCATCTCGCTGCCCTTTTACAGGTGTTTGATTTGGACCACACCGATGAGAAAACATAAGTGGAAGTCCATTGTTCTGGAAGTCCAGGCCTCAGCTGTATTAATCCCGCGCTCTTTCCCAAGTATTTGATATGGATCCATCTTGTGAATCCCTGGGAACGCTGGTCATCTTCTTTCCGGTCGATGGAAGAACATAAGTCGGAGTCCACTGTTTTGTCTGTTCCTAGGCCTCAGGTGACTTCCATATATCAGATATCATCCCAATGCCAGGCGTATTGACGTTTGATGTGGAATACACCGACGTGAGTCCTTGGTTCTGCCTATTTCCAGATCCTTATGATTCTCGGAGAACGGACACCATCATCTTGCGGTCCTTTTTCGTGGTTTGAAATCCATTGTTCTGCCTGTTCCCAGGGTTCAGCTCTTTGTCAGGTATCAGTAACGGTTGTCATCATCTTTCCGGTCAATGGAATAACATTCATCGGTGGAAGTTCATTATTCTGTCTGTTTTCAGGAATAAGTGATCCCGATGCCCTTTTAGAGGTATTTGATGTGGACCACACCGATGGCAGAGCATAAGTGGGAGTCCATTGTTCTATTTGTTCTCAGATCACAGATGTTTTTCAGATATCAGTGATCCCGTTACCCATTTACAGAAGTTTGATGTGGATCGCACCTTGTGTATCCCTGAGAATGATGGTAATCATCTTTCCGGCCGATGGGAGAACAGTCTCCGATGTCTGCTCTCCTGTCTCGGGTATCTTTTAGGTGACAGTGATCCCATTGCCCTTTTCCAGGTGTTTGATGTGGATCGCACCTTGTGTATCCCTGAGAATGATGGTCAACATCTTTCCGGCCGGACGGAGAACATTCATAGGTGGGAGTCCATTGTTCTGGATGTTGACAGGTCTCAGGTGTCTTTCAAGTATCAGTAATTCCCGTTGCCCTTTTCCAGGTTTTTGATGTGGATCATATCTTGAGAATCCTCGAAAAAGGCGATCATCATATTACCGTCCGACTGAAGAACAGTTATCGATGGGAGTCCATTGATTTTTATGTTCACAGGTCGCAAGTTTCTTTTAGGTATCAATGAACCCGTTGCTCTTTTACAGGTTCTTGATGTGGACATCACCGATGAGAGAAGATAAGTGGGAGTTCATTAGGGCTGTTTTCTTTTAGCACTGGATACCCTAAGCCGTGAAGGACTAAAAGAAAACAGAGTACTCGTTTATCCAGGACATCTCCAAAAATATGCAACACTGTCATCAGGTGTTCAAAAAAAATCACAGAAAAGAAGTGAAATCTTGCATTTTTAATGTATGAAATGCTCCAATTAGTAATAAATATTTACTGCTGCGATTATTTATGACACTATACCACTTTGAATTTCATGTTTTTCGCTAAATTAGTCACAATAAAATGCTATTGTGAATCGATGAAGCGTCACTTTATCAAAACACAATCTGACAAGATCGGCGCGACTTGCACTGATGAGATGTTCTGGATTGAACACCAGTGCAACGATGTTCTGGATAGCCCATACAATTGTTGTATCCAGTGCAAACAGAAAACAGCCCTATTGTTCTGTCTGTTCCCAGGCCTGAGATGTCTTTCTGATATCAGTGACCCCTTTGCCCATTTACAGGTATTTGATGTGGATCGCTCCTGGTGAGTTGGTGAGAACGCTGGTCATCTTCTTTCCAACCAATGAGAAAAACTCTTTTGCTCTATATGTTCCCTGTTAAACCGGAATTGCGGTTATTTTTTTAGAAATCACCGGGATAGTAGAGATCAGTGATCTCGATTTCCATTTCCAGGTGGATGTGGACGGAATCTTTGGAATTTCCGAGAAATTTGGTCATCTTCTTTCTGGCATATGGAAGAACATTCGTAGGTGGGAGTCCATTGTTCTGGATATTTAATGGTCTAAGGTGTCTTTCAGGTATCACCTAGTGAATCCCTGAGATTGGTGGTAGTCATCATTCCGTGGGAGTCCATTGTTCTATCAGTTCCCAGGTTTATGGAGTCTATCAGACTTTTTCGACTTTCACGTCATGCCACTTCAATGAAAGCTTTGGAAAATTATCGTTGATCTTCAATTACAGTCCTACCTCTGGGATCCACCGTGGTACAATGGTTAGCATGCCCGCCTTGCATACACAAGGTCGTGGGTTCGATTCCTGCTTCCCACCTCAGTAATGCTGTTGAAATTTCTGAGTGTTTCAAAGCGTGTCTTAATGGTTTCACTGCAATGTGAAACGCCGTTCGGAATCGGCTATAAAAAGGAGGTCCCTTGTCATTGAGCTTAACATGGAATCGGGCAGCACTCAGTGATAAGAGAGAAGTTCACCACTGTGGTATCACATTGGACTGTATAGTCTAAGCGAGTCTGATACATCGGGCTGCCACCTAACCTAACCTATGGAATCGGGCAGTACTCAGTGATAAGTGAGAAGTTCACCACTGTGGTATCACATTGGGTTGAATAGTCTGAGTCTGATACATCGGGCTGCCCCCTAACCTAACCTAATTACAGCCCTAAGATATCAAAGTTCATGGTAATAGCACTTGGTGATCTTCTCTACCAGTACTACCCGATTCTATATTGAGATCAATTGAAAAGTATCTCCTTCTGTGATTGGAAAGTTCCTCTATATATGAAACTACATAATTGGAAATGGATCAAGCCGCAGAAAGCCAGTTTGCCTTGAACTGCTGCTCGTCCTTAGCAGTTTTTTTGTCTTCTTTAGGTTCCGCTTGACAATAGCCCAGTATTTCTCAATTGGGCGGAGCTCTGGCGTGTTGGGAGGCTTCTTGTCCTTGGGAACCATCCATGGCCTTTTTACCGTAATGGCAAGATGCCAAATCCGGCCAAAACAGTACGGAACAACCGTGTTTCTTCAGGAAAGGCAGCAGACGTTTATTCCAACACTCATTCACGTAAATTTCTTGGTTGACAGTCCCGGAAGCTATGAAAATGCTGCTTTTCAAGCCACAGGTAGAGATGGCTTGCCAAACCAGATATTTCTTTGCGAACTTGGACAGTTTTATGTGCTTGAAAATATCTGCTACCTTTCCCCTTCCTTTTGCCGTATAAAACTCCTGTCCCGGAAGCTGCTTGTAGTCGGCTTTGACGTAGGTTTCGTCGTCCATTACCACGCAGTCAAACTTCGTCAGCATCGTCGTGTAAAGCCTCCGGAATCGCGCTTTGGCGGTCGTATTTTGTTTATCATCGCGATTTGGAGTCACTACCTTCTTGTAAGTCGATAGTCCGGCTCGTTTTTTGGCTCGATGCACGGTTGTAGACGATACACCCAGCTTATTTGCGGCATCTCGGAGAGAGAGGTTAGGGTTTCGCTTGAAACTACCGGCAACTCCCTTTGTCGTCTCAGCGGCTTCCGGTTTTCGATTTCCCCCGATCCAGACTTCCTGGCTGTCGACAAACGTTTGCGTGCGAGTAGCTCGGATTTTCGCGATGCGCGAGCAAAATTTTGATACACTGCTCTTCTTGCTTGGACGGCATTTTGACAACTGAGGAGTGAATTCCAAAATCGAAATAGGAGCAACATTCTACACACACACACACACACCTTCAAAATGAGGGGTGTTCAGGTTTTTTAAATGCAAAATTGAAAGAAATACGTCAAGTTTATATTGACCAAATTTTGACCGTATCACCCTTTAGGACACTTACACTTTAGGAAACTCATTCTAAGGGACACGTCCTGGGATAGTTTAGTAGGACCACCTCATAAACAGGTCCTTACGAACCAGTCTGGAACAGGCTCTTAAGGACCTAGTTTATTTTGAGCATTCGAAAAGGAAAAACTTTTGGAATATTTTGAACAATGAATTATTATGATACTTGTATTACGGTAAATTTGTAGATCCAATAATTAAAAAAAAAAACTTGGACAAAATGAAGCATCGGTATCAGACCTGCGATAGGTCCGTCAGTGGGGTATTTGAAGAATTTCTGACTTACTCACAAGCAATCACACAGGTATGCCACTATTATGATTTTCGGCCCATGCTATGGTAGAACCCTTGATCTGTGGAATATAAAGCGAGAATGTTAACCCAACTATCATGATGGCTCCATAGTCAACCAATCTTAAGGACACCTAAATGTATTGTTGTAGACTCTAAATGTAATGCATCATAGGTGAGTTTTCTGATTACTCCTTAGGGGTCTCACACACTCTGATTTTATCTACTAACAGGACATAATAAAGCATAATAAAGTTAACTACACACACTTTTATTCCCAAACCTCTCATATAAAATATATTCTGACCTGAATGTATTCTCATATTCTCTTTTCAATGGGTAATTATTTCATGGAAAACATAACAATATCGATCTAATAATCATGGAAATGATTATGATGATGATGATGATAATAATTATTATTCTGTCTGTAATATAAAGAAGGAGTATGAATGATGAGAAATAACAAACAATGAATGACCAATATCCTTTTACAATAAAGGAGTTTTATACAGCCACCTCCATAATACATCTTTCTATTGTCTATTAGGGGCGGTGTGAAGGGAAGGGGAGGTGTGATAAAAATGTTAACACATTTATTTAACCATAAACTCATTTGTCTGTATCCTCCTATTCTATCATCATCATCATCATCATCACTAGGAGTAACAGCAACAGCATAGATACCACCTCTTATAGCCAGCATCAAATTTGGGACATCCCTTTAGATGTCATGTCCTTCACTTAATGTCTTTCAACTGTCTTCTTTTCTTTTTTTTTTTTTTGATATTGGGATCATGGTTTTGTTAAAGCTTCCTACGAAATTGCGGTCTCTATGCTTGATGGGACATAATTTTATGGTTGTATTTTTTTTCTTTCTTTTACTTTATATTGAATTTCGGTCATTGGATATTGTTGACCCGAAAACAAACACAACAATTTTTATTTGGCAAAAAGGCGTTTTTATAACATTTCTCCATCAAAGATTTTCATTTGACCTCCATGTCACAAAAACAAAAAAAAATGGTAAACCTCTAAAAGTAAAAAAAAATATATCGAATGTTATGCCTTAACAAATAGACTTTATTGTTTGTATTCCTAATGAATTTGCTAAATAAATATGATCTAATTTTTAGGGGTAGAGTGCTAAGGGCGTGTTGAAAGTTGCAGATTGTGGTGTCTTCATTTACTTTGATTTCAAGAGTAATTAGATATTTAAGTGCCTGGATTGAATGTACATTCCTTTAAATCCCAAGGCTAATTAAAGTGGGAGAATGTTTGGCAAAACAAAAAAAATGAGAAAATTGTATTAAGAATAAATGTCCTACTCTTAATACAATTTTGTTTGCTTTTGATATTAAATGAATCATTGCTCAACCTCTGTTAAAATATATATAAAATTTTCATATAAACAAAAATATGATTATCCAATATTAACCATTTATAGCAAACAGAGCAGCTCTTTTTGTATTTTTGCTTTAGAGAGGTAACTCTAAGTAAATGTGACAGTTCGATGTATTTCAGAGATCAGCTCTAGATATCTTAAAAGACATATCAAGAAATTTCTCTCTCTCCCTCTCATTGAGAATAAATATTTAATATTTTTTGTTCTCGCAAATATATTGTATTATTTCCGACAAATCATCAATGCCTGTGGACGTGTAATTGAGAATAATAAGATTAAGCCTTGTGCTCTTATAAAGAGAAAACAAATGTCAAGGTGTTGAGGGCTATGAGAAAAAATTTGTTTTATTTGTCAATTTTTTCCAAGGCAGCTCTGCCCAGGAATAAATTAAGACAACAATATTCACATAAATCCATAATAAGTATTCGCTTTAACATACGCATACCTTTATTTTTATTTAAGTGAACCACACTTGAACCTTCCGAAAAAATAAACCCAGTCAACTGCATTCAAATCGATGATTTGACAGTGGCAAAGGAAAAAAGAGATGTTTATACAAAAATTTATTTAGGCAAAGGCCAACTATCAAAAAACTTTTTTCAGAAGGTTCGTTCAAGTGTGCTTCACTTTGGGTTTAGTGAACTATCCAAAACAACAAAAATAAAATTTCGACAAAATTTTTTTATGGGAATAAAATTTCGACAAAATTTCCTATAGAAATAAAATTTTGACAAAAATTCCTATAGAAATAAAATTTTGACATAATTTTCTATAGAACTAAAATTTTGACAAAATTTTCTATAGAAATAAAATTTTGACAAAATATTCTATAGAAATAAAATTTTTAGAAAATTTAGAAATAAACTGTTGATAAAAATTTTTTAGAAATAAAATTTCGACAAAATTTCCAATAGAAATTAAATTTTGACAAAATATTCTATAGAAATAAAATTTTGGCAGAATTTTCTGTAGAAAAAATTTTAGCAAATAAAATTTTGAGAAGATTTTCTAAAAAAATAAAATTTTGACAAAATATTCTATAGAAATAAAATTTTGACAAAATTTTCTATAGAATAAAAATTTTTACAAAATATTCTATAGTCATAAAATTTTGACAAAATTTTCTGTGGAAATAAAATTTTGACAAAATTTTCCATAGAAATAAAATTTGGACAAAATTTTTTATAGAAATAAAATGTTGACAAAACTTTCTATAGAAATAAAATGTTGACAAAACTTTCTATAGAAATAAAATGTTGATAAAACTTTCTATAGAAATAAAATGGTCACAAAATTGTGTATAGAAATAAAATGGTCACAAAATTTTGTATAGAAATATAATTTTCACAAAATCTTCTATAGAAATAAAATTTTGACAAGATCTTCTATAGAAATAAAATTTTGACAAAATTGTCAACAGAATTAAAATTTTGACAAAATTTTTTATAGATATACAATTTTGACAAGATTTTTAAAGAAATAAAAATTTGACGACATTTTCTATAGAAATAAAAAGTTGACAAAATTTTCTACAGAAATAAAATGTTGACAACATTTTCTATAGAAATAAAATTTTGACAAAATTTTCTACACAAAAAAAAAATTTACAAACTTTCCAATAGGAATCAACTTTTAACCAAATTTTTTATAAAAATAAAATGTTGATAAAATTTTCTAAAGGAATACAATTTTGACAAATTTTTTTTAGAAATAAAATTTTGACAAAATTTTTTATAGATATACAATTTTGACAAAATTTTTTAAATAAAAAAAATTTTGACAAAATTTTCTGTAGATATACAATTTTGACACAATTTTCTATAGAAAAAAATTTCGACAAAATTTCCCATAGAAAAAAAATTTGACAAAATTTTCTATAGAAATAAGGCTTTGACAAAGTATTTTGTAAAAATAAAATTTTGCCAAAATTTTCTATAGAAATAAAATGTTGATAATATTTTCTAAAGGAATACAATTTTGACAAAATTTTTTTAGAAATAAAATTTTGACAAAATTTCCGATAGAAATAAACTTTTAACAATTTGTTTTAAATAAAATGTTGATAACATTTTCTAAAAAAATACAATTTTGAAAAAGTTTTTTGGAAACAAAATTTTGACAACATTTTTATAGATATACTATTTTGACAAGATTTTTTAAATAAATAAAATTTTGACACAATTTTCTACAGAAATAAAATTTTGACAAAATTGTCTATAGAAATAAAGCTTTGACAAAATTTTTTGTTAAAATGAAATTTTGCCAACATTTTCTATAGAAATATAATTGTAACATTTTCTCTCTGTTGGTTAAGCTTTGACAACATTTTTTGTAAAAATAAAATTTTGCCAAAGTTTTCTATAGAAATAAAATTTTGACAAAATTTTCTATAGAAATAAAATTTTGACAAAATTTTCTATAGAAATAAAATTTTGACAAAATTTTCTATAGAAGTAAAATTTTGACAAAATTTTCTATAGAAATAAAATTTTGATAAAATTTTCTATAGAAATAAAATTTTGACAAAATTTTCTATAGAAATATTTTTAAGCTGAAATCAAAGCAGTAATTTGGACAAATTTTCTATAAAAAAATAAAAATTTTATTATTGTTTTGATTTCAGCCATGCGTTGACTAAACTACAATAGTAGCTTAACTAACACAGGAAAGAATGTTTTCGACTGCTGGTATGCTTGCACCGAAGTACCTTCCTCCAATGTCATACCCATGTAAAAGTATTACTGCTGATATATGTACTAGAGGAGTACACGTGAGTAATAGTTTACTCACGCTCACGCACACTCGACTGAAATATCATACTCACGCACGATATTTTTTGGTAGGACTCACGCACACTCACTAAAAGAAAATTTGTACTCACCCACACTCACGCACGAAAACGTCGTGACTCACGAAAAATACCGTGACTCACGAAAAATATCATGACTCACGAAAAATATCGTGACTCACGAATAATTTTATGCTTAATTTACCTTACCGAAGTGTCTGAAAACATGAGAATTATTAAAATCGAGAGTGTTATTAAACTCCTAACATCCCAGGTATCACTAAAATTGTAATTGAATTTAACTCTTAAGCGTTTTATGTTGGTGAGCAGGAATATGTTCGTGAGTGTAATTCTTTACTCACGCACACTCACAAAAATATTATTTTCGTGACTCACGCTCACGCACGACATTTTGGTTTGTTAATCACGCTCACGCACACTCACTCACGCTGCTGTCATGAACGTGACTCACGCACGAATCACGAAAATTTTCGTGAGTCACGACAATTTCGTGTCACGTGCACACCTCTAATATGTATGAAGAAGTTGTTACCTATTTGGCGCAGGCATACTTGTACTCATACCTGGTAATAGGAGTATTTGCTGGGTTTGGAATTTTTTTTAACTGGTAAATTTGTGGTAAAATTTTCGTAAAATTTTGGTATATTATCTTCGACATGAGTGGTAACTGTAACTATAACCCAATCTAGCATAGATACTCTGATTTCTGTTTTAGCAATAAGTTCTTTTATGTGTGAAGTATGTGTTTTAAAAAATCGAAATTAAAAGAAATGACACAGAAAAGTTTTACCTAAAACCTACAATAAACAAGATTGGGCCTAACAAATCCTGTAAACTTAAATGTTTGTCATTCAGCTTTTTTCTGCCTTGTGAATGTCAAAATTTGGTAAAATCAATGGCTTTATTGCTCATACCTAAATAGTTGTAAATGATCTCTAAGACTGTTGTATTTTTAATGAAACAAAAATTTAGTATATCCGGAAATTGCTATGAAAACAAATTCTTGGACAAATACTAATCTTATTGCTCAACATTTATCACTTTGTGTGATATAATGGATATTCGCAATGAAAGGTCCTACAATCTTTTGGTTTTGCTTACATTTTCATTCTTCTTGAATAGCTCACATATTATTTTTTTTTGTGCTCTTATTGCAATCAAAACATACCTGTCCGAATACCGGAAATAAGCTTATGATGCTTCCGATACAGGACAGAGATATTCAAATAATAATAAACCAAACGATAAAAGTACTAACATAACCACACAATATTGCAGCTCACTTTAATAAAACTTCTCAATTATCTGGGAAAATCTGAAAAGAATCAAAATGCTTGCCGTGGTTTATATAAGGGATACAAGAGAAACAGAGGGAGATGGTGAGAGTGAGAGACCAAACCCGAAAAAAAATTTAAAACGCTCCAAACAAAAAAAACCAACATAAATTTTATTACCGGAAATTACGAGTAATACCAGCATTCCGTCCCACTTCATTATTGGTTTAGGATTACAGCCACAACAATTACTTTTCTTCAAGTAACAATCACCAAAAGACTTTCATGTATATAAAGGATATTTGTTTGCAATCAATGGGTGTCCTTCTGCAAAAACCCAAATTAAAAATGAAACCCAGACATTAAGAATAGAAAGCACAGTGTTACGTTAGAAAAAACAAATTGCAAAAAGTAAACGAGGAAAAAACAAATTGAAAATTAAGGGCCGATATGTAATGCAACAAAGTAAAGCGTTATATTTTATATATCTTTCTTTAATTTTATGGTTTAAAAGCAATATGTTAGAATCAGTTTAGATTTGTTCCAATTAGCTACCTTGTGCACGAATTATCACCTTCAAACGGCCGACAAAGCCATCACACGCTGGACTAAAGTGACTTTGCGGTATTTAGGTCTATTCCTGGCGAAGCATCGTGATGGCGTAAAAGTCTAACAGATTGAGATCTAGAGATTTTGGTGGCCAAGAATTAAAACGAGGAACCTCCTTTCTGAGTCATTTTTGGTTGACGCGTGCTGAGTCCAGTTGGAATCTCGGCGCTCGAGTTTTGGTGACCATTTGAAGGTGTACATTTTCAGATAACCTCTTTCACAATTAAAATCGATCATTACAGCCTCCACCATAGGATGGGGTTTATATTAACTTTGTCATTCCGTTTGTAACACATCGAAATATTGCTCTAAGAGCCCATAAAATATATATATTCTGAGTCGTGATGAAATTCTGAGTAGATTTAAACATGTCCGTCTGTCTGTTGAAATCACCATAACTTCCGAATGAAACAAGCTATCGACTTGAAACTTGGCATAAGTAGTTGGTATTGTTGTAGGTCGGGCCATATCGGCCGATTATATAATCCGATCCCCAGATTTGACCTCCGAAGCCTCTTGCAGGAGCAAAATTCATCCGATCCAGTTGAAATTTGGTACGTGGTGTTAGTTTATGACCTCTAACACCCATGCAAAAATTGGACCATATCGGTCCATAATTATATATAGCCCCTATATAAACCGATCCCCAGATTTGACCTCCGGAGGCTATTGGAGGAGAAAATTTCATCCGATCTGGTTGAAATTTGCTACGTGGTGTTAGTTTATGGCCTCAAACGCCCATGCAAAATTTTTTTCATATCGGTCTATAATTATATATAGGCCCCATATAAGCCGATCCTCAGATTTGACCTCCGAAGCCTCTTGCAGGAGCAAAATTAATCCGATCCGGTTGAAATTTGGTACGTGGTGTTAGTATATGGTCTGCAACAATCAAGAAAAAATTGGTCCATATCGGTCAATAATTGTATATATAGTCCCCATATAAACCGATCCCCAGACCTCCGGAGGCTATTGGAGGACCAAAATTCATCCGATCCGGTTGAAATTTGGTACGTGGTGTTAGTTTATGACCTCTAACACCCATGCAAAAATTGGACCATAACGGTCCATAATTATATATAGCCCTTATATAAACCAATCCCTAGATTTGACCTCCGGAGTCTATTGGAGGACAAAAATTCATACGATCCGGTTGAAATTTGGTACGTAGTGTTAGTATATGGTCTGCAACAATCAAGCAAAATGTGATCCATATCGGTCAATAATTGTATATAGTCCCCATATAAACGGATCCCCAGACCTCCGGAGGCTATTTGAGGAGCAAAATTCATCGGATCTGGTTGAAATTTGCTACATGGTGTCAGTATATGATCTGCAACAATCAAGCAAAAATTGTTCCATATAGGTCAATAATTGTATATAGTCCCCAAATAAACCGATCCCGAGATTTAACCTCCGGAGCCTCTTGGAGGGGTACATTTCAACCGATCCGGTTGAAGTTTGTTACGTGGTGTTAGTATATGGTCTGCAATAATCAAGCAAAAATTCGTCCATATCAGTCCAATTACATATATAGTCCCCATAATAACCGATCCCGAGATTTGACCTCCGGAGCCTCTTGGAGGGGTAAATTTCATCCGATCCGGTTGAAGTTTGCTACGTGGTGTTAGTATATGATCTGCAACAATCAAGCAAAAATTCGTCCATATCTGTCCAATTACATATATAGTCCCCATAAAAACCGATCCCCAGATTTGATCTCCGGAGCCTCTTGGATCCGGTTGAAATTTGGTACATTGTGCTAGTATATAACCGCTAACAACCATGCCAAAATTGGTCCATATCGGTCTATAGTTATATATAGGACCCAGATAAATCTATCCCCAATCACACAAAGATTAGTCTATATCGGTTTATAATTGCGACCCCCATCTTTCAATTCCGCTCTCTAACAGTCTCTAGTAGAAGTTTCTACTCAATGCATGGTGGAAGGTACATAAGATTCGGCCTGGCCGAACTTACGGCCGTATACACTTGTTTTTTTTTTCCAAAATGCTAAATTTGGAATGAAGAAATCCAAAAATAGGAAAATGTTCACTTTCGTGCAAGCGAAGCAACTCTTTGGCTCTTTCCAGTCTACTTTTTGTGGGCATCGATGAGCTATTGCACTTTTTGTAACTTCATTTGTGAATATGTGTTGTATCCGTTATCGCGATATATTCAGCTCACGATCAAGTTTTCTACCACTGCGGCATTTATTTCTGAATGTAATCGATCATAATGCTTTCGTAAACTTGTAAACAATAAACAAAAACTGTCACTAGAATAAATCTGTCAGATGAACAGTTTAGAAAATGATAGCAACCTGAAGTTGGTTGTAATACATATCATGCGCACTATATATGATATTCTATCGCGCAAAATGTCATCACAATACCAATTATTTCGGAGTAATTTATTTCTATAAATTCTCCTAAAAGTTTAACATTTACTTTGTAAAAATTCCAATATTAGGGTTTTTAAAAAGTCCTATTCATTTTTACGCTAAAACATTCATAATCCCACCACACTCCTCCCAACCACATACTCGTATACATACAAAATACAATACTATTAAATACTGTTGTTTAACTTATTCTCTTGCTATCAACGCTCTCTTAATGACTCTCAAACTGCTCTCTCTCTCTTTGTAAACATAATGAAACCTACTAAAACTAACTGAATAACCACAACAACCTTAATACTTATCAAAAAAAATTGTCCACTAAATCTGAAATTTATAAAATTAAAGCTATTTATAAAATTTCATCTGGTTTATAAGAAAGTTACGCCATAATGAGTACCCACCATGCGTTTCTTAACCATATACACATAAACAATACAATCCCATTAATAGCGTTGTATAACGCATTCTCTTGCTATCAATACGCTCCTAATGACTCTAAAACTGTTTTCTCTTTGCCTACATAACAAAAGCTACTCAAACTAACGCAAAAATCACAATAACATGCATGTTATTTAGAAAAATGCAAATTTTACACTCAAATAATCCCACATGCCCAATATATACCCTAAATAAAGAGTTTAACCAATTCATAGATATATTTTATTAATATTTATGAAAATTTTATTTAAATTGCTGCTTTATATTTTAATTTATTTGAACTATTTATTGCATAAATTCGCAACACTATGAAGCTAACGCGGCAACTAAATAATACTAACCAAGATAATTATGGGCTTTCAGCTACAATGTCAGTCTCGTTGATATTTAATCAGCAGGAAATTTAGGCGCCCACACAAATTTTACGAGCCTATATAAATCTCTTGGCTTCACAGTGTGGAGCGCAGGAAGCAAATATAAACCAAATAATGATTTATTAATGAAACTCTTAAAACAATTGAAATTTAGAAAAATGTGGGAAAATGTCAGACCATACAAATGTAATGGCAACAAATTAGGCTGGGAAATTTTCCTTCCTATGAATTTCTTCCATAGGCCTTAGCTTGTTGTGAAGAAAGGCATAGAATAATAGTATGGCCAAATTACGATGAAGGTCTAAAATTTTTATATAACTGGACAATGTTGGCATAAATATATTTTCCCATACATAATCTTTTTTTTTTTTTTTTGATTCGATCACGAAATTATTTGATTCAATTAATTTTTTTTTATTGAAATTACTTCAATCACGAAAATGTTTGTATTAATCACAAAATTAATTAGACATAAAAACCCTGTCTGATTAAAACGTTTAATTGAATTCTTTGGCATTTTCAATAAATTTTTTTGTTAATCGCATGATTCAATTATTTTTTTTAACGGAGACCGTCAACTATTTAGTTGAACTCCACATCCTTTTTCATTAAATTTTTTGATTGACTCAATTAAAAATTTTGTACTTTTTTATGTGTTTTTCGACTACAAAACTATATTTGGTGAGAATTATTTCCCAACAATACTTTAATTATAATTTATATTTAATTATAGTTTATTTAATTAAAATATTAAATGAGATAATTATTTTTTTTTAATAAAAACTTTGATATATTAAATCATTTTCTATGGAAAGATAAAAGGTGGTTAAAATTTCAAGGGCCGATGTTGATTTTGAATAAAACACAAACTATTTAGGAAATTATTGTAGTTTTATTTTATTATGATATATTGTTATTACTCAATTATGTATGGAACAAAATATCGGCCAAATGGGCGCCGCGACCTCGGTGGCACACCTTCATCCGATGATCCAAATTTTCGATGACGCTGAGTCGTAATGGAGGTTCTATGCCGTTAATGTGCCGAATTATCTCATCCTTTAGCTCTTGACTTGTTGCTGGCTTATCGACGTACACCTTTTCTTTCAACTAACCCCAAAGAAAAAAGTCCAACGGTGTCAAATCACATGATCTTGGCGGCCAATTGACATCGCCATTACGTGAGATAACACGGCCATTGGTTTTTCGACAATCACTCTTGGATTCTCATTCGCCCAAATGCGGCAATTCTGTTTATTGACGAATCCACTGAGGTGAAAGTGTGCCTCATCACTGAAGATGATTTTCTTCGAAAATTGATCATCCACTGTTGCCATTTCTTGGAATCATTTAACACGTTGTTGGATTGTGTATCTCTCCATGGTTCAAATTGAGTAAGTCTGAAATAGAGAAATGTCAAATAAAATTCGGAAAAAAACTTGGCGTTTAGGTGTGGTTCACATTCAACGTAGGCCCTTACAATTTAACCACCCTTTAGCACCTGAATATCTAACATTTCTCGATATTTTATTTCACCCTGATGCTTACGTTCACATCTCTATTCTCAACTCGCACTATGAGTAATGCCATTACCAGATATTGTCTTTAGAAAAAAAGGCTTGTATACGAAATGTAATCCCCAAATTTTGTTATGCTTAGACTTAGTAAAATATTTAAATCTATTCGTGATGCTATAGCATTCGCATTCACATATTGTGGCATCTACCACCGTCATGATTATCACTCTGAAGTACGTGTCGAATCAATACTGCATAATGATTAAATTTTATTCAAAGACGAATAGAACTTTAATAATTTATGAACTTGCACATGTTATGGAAATCATTTACTAGTCCATTTCATAAATCTTTAAAGAATGCTAGATTTAAAATACTTTCTCTTTTGTATTTAAGTCAAACAATTGATCTTTGAATTTCATTTTTCCATTTGGTTATTTTCTTCAAATACCAAAAAACAAGATGTCTTTCATATGGGTATAAAAAAAATGTGAGTAGAAATGCAATGAAGTTGTGTTTTTTTTTTTTTTTTTTTCTTTGAAAACTATTACTGAAGATGTTGATACTCGCACACATACAAACACCTACTCATAAGACACACGCACAAAAAGACAAGCAGGATATGATATCCCTCAATTTCCATCCGTTTATGTATGGGTGTAAATAGCCCATAAGCTTTGGTATGTGTACGGATACCTTAGTGGCATTACCATTAGGGTTTGTATATGTGTGTGTGGGAGTTTTTTCTGTTTGTTTTATTTTTTTAACATCAATGTTTGGCTCTTTGTTTAATAAACAACCGCTCTCCCTCCCTCCCTTCTCTTAAATATAACCCAACTCAGGATGGAGGTTTTTGTGTTTGATACAAAAGCATCTGTGAACATGTAAACGCAATTGTTGAAACGTGCATAAATTAACAACTACACTGAGTGGGACTAAAATATACCCAGCACAGCTTTACTTTACAGAACAGAAACACATATCCTCTCATCCCATCTCATTGACTTACATCTTTGTACGTAAAGTAGAAAGTACCAAGAAATGCAGATAATGAGAAGAAGAATTTAAAACTTTTAAAAAGCCACTTAAGAGAAATTTCTTCTTCAACGGAACTATGTTGAATACTTGTAATTGAGCCAAAAGTGAAGAGAGTAGAGAGAATAAATTAAACTTGAGATAAACGATTGAAATTCCATACGTTGGATACGTTAGATATGTTTACTCTATTGTTTTTGCCAATTGAGTTAGGAAAATATTCTTAAAGTTGCAGAGAATGATTTTTTTGAGAGAAATAAAAGGAAAAATATATTTTATTGTAATATGTTTTCATGAATTTTTGGAGACACATAACAAAATTATTTTATAGATTTTTTAAGGCATACCAAACTCTTTCATTATGGACTTAAACCTAATGTTAAATAATTTTATGTTTGTTGTTTATTTGTATTAAGACCATTAAAAATAAAAATTAATTTTGAGGGCCTACATCCATTAGTTAACCCTCCTATGGGTCCCTGTGGCTTTGAGATCCGGTAAAATACAGAGTTATCAAATAATAAAAGTCAAAAAATCCACAGGGAACTGACCACCTATCGGAGGTTTAAAAATCTATATGAGTTTCTATAGCAAATTTGGTTTTTAAATTGTGACCAAATGGCCCTACGCTATTTGGCCTATAATATCAGCCTTTTCTACCAGATAACATCGAGAAATAAAGTGAAACTAAGTGAGGAGTTGAGGTTTGGTGCACGGTTGCCAATCGAACCATAAATAATCTACCAAAATTTGGGGAAAATTTTACGAAAAAACTACCAAACAAACATAATCTTATTTTTTCAAAATTTTATTTCTATAGAAAATTTTGTCCAAATTTTATTTTGATCGCAAATGTTTTCACAATTTTATTTCCATAGAAAAATTTGCCAAAGAAGAAGGAAGAAAAATATTTTGTCAAAATTTTATTTCGATAGAAAATGTTTTCACAATTTTATTTCTATAGAAAAATGTGTCAAAGAAGAAAGAAGATAGAACATTTTGTCAAAATTATTTTCCTCTGTTGGTTAAGCTACTCTTGTAGTTTAGTCAACGCAATGGTTTTAAAGCTGAGATACACACAATAAATATGGTTGAAGTACAAACCAACAATAAAAAAAAAAAAACAAACAAAAAATAAATTTTGACAAAAATTTCTATAGAAATACTATAATAATAAAAGTATATAAAAATTTTCTATCGAAATACTATAGAAAATTTTGTCAAAATTTTATTTCTATAGAAAATTTTTTAATTGAACCAAAAATCAATCACAAAAATAATAGTATCAATTAATTTTTTAATTGGATCAATTAACTTTTTAATTGACCTTCAATTAATTTTTTAATTGATACTATCATTTCTGTGATTGAAGACATTTCAATTAAAAATTAATTGGATCAATTAATTTCGTGATTGAATCAGAACAAAATTTTTTTGTGTGTACCAAACAAAAAAATCTTATTTTTGTCAAAATTTTATTTATATAGACAATTTTGTCGAAATTTTATTTCCATAGACAATTTTGTCGAAATTTTATTTCTATAGAAAAATTTCTCAAAGAAGAAAGAAGATAGATCATTTTGTCAAAATTTTATTTCTAAAGGAAATTTTGTAAAAATTTTATTTCTATAGGAGATTTTGTAAAAATATAACAACAAGTACCAAACAAAAAATCTTATTTTTTTTTAATTTTATTTCTATAGAAAATTTTGTCAAAATTTTATTTCCATGGACAATTTTGTCGAAATTTTATTTTTATAGAAAAATTTCTCAAGAAGAAAGAAGATAGATCATTTTGTACAAAATTATATTTCTAAAGGAAATTTTTTAAAAATTTACCAAAAACTACCAAACAAAAAAATCTTATTTTTTTCAAAATTTTATTTCTATAGAAAATTTTGTCAAAATTTTATTTCTATAGAAAATTTTGTCAAAATTTTATTTCTATAGGAAATTTTTGTAAAAATTTACCAAAAACTACCAAACAAAAAAATCTTATTTTTTTTAATGTCATTCCTATACAAAATTTTGTCAAAATTTTATTTCTATAGAAAATTTTGTCAAAATTTTATTTCGATGGAAAATGTTTTCAAAATTTTATTTCAATAGACAATTTTGCAAAATTTTATTTCAATAGAAAATTTTGTAAAATTTTATTTCTACAGAAAATTTTGTCAAAATTTTATTTCTATAGAAAACTTTGTCAAAATTTTATTTCTATAGAAAATTTTGTAAAACTTTTATTTCTATAGAAAATTTTGTTAAAATTTCATTTCTATAAAAACTTTTTCAAAAATTTTTTTCAATAGAAAATTTTATAAAATTTTATTTCTAAAGAAATTTTTGTCAAAATTTTATTTCTATAGAAAATTTTATAAAAATTTTATTTCTGTTGAAAATTTTGTAAAAATTTTATTTCTATAGAAAATGATGTCAAAATTTTATTTCTATAGAAAATTTTGTCAAAGAAGATAGAACGTTTTGTCAAAATTTTATTTCTATAGAAAATTTTGTCAAAGAAGAAAGAAGATAGATCATTTTGTCAAAATTTTATTTCTAAAGGAAATTTTGTAAAAAAATACCAAAAACTACCAAACAAAAAATCTTATTATTTTCAAAATTTTATTTTTATAGAAAATTTTGTCAAAATTTTATTTCTATAGAAAATTTTGTCAGAATTTTATTTCTATAGGTAATTTTATAAAAATTTACTAAAACCTACCAAACAAAAAAATCTTATTTTTTTCAAAATTTTATTTCTATAGAAAATTTTGTCAAAATTTTATTTCTATAGAAAATTTTGTCAAAATTTTATTTCTATAGAAAATTTTGTCAAAATTTTATTTCGATGGAAAATGTTTTCAAAATTTTATTTCAATAGAAAATTTTGTAAAATTTTATTTCTACAGAAATTTTTGTCAAAATTTTATTTCTATAGAAAATTTTGTCAAAATTTTATTTCTATAGAAAACTTTGTCAAAATTTCATTTCTATAGAAAACTTTGTCAAAATTTCATTTCTATAGGACATTTTGTCAAAATTTTATTTCTATAGAAAATTTTGTCAAAATTTTATTTCTACAGAAATTTTTTTCAAAATTTTATTTCTGTAGAAAATTTTGTCAACATTTTATTTCTACAGAAATTTTTGTCAAAATTTTATTTCTATAGAAATTTTTGTCAAAATGTTATTTCTATAGAAAATTTTGTCAAAATTTTATTTCTATAGAAAATTTTGTCAAAATTTTATTTCGATGGAAAATGTTTTCAAAATTTTATTTCTATAGAAAATTTTGTCAAAATTTTCTATAGAAAATGATGTCAAAATTTTATTTCTATAGAAAATTTTGTCAAAATTTTATTTCTATGGAAAATGTTGTCAAAATTTTATTTCTATAGAAAATATTGTCAAAACTTTATTTGCATATAATTTGTTTGCAACATTTTATTTTTATACCCACCACCATAGAATGGTGACGGGGGTATAATAAGTTTGTCATTCCGTTTGTAACACATCGAAATATCGATTTCCGACTATATAAAGTATATATATTCTTGATCAGGGAGAAATTCTAAGACGATATAACGATGTCCGTCTGTCCGTCTGTCTGTCTGTCTGTCTGTCTGTCTGTCTGTCTGTTGTAATCACGCTACAGTCTTCAATAATGAAGCAATCGTGCTGAAATTTTGCACAAACTCGTCTTTTGTCTGCAGGCAGGTCAAGTTCGAAGATGGGCTATATCGGTCCAGGTTTTGATATAGTCCCCATATAAACCGACATCCCAATTTGGGGTCTTGGGCTTATAGAAATCGTAGTTTTTATCCAATTTGCCTGAAATTTGAAATCTAGAGGTATTTTATGACCATAAAGAGGTGTGGCAAAAATGGTGAGTATCGGTCCATGTTTTGGTATAGCCCCCATATAGACCGATCTCCCGATTTTACTTCTTGGGCTCATAGAAACCGCAGTTTTTATTCAATTTACCTGAAATTGCAAATCTAGAGGTATTGTAGGACCACAAATACGTGTGCCAAAAGTCGTGAGTATCGGTCCATATTTTGGTATAGCCCCCATATAGACCGATCTCCCGATTTTACTTCTTGGGCTTATAGAAACCGCAGTTTTTATTCAATTTGCCTGAAATTTGAAATCTAGAGGTATTGTAGGACCACAAATACGTGTGCCAAAAATTGTGAGTATCGGTCCATATTTTGGTATAGCCCCCGTATAGACCGATCTCCCGATTTTACTTCTTGGGCTTATAGAAACCACAGTTTTTATTCAATTTACCTGAAATTGGAAATCTAGAGGTATTTTAGGACCACAATACGTGTGCCAAAAATTGTGAGTATCGGTCCATGCTTTGGTATGGTCCTCATATAAAACGACCTCCCGATTTGGGGTCTTGGGCTTATAGAAACCGTAGTTTTTATCCAATTTGGCTGAAATTGGAAATCTAGAGGTATTTTAGGACCATAAAGAGGTGTGCCGAAAATGGTGAGTATCGGTCCATATTTTGGTATAGCCCCCATATAGACCGATTTCCCGATTTTACTTCTTGGGCTTCTAGTATCCGAAGTGTTTATCCTATTTGCCTGAAATTGGAAATCTAGAGGAATTTCCGGGTCATAAAAAGGTGTACCGAAATCGGTGAGTATCGGTCCATATTTTAGTATAGCCCCCATAAGAAAGATCTCCCGATTTAACTCCTTGGGTTTCTGGAAACCGTAGATTTTATCTGATTTGCCTAAAATTGTAAATTTTCTGGTATTTTAGGCTCACAAAAACGTGTATCGGATTAAGTTCTTATCGGTCCATTTGGAAATGCCTCCATATAGACCGAAGTCACTTCTTGAGGGTGTAGAAGGCGCACTGATCATGAAAATTGCTTGAAACTCAATGTAAAATTTCCAGATTTTACTTCTACAGATTTAAGATTTCAAATCAAGACGTTATTTTATAATTTTCTTGCACACTTACAAGAGATGTTAATGATTCCTCTAAAACCCAAACAAAAATGGTTCTTATAAATCCAATATCTGATATAGTCCTCATAGGTGAAATCTTTAAATTTATCTTCGGGAAATGTCCTAAGTCCTCAAGCCCTCCTGAAATTTCAAAGGAAACCCTAATATTTGGCTCATGGTGGTGGGTATTTAAGATTCGGCCCGGCCGAACTTAGTGCTGTATATACTTGTTATAGAAAATTTTGTCAAAATTTTATTTCTATGAAAAATTTTGTCAAAATTTTATTTCTATAGAAAATTTTGTCAAAATTTTATTTTTATAGAAAATTTTGTCAAAACTTTATTTCTATAGAAAATTTTGTCACAATTTTATTTCTATAGACAATTTTATCATTTTTTTTATTGAAAATTTACGTAGTCAAAATTTTATTTTTATCTGAGGCCCCTCTAAGTTGGAAAGGAATATTTGGCAAAATCTACCAAAACATCAAGAATCCTACCAATCTGCCAAACAGTAAAAAAAACCTGCCATTTTTGTCAGAATTCGACGACCTGTGGCAACCGTGGGATGGTGGCGATTTCGAATGTCCTATGTAGTCGACATCGGTAGTCAAAGAATTAAATAAATATTGGAATCGTTATTAAAAACTACTGTCCTGTAATATTTAAAAACAAAAATTGTATATCTTGTTTTAATAAAATTTTTTATTTTGTGTCCTATAAATAATTATATTTAATATTTACGTTTAGGATAATATTTTTCATTATAGGTTCCACACGAAAAGATAATATTGACATTGATTTAAATGTTTTTTCTTTAAAGTATTTTGTAACCTACTCAAGCTACTGTTTCAGATAAAACTTGCAAGTAGAGGTTAAGTCTCCAATAGTTGTCCAATAGAAGTTAACTTCAACCACATTATAATCTTGTTGTTCCCAACCAATACTTCTCCCAATCCTTCTCAAACTGTTACCGTAAGTCCAGCTGGGCCGTATCTTAAATATCCACTAACATGAATCAAATATTTCAATTTGCTTTGACAAACTTTTCATCGTAGTGGCCACCATCATGTAATGGTTAGCATACCCGCCTTCCAATTTCGACCGAACACCAACAAGTTATTCGGCTGTAGATTACCCCCTCTCTGCAATGCTGGCGACATTTCTGAGTGTTTGTAAGCTTCTCTAAGTGGTTTCGCCGCCTTTCGGACTCGGATATAAAAGGGAAGTCCTTTATCGTTGAGCTAAAGTTGGAATGGTGATGTCCGATTCAATGTTTAGCTTCAATGATAAGAGAGAAGTTCGCAATAGATTGAATAGTCTAAGTGACTACGTAATGCCAATTACTTAAACCGGGAGATCGTCCTATATGGAGAAAAACATGAACGTTCCTTATTCGCAACACCTATTTGTAAACCTTAAATGCTTCTAGATTTCCAATTTCAGGTAAATCGGATAAAAATTGCGGAAAAGCCCAAGAAATCAAATCGGGAGATCGCTCTATATGGGGCCAATACCAAAATATGAACCAATATCCCTTATATATGGCACACTTATTTGTGAACCTAAAACATCTTGCGATTTTCAATTTAAGGCAAAACTAGTAGTAAATTGCATACTTTTCAAACTGTTATGTTAAGTCGCCTAAAGATATGCACATGTTTCTATGAATACAATTTCTATTACAATGATTATCTTTCGGAGAAAATATCACAGAGAAAATATTAAACAAAACTATTCAATTGTTGGTTTACAAGAATTTTTAACTGAATTATTTTCATATTAAAATCCATACAAATTAATTTTTTTTTATTTTCAGATTTTTCAAAAGGTATGTATGAAGAAAAAAAATTTTCTCTAAAGAGAAAGAAATTTTCTCTAAAGACAAAAATTTCTATGAATTTTCTCTCAAGACAAAAGTTCTATGAAATTTTCTACAAAATGTTTAAATGAAAAAATTTGTATGAACTTAAACAAAAAAATTATGAACTAAATGTGAGTATAAAGTTCAATGACCGTACACATAATTTCAATATGAACTAAAACAAATGACAATTTTCATACGATTCCCAAAAATAGTAAGAATGAACTACTGTATGGTTAAAATGGTCATGATTTGGCGCCAATGATTTTCTTCTTTACTTTTAGTTAATTTTTTCTTCTATGAGGTGATGTAATTTTGTGAACTACAGTTAAAAAGTACAACAGGTCATTAAAATTTCCTGGTTTTAACAACGCTTTGTGGAAATCTCAAAATGTGGAGTAAAATTTAGTTCAATGTTCGTGCGTGGTAGTTCATTCTTCCTATAAAACACTTCACTTTTTTATCGGTGTACAGACAGATCTTTTATGAATTTTTCACTAAAGACAAAAATTTTATGAAAGTTTCTTGAAAGGAGAAAATTTTTAGGAAGTCTTCTTTGAAAACAAATCTTTTGTGAAATGTTCTACTAAAACAAATTTTCTATGAATTTTTCCCTAAGACAAAATTGTTTATGGAATTTTCTCTAAAGGCAAAATTTCTATGAAATTTTCTCTAAAGTCAAAATTTCTATGACATTTTCTCTAAAGTCAAAATTTATATGAAATTTTTTGCTAAAGGCGCAAATTCTATGAAATTTTCTATAAAATGTTTAATGAGAAAAAATTTTTATGAAAATGTTTTTAAAAACAAAATTTCCATGAAATATTCTCTATAGACAGAACTTTTATGAATTTTTCACTAAGGACAAAAATTTTATGAAAGTTTTTCGAAAGAAGAAATTTTTATGAAGTCTTCGTTGAAAACAAAATTTTTGTGAAATTTTCTCCAAAGACAATTTTTTTATGAATTTTTCTCTTAAGGCAATTCTGTTTAAAGAAGAAAATTTTTAGGAAGTCTTCTTTGAAAATAAAATTTTTGTGAAATTTTCTCCAATGACAAATTTTTTATGAATTTTTCTCTAAATGCAAAATTGTTTATGGAATTTTCTTTAAAGACAAAATTTTTAAGGAATTTTCTCTAACGACTAAATTTCTATGAAATTTGTTTCTAAAGGCGCAAATTCTATGAAATTTTCTATAAAATGTTTGATGACAAAATTTTTATGACAATGTTTTTAAAAATAAAATTTCCATGAAATATTCTCCATAGACAGAACTTTTATGAATTTTTCACTAAAGACAAAATTTTTGTGAAAGTTTCTTGAAAGAAGAAATTATTTATCAAGTCTTCGTTGAAAACAAAATTTTTGTGAAATTTTTTCCAAAGACAATTTTTTTATGAATTTTTCTCTAAAGGCAATTCTGTTTAAAGAAGAAAATTTTTAGGAAGTCTTCGTTGAAAAAAAATCTTTTGTGAAATTTTCTCCTAAAACAAATTTTCTATGAATTTTTCCCTAAGACAAAATTGTTTATGGAATTTTCTCTAAAGACAAAATTTCTATGAAATTTTCTCTAAAGGCAACATTTCTATGAAATTTTTTTCTAAAGGCGCAAATTCTATGCAATTTTCTATGAAATGTTTAATGAAAAACTTTTTATGAAAATGTTTTTAAAAACAAAATTTATATGAAATATTCTCTACAAACGCAACTTTTATGGATTTTTCACTAAAGACAAAAATTTTATGAAAGTTTCTTGAAAGAAGAAATTTTTTATGAAGTCTTCGCTGAAAACAAAATTGTTGTGAAATTTTCTTCAAAGACAAATTTTTTTATGAATTTTTCTCTAAAGGCAAAATTGTTTAGGGAATTTCTTTAAAGACAAAATTTTTTAGAAGTTTTCTCTAAAGACTAAATTTCTATGAAATTTTTTCTAAAGGCACAATTTCTATAAAATTTTCTAAAAAAATATTTAATGGCAAAAATTTTATGAAATTTTTTAAAAACAAAATTTATATGAAATTTTCTCTACGAACGCAACTTTTATGAATTTTTCACTAAAGACAAACATTTTATGAAAGTTTCTTGAAAGAAGAAATTTTTTATGAAGTCTTCGTTGAAAACAAAATTTTTGTGAAATTTTCTCCAAAGACAATTTTTTTATGAATTTTTCTCTAAAGGCAATTCTGTTGAAAGAAGAAATTTTTTATGAAGTCTTCGTTGAAAATAAAATTTTTGTGAAATATTCTCCTAAAACAAATTTTCTATGAATTTTTCCCTAAGACAAAATTGTTTATGGAATTTTCTCTAAAGACAAAATTTTATGAAATTTTCTCTAAAGGCAAAATTTCTATGAATTTTTTTTTCTAAAGGCGCAAATTCTATGAAATTTTCTATAAAATATTTAATGACAAAATTTTTGTGAAATTTTCTCCAAAGACAATTTTTTTTATGAATTTTTCTCTAAAGGCAATTCTATTTAAAGAAGAAAATTTTTAGGACGTCTTCGTTGAAGACAAATCTTTTGTGAAATTTTCTCCTAAAACAAATTTTCTATGAATTTTTCTCTAAGACAAAATTGTTTATGGAATTTTCTCTAAAGACAAAATTTTATGAAATTTTCTCTTAAGGTAAAATTTCTATGAAATTTTTTTCCAAAGGCGCAAATTCTATGAAATTTTCTATAAAATGTTTAATGAGAAAAAATTGTTATGAAAATGTTTTTAAAAACAAAATTTCCATGAAATATTCTCTATTGACAGAACTTTTATGAACTTTTCACTAAGGACAAAAATTTTATGAAATTTTCTTGAAAGAAGAAATTTTTTATGAAGTCTTCGTTGAAAACAAAATTTTTGTGAAATTTTCTCCAAAGACAATTTTTTTATGAATTTTTCTCTAAAGGCAATTCTGTTGAAAGAAGAAATTTTTTATGAAGTCTTCGTTGAAAATAAAATTTTTGTGAAATATTCTCCTAAAACAAATTTTCTATGAATTTTTCCCTAAGACAAAATTGTTTATGGAATTTTCTCTGAAGACAAAATTTTATGAAATTTTCTCTAAAGGCAAAATTTCTATGAATTTTTTTTTCTAAAGGCGCAAATTCTATGAAATTTTCTATAAAATATTTAATGACAAAATTTTTGTGAAATTTTCTCCAAAGACAATTTTTTTATGAATTTTTCTCTAAAGGCAATTCTATTTAAAGAAGAAAATTTTTAGGACGTCTTCGAAAATTTTTAGGAAGTCTTCTTTGAAAACAAATCTTTTGTGAAATTTTCTCCTAAAACAAATTTTCTATGAATTTTTCTCTAAGACAAAATTGTTTATGGAATTTTGTCTAAAGACAAAATTTTATGAAATTTTCTCTTAAGGTAAAATTTTATGAAATTTTTTTCTAAAGGCGCAAATTCTATGAAATTTTCTATAAAATATTTAATGACAAAATTTTTATGAAAATGTTTTGTAAAAATAAAATTTCCATGAAATATTCTCTATAGACAGAGCTTTTATGAATTTTTCACTAAAGAAGTCTTCGTTGAAAACAAATCTTTTGTGAAATTTTCTCCTAAAACAAATTTTTTATGAATTTTTCCCTAAGACAAAATTGTTTATGGAATTTTCTCTAAAGGCAAAATTTCTATGAAATTTTCTCTAAAGTCAAAATTTCTATGAAATTTTTTGCTAAAGGCGCAAATTCTATGAAATTTTCTATAAAATGTTTAATGAGAAAAAATTTTTATGAAATTTTTTAAAAACAAAATTTCCATGAAATATTCTCTATAGACAGAACTTTTATGAATATTTCACTAAGGACAAAAATTTTATGAAAGTTTCTTGAAAGAAGAAATTTTTTATGAAGTCTTCGTTGAAAACAACATTTTTGTGAAATTTTCTCCAAAGACAATTTTTTTTATGAATTTTTCTCTAAAGGCAAAGACCAAATTTTTAAGGAATTTTCTCTAAGGACTAAATTTCTATGAAATTTTTTTCTAAAGGCACAATTCCTATGAAATTTTCTAAAAAAAATATTTAATGGCAAAAATTTTATGAACTTTTTTAAAAACAAAATTTCCATGAAATATTCTCTATAGACAGAGCTTTTATGAATTTTTCACTAAGGACAAAAAGTTTCTTGAAAGGAGAAATTTTTTATGAAGTCTTCGTTGAAAACAAAATTTTTGTGAATTTTTCTCCAAAGACAAATTTTTTATGAATTTTTCTCTAAAGGCATGGAATTTTCTTTAAAGACAAAATTTGTAAAGGAATTTTCTCTAAGGACTAAATTTCTATGAAATTTTTTTCTAAAGGCGCAAATTCTATGAAATTTTCTATAAAATGTTTAATGACAAAATTTTGATGAAAATGTTTTTAAAAACAATATTTCCATGAAATATTCTCTATAGACATAACTTTTTTTGGATTTTTCACTAAGGACAAACATTTTATGAAAGTTTCTTGAAAGAAGAAATTTTTTATGAAGTCTTCGTTGAAAATAAAATTTTTGTGAAATTTTCTCCAAAGACAAATTTTTTATAAATTTTTCTCTAAAGGCAATTCTGTTTAAAGAAGAAAATTTTTAGGAAGTCTTCGTTGAAAACAAATCTTTTGTGAAATTTTCTCCTAAAACAAAATTTTATGTGAATTTTTCCCTAAGACAAAATTGTTTATGGAATTTTCTTTAAAGACAAAATGTTTAAGGAATTTTCTCTAAGGACTAAATTTCTATGAAATTTTTTTCTAAAGGCACAATTTTTATGAAATTTTCTATGAAATATTTAATGACAAAATTTTTATGAAAATGTTTTTAAAAATAAAATTTCCATGAAATATTCTCTATAGACAGAACTTTTATGCATTTTTCACTAAGGACAAAAATTTTATGAAAGTTTCTTGAAAGGAGAATTTTTTTATCAAGTCTTCGTTGAAAACAAAATTGTTGTGAAATTTTCTTCAAGGACAAATTTTTTTATGAATTTTTCTCTAAAAGCAAAATTGTTTATGGAATTTTCTTTAAAGACAAAATTTTTAAGGAATTTTCTCTAAGGACTAAATTTCTATGAATTTTTTTCTAAATTCACAATTTCTATGAAATTGTCTAAAAAAATATTTAACCCTTTCTCTACCGAAATAAACCCTATGTTAAAAGCTTTAATTTTTCTTCTGTTTTTACTTGTACTAACAGCATGTAGAACAAAAATGATCATTTTGAGAATCTACCTCAGCTACTTTAAGAGCTATATAACCTTGTTCTGAAAACTTGATTCTAGGATTGCGACCAAATGGCCTTACGAAAATGAGCGCTTTTTGGCCTAAAATATCTTGCAAAATGTGAGAAAAAATACAAAAAAACAGAACCCGAAGGAGTATCAGCTATAGTTGTTGTATAAATGTCCATTTACTACTAACATACGGTAGAAAAATTGCCTCAAATTTTCGTGGTTTTCGTTTATTGTTAAAGAAATTTATAAAAATGTATTTTAGTGCTCACCAATATAGAAAATGTTTATAGCTTATTTAGATTAAAGTCTCTACTTTAAAATAATATCGAGAAATACATCGAAACTAAGTGGGAAAATAGAATTTGGTGTCTTTTTTGAATGTCCTTCTAAGTGGACATCGGTAGTGAAAGGGTTAATGGCAAAACTTTTATGAACTTTTTTAGAAACAAAATTTATATGAAATATTCTCTACAAACGCAACTTTTATGAATTTTTCACTAAAGAAAACAATTGTATAAAATTTTCTTTAAAGAAGAAAATTTTTATAACATCTTCGTTGAAAACAAAGTTTTTGTGAAATTTTCCCCAAAGACAAATTATCTATTAATTTCTCACTAAAGACTAAATTTCTGTGTAATTTCCTCTGAAGACAAAAGGGTTTATGGAATTTTCTCTAAAAACAAAATTTTATGAAATTTTCTTTAAAAACAATATTTTTATGGAATTTTCTCTAAAGACGAAATTTCACAAAACTTTCTCTATAGGCAAAATTTCTATGAAATTTTCTGTAAAGATAAGGTTTCTATGGTCAGCGGTTCCACCTAATTTGCTGTTACATGTCAGGAAGGGTCATACATTTGTTTTAACAATTTAGTTTAGTTTCAATGGGTTTAGTTTAAAACTTTTTTTTATAAAACTTTCTTTATAGATAATAATAGATAATGAAGCCTTTGTCCATCATAGTGTTATTCCCATTTCACATTAAAATTAACTTCCCCGAACCCAGACAACTGTAACCTTAATCTAAATTTAATTGCTATTTTATTTAAATTCAGTGTTTTTGCGCCTTTTTACATGAATAGAATTTTCTTTGCGACAGGATGTTGCAATTGCAATTATTTCTTCCATTTCCTTTTTGAGAGAAAACTTAACTCAATGGCTTTGGAAAAAAACAAAGTTAAAAGGATTTCAGTGTAGAAAGGGAAAAATATAAAAAAAAAGTGTAATAAATATTTTGTTTTTAGTTCTTTGTAAGCGCTGAGGGACAAGAGGCAAATTCCTTCATATCCTATCAAAAAAATAAGAAACCACCGTCTTCTTGTTTCAGTTGAATATATATACTCAATTTTTTTACCCATGATAACTAAACAATTACGTTGAAAAATACTATGCCCAACCCTTTGATTTTGAAGGCATTTTATTTTATATTTATACTGATTTGTGAAAAAAAAAAATAAAAACAGCACATATCTAAAGTTTTTACTCTAGATACCCATATTTCGTTTGCCTAGATTTTAAATGTCCATTTTGGCAAACAAAACTCAATTCACTTGTTATCTCATTCCAATTAGCACGAATACCAAAAACATCAATAACAGCCAACAGTTGCAATTGCAACTCTCACCCTCTCTCTCTCTTTGACCCTTGTTCTCACACAATCAAATAGAGCATATTGAATGATGTGTATGAGTGTGTATGGTAGTTTTGATCTACATGCAATGTACTCAGCATATACATTCATATCAAGCACCTACATTTATGCTTTACATTTTGCATTCCGTTGTGCAAGAGCACAAAATAACACCCTTTAGGGAACATGACTAGCAGCATTGCAATCAAATGTAGTCTTAAAAAAACAAAAGGAATGTAGAGAGCAGCATGAATGTAGGAGGGGAATATGTAAAGGATAAATTCGTATAAATTTGTTAAGCTTTGATGGTTAGGAAAGACAACCATTTGCTGAGAATAATAAACCGGAAGTTTGTATATATTGTTGTAATAACAACAACAATATCTACATATATGGAAAATATGATATTTTCCTTTGTTTAGATTACATTTACATATATTTTATTCTTTCTATAAAAACTCAGGACCATTTGGTTGCATGGACACACAAAAAAAATCTACTGTCTTTTGTTTTAGTTCAAAGTATCCTTTAAAGAAGCTGCACACAAAAGAAACATATGTGAGAAAACAATTGAATTGCTTAAGTAAATGGACAATAGGCAGCAGAAGTGACACATCATAAAATGAATAAGGAACATAGGGGTTCATTCATGCAAGCATATACCATATAGATAAATGTAGAGATACGACAACCATAGATACTAATGCTAAACACAATTTTAAGTCTTTACTCTAGTCCTTGTATTAAGGGTAGCTTACTTCGAATAGCAACCTGTTATACCAAAATATGAATGAAGCTAAGGTGCGTTTATTCATATGAAAGGAATCTCATTCGGTAACACGCCAGCAAAAAAAGCGTCGCAAAAAAAAGTAATGAAAATGTTCTTTTTGGATCCGGAAGTGGTGCAAAATTGACGCAGAAGCGATGAATTTAACATGGGCTTGTCATAGGACGGAAGTCGTCCATTTCAACAGCCGTTGCACTGAATTTGCATCACTTCTTTAGGTGTGATCCGAATTCAATGTTTTGGATGTAAATTAAAAAATTCTGTGATATTTTGTCAAATAAATAATTTTTATAATTTTTTATAATTTTTAATGGATTCTAATGCGTTTCGGAAACGTTTGACCTCAAATATTTTCAAAAGTTCACAATTTTTTCAGATTGGATTTAGCATTGTTTTCGACAAAATTTAAATGATTTGTACCATTTTATGAATTCTTACTCCGTTTATAACGTATTTGAAATAAAAAAGTTAAAATTACCCATTAAAAGTATGAAAAAACCAAGTTATAAAAATTTAATTAAAATAACTTCCTGGATAGTTAAAATAAAGAACATCATTGGGAGTGCATCTTCTGGAAGTGCTTTTAAAGTTGTGCCTTTGGAAGAACTTCCACCATGATTTCACCATGCAACACAAAAATTCCAAAAAAAAAACACTTATCACAGCCGAAAGAACTCGATGGGAGTAGAAAAATAATTTTATTAAATTGCCGTTCGGTTTTTATGGAGCTCTATAGTTTTTTTTCGCAAAATTTTTCTATAGAAATAAAATTTTGACAAAATTTTCTATAGGAATTTGACAAAAATTTCTATATAAATAAAATTCTGACAAAATATTGACAACAACAACCCCCGCACTGGAGTTATTGATGGGGATATGTCCCCTGGACCTGCATATTAGGAGGACCGCGGAGGTCATACTGATCAGACTGAGGGGCCTGGACTCATTAGAGAACACGAGCTGCAGGCACACTGAACTGATAGTCTATGCCGGACGACATATGAGAACTGACTATATGGCGACGCGGCATATGTATGAAAGAAATCTGGACTCAATTATCCCGAGTATAAAGGACAGGACGAAAATAGGATACACTATTTATACAGACGGTTCCAAAATGGCCGAGGATACAGGCAGCGGCATATACTGCAAGGAGTTGGAGCTTAAGGAATCCTTTAAGTTGGACGATAAATGCAGCATTTTTCAGGCGGAGATATTTGCTCTTGCAAAAGCTGCAGAACTTCTATTGATGAGGCCGTTATTTAGATGCGACATCAGTATTTTCATTGATAGTTATAAAGGCCCTGGGCAATGACAACGTAAGGTCCAAGGTAGTCAGCCGAAGTCGTAGAGAACTTACGGTTCTCACTGAACAGCATAATGTAACTCTGTGCTAGGTACCTGGACCTTATGGCATAACTGGGAATGAAGAGTCACATGTACTGGCTAAGGAAGGTGCAGGTGGCACAGATAACGTGATCTCGGAGGGGTTTCTTCCGTTTACTTTGTTTATTTATAGGATCAATAGCATATATGAAGATTTATGGAAGAGACGATGGGTTTCTTCTGTGGGCTGTGAACAAACGAAATAAACGAACTCTGAAATCCTGATGTCATTGCAAAGAGAGGAGATGAGGCCGATAATAGGCATCATAACAGGACACAACACTCTGGGAAAACATATAGTAGGGATCTGTCTAGCGAGTGATGATATTTGTAGGTGGTGTCTGGCTATGGAGTCACTTCCTGTACCAGTGTCCAGCACTATCTTTCAGATGAAACAAGATACTGGGCTCTTATTTCTTTCAGACTATGACCGACTTGCGAGAATGCAGCCTGAGGAGTATTCTCGTTTTCATCAAGGCATCGAGGTGGAGAACCTAGGGGCATCCGAAGGACGCACTATTATAGGATGGACTCATTCCGGCCGGAGTGAGACAGACTCTAAGAGGAAGATGGAAAGAAGTTTGAGGAACCGCAATGGATCAACTATGGTCTAAGTGGAGACAAATCCGCTACCTAGGATTCGTGTCATCCTCCATAACCTAATCTAACCTATAGAAATAAAATTTTGACAAAATTTTCTATACAAATAAAATTTTGACAAAATTTTCTATACAAATAAAATTTTGACAAAATTTTCTATACAAATAAAATTTTGACAAAATTTTCAATAGAAATAAAATTTTGACACAATTTTCTGTAGGAATAAAATGTTGACCAAATCTTCTATGGAAACAAAATGTTAATAAAATTTTCTACAGAAATAAAATGTTGACAAAATTTTCTATAGAAATGAAATTTTGACTAAATTTTCAAAAGAAATAAATTTTTGACCAAACTTTCTATAGAGATAACATTTTAACAAAATTTTCTATAGAAATAAAATTTTGACAATATTTTCTATAGAAATAAAATGTTGACAAAATTGTCTATAGAAAAAAATGATGACACAATTTTCCATAGAAATAAAATTTTAATAAAATTTTCTATGGACATAAAATTTTGACACTATTTTCTGTAGAAATAAAATTTTGACCAAATATTCTACGGAAATAAAATGTTAACAAAAGTTTCTATAGAGATAACATTTTGACAAAACTTTCTATAGAAATAAAATGTTGACAAAATTTTCTATAAAAATAAAATTTTGACAAAAATTTTCTGTAGACGCAAAATGTTGACAAAATTTTTATAGACGTAAAATTTTGACAAAATTTTCTATAGAAAAAAATGATGACACAATTTTCCATAGAAATAAAATGTTAACAAAATTTTCTACAGAAACGAAATTTTGACAAAATTTTCTACAGAAACGAAATTTTGACAAAATTTTCTACAGAAACGAAATTTTGACAAAATTTTCTATAGAAATGAAATTTTGACAATATTTTCTATAGAAATAAAATTTTGACAAAATTTTCTATAGAAATGAAATGTTGACAAAATTTTCTATAGAAATAAAATTTTGACAAAATTTTCTATGGAAATAAAATTTTGACACAATATTCCATAGAAATAAAATTTTCTATGGACATAAAATTTTGACACTATTTTCTGTAGAAATAAAATGTTGACCATATATTCTACGGAAATAAAATGTTAACAAAATTTTCTATAAAGATAACATTTTGACAAAATTTTCTATAGAAATAAAATGTTGACAAAATTTTCTATAAAAATAAAATTTTGACAAAAATTTTCTGTAGACGCAAAATGTTAACAAAATTTTTTATAGACGTAAAATTTTGACAAATTGTCTACAGAAATAAAATTTTGACTAAATTTTCTATAGAAATAAAATTTTGACAAAATTTTCTATAGAAATTAAATTTTGACAAAATTTTCTATAGAAATTAAATTTTGACAAAATTTTCTGTAGACGTAAAATTTTGATAAAATTTTCTATAGAAGTTAAATTTTGACAAAATTTTCTGTAAACGTAAAATTTTGACAAAATTGTCTATAGATATGAAATTTTGACACAATTTTCTGTAGAAATAAATTTTGACCAAATCTTCTATGGAAAAAAAATGTTAACAAAATTTTCTATAGAGATAACATTTTGACAAAATTTTCTATAGAAATGAAATTTTGAAAAAAATTTTCTATCAAAATAAAATTTCGACAAAATTTTCAATAGAAATAAAATTTTGACAAAATTTTCTATAGACATAAAATTTTGACACTATTTTCTGTAGAAATAAAATTTTGACCAAATCTTCTATGGAAATAAAATGTTAACAAAATTTTCTATAGAGATAACATTTTGACAAAATTTTCTATAGAGATAACATTTTGACAAAATTTTCTATAGAAATGACATTTTGACAAAATTTTCTATAGAAATGAAATTTTGACAAAAATTTTTATAGACGTAAAATTTTGACAAATTGTCTACAGAAATAAAATTTTGACAAAATTTTCTATAGAAATTAAAATTTTGACAAACTTTTCTGTAGACGTAAAATTTTGACAAAATTGTCTATAGAAAAAAATGTTGGCAAAACTTTCCATAGAAATAAAACTTTGACAAAATTTTCTATAGGCATAAAATTTTGACACAATTTTCTGTAGAAATAAAATTTTCACCAAATCTTCTATGGAAATAAAATGTTAACAACATTTTCTATAGAGATAACATTTTGACAAAATTTTCTATAGAAATGACATTTTGACAAAATTTTCTATAGAAATGAAATTTTGACAAAATTTTTTTATAGAAATAAAATTTTGACAAAATTTTCTATAAAAATAAATTTTGACAAAATTTTCTATGGAAATAAAATTTTGACAAAATTTTCGGTACACGTAAAATTTTGACAAAATTTTTTATAGACGTAAAATTTTGACAAATTGTCTACAGAAAACAAATCTTGACAAAATTTTATATAGAAATATAATTTGACAAAATTTTTTATAGAAATTAAATTTTGACAAAATTTTCTCTAGACGTAAAATTTTGACAAAATTTTCTATAGAAATTAAATTTTGACAAAATTTTCTGTAGACGTAAAATTTTGACCAAATTGTCTATAGATATAAAATTTTGACACAATTTTCTGTAGAAATTAAATTTTGACCAAATCTTCTATGGAAATAAAATGTTAACAAAATTTTCTATAGAGATAACATTTTGACAAAATTTTCTATAGAAATGAAATTTTGAAAAAAATTTTCTATAGAAATAAAATTTTGACTAAATTTTCTATAGAAATTTTGACAAAATTTTCTATAGAAATAAAATTTGGACAAAATTTTCTATAGAAATAAAATTTGGACAAAATTTTCTATAGAAATAAAATTTGAACAAAATTTTCTATAGAAATAAAATTTGGACAAAATTTTCTATAGAAAATAATTTTGACAAAATTTTCTGTATACGTAAAATTTGGACAAAATTTTCTATAGACGTAAAATTTTGAAAAATTGGCTACAGAAATAAAATTTTCACAAAATTTTCTATAGAAATAATTTAATTTAATATAGAAATAAAGTTTTAAATAAATATTCTATAGAAATAAAATTTTTACAAAATTTGCTATAGAAATTAAATTTTGACAAAATTTTCTGTAGACGTAAAATTTTGACAAAATTGTCTATAGAAATAAAATTTTGACAAAATTTTCTATAGTATTACCTATCCTAAGTATTACCTTGCGTTATGTTCGAAATTCTACTGCATTGAGCTACAAAAGGGGAGATCCTTTATATTTGAGATCAATATTTAATAAACCTTCAATTAATCATACAGGGGTGAATTTTCACTCATCCCTCCCTACATATTTATGGGAAATATATTTATTTGACATTTGACAAAATGTTTGTTATCTCTAATTTAATTTGATATTCACTAATGCTATCAATTGCAAGTTACATGTTCGTGTTATTCGAACTCATATTGCATCTAGATAGAATAATTTAATTCATTATACCAGGCAAGTACACGTTATTATATCTCAAGGATTTCTGCTAGTCATGTATCAATTATTTAAATGGATTTCTTAAAGTGTTGTTGATTTTATTTTATGTGTAACCCTAACAAATACTAGCATTTAAAACAAAAGCATTGAAATCAATTGATTATTATCTCATGTTAGTACAGTACTTAATTGGACCATGTGAAGTATGAGTAATTTTAATTAAATTACTATTACTCATACAACCCAATGTAACATGTAGAAAAACTAGAACTTTAAGAAAAAAATTAATAAGGGCGAAATATTCTTATATATGAATATGTTTTTTTGTTCCTTTTACTCCTTTTTACCATGATGCTATGGGTATGAGTAATTTTATAATATTAATTAATCTTACTCATACGTAATGCATATCCTTTGTAATTTTTCACTAATGCTTGATATACTTGTTGAAGTACTCTGTAGTCTTATGGACACTTTATAATGACGAAAGGTTCGAATACACCTTCTCAAAAACAAAAATTTTTAGGAAATAATTCAATTTTTTGCAAAATTTTATTTCTATAGGAAATTTTATCAACATTTTACTTCTATAGAAATTTTTGTCCAAGTTTTATTTCTATAGAAAATTTTTATAAAATTTCATTTCTATATAAAATTTTCACAAATTATTATTTGTGTATTTTTTGAGAAAATTTTCTTAGAAAATATTTTATTTCTATAGACAATTTTTTCAAAATTTTATTTCCATAGAAAATTTGTTCAAAATTTTAGTTCCAAAGAAAATTTTCTCAAAATCTTATTTCTACAAAAAATTTTCCCAAAATTGTATTTTTATAAAAAATTTGTCGAATTTTTATTTTTATAGAATATTTTCTAAAAATTTTATTCCTATTGAAAATTTTCTACAAATTGTATTTCTATAGAAAATTTTGTCAAAATTTTATTTTTATAAAAAAATTTGGTCAACGTTTTATGTTTATAGAAAATTTTCTCAAAATTATACTTCTACAGAAATTTTTGTCAACATTTTACTTCCATAGAAAATGTTGTCAAAATTTATTTCTATAGAAAATTTTGTCAAAATTTTATTTTTCTAGAAAATTTTCTCAAATTCTTATTGCTATAAAAAATATTCTCAAAATTTTATTTACATAGAAAATTTTGTCAAAATATTATTTCTATAGAAAATTTTCTTAAAATTTATTTCTACAGAAAGTTTATTTCTATAAAAAAAATTTTTCAATATTTTATTTCTGTAGAAAATTTTGCCAAAATTTTATTTCTATAGAAAATTTTCACAAAATTTTATTTCTATAGAAAATTTTATTTCTATAGAAAATTTTGTGAGAATTTTAATTCTATAAATTCTATAGAAAATTTGACAACATTTTATTTTTATGGAAAAGTTTTTCACAATTTTATTTCTATAGAAAATTTTCCCAAAATTTTACTCCTATAGAAAATTTTCTCGAAATTTTACTCCTATAGAAAAATTTCTCAAAATTATATTTCTATAGAAAATTTTCTCAAATTTGTATTTCTATAGAAAATTTTGTCAGAATTGTATTTTTATAGAAAATTTTCACAACATTTTATTTGTATAGAAATTTTTCTTAAAATTTTATTTCTATCGAAAATTTGGTCAAAATTTTATTTCCATAGAAAATTTTGTCAAAATTTTATTTTTCTAGAAAGTTTTTTCAAAATTTTATTTTTCTAGAAATTTTTCTCAAAATTGTTATTTCTATAGAAATTATTCTCAAAATTTTATTTCTATAGAAAATATTCTCAAAATTTTATTTCTATAGAAAATATTCTCAAAATTTTATTTCTATAGAAAATGTTCGCAAAATTTTATTTCTGTAGACAATTTTCTCAAAATTTGATTTCTATAGAAAATTTTGTCAAAATGTTATTTCTATAAAAATTTTGGTCAAAAATGTATTTCTATAGAAAATTTGGTCAAAAATTTATTTCCATAGCAAATGTTGTCAAAATTTTTTTCTATAGAAAATTTTGTCAAAATTTTATTTCTATAGACAATTTTCTTAAAATTTTATTTCTATAGAAAATTTTATTAACATTTTATTTGTATAGAAATTTTATTTCTATGAAAATTTTTCTCACATTTTTTTCTGTGGAAAATTTTGTTAATATTTTATTTCTATAGAAAATTTTGTCAAAATTTTTTTTCTATAGAAAAATTTGTCAAAATTTTATTTCTATAGAAAATTTTGTCAAAATTTTATTTCTATAGAAAATTTTGTCAAAATTTTATTTCTATAGAAAATTTTGTCAAAATTTTATTTCTATAGAAAATTATATAAAAATTTTATTTCTATAGAAAATTATATAAAATTTTTGTTTCTATAGAAATTTTCTCAAACTTTTATTTCTATAGAAAATTTTGTGAAAATTTTATTTCTATAGAAAATTTTATTTTTCTAGAAAAATTTCTCAAAATTTTTTATTTCTATAGAAAATATTCTCAAAATTTTACTTCTATAGAAAATTTTCTCAAAATTTTATTTCTATGGAAAGTTTTGTCAAAATTTTAGTTCTATAGAAAATTTTCTATAACATAATTTCGTATTAATAATAATCATACGAACCCTGGTACTACAAGTACACCATGTTGTATACGTAACATTCATTAATAATGCATAATTGAAATCATTTTGTAATCTACTTTTCTTCTTTTAAACTGTTTTAATCTGCCAAATCATTGTGGCACTTTTATTTCACAACTTCTTACCTTAAAGTATAAGAACTCGTTCAATTCATTGGGATATTAAAACGGAAATTTTCTAACCTCTAGACCATTTCAATATTTGGACAATTACAGAACTAAGGAGATTTTTGTTGTTAGCTGGGAAACTTTGAGTAGACGCAAATGCACATAAATCATCATCATGGTCATCATCTTTTTCTTGTGGTTTTTATATTTGGTCAATTCTCGCACTCATCGAATATCACACACTTTGGTGTGGTGAACGGCTTAGACATTAGAAAAAAAAATCAATATTTGGTATGAGATAAATCATAGGATTATAGACTACTGCGATGATGAAACAATTGCTGATAAATTGAAATTTTTGAATAAATTCAAGAAAATTTAAAAAAAACTAGCAGTATTGAAAGCAAAAACAATATCCAAACAAATAGAAAAGTAGCTGCAGACGTAATATCCAGTTCACCACAACTATTTTCCATTGATCATTGAAATTTGGTATTTTTTGTTCTGCAACCAAATCAAATTTAATTCAATTCAATGTCAAAAGCTTAAAATTGTCCTTTAAAATTCACTCTATATTTCTATGAATTTGTGAGTTCAGTAGGTGGCTTATTTCTAAATCCAAGGCAAATTCCACACATTTGTTGTGTATATACTTGTTTGCCATTTTAATCCGATTAGCTTAAATTCACAACAAATGTCAACGAAATCGAATGTGAAAATATTTTGCTAAACTTTTTGACCATTGAAGTAGGAAAATAATTTTGAAACAATTTAATATTTTTAAAATGTCATAGTTCTATGAAAAAAGAAACCTGAAAAAAATAGAAGTTTATGAAAATATTTATTCAATATCCAAAAGGCGGGTAAAACTTCTGGGGAGCTACCATTTTCTGGGCATGGGCCCTCTTATCCAGGATCACCAAAGTAAAAAGTCTCATAGGAATATTTTTCAAGAGAAAAAGTATTAAAGATACCTTTTTCAGGAAAAAATCTCACAGATACTTTTGTGTGGAAAAAAGTGACAAAGGCTCTTTTTTTCAGGAAAAATCTTCCACACACTATTTTTAGGAGAAAGGTCTCACAGACACTTTTTTAAAGTTTTTCTCCCCATTACACTATTTTCAGATAACATATTTGTACGCAAAAAATGCAGAGATAAATTTTTCTCAGTCTCATGAAGCAAGTCTTACAGACACTTTTTCATGAAAAAAAGGCTAACAGACGATTTTTCATGAAAAAGTTCCTGTGAGAATTTTTTTTTTTACGAAAAAACTTTCAGAGACACATTTTCCGTCAAGAAAGTCTGACAAACACCTTTTTCAAGAAAATAGTAGCACATGTACCTTTTTGAGGAAAAATCTCACAGATATTTTTTTACGGAAAAAAGTGACAAAGACTCTTTTTTTCAGGAAAAAGTCTCCCACACACTATTTGCGGTAAAAAGGTCTCACAGACACTTTTTATGGGTTTTTTGTACGAAAAAACTTCAGAGATACATTTTCAGGCATAAAGTGACCCAGTCTCATGAAAAAAGTCTCACAGTCACTTTTTTTAGAGAAAAATGTATCAAAGATACTCTCACAGATACATTTGTACGGAAAAAAGCCACAAAGACACACACAGACACTTCTTAAGGTTTTTTGTACGAAAAAATTTCAAAGATACATTTTCCGCCAAAAAGTTTCCCAGTCTCATGAAAAAAGTCTTACAGACGTTTTTTTTTAACAAAAAAAGGAGTAAATGTACCCTTTTCAAGAAAAATTCTCAAAGATCCTTTTCTACGGAAAAAAGTGACAAAGACTTCTTTTTCAGGAAAAAATCTGAAACATCTTTTTAAAGTGTACAAAAAATCTCAGAGATACATTTTTCAATCTCATGAAAAAAGCCTTGCAGCCACTTTTTCATGAAATAAGGCTAGCAGATGCTTTTTAATAAGCAAAAATCTCACATGAATTTTTTCATGGAAAAAAGTCTTACACAAATATCTCACTAATACAAAATTTTCTATAGAAATGAAATTTTGGCAAAATTTTTTATAGAAATAAAATGTTGACAAAACTTTATATAGAAATAAAATTTCGACACAATTTTATTCTGAAATAAAATTTTGACATAATTTTCTATAGAAATAAAATTTTGGCAAAATGTTCTATAAAAATAAAATTGTGGCAAAATTTTCTATAGAAATAAAATTTTGACAAAATTTTTCATTGAAATAAAATTGTGGCAAAATTTTCTATATAGAAATAAAATTTTGGCAAAATTTTTTATAGAAATAAAATCTTGACAAAATTTTTTATAGAAATAAAATGTTGACAAAATTTTATATAGAAATAAAATTTTGACAAAATTTTCTACACAAATAAAATGTTGACAAAATTTTTCTATAAAAATAAAATTTTGACAAACATTTCTAAATAATTAAAATTTTTTGCAAAATTTTCTATTGAAATAAAATTGTGGCAAAATTTCCTATATAGAAATAAAATTTTGGCAAAATTTTTTATAGAAATAAAATGTTGACAAAATTTTATATAGAAATAAAATTTTGACAAGATTTTCTATAGAAATAAAATTTTGACAAAATTTTCTACACAAATAAAATGTTGACAAAATTTTTCTATAAAAATAAAATTTTGACAAAAATTTCTAAATAATTAAAATTTTTTGCAAAATTTTCTATTGAAATAAAATGTTGACAACATTTTATATAGAAATAAAATTTTTACAAAATTTTCTATAGAAATAAAATGTTGACAAAATTTTCTATAGAAATAAAATTTTTCCAAATTTTCTATAGAAATAAAATTTTGGCAAAATTTCTTATAGAAATAAAATGTTGACAATATTTTATATAGAAATAAAATTTTGACAAAATTTTCCATTGAAATAAAATTGTGGCAAAATTTTCTATAGAAATAAAATTTTTTGCAAAATTTTCTATTGAAATAAAATGTTGACAACATTTTATATAGAAATACAATTTTGGCAAAATTTTTTATAGAAATAAAATTTTGACAAAATTTTCTACACAAATAAAATTTTTTACAAAATTTTCTACAGAAATAACATTTTTTACAAAATTTTCTATAGAAATGAAATTTTGGCAAATTTTTTTATAAAAATAAAATGTTGACAAAATTTTATATAGAAATAAACTTTTGACAAAATTTTATATAGAAATAAAATGTTGACAAAATTTTTCTATAAAAATAAAATTTCGACCAAAATTTCTATATAAATAAAATTTTGACAAAATTTTCTATAGAAATAAAATTTTTACAAAATTTTCTATAGAAATAAAATTTTGGCAAAATTTTCTATAAAAAAAATTGTGGCAAAATTTTCTATAGAAATAAAATTTTGACAAAATTTTCTATAAAAACAAAATTTTGGCAAAATTTTCTATAGAAATAAAATGTTGACAAAATTTTCTATAGAAATAATTTTTTTACAAAATTTTCTATAGAAATGAAATTTTGGCAAAATTTTTTATAGAAATAAAATGTTGACAAAACTTTATATAGAAATAAAATTTCGACACAATTTTATTCTGAAATAAAATTTTGACATAATTTTCTATAGAAATAAAATTTTTGGCAAAATGTTCTATAAAAATAAAATTGTGGCAAAATTTTCTATAGAAATAAAATTTTGACAAAATTTTCCACTGAAATAAAATTGTGGCAAAATTTTCTATAGAAATAAAATGTTTTGCAAAATTTTCTCTTGAAAAAAAAAGGTTGACAACATTTTATATAGAAATAAAATTTTTACAAAATTTTCTATAGAAATAAAATGTTGACAAAATTTTCTATAGAAATAAAATTTTTCCACATTTTCTACACAAATAAAATTTTGACAACATTTTCTATAGAAATAAAATTTTGACAAAATTTTCTACACAAATAAAATTTTTCTATAAAAATAAAATTTTGACAAAATTTTCTGTAGAAATAAAATTTTGCAAATAAGATGTATTTTTTTGCAAGGTTCTTGGTAAAAATTTCCCTAAATTTTGGTTGATTTCTTTTGGCTCGAGTGGCAACTGTGGTTCATACTCAGGAATTTAGATTCGAAAAATTAAATAATTACCCAAATTAATAATAGCCAACGGTATATGGTTGTTTTCTGTATACTCATAGGAGACATTAAATAATTTTCTTTAAAGACTTTATTTCTACAAATGTTCTATGTAAATAAAATTTGAATTTAAAATCATCGTAAACATTTTCGAAGAAATAAAATATAAAAAATATGTGATTACGAAATAAAATTCGTAAAAACCAAGTTTTTCATGAAACCGAATAAAGAAATACACTAAAATAATTTATGATTGTAGTTTATATATAAAAATGATTTTAAATAAATCCAAAAATTTATACAATATTTTGTTTTTATTTCATTGCAGCCATCCTTAGGGAGATATCTACTGTAAGTTAATGAACAAGAATATATCTTTAATTCTTAAATCGATTTTTTAAATATATTTTCCCCCAAAAAGTATAAAGATCTCAAAATATTTCCCCTAATATCAATGCAAAAACCAAACACACAGCCTAAAACAATCTAAAAGGTTAAAAGGACATTCAATTATTAAAGGCTTTGCCAGTCATTGCCACCGTCTGTTGGTCAAACATTACAGTTTTGTTTTTATACAAAAGTCTATGGCTTAATTTCGATGCTGTTAACATTTTGACCACAAATTTTATTCTCTATGTGGGGGGCCAAAGCAAAAAAAAAACTTCCACATACACATAGCAAAACACATTCTCCGACACACGTAAGGAACATTCATCTAATCGACTATGTGTCGTAAAACAAGAAGCCAGAATGAAACTGTTATATATTGAAAGCTATCTAAATACTTTATAATTAACCAATATCTAATAAGCTTTGATTTTACGTACCATCAATACCATAAATTACAACTATAATTTTAGTACCAAAAATATCAACATGTAAATAGTAATGTTAAGATCATTTCAAATAAATAGTTTTAGTTTCACTTCAACCACCAATCAGTGCGTTTCGAATATAACAAGTGGCGACGAGCAAAAAAAAAAAAAAAAAAAAACAACAAAAACGGCAACTGTAAGAAGACAAGACAACAATGGCTACAGACACACGAGGATTTGAGTTGCTTTTACAGCAACAGCAAGAGTTTACCAGGAACATACTTTTACAACAACAACAGTGGATGAAAGCTATTTTGGAAGGCAAAACAGAAATTGCACAAGAAGCCAAACCTTCAGCTCAACAGCCAATGGTACCTGCGTTTCACAAATTTAATAAGGAGCAGCAGCAGTGGGACTCATACATACAGCAATTAGAACAACATTTTGTGGCATACGCAGTGATGTCGGCAGACAAACAAAAATCGTTTTTTCTTTCCTGGTGTGGTGCTGAGGTGTTTGATTTGCTCAAGAATTTGTTTGGTGTAGTTAGTCTTGAGAATCAAACATACAAAGAATTGACTGAAAAGCTAACAGAGCATTTCGCAGTTACTCACCACATAGTAGCAGCGCGATATTCATTTTTCAGACGAGAGATGAAGAGCGGGCAGACATATAAGGAATGGGTCGCAGACCTTCGTGGTTTGGCGAGAGCATGTAAGTTTGTGTGTAGTGCAGAGGCATGTGCAGGCAACTACGTTGATGATATGATTCGAGATCATATCATCGTACACACACCACACGATTCTGTCCGCGCCGCAGCATTGCAAAAGCCGAATGCAAAACTCTCCGATGTATTACTCATAGCAGAATCATTCGAAACAACAACAAGAACAGTGGCAGCGATCAAAGAAACTCCTAATGAAAAATTGATGGACATCAACAACGTAAAGAAACAACCGTATGTAAACAAAAAAACGCAAAAATATATATCGTGTTCGGGGTGTTTTAGCTCGCACAAACGCGACGAGTGTAAATTCAAAAACGCTGTATGCAATAAATGTGGACGAAAGGGACACATAGCGGTTGTATGTATGTCAAAGAATGAAAACAAAAATGAACAAAAAAAAATACAGCGTAATGCAAAATACAGAAACAACATAGATGTGATCGACACAAAAGAACGTACAAGAAACATAGATGTGGTCGATACAATTTTTGATATTAATGTTGAGGTGAATTCGGAAAATTCTAAAAGTGTAATTGATGTAATAATTAATAATAGATCAATAAGATTTCAAATGGACTCTGGCGCGTCGATTTCCATTATTAATTTACAGACATATAATTTGTTAAATAAGCCTAAATTATTAAAAACAAATAGAGTATTGTACGGATTCGGTAAAAAAATTATACCATTACTTGGCGAATTGCATACGAAAATGGAATGCGGAAATTGTGAAAAGGACGTAATTTTAATTGTTGTTAACACGGACTCTGGTGACAATTTGTTTGGTCATGATTTATTTAAAATATTCGGTTTTCAAATTGTTAAAATAAATTCCATAGCTAATGAAGAACAAATACGTGTAAATGAACTTTGTGAAAAATTTCGCGATGTTTTCTCGCCATGTCTAGGAACGATAAGGGACTTTAAAGCTAGCATACGCCTTAAACCAGACGCGCAACCAAAATTTTTCAGAAGTCGTCCTATACCATTCGCGCAAATGGATCAATTTAAGCAGGAATTGGAGAGACTTATTGCCGCAAAAATAGTCCAACCTGTAAGATTTAGTGATTGGGCTTCTCCCATAGTTTTAGCAAAGAAACCAAACAATATGATTCGGATATGTTGCGATTTTAAAGTGGCAGTTAATTCACAGATAGAAGTCGAACAGTATCCTTTGCCAACAAGGGAGAATTTGCTTCATGCGGTAAGAGATGGAAAATATTTTTCTAAAATAGATTTGAAGGATGCCTATCTTCAAATGGAGCTTGATGATGCATCAAAAACAATAATGGTCATAAATACACCACTGGGTTTATTTCAATACCAACGTCTACCTTACGGTATCGCAAGCGCTCCAGCCATTTTCCAAAAATACATCGAGCAATTGTTGCAAGGAATACGGGGTTGTGCTAATTACCTTGATGACATCATAATATCAGCTCCTACATTATCTGAACATTTCCAGCGCCTCGAAAAAGTTCTATCAATTTTATCAACAAATGGGATTCGGTGTAAACGAGAGAAATGTGTATTTTTACAAAACAAAATCACGTATCTTGGCCGTCAAATAAGTTCCGAGGGAATTCTTCCGGACGAGTCTGGTGTACTGGCAGTTAAAAACTTAAAGCCACCGAAAAATATTAAAGAACTTGAAGCTTTCATGGGTAAAGTGAATTATTATCACAACTTTGTTCCGAATTTTGCAGAAGTCGCAGCTCCAATAAATATGTTGCGTCGAAAAAACGTTACTTTTCGATGGGGAAAGGAACAACAAAAATCTTTCGACGAACTCAAAAATTACATCGCTAACGCAACGCAATTAGCACAATTTCAAGATGATATACCTATTATTCTAGCTACCGATGCATCTTCTTTCGGTATAGGAGCCGTGATTTCTCATCTGTATCCTGACGGCGTGGAGAGACCAATTGCTTTCGCGTCTAAGACGCTGGACAAACACCAGATAAAATATAGTCAGATAGAAAAGGAAGGACTTGCGATTATATTTGGCGTCAAGCGATTTCATCAATTTTTGTATGGCCGCAAGTTCATCCTCATCACAGATCACAAACCTCTGGTAAGCCTATTTCATCCAAATAAAAATTTACCGACAATGACTGCTCATAGAATACAGCGCTGGGCCATAACTCTTATGGCATATAATTTCGAGATAAGATATCGGAAGACCACCGATCATGGAAACGCAGATGCTTTATCACGTCTTCCTATTGGTACTGACGAAGACTTCGACAAGGAGGAAGCTTGTTTTCAGATAACTTTGGAAAATTTTCCAATGAAAGCAGAGATTGAAAAATTTTCGAAGAATGACGAAACTTTGCGCACAGTCTACAAATTTGTTAAAAATGGATGGCCAGAATTTATTCCCACCAACCAATCCAATCTAAAACCATTTTTTAATCGAAAGCATAATCTAACAATTCATAACAATATGCTTTGCGTAGAAACAGATCAAATTCGGGTTGTTATACCGAGCTCATTGAAAGAAAAGATTTTGAAGCTTTTGCATGACGGACATTGGGGAGTTGTTAAAATGAAACAACTAGCTCGACAACATGTATGGTGGAATAACATAGATGCAGACATTACCAAGGCAGCCTCAGAATGTGAAATTTGCAAAGTTCATAACCAAAGTCCAGCCAAGGAATACGAAAACTGGCCAAAATCTACAAAACCCTGGGAACGTGTACACGTAGATTTTGCTGGACCAATATTTAACAATATGTGGCTCATTTGTGTCGATTCGTATTCGCAATTTCCTTATGTTTCAGCAATGAGAAATATCACAACTGAAGACACAATTTCTGCGCTTTCAGCAATTTTCTCCATTGAAGGCGTTCCAAACACCATCGTAAGCGATAATGGACCACAACTTAGTTCTGAGAAATTTGAAAAATTTTGCACAACAACTGGAATACGACACATCAAAACTACTCCATTTCATCCGGCTTCCAATGGATTAGCGGAACGATTCGTCCGAACATTTAAGACATCTGTCAAAAAGAATATCGATGATAATTTTTCTATCAAAGATGCGGTACACAAATTTTTGTCAACGTATCGTTTCATACCAAATGCCGAGGGCAAGTCTCCAGCCGAATTGATGCGAGGCCGACCAGTTCGTACAGTTTGGTCTCAACTTTTGGAAACACCTGAAAAAAATTACGAGCAATTATCAAAACGACAAAAATACCAAATAAATGACACTGTTTTCATCAGAAATTACGCAAAAGGGAAAAAGTGGATTCCTGGAATTATAACAGCAAAAATTGGCAGAATAATTTTCATAATAAAAACAGAAACGGGATATTTCAGGCGACATTATAATCAAATAAAACCACGAAATACAGTCGTCATCGATCCTGATCTCTCTCAATCAAATAACGATGATATACAAGCTCAGCAATTTTCCGATCCATTAACTTTATCACCTTCACATTCCAACCAGCAATCAAATTCTACAGACGCAGGTGTATATTTGTCGAGCTCTCAAGAAAGTTCCAATATACAACAACAACTTCGAAGATCATCCAGAATTCGTCGAGAAGTATCTCGCTACGAACCAACTGATTTTAGAGGGAATAAATAGTTCTTTTGTAATAAGATTTATATTTTCAAAATTTCTAAATGTTAATGAATTCTAAAAAAGAAATGAATTTCTGAAATTTATGTTATGTATGTATTATCAATTTTCAGAGGGGAGTAGTGTTATATATTGAAAGCTATCTAAATACTTTATAATTAACCAATATCTAATAAGCTTTGATTTTACGTACCATCAATACCATAAATTACAACTATAATTTTAGTACCAAAAATATCAACATGTAAATAGTAATGTTAAGATCATTTCAAATAAATAGTTTTAGTTTCACTTCAACCACCAATCAGTGCGTTTCGAATATAACAGAAACCTTACATATGATACAATGGTCTATACGTAACACATGATTTTTTTTTTTTTTTTGGTTTGTTTGTAAATATTTGTCTATCCTGTCGACACATTGTTCCACATGAATATAGAAAGGCAAATAATTATATACGATCCCGATTAGGCAAGAATGTGTGTGATATATATGTGTGTGGGGGAAAGGCTAGAAAACATGTGTCTTTGTTAATAACTATGATGTGGTTTCCCCACATCACACATTGTGGCTATAACGAGAAAATTGTCACTGAAATAAAATTTACGTATAGGGATACTAAAACGGAAATACATAGTTAAGTGTAAATAGAAATGGATTCCTTTGGAACATTTCCTATAGAAATAAAATTTGGACAAAATTTCTAATAGAAATAAACTTTCTATAGAAATAAACTTGTGGCAAATTTTCTATAGAAATAAAATTTTGGCAAAATTTGTTATGGAAATAAAATTAAGAAAACATATTCTATTGAAATAAAATTTAGAAAAAATATTCTATTGAAATAAAATTTGGACAAAATTTTCTATAGAAATAAAATTTTAACAAAATTTTCTATAGAAATAAAATTTGGACAAAATTCTCTATAGAAATAAAATTTGGACAAAATTTTCTATAGAAATAATATTTTGACAAATTTTTATACAGAAACAAAATTTAGAAAAAATATTCTATAGAAATAAAAGTTTGACAAAATTTTCTATAGAAATAAAATTGTGGCAAATTTTCCATAGAAATAAAATTTTGGCAAATTTTTTTATAGAAATAAAATTTTGGCAAAATTTGTTATAGATAAAAATTTTGTAAAGTTTTCTTTCGAAATAAAATTTTGACAAAAATTTCATTAGAAATTTTGCCAAATTTTATTTTCTTGAGAAATAAAACTTGGCAAAATTTGTTATGGAAATAAAATTAAGAAAACATATTCTATTGAAATTATATGTAGAAAAATATTCTATTGAAATAAAATTTGGACAAAATTTTCTATAGAAATAAAATTTAGAAAAAAGATTCTATAGAAATAAAATTTGGACAAAATTTTCTATAGATATATTTTGATATTTTGATAAATTTTTATACAGAAATAAAATTTAGAAAAAATATTCTATAGAAATAAAATTTTGGCAAAATTTTCAATAGAAATAAAAGTTTGACAAAATTTTCCATAGAAATAAAATTTTGGCAAATTTTCCATAGAAATAAAATTTTGGCAAATTTTCTATAGAAATAAAATTTTGGCAAAATTTGTTATAGATAGAAATTTTGATAAAATTTTCTTTCGAAAAAAAATTTTGACAAAATTTTCTTTCGAAATAAAATTTTGGAAAAATTTGTTACAGAAATAAAATTGTGACAAAATTTTCTATAAAAGTAATATGTTGATAAAATTTTCTATAGAAAAAAAAATTGACAAAACTTTCTATAACAAAATTTTGACACAATTCTCCATAGAAATAAAATTTTAAATAATTTTTTATGGAAATAAAATCTTGCAAATTAAGATTATTTTGGCTATTTTTATACCATTCACCACTACTGTGGTACAGGGTATAATAAGTTTGTGTATTTGTATGTAACGCCAAGAAGGAAAAGTCTGAGACCCATCGATTAGTATACCAATCGGCTTAGAAGTAAATTCTGAGTCGATTTAGCGATGTCCGTCTGTCTGTCTGTCCGTCCGTCTGTCTGTATATGTAATTTTGTGTGCAAAGTACAGCTCGTAGGTTAAGTCCGATCATCCTGAAATTTGGCACAGACAATCGTACATGGGCTCAAAGACAATCACTATTGATTTTGAAAAAAATCGGTTCAAATTTAGATATAGCTGCCATATATATTTATCACCGATCTGGTCATAATTAACGTATTTATCAACGTATTTTCTCAAAATTTCGGGCAGCCAAATATTTTGGGGTTTTCGTAAGATATGCAAAATATCAGCCAAATCGGTTCAGATTTAGATATAGCGCCCATATATATCTTTCGTCCGATTTCGACTAATATGGCCACAAAAGCCAGATGTTTGACCTGATTTGCTTCAAATTTTGCACAAGGAGTACGTTTAATAGTATCGTTAAGCGTGCCAAATTTAGTTTAAATCGCTTCAGATTTAGATATAGCTCCCATATATATATTTCGCCCGATTTACACCCATATGACCACGGAGGCCAAAATTATTCTCCCATTTACGTTTTTATACCCTGCTCCACACTGTGGAACAGTGTATTATAAGTTAGTGCATATGTTTGCAACACACAGAAGGAGACGAGATAGACATATGGTGTCTTTGGCAAAAATGCTCAGGGTGGGCTCTTGAGTCGATATAGCAATGTCCGTCTGTCCGTCTGTCCGTGAACACATTTTTGTAATCAAAGTCTAGGTCGCAGTTTTAGTCCAATCGACTTCAAATTTGCCACAAGTGTGTGTCCTGGCTCAGAATAGATCCCTATTGATTTTGGAAGAAATCGGTTCAGATTTAGATATAGCTCCCATATATATATATTTCGCCCGATATGGACTAATACGGTCCCAGAAGCCAGAGTTTTACCCCAATTTAGTTGAAATTTTGCACAGGCAGTAGACTTAGCATTGTAGCTATGCGTGCCAAATTTGGTTGAAATCGGTTCAGATTTAGATATATCTCCCATATATATCATTCGCCCGATTTACACTCATATGACCACAGAGGCCAATTTTTAACTCCGATTTAGTTGAAATTTTGCACAGGGAGTAGAATTAGCATTGTTGCTACGCGTGCCAAATTTGGTTGAAATCGGTTCAGATTTAGATATAGCTCCCATATATAGCTTTCGCCCGATTTACATTCATATGACCACAGAGGCTAATTTTTTGCTCCGATTTATTTGAAATTTTGCACAGGAAGTAGAGATAGAATTGTAGCTATGCGTGCAAAATTTGGTTGAAATCGGTTCAGATTTAGATATAGTTCCCATATATAGCTTTCGCCCGATTTACATTCATATGACCACAGAGGCTAATTTTTAACTCCGATTTAGTTGAAATTTTGCACAGGGAGTAGAGATAGCATTGTAGCTATGTGTGCAAAATTTGGTTGAAATCGGTTCAGATTTAGATATAGCTCCCATATATAGCTTTCGCCCGATTTACACTCATATGACCACAGAGGCCAATTTTTAACTCCGATTTAGTTGCAATTTTGCACAGCGAGTAGAATTAGCATCGTTGCTATGCGTGCCAAATTTGGTTGAAATCGGTTCAGATTTAGATATAGCTCCCATATATATGTTTTTCTGATTTCGACAAAAATGGTCAAAATACCAACATTTTCCTTGTAAAATCGCCACTGCTTAGTCGAAAAGTTGTAAAAATGACTCTAATTTTCCTAAACTTCTAATACATATATATCGAGCGATAAATCATAAATAAACTTTTTCGAAGTTTCCTTAAAATTGCTTCAGATTTAAACATTTCCCATATTTTTTTACTAACATTGTGTTCCACCCTAGTGCATTAGCCGACTTAAATTTTGAGTCTATAGATTTTGTAGAAGTCTATCAAATTCTTCCAGATCGAGTGATATTTAAATGTATGTATTTGGGACAAACCTTTCTATATAGCCCCCAACACATTTGACGGATGTGATATGGTATCGAAAATTTAGATCTACAAAGTGGTGCAGGGTATAATATAGTCGGACCCGCCCGACTTTAGACTTTCCTTACTTGTTTTTTGCTGAGATAGCAGGATTATTATTCTAACTATGCATGTCAAATTTGGTCAAAATAGGTTCATATTTAGATATAGGTCCCATATATATGTACGCCAGAGTAGGGGAAATATGGTACACTGAAAAAAAGCATACTCGGTTCCAAAGATTTTGTCTTTACTTTAAAAAATTTGGTATTGATTCCAAAGAAGCGGAGAATACAAGTAAGGATACTTTTAAGACACAATTCTCTTTAAAAATTTAGGTTTTTTATACTTGCTTCTAGGAAGCAAATTTTAATTTTTCGCTTTCTCAGCTTTTTTTCTTCATATGCTATCAAAGTCCTTTAAAAACGAGTTAACGGCAACTTTATTTTCCAAATTAGGACTCGACTTCCAGTAGAAATTGTGCTATGTTTGAAGTAAAAAACTTCTTTAAAATAAAGTTATGAAAAACATGTCCTATATTTGAACGATTTTTTGCTATGTAGTCAAGATGCAAAAAGACAACAAATTTAAAGACAATTTCATTAAATGTAAAGAATTTTTCTGAATTATTAAAGTCAAGTTGACCTTAGCCTATACATTTTTTCTTTCATGTTAAGATACCCATTTTTAAGTCAAATCACTTAATTATAAGGACAATATGACTTTATTGAAAAGTTTATCGACTTTTGGACAAGGAAAATAACTTTATTTATAAAAAAGATCGACCTTATTGTATCTTCGTTTTTTATATGATTTCTAGAATTTCTAGTCAGGCTTTCAAGGTCATGAGTATATGCAAATAAAAAATTATTTATTTCATATTTTTATCCTACGTTTCGATGGGGATTTCCATCTTCCTCAGGGATTTACTTTATTGAAATCTGGCAACGACAATAAAATATACGAAAAAAGAACAATATTTTTACTTTTTGCTTATGATTGAACCATAATTTTCTATGAAAAACTTACATTTAATCTTTCGTCATATTGTATAAATTATTATTCTAAGTGTAACGTCACTATTACAACACAACATTAAACACAAATTTTAAATAATTGTACAAATAATCCGAAAGTTAACTTAAGTTATCACAGTTGTTGTTTCTTATGGCTACGATCACAGTTTGAAGTAAACTATACTAATGCTATGGTGTAGACAGCATTGGTGTTGTCTTTGCCCTCTTTTCGATTTATTGCACAATGTTGTTTTTGTTGAATACGCAAGCTCTCGAGAGTGTATCGTCTATTTGCTCTTCGTTCTCTATCTAATATTCTCACATCTTCCCAGTTAGGTGTATGTTGTCGTTAGGTGTATGTTATTTTAGAGAAATGCGTCTTCTATGCTAAGCAAAATTTGTATTCGTATTTTAAAGACATGAAATCTTTAACCTCACGACAATATTTTTTTCAGTGTAGAATGTTTCAAAAATTGTAAATATTACTCAAATTGTCCTATATCTCGAATACATATGTATCGCCCGATAAATCTTAAATCTTTTGCATCAAAATTGCTCTAGCATTATATTTCCCATATTTTTTTACTAACATCGTGTTTCATCCCAGGGTGTTAGCCGATTTAAGTTTTAATTCTAGCGATTTTGTAGAAGTACAAAAAATTGTCTCCAAATCGTTTCAGATATAAATATTTGTATATTGAAATATAAACCATGATAATAACTCCCAACAAATTTGAAGGAGTTGAGATGGTAACACAAATTTTGGTCTACATAATGGTGAAGGGTATAATATAGTCGGCCCCGACCGACATTAGACATTACTTACTTGTTTTGTATGATCAATGAGCCGTAGAAATGAAACGAGGAACCTCCTTTTAAGCCATTCTTGTATTTTTTTTTTGGGGCCATGAACAAAAAATTACTCTCTCATGATGAAAATTCAATGGCTCAAATCTCCCAGCGCCGTCATATTTTTTAAATTCAGCTTCGAACTCCTGTCCCATACATGGTATTATTCTGATTGTATTTAATCTAAAAAAAAATATTTGCTAAATAAATACTGAGTGGACCACCCCCTTGCATGAATTGTGAAATTCTTCCATAAGATTTTATTCCGCTATCTATTTCATAACCCTTTGTGTGTCCATGCGTTAGCTGTATTCACCTCACCGTCCCATTGCCCTTTTAGTAGATACACAAGCCAATGTCAATGTCATAATGGGACACTCTACGACTTAACCTTATAAGTTAAACAATCAGATACTGTTATGTGATAAAAAATGTTTTTGTTGTTTGAGAGAAAAAACATAACATAATATTTTTGTTTATATGCTGTTTGGCCAGAATACACAGATACTCTCTCTCTCTCTATCTGTTAATATACTCTTGCACACCCACACACACCATTGACTAGGCTATTTAATCATCTACCTGGTGTATTCGTTAATGGCAAACATGACATGGGTAAATAACATCCAAAACATTTTTGAGGTTGAGGTGAAATAAGAAACATTAATGAAAAGTAGCGGTCATGAGTAAAAACAAAACAAAAATTAATTAAATGCTTAGCTACCGGGTTGCATCATTCTCCCTTAAATTGACAATAACAACAAAATTAAATCTGAAGTTAGAGGATGCCAAAAGATAAACTTACGAAGGTTTTGCATTTATATCAGAGAATAAGCTCAAAGAAAGACAATTAAAGCAACAGACACAAAACATTTGGAGAAAAAATAGCCCAAATACAATATTGGGGATTGGAAGTAATTAAGGGACTATCATTTAAGATTTATTGCAATTTTCCTTGTATGGATTGACAAAAAGATTTTACCGACAAAAAAGACCAAATTAATTATAACTCACCTAATTATTTACTTTTTGCTTTTCCAATTAACTTTAATTTAATCTATTGTCATTCAGTTTAAATTATTATTATTGACGTTTTTTTTTGTTAATTTTTTTACATTTTTGTATTTAAAACAAACAAATTCATTGTTATTAATTAAATAAAATTAATTTAAATAGACTATAACAAATAAATAAATAAAATTAAATCTGGATAAATAAAATTAAATTCGTGGTTTAATTATAACTGACCTAAATTTTTTTAACATCTATTTAACTTTAATTTAATTTTTTTCGCTTAATTTAAATTATTTTTCTTTAATTTCTTATGCCACTTTTTACATAAAAAAAATTAATTGAAAAATTAAACGATTATCTTTAACCCTCCAATACCCAATCCCTCCTTTAGGAGGGCTTCGTTAAATCGGGAAGCTTTTAGTAAAACATGTCTTAAGACAATAAAAAAGGTTAAAATAAAAAGAAAACTTAGTTAAAACTGTTCAAGAGGCTATTAAGTATCAGCGTTGCCAGAATTGTTTCACCAAAAACCGCTAGATTTGCCCAAAAAAATAGCTAAAAAAGCTAAAAAATGCTAAAAAAAAATAGCTAGAAAAAAAGCTAAATTTTTTGTATTGAAATTTAACAAACTTAAAGGCTTTATTTTACTTACAATGCATATTATTTTCATTTTAATTCCACTTCTGTGAGACTGTAACAATATCTAAGGCATATTAGCTCTGTTTGCATATTCGATACATTTTGATTACTATCACAAATTTTTTACTGGAAGTCCTTCGTTTTGTGGGAGCTACCTTCCCAACACCTCTATTTTATTTACTTGTTATTTTAAAATATTAAATGATCTAAGCATGCTTTGGATTTGGTAAAAAAATGATTTGTCATTTTTTTAAATAAAATTTTAGTTTGGATTTGAAATTGTGAAAAATTCGAAATACATTACTTATATTTAAATTGTAGAAAATACCTATAGTTTACATTTCCCAGTTAAAATATTTTCCTTTTCTTCATGAGCTATCAAAGTGCTTTAAAAACGTGCTAACGCCAACTTAAATTTCCAAATTCAGACTCGACTTCAAGTAGAAATTATTGTATATATACGTTTTTAAAATAAAGTGTTGAAAAACATCTTCTATTTTTGAACGCTATTTTGGTTTGTGGTTAAGATGCAAAAACTCTTCACATTTAAAGATTATTTCATTAATTCTTCCTTCTTTCATGAAAACATACCCATTTTTAAGTTGAATCACTTAATTATAAGGACAAAACGACTTTATCGTCTTTTTGACAAGGAAAACAGTTTATATAAAAGAAATTCATAAATGCTATTATAACCAAAATTCGCGTTCGTATTTTAAGGAGACGACAATATTTTTTCAGTGCACAAATCTATTCACATCTACTATTTTAATTTAGTAATATCGTAATAACTTTAGAATATTATAATAACATAAAAAGGATAAACGAGTCAAATGATAATATTCCCAATAATTTACTGACAGTTTATCTAACAAATTTGTATGGTCATAGTAGATTTAAAGTTTACGATAACTTTTATGTATATAATGAGAAAACTTTACAACAAGGTGTACTTGCTACAAAAATGCCCGCATAATGGCTGGACTCATTATTAATGTTTCAACTGAGCTTTGAAACATGTGGAAACCCTTATACTTGCAGCAAGGCTTAGATAAAAACGCCGATTTTTCCATATTTCAATAGAAACATGTCGAAAATAAAAAAGCCAAAAATAGCTAAAAGGGTCATGAAAAAAAGCCAGAAAAAAAGCTAAAAGCTAAATGCATTTTTTCCCGCTAAACGTCTTCAAAATAAGCCAAATCTAGCGGGAAAAAAGCTAAATTGGCAACGCTGTTCAGTATATACTGAATTTTACCGTATACATTTTTCCTGTTTCGATTTCTTGCTGTTGTGTTGTAAATATTGAATATTCAATCAGCTGGCAAAAAAATTGGGATATTAGAGGGTTAGCTCAGGAGAAGTAAAAAGAAATCCCCCTAGTTTTCCTTTATTTTATATTTATTTGAAATTCTGACTACGGTCAATTTATGTCAGTAAATATTTGAGAAAATGGTTACCTATTATACGATACGCGAACGAAGCTATTACTGCTCTAAACACTAGGCATATGTGTCGTATTATTATTACTAATATAATTATGACATTTTACCGACAAAAAGGACCATCTAAATAATTTAATTTTATGATTTTCTAATTAACTTTAATTTAATCTATTGTCATTCAATAATTTTTTTATACCCACCACCATAGAATGGTGACGGGGGTATAATAAGTTTGTCATTCCGTTTGTAACATATCGAAATATCGATTTCCGACTATATAAAGTATATATATATATATTCTTGATCAGGGAGAAATTCTAAGACGATATAACGATGTCCGTCTGTCTGGCTGTCTGTCTGTTGTAATCACGCTACAGTCTTCAATAATGAAGCAATCGCACTGAAATTTTGCACAAACACGTCTTTTGTCTGCAGGCATGTCAAGTTCGAAGATGGTCCAGGTTTTGATATAGTCCCCATATAAACCGACCTCCCGATTTGGGGTCTTGGGCTTATAGAAATCGTAGTTTTTATCCAATTTGCCTGAAATTTGAAATCTAGAGGTATTTTATGACCATAAAGAGGTGTGGCCAAAATGGTGAGTATCGGTCCATGTTTTGGTATAGCCCCCATATAGACCGATCTCCCGATTTTACTTCTTGGGCTTATAGAAACCGCAGTTTTTACTCAATTTACCCGAAATTGGAAATCTAAAGGTATTGTAGGACCACAAATGCGTGTGCCAACAATTGTGAGTATCGGTCCATATTTTGGTATAGCCCCCATATAGACCGTTCTCCAGATTTTACTTCTTGGGCTTATAGAAACCGCAGTTTTTATCCAATTTATCTGAAATTGGAAATCGAGAGGTACTTTAGAACCATAAAGAGGTGTGCCAAAAATGGTGAGCATCGGTCCATGTTTTGGTATGGTCCCCATATAAACCGACCTCCCGATTTGGGTCTTGGGCTTATAGAAACCGTAGTTTTTATCCAATTTGCCTGAAATTGAAAATCTAGAGGCACTTGAGGACCATCAAAAGGTGTGCCGAAAATGGTCCGTATCGTTCCATGTTTTGGTATAGCCCCCATATAGACCGATTTTACATCTTGGGTTTATAGAATCCGTAGTTTATATACAATTTGCCTGAAATTGGAAATTTCTAGGAATTTTAGGACCATAAAGAGGTATGCCACAAATGGAGAGTATCGGTCCATGTTTTGGTATAGCCCCGATATAGACCGATATCACGATTTTACTTCTTGGGCTTCTGGAATCCAAAGTTTTTATCCAATTTGCCTGAAATTGGAAATTTAGAGGTAATTTCGGGCCATAAAGGAGTGTGCCGAAAACGGTGAGTATCGGTCCATATTTTAGTATAGCCCCCATAAGAAAGGTCTCCCGATTTAACTCATTGGGTTTCTAGAAACCGTAGTTTTTATCCGATTTGCCTGAAATTGTAAATATTCTGGTATTTTAGGCTCACAAAAACGTGCATCGGATTAAGTTTTTATCGGTCCATTTGGTATTGCCTCCATATAGACCGACTTCACTTCTTGAGGGTATAGAAGGCGCACTGATCATGAAAATTGCTTGAAACTCAATGTAAAATATCTATCAAATATTCCAAAAATTCAATCAAGACGTTATTTTATAATTTTCTTGCACACTTACAAGAGATGTTAATGAGTCCTCTAAAACTCAAACAAAAATGGTTCTTATAAATCCAGAATCTGATATAGTCCTCATAGGTGAAATCTTTAAATTTGTCTTTGGGAAGTGTCCTCAAGGCCTCAAGCCCTCCTGAAATTTCAAAGGAAACTCTAATATTTGGTTCATGGTGGTGAGTATTTAAGATTCGGCCCGGCCGAACTTACTTGTTTTAATTTATATTGACTTTTTTGCGTAATTATATTAAAATAAATTTATTTATATTAATTAAATAAAATTAAATTGACTATAACAATAAATTAAATCTGGATCTGGTTCGTGGTTTAATTATATCCCACTCAAATTATTTAATTTCTAATTAACTTTCGTTTCGTTTAATTTAAATTATTTGTATTTAAGTTCTTTTGGCGTTTTTTTATTTAAAATTAAATTACTAAATTACTTAAAAATAAATTATTAAAAAAATTAAAATAAATTAATTTTATTATTAATAATAATTATTTAAATACATAATTATTAATTAATAATTATTAAATTCATTTAAATCTCCAGGAGATTGATTTGAAGGTTCTTATGTATCTTCTTTATAGACCATTCCTGATTACAAATTTTTATCATCCGTTCCTTTTCATGGCGAACAATTTCGATGGTGACAATTTCGCTTATGAAAAACGAATGTTTTAATGCTTTTTCCAATAGAAACAAGAGAGTTGTAATGGAATTATCTTTAAAATTGCAAAATTTGTCATAAATCATTCTAACTATGGTAATTAAATCCTTCCATTTCATGCAAAAATAAAGGATTTCGGTTTTAACCTGCAATTATATTCACCCACATGGCGTATAATTATTATTAATACAATTAATGTTACTTATACTACTATAAGAACGTTTTATATAAGTAAAAAAAAAATCATTTAAATTCCTACATAATAGAGTCATTCATATGGGAAATTAAGTTAGACTGCAGAAAAAAATATTTTATACTTTTCTTAATTAAATTTATTTACTTTAAGTTTAATCCAAGTCCATTTAATTTAAATTGGTTTATATAAGTTACATAAAAATGTTATTTAATTAAATTAAAATAAATTAGTTTAAATTAAATTACCATAAAATCTTTCATATTTGAGGCATTCATATATAGGAAATATAAATTGACAAACCAGGACATATCAGTTGGATAGATCACCTTAGTTGTAAACTACCCAAATTATTTATTTTTTTTACTTTTATTAACTTTATTTATTTTAACTTTTATTTATTCTAATTCCATTTACTCAAATTAATTTTTATTTAATTTACATAAACATTTTTAAAATATGGGTTTTAGTTTTTAATCTGTAATTGTATTGACCCATATGGCGTATAATTATTATTAATACAATTAATGTTACTTATACGACTATAAGACCCTTTTATATAAACAAAGATTACGACTCAAAAAATATATTCCTATATATTAGAGTCATCCTATATCATATGGGAAATTAATTTAGACCAAAATAGATATAAACTACGGACAAAAATATTTTATACTTAAATTTATTTATTTATTTTAAATTTAATCCAAGTCTATTTAATTTAAATAGTTTTTATATAAGTTACATAGAAAATTTTATTAAATTAAATTAAAATAAATTAGTTTAAATTAAATTACCATAAAATCTTACATATTTGAGGCATTCGTATAGGAAATTAGTATATACTAGGTCTCCAATATAAATTGACAAACCAGGACATATCAGTGGGATAGATCACATTAGTTGTAAACTACCAAAATTATTTAATTTTTAACTTTTTTATTAACTTTATTTATTTTAACTTTAATTTATTCTAATTTCATGTACTCAAAATAATTTTTATTTAATTTACATAAAATATTTAAAATTTTTAAAATATGGGATTTCGTTTTTAATCTGTAATTATATTGACCCATATGGCGTATATTTAATATTAATACAATTAATGTTACTTATACGACTATCCGCCATTTTCATGTAGCTCCGTTAGGCTTTAACTGTCAGTTAACAGAAAATTAACTGCAAATATCTTCTCTCCGGTTAACTTTAACTGAAAAATTTTCAACAGTTAAGATCCTAACTGACCAGCGTTGCCAGAATTGTTTCACCAAAAACCGCTAGATTTGCCCAAAAAAATAGCTAAAAAAAGTTAAAAAATGCTAAAAAATAGCTAGAAAAAAAGCTAAATTTTTTTGTATCAAAAGTCACATTTTTGATTGAAATTTAACAATCTTAAAGGCTTTATTTCACTTACAATGCATATTATTTTCATTTTAATTCCACTTCTGTGAGACTGTAACAATATCTAAGGCATATTAGCTCTGTTTGCGTATTCGATACATTTTGATTACTATCACAAATTTTTTACTGGAAGTCCTTCGTTTTGTGGGAGCTACCTTCCCAACACCTCTATTTTATTTACTTGTTATTTTAAAATATTAAATGATCTAAGCATGCTTTGGATTTGGTAAAAAAATGATTTGTCATTTTTTTAAATAAAATTTTAGTTTGGATTTGAAATTGTGAAAAATTCGAAATACATTACATTTCCCAGTAAAAACATTTTCCTTTTCTTCATGAGCTATCAAATTTAAATTTGGAAATTTAAGTTGCTAACGCCAACTTAAATTTCCAAATTCAGACTCGACTTCAAGTAGAAATTTTTGTATATATACGTTTTTAAAATAAAGTGTTGAAAAACATCTTCTATTTTTGAACGTTATTTTGGTTTGTGGTTAAGATGCAAAAACTCCTCACATTTAAAGACTATTTCATAAATTCTTCCTTCTTTCATGAAAACATACCCATTTTTAAGTTGAATCACTTAATTATAAAGACAAAACGACTTTATCGTCTTTTGGACAAGGAAAACAGTTTATATAAAAGAAATTCACAAATGCTATTATAACCAAAATTCGCGTTCGTATTTTAAGGAGACAACAATATTTTTTCAGTGCACAAAGCTATTCACATCTACTATTTTAATTTAGTAATATCGTAATAACTTTAGAATATTATAATAACATAAAAAGGATAAACGAGTCAAATGATAATATTCCCAATAATTTACTGACAGTTTATCTAACAAATTTGTATGGTAATAGTAGATTTAAAGTTTACGATAACTTTTATCTATATAATGAAAAAACTTTACAACAAGGTGGATTTGCTACAAAAATGCCCGCATAATGGGTGGACTCATTATTAATGTTTCAACTGAGCTTTGAAATATGTGGAAACCCTTATACTTGCAGCAAGGCTTAGATAAAAACGCCGATTTATCCATATTTCAATAGAAACATGTCGAAAATAAAAAAAGCCAAAAATAGCTAAAAGGGTCATGAAAAAAAGCCAGAAAAAAGCTAAAAGCTAAATGCATTTTTTTTCCCGCTAAACGTCTTCAAAAAAAGCCAAATCTAGCGGGAAAAAAGCTAAATTGGCAACGCTGTAACTGACGTATGAAATAAATAGGCAAAATGACAGATATCTCCACAGTACAGCTTAAAAGTTCGTTAGCTAACGTAGCACTAACGGAGTTTCATGAAAATGGGGGTATAAGAACCTTTTATATAAATAAAGATTACGACTCAAAAAAATATCATTTAAATTCCTACATATTAGAATCATCCATATGAAAAAAAAAACATTTCTCCCAAAAAAAACATTTTTTGTACTTTCCCTATTAACTTGATTTATTTTAAATTTAATTTAATTTAATTATTTTTATTTAATTCACATAAAATATTTTATTTATTTAAATTAAAAGAAATTATTTCAAATAAAATTAATTTAAACTTCCATATATTGACTTCTTCCATATAGGCAATTAATTTACCTTAGGACTCCAATGAAAATTTTCCTTTGAGAACCATCTTCTTACCAAACAAAAAACGCACCAACCATTTCAATTGCACCTTCGACATTCAATCAAATGTGATGACCAATTTTCCATCCATTCATACACTTGGGGAAACCATATAATCTGTATTTCAACCATGAATTGTTAATATCCTGAAATCATTGTCGATTACCCAAATACAAATAAAAATAAAAAAACACTGTCTATTCTATGCTCTAATAGTGTAGAAAACCCACATTTAATTCGCTATAATAAAAAGCGACGAATGGTCACAAGAAAGAGACAATTCCTAGAAATAACCATTAAATATTCAAATCAAATATTTGTTTCTATATGCTACAAGGGAACAACTCTAGGATATAGAACATTAAAGCTTTATATGCAATAGAAATACAGTTATCCGATTTTATTGCAAATAACTGAAATTGCTAATAATATTGTACATCTCGGGAAATACCTGGAGTATATAAAAGAAAATGGGTAAATTTTATTTTTTATGGCCTTTGGTAAGCACCAAAGGTTATGTATAAAGAGAATAAATGTAGAATTTGTTAGCCAAAGGTTGAGATTATATATTATTTGGTGCGAACAAAAAAACAAGCGAGAAAGTTAAGTGAATCTGAAATAACGCGATGCCATTAGACTTTACCCAACCTAATGTGGTATCACAATGGACTGAATAGTCTAAGTGAGCCTGAATCTTAATCGGGCTACCACTTTAACCTAACCTAACCTAAGCAAAGTTTGAAGGCCATGAAAGTTTTGCTGTATGTTTGGTGAGTGGTGCCAGGGAATTATCTATTATACGCTGCTCCCTCTCTCCCTTAAATCGAGACTGTCTAATGGAAGCAATCGCCCAGAAGGGCCCAACATTGCCCAAAGCTGAAAAGAAATTGCACTCCTTCATGACAACGCCAGGCCGAACATATCGATAATGACTCGACAGAACTTCCGGGAGAATGATTTGAAGGTTTGACATACTAACTATAGTTATTAAATCCTCCAATTTCATGCAAAAATAAGGGATATCTTTTTTGACTACACCTACAAGCCCATATGGCGTATAATTGTTATTAATATAATTCATATTGCTTATACGGCTATAAGAACTTTATTTGTAGTAGTGAAGATTAAGGCAAACTCAAAAGACCTTGAATATCTTCTTAATTTACTCCTTTAAAATCTAAATACAAATTATTTATACACTATATTCGAGGATATTTTATGTCTACAATAACATTTTACAACAAAAATAATGTATTTGCAAAAATTTTTAAAGCAATTTTCCCAATGATAACTATCACATAGCATAGCATAAAATAGTAATATATTTTAAATAAATATGACAAAATGAATAGCTAACAAAGTATTGCCCTATTTGTGGCTTTATTTCGATGTACTTCATATTTAATACTCTCTTTTGAAAACGGATTCTCGGAAAAACTAAATGTGATTTCCACATTGCCATCATCACGGTCACCAACAACACTGCCATATGTTACACACGTTAACGATCTATTATGAAATCCATTGGCTACAGTCAACCGGAGGATTCTAAAGGATGATTTATGATCTCATAGAGGATGAGTTCATGTGTGGATAGCTTAACTTTTTCTCCATTTCAATCAATTTGTATTTACCAATAAGTCATATGTTAGTGGTAAAAAAATACTGAAAAAATAGAGCATTCATCGTTTAAACCCAGATATAGTCAATAAAAACACACACACTCAAGCTACACACAAAATCTATGGCCTACTTTTAGGCTAGAATAAAAATAGAAAACTATGATGATAGTTCTACGAAAAAAACAAACAAACACTAAGTCTAAAATGAAAAAATAGGAGGAAGTAAAAAACGTTTCTCATAAAATGGATAAAAGGACTAATGAATGGCAACTTGTTGCATAGTTTGAAAGAACTTAAACAAATATTTTTTTTTTTCAAAACCATACAAAATATAATTTGAAATCAATTACGAAAATATAAAAATAAATTAATTGATATTTAAATGAAATTTCTTCATTTAAGGAAGAAAGTTTGATGATATTTGCTCATCTATTGATGAATCGTATTTATAGAGGGGGAATATGGAGATATACACTTAAGAGAAAAGAATAGACCGAGGGTACACAGAAAAGTTTATTTCTGACTCAATCACAAAATTATTTGATCCAATTAATTTTTTAATTGAAATGTCTTCAATTACGAAAATTATAATATCAACCACAGTTTTAATTGGACATAAAAAATTAATAGATTTCATTAATTTTTTATCGATTCAATTAAAAATTTAATTGATATTAATTGCAAAACTCAATTAATTTTTATTAGAAATGTAACTATTTTCAATCATTTTCATGACGCTCCTTTATGCCAATAATGAACGGAGCTACATGAAAATGGCCTTTGGTTTTTTTAGTGTGACTAAAAATTTATTGTGTCAATTAAATATTTAATTAAAAATTACAAAAAAATCAATCACTTTTTGTATCCTGTGCCACACTGTGGAACAGAGTATTATAAGTTAGTGCATATGTTTGCAACACCCATAAGGAGAAGAGATAGACACATGGTGTCATTGGCAATAATGCTCAGGGTGGGTCCCTGAGTCGATCTACCCATGTCCGTCTGTCCGTCCGTCTGTCTGTGAACACATTTTTGTGATCAAAGTCTAGGTCGCAGTTTAAGTCCAATCGCCTTCAAATTTGGCACAAGTTCCTGTTTTGGGTCAGAATAGAATTCTATTGATTTTGGAAGAAATCGGTTCAGATTTAGATAAAGCTCCCATATACACTTTCCCCCGATATGCACTTATACGGACGCAGAAGCCAGAGTTTTACCCTGATTTGCTTGAAATTTTTGCCCAAACATAGTCAAGTATAGTCAAGGGTACAAAATTTGATTGAAATCAGTTCAGATTTAGATATAGCTCCAATATATAGCTTTCGGGCGATTTACACTCATATGACCACAGAGGCCAATTTTTTGCTCCGATTTAGTTTAAATTTTGCACAGGGAGTAGAATTAGCATTGTAGCTATTCGTGCCAAATTTGCTTGAAATCGGTTCAGATTTAGATATATCTCCCATATATAGCTTTTGCCCGATTTACACTCATATCACCACAGAAGCCAATTTTTAACTACGATTTAGTTGAAATTTTGCACAGGGAGTAGAATTAGCATTGTTGGTATGCGTGCAAAATTTGGTTGAAATCGGTTCAGATTTAGATATAGCTCCCATATTATATATTTTTTCTGATTTCGACAAAAATGGTCAAAATACCAACATTTTCCTTGTAAAATCGCCACTGCTTAGTCGAAAAGTTGTAAAAATGACTCTAATTTTCCTAAACTTCTAATACATACATATCGAGCGATAAATCATAAATAAACTTTTGCGAAGTTTCCATTAGCATTAGCCGACTTAAATTTAGAGTCTATAGATTTTTTGTAGAAGTCTATCAAATTCTGTCCAGATCGAGTGATATTTAAATATATGTATTTGGGACAAACTGTTATATATAGCCCCCAACACATTTGACGGATATCACATCCGGTATCGACAATTTATATCTACAAAGTGGTGCAGGGTATAATATAGTCGACCCCGCCCGACTTTAGACTTTCCTTACTTGTTTAATTTAAAAAATTTTCAGCTTCAATCAACTTCTTAATTGGAAATATTTTAGTGATATTTTGTGATATTAAAGGGTGATACGGTCAAAATTTGGTCAATATAAACTTGACGTATTTCTTTCAATTTTGCATTAAAAAAAACCTGAACACCCCTCATTTTGAAGGTGTGTGTGTGTAGAATGCTGCTCCTATTTTGATTTTGGAATTCACTCTTCAGTTGTCAAAATGCCGTCAAAGCAAGAAGAGCAGAGTATCAAAGCTGGCAAAATCGCTAAAAGTTGCCAAATCAACCGTTACAAATGTAATTAAAGTGTTTGGGGAACGTTTGTCGACAGCCAGGAAGTCTGGATCGGGAGAAATCGAAAACCGGAAGCCGCTGAGACGACAAAGAGAGTTGCCGGTAGTTTCAAGCGAAACCCTAACCTCTCTCTCCGAGATGCCGCAAATAAGCTGGGTGTATCGTCTACAACCGTGCATCCAGCCAAAAAACGAGCCGGACTATCGACTTACAAGAAGGTAGTGACTCCAAATAGCGATGATAAACAAAATACGACGGCCAAAGCGCGATCCCGGAGGCTGTACACGACGATGCTGACGAAGTTTGACTGTGTGGTAATGGACGACGAAACCTACGTCAAAGCCGACTACAAGCAGCTTCCGGGACAGGAGTTTTATACGGCAAAAGGAAGGGGAAAGGTAGCAGATATTTTCAAGCACATAAAACTGTCAAAGTTCGCAAAGAAATATCTGGTTTGGCAAGCCATCTGTACCTGTGGCTTTAAAAGCAGCATTTTCATAGCTTCCGGGACTGTCAACCAAGAAATTTACGTGAAAGAGTGATTGAATAAACGTCTGCTGCCTTTCCTGAAGAAACACGGTTGTTCCGTATTGTTTTGGCCGGATTTGGCATCTTGCCATTACGGTAAAAAGGCCATGGAGTGGTACGCCGCCAACAACGTGCAGGTGGTTCCCAAGGACAAGAACCCTCCCAACACGCCAGAGCTCCGCCCAATTGAGAAATACTGGGCTATTGTCAAGCGGAACCTAAAGAAGACCAAAAAACTGCTAAGGACGAGCAGCAGTTCAAGGCAAACTGGCTTTCTGCGGCGAAGAAGGTGGACAAGGTGACTGTACAAAATCTGATGGCAGGTGTCAAGCGAGAGGCCCAGCAATTCGGATTTGGAAAAGCGAAAGCCTAACTGAATATTTTTCCTGAATTTTATACTAATTTAACTTGAAAAAGAAATTTAATTTGATTGTTTAAATAAACGATTTCACCGATTTACACGCGTTTTCCCTTGACCAAATTTTGACCGTATCACCCTTTAACATGCATAGTCACTATGTGGATTCTACTCCCTGGGCAAAATCTTACGTAAATCGGATAGGAATTTTGACCTCTGTGGTCATATGACGTAAAATTGGGCGAAAGATATATAAGGGAGCTATATCTAAATCTAAACCGATTTCAATCAAAATTGGCATACATACTAGAGGTGTGCACGTTAGTAATATTTTACTCACGCTCACGCACACTCACGACGGAAAAATCTTACTCACGCACACTCACGCACGAAAAATTTTCGAGCCGCTCACGCTCACGAACACTCACGAATGAATTTATTTTAAAAAATCACGCTCACGCACACTCACGATAGAAAAATTTTACCCACGCACACTCACGCACGAAAAAATTTGGAGGCATTCACGCTCACGCACACTCACGAAAGAAAATTTTTGCTCACGCACGCTCACGCACGAAAAATATTCGAGCCGCTCACACTCACGCACACTCACGAATGGATTTATTTAAAAAATCACGCTCACGCACACTCGCGAAAGAAATTTTTTGCTCACGCACACTCACGCACGAAAAAACTTCAAGGCGCTCACGCACACTCACGAAGGAATTTATTTTCCAAAACTCACGCACGAAAATTGTTCTTGACGCTCACAGTCGCGAAAGAGAATTGTTACAAATGCACGAAAAATGTTGTGAGGAATTTACGCACATTCACGACTGTAGAAATGCTAATTTGACGTGAAATAATATATAATACCCAGCAAAAACTAGGCAACCACATCTCATTAGAATTGGCATTACCAGGAGTAAAGCTGTCATTACACGTTGCATTACATTACGGTGAGTTATAATGACTTACTTGTAATGACAAAAATAAATATTTCTCGGTAATTTTCGAATTATTATTCTCAAATGTTAAGGCAGTTGGCTTAATAAAATAGAATTGAAAGGTTGAATACTTCTTAGTACGAATGAACTAAAATATTTTTCTATGCTAACTTAATGGAAATTAAAATACATATATAGCGATCGACTCAGAATCACCTCCTGAGTTGATCTAGCCCTTGGTGTCCGTCCGTCCATGTATTTGTTGTTCGCAGGATTCCGGTCGCAATTATTAACCGATTTTGAATAAATTTGGTATGTGGCGCTTTATTGGCTCAAGGACGAACGCTATTGAATTTAGCTATAGCTCCCATATATATGTATCGCCCGATTTCGATAAATGGGGTCAGATTGCGCTCATTTACTAACCGATCGGCGTCAAATTTGTCACAATGTAATCCACTGACTGCAAAATATCATCCAAATCGGTGCAGATTTGGATATAGCTGTCATATATATGTAGCGCCCAATTTTCAAAATTTGCCCCTTATAACCTTATTTTTTACCATTGTGGCCTCATTTATTAACCGATATTACTCAAATTTAGCACAAGGTAATCTCCTGTAATATCAACAAAACCTGCAAAATATAATCCAAATCGGGTCATATTTAGATATAGCTCTTATATATATTTTTCGCCCGTTTTTGAAAAATGTACCCCTTGTAACTTTATTTCTTACCATATTAGCATTATCTAATACCCGATCTTACTCTAATTTAGCACAAGGCAAACCTCTGTAGTATCAACCAATATATGGATATAGCTCCCATATATAATCTACCAATTTTTTATGGTACACTTTTTCGACAATATTTCTCACTTTCGTTAGAAAAAAAAAAAACAAAGCAATATTTTATAAAAGGTTTTATTGTTTTAGGAACGGCACTATACTCGGTTTTTGCACCGAAAACCAGCGCTTCAACATTACTTTTTTAATCAATTAATTTTAAATGAAAAACTATTGCACAATCCGTACATTGGAAGGTTTAGTGTGACCAAAGTTGTGAGTGTGACCAATGTCGTGAGCGTGATTAAAATCGTGAGCGTGACTGACATCGTGAGTGCGATTGACATCGTGAGCGTGATTCAAATCGAGAGCGTGATTCAACTCGTGAGCGTGATTCAAATCGTGAGCGTGATACAATCGTGAGCGTGATTCAAATCGTGAGGGTGATTAAAATCGTGAGCGTGATTTAAATCGTGAGCGTGATTAAAGTAGTTATCGTGATTCAAATTAGAGGTGTGCACGTGAGTAATATTTTACTCACGCTCACGCACACTCACGACGGAAAAATCTTACTCACGCACACTCACGCACGAAAAATTTTCGAGTCGCTCACGCTCACGAACACTCACGAATGAATTTATTTTAAAAAATCACGCTCACGCACACTCACGATAGAAAAATTTTACTCACGCACACTCACGCACGAAAAAATTTGGAGGCATTCACGCTCACGCACACTCACGAAAGAAAATTTTTGCTCACGCACGAAAAATATTCGAGCCGCTCACACTCACGCACACTCACGAATGGATTTACTTTAAAAAATCACGCTCACGCACACTCACGAAAGAAATTTTTTGCTCACGCACACTCACGCACGAAAAAATTTCAAGGCGCTCACGCACACTCACGAAGGAATTTATTTTCCAAAACTCACGCACGAAAATTGTTCTTGACGCTCACACTCGCGATAGAGAATTGTTACAAAAGCACGAAAAATTTTGTGAGGAATTCACGACTGTAGAAATGCTAATTTGACGTGAAATAATATATATATATATACCCAGCAAAAACTAGGCAACCACATCTCATTAGAATTGGCATTACCAGGAGTAAAGCTGTCATTACACGTTGCATTACATTGCGGTAAGTTATAATGACTTACTTGTAATGACAAAAATAAATATTTCTCGGTAATTTTCGAATTGTTATTCTCAAATGTTAAGGCAGTTGGCTTAATAAAATAGAATTGAAAGGTTGAATACTTCTTAGTACGAATGAACTAAAATATTTTTCTATGCTAACTTAATGGAAACTAAAATACATATATACCGATCGACTCAGAATCACCTCCTGAGTTGATCTAGCCCTTGGAGTCCGTCCGTCCATGTATTTGTTGTTCGCAGGATTCCGGTCGCAATTATTAACCGATTTTGATTAAATTTGGTATGTGGCGCTTTATTGGCTCAAGGACGAACGCTATTTAATTTAGATATAGCTCTCATATATATGTATCGCCCGTTTTCGATAAATGGGGCCAGATTGCGCTCATTTACTAACCGATCGGCGTCAAATTTGTCACAATGTAATCCACTGACTGCAAAATATCATCCAAATCGGTGCAGATTTGGATATAGCTGCCATATATATGTAGCGCCCAATTTTCAAAATTTGTCCCTTATAACCTTATTTTTTACCATTGTGGCCTCATTTATTAACCGATCTTACTCAAATTTAGCACAAGGTAATCTCCTGTAATATCAACAAAACCTGCAAAATATAATCCAAATCGGGTCATATTAAGTTATAGCTCTTATATATATTTTTCGCCCGTTTTTGAAAAATGTACCCCTTGTAACCTTATTTCTTACCATAGTAGCCTTATCTAATACCCGATCTTACTCTAATTTAGCACAAGGCAACCCTCTGTGGTATCAACCAATACATGGATATAGCTCCCATATAAATGCATCGATCGATTTTTCCACATTTGACCATAATACTCTTATTTATTAACCTATATTACTCAAATTTTAAATAAACATGTATTAGCCGATCGTATTTAGACTTGTATGTAGCTATTACATAAATCTATTACCACATTTTCAGAAATTTGAATTTATTACCGACACTAATTGAGCGATTTCCAGTTTTTTTAATAAAGGACTCAATATTAGTAGCATACTAACTCTGTAGGTTCAGAATCAATTATATGTTAATATCAGAAATTTCTGTTCAGATTGTGATAAAACACCCATGTACCCAGTAATGTTATTAAATATGGAAATGTGGTTTCCCCCAAACCTATATCATTGATACCCTACAAACACTGTTCACTAATTCAGTAGGGGTGATTTAGGGTATGATATATTCGGCCCCGCCCGACTTTCTACTTTACTCGTTAATTCGAATTTTATTTAATCTACAATTTTTTTATGGTACACTTTTTCGACAATATTTCTCACTTTCGTTAAAAAAAAAAAAAAAAAGAAAAACAAAGCAATATTTTATAAAAGGTTTTATTGTTTAAGGAACGGCACTATACTCGGTTTTTGCGCCGAAAACCAGCGCTTCAACATTACTTTTTTTAATCAATTAATTTTAAATGAAAAACTATTGCACAATCCGTACATTGGAAGGTTTAGTGTGACCAAATTTGTGAGTGTGACCAATGTCGTGAGCGTGATTAAAATCGTGAGCGTGACTGACATCGTGAGTGCGATTGACATCGTGAGTGTGATTCAAATCGAGAGCGTGATTCACCTCGTGAGCGTGATTCAAATCGTGAGCGTGATACAAGTCGTGAGCGTGATTCAAATCGTGAGCGTGATTCAAATCGTGAGCGTGATTCAAATCGTGAGCGTGATTAAAATCGTGAGCGTGATTTAAATCGTGAGCGTGATTAAAGTAGTTATCGTGATTCAAATCGTGAGCGTGATTTTGTTTTCGCGAGTGTAATTATCAAACATTTTTACTCACGCACATTCACGAAGAATTTTTTTCGTGACTCACGCACGAAAACTTTCAGCTTGATCACGCTCACGAGATTGACTCCATCGTGACTCACGGCTCACGCGTGAGTCACGAAAATTTTCGTGAGTCACGAAAATTTCGTGTCACGTGCACACCTCTAATACATACCCAGAACCTTAATTCTACTCCCTGTGCAAAGTTAAAACTAAATCGTAGTAAAACTTTGGTCCCTGTGGTTATATGAGAATAAATCTGGGGAAAAATATATATGGGAGCTATATCTAAATCTGAACCGATTTTAATCAAATTTGGCATACTTTACTATAGTGCTAACTGTTCTCCTTGTGTAAAATTTTAAGGAAATTAGTTTAAAACTTTGGCTTCTGGGGCCATGTAAGTGCATATCGGGAGAAAGATATATATGGTAGCCATATCTAAATCTGAACCGATTTCTTCCAAAATCAATAGGGTTCTATTCTGACCCAAAAAAAACATACTTGTGCAAAATTTGAAGTCGATTGAACTTAGACTTTGTTCACAGACAGACCAACGGACATGGCTAGATCGACTCAGGAACCCTCCCTGAGCATTATTGACAAAGACCCTTTAGATAGTTTTTCTCACTTCGAATAATTTATGAAATTGCTAATGGTTGTATAAATATTGTTGACATGTAAAAATAAAAAAAAAATATATAGTTGCAAAAATATGATTCCTGCTTAGCCTGCTAATGGAAATCCATGGGCATTAATAAATATATTATTCTTTTAAAAAAGTAAATATAAAAAATTAAAAAAAAAATAATAATAATTTTATTTTTGCCCAAAAAACTTTGGCTTTTCCTCTGCTTAGAGATTATGGTAAACGCATGGTTTTAAGCTGAAATCAAAACAATAATAATTAAACATTTTTATATCAAACTATTTTTGTTAAATGTGGTTATTTTTTTAATATTGAAAAAGAGAAAATCAATTTTGGTTAAATATTTTCTTTTAGTTACTTCATATCAATATAATAATAATTAAAACATTTTTTGTCTACTATGTTGTGAAATCAAATTGTCAATATTAGTGAGCTTACGCACTGAAAGGTGTAATAACAAAAATTAAATGTCATAAAATCAAAATCGTTTAATGAACTTTTGAGGTGTTTTTTTTTTGATACATATCATGACACATTTCGAGAAAGACCAAATAAATAAAATATGTAGCATATTTTTAGGGTGTATATAAAAAATCATAATTGATCTATCCTTTAAAAAATAAAGCTCAAATGGAAAAGCCATATCAATAAATATATAATGTTCTTCACATTACGAATTCTATTAATTTGTGATATTTATATGTGTAATAACCAATTTTATTGTGAATATATTACTCGTATTATAACAATATGTTAAGGTAAAGCGAATTATGAGCATAGTCACATTACACAAAAGAGCCATTAATTTATTTATAATGTTATAATGTAGTTAAATTATTAAAAAGTCTATTATTATTAAACAATTAAAGATCAAAGGAAATTATTGGTATGGTTTTTAAACTGATATCTGATTCTCATATGGACAAATTATTAAATTATTAAAAAGTCTATTATTATTAAACAATTAAAGATCAAAGGAAATTATTGGTGTGGTTTTTAAACTGATATCTGATTCTCATATCGACAAATTTAAAAGATTAAAAAAATTAAGTCAAAGAGATTCGAACATATTTAAATCAACCAGCAAATACTTGTTTAAAATTAAATTGATTTCGCTCTTTGTAAATCCACTACAATTTTCCGTTTATATGGCACTGTGTATGCTAACAGTCAACTATTGATTTTGTGCTTTTATTTTTTGTTTGGATTTGTTTTTTTTTTTTTTATTTCACTTTGACTCAACTTTAATTTGCATGCAATTCGATACTCCAACATAAAAAAGACGACATTTGTACTATGGGGGATTTCAAATTGGTTCCTTGTCTTTGCTATTGACATGCTTTAACCACCCCAGAAAATGAATGTTGTCTAGTCCAAACAACATTCGTAATCAAGCAAGTGTAGTATTTCCTAAAAATATTTCAACATATTTCTATACGATGACATTTATTTAAAATATTTTGTAGTCCTATTTAAAGTTTTAAAAACTATTTTATAAAAATTTTGTTTATATTAAAATAAAAAATGGAAGAAAAAAAAACACTTTTGAATATTAATTCGTTTTTTATTTTGTTCCATGAAAAAACTAACCAAAATTATGGTTTCATAAAATTATATTTCTATTTGAAACTATTTTATTACTATTTAGTCCCTATAAAGACCAATTATATAAAAAAATATTTTTTTGGCAAGTTTTGTCAAAAATTTAGTTCAAAATAAAATTGTATAGGCACAATTTAATTATTGGAATTTTTACTTTTTTTATAAAAATTGTATTTATATTAAAAATTTTTGAAAAAAAAATATTTTGCGTAATATTACTCTGTTTTTTGACCATACTAAGCCATATAAAAATATATTTTCAAAAATTATATTTTACGTAAAAACTTTAATTGGAAATATTTATTTTTATATAATGAGATGTTGATTGGAATATTTGGTATTTTAATTAAAAACATAAACATTTTTATTGATTCTTACCTACATTTTTTGCCTATCTTATATAAATTTTATTTATATAGTATTTTTTAAAAATATTTTCCGTAGAAAATTTTTAATATTTGTTATATTTATAGAAAACTACACAAAATATACTTCCACAAAATTATATATTTATTTAAAATGTTTAATTTAATGTTTGAAAAACATTTTCCGTGCCCCTTTTTAATATTTCTACTTCTTTTTGATTCCTACAAAACTATAAACAATTAAATTTCAAAAAAATTATTAAAATTAAAATTTGAAAGATTTTTTTTATTTAATGGCACGTTGATTGGAATATTTGGCATTTTAATTAAAATGACATTATTTTTTTTATTGATAAGTTAATAGAGCCAGTTAATTATTATTATTATATTTTTCATTTTCAGTTGGAAATATTATGGTGGTATTTATAACTGTTTTTATACAGATCGATTGTATAAAAAAATATTTATTTACAAAGTTTTTTTCAACAGCTCATTTAAAATAAAATTGTATATGGCAATATGGTCAAAATTGAATTATTTTTTTTTTAATTTTTTATTGAGACCTACCTACATTTTATTACCTATTTTATACAAATTTTATTTACATTAAAATTTTTTTTTAAATATTCTCCGTAAACCATTTTTAATATTTACTCTTGTTTTTAATCCCTACAGAAATATATTTCCAAAAAATTATATTTTTACTTAAAAATATTAATTTTTGTTTTTTGATTGATTGGAATATTTGGTATTTTAATTAAAAACGTAAAAATTTTGAATCAAATGTTATGTTAAGAGAGTCAGTTAATTTTAATTATATTTTTCACTTTCACTTTTAATTGGAAATATTTTGGTGGTATTTATATTTTTTTATATAGACCGATTGTATAAAAAAAATATTTCTTTGCAAAGTTTTTTCAACAGTTCATTTAAAATAAAATTGTATAGATAATATGGTCAAAATTTAATTATTGATTTTTTTACTTTTTTATTAAGTCCTACCTACATTTTTATTGCCTATATTATACACATTTTATTTATAATAAAAAATACTAACCGTAGGCAATTTTTAATTTGTATACTGGACCATAGAAAACTACACAAAAACGTATTTTCAAAAAAAAATATTAAATATTTTTTTAAAAATTTTAATAAAATTTTTGAAAAATATTTTCCGTAGACAATTTTTACATTTATTCTTCCTTTTTATTCCTACGAAACTAAACAGAAATATATTTAAAAAAAATTATATTTTTAATTAATAATTTTAATTGGAAATATTTTTATTTTTTATTTAATGCTGTAAAAACGTAAACAAATTTCAATCATATTTTAAATAATTTTATTTTTTTAATTTGATTGAAAAGTTTATAGAGTAAGTTAATTTTTATTATTTTCTTTTTTTAGTTTCAGTTTAATTGGAAATATATAGTTTTTGTTTTGATTCTGTGTAGCTATAGCCATTATATAGACTGATTGTATAAAAAAAACGTTATTTCTTTTGAAAGTTTGGAAAAAAGTTTATTTCCAAATAAAATAGTATAGACTATTTGTTCATAATTTAATTTTTTTTAAATTTGTTCACACTTGTTATTCCAAACACAAACGTTTGTTTTTAATTTCCATAGAAAATGTATCACAATTTTAGAATATTTTTATTTATTAAAAAATTAAAAAAATTTATGATATTAAATGAGGGAAGTACTAACAACAAAAGTTTTCGGCCTATAGCCATTTTTATGTGAATTTTATTTCTATAGAAAATCTAGCAACACTCTATACACCCAGAGAAGGAATATGATCACCTCAAACATGTTTTAAGAGCAAAATGTTATTTTTGGGTGGTGACCATGTAACATGGTGTTCGCAACCATGTTATTTTCTCGGAAATCATCACATTTTGCTCTTAAAACATGTTTGAGGCGATCATATTCCTTCTCTGCGTGTACCAACAAAAATGTGCTCAAATATTGCAGTTTATGGTGAATTTAAGTTTAAATGTATGTTGGGTTTTTCAGTTCTTTATTGGCTCCATATGTAGGTGTTTTCATATCGATTTACATACAATGACAAATTTTAAACAAATAAACAAAACCAATTCTACTCATCCCCCATTTTCACCACAACTCAACTCCCTCTCTGAGAGACTACCTTATAGTGTGGAAACATGTTTTCGTGAGCGATTATGTTTAAATATGAGTTACTCGTTGGCTAACATGATGATTAAAAGGTGAATGTTCGTAAGTCATGCAACAGTCATCCAGTCGTCGTCAATTTGTCGTTCGCTGACCAGTCACTCAATGGGATTTCAATGGCCCCTAAAAGTATGCAAGTGAACAGTGCATTTCCGCAATTGTTAAACCCCCATACAAGAGTATCTACTCACCATGCAATACCATGTTGTACAAAATTGTTATAAACCACCACCATTGTTACAATTATCAACATGGAAAGAGTCTTTGGCTAAGTTACAAGTTACAAATAAACGTGTATGGGTGTGTGTGTGTATTGCAAAATTTAACAATGTGAGTTTCATGTCATGAATACTTCTTGGGTTGGATAAAAGAGCTTTTCTTTGTTACCCTTTAACATAATATGTAATCAAATTAAAATTTCATTAAAAAGAAACTAAATTGTCATGTAAACTTTTGACGGATTTGAATTTCAATGGTAAATGTGGAAATTCAGGTATATAAGATACAAAAAAAAATCACTTGAATCTAAACCGAATAACATTTTTTAATCAACGCTTTGGTTATTGAGTATGGCAAATTGCAATTGCAAAAATTTGCAGTAAATTTCCAAAAAGGAAGAATCTATTTTCAAGTTTTGTATTTGAAAAATAAATATATTTAAAAAAAATGTAATAAATATTGGGTAGTCGATGCTTTGGCTACTAGACAAAATTATCCATAAAAATATAATTGTGACCATAATTTTTTCTATAAAAATATAATTTTTTCGAATTTTTTATAAAAACAAATTCTGAAAAAAAAATATGCTTACATGTTTCACTCTCTCGCTTCAGACAATACCCATATGTAGAAGTGCTAGTCCATTGATTAGCAAAAACAAAAAACCAATTTAAGATCCTCTTTACCGTTTTTTTTTTTTTTTGTTAGAGTATCCGATTAAATGCAAATGAAAGTCAAGTATAAAATAAAATTAAATAGGAAACTGAAAATGAAAATGAAAATAGCAAATCAATAACTATTCTTTTAGCCATATAAGCTGGCTATTTAGTATTTACACTATATATGTAAAATGAAAATATAAAAAAAATGATTTTCGAAAGGCAAACCAGTTGCAATGAAATTTAATTTTATTTAAAATTATTGTCCACGCTCCATGGCAAATATGCTAAATATTGATTCGACTGATTTTATATCGCTTCAGTTTAATACAAAATTAAAACGTTTCTTTCTCAGGTGTCTGATTTTATTGACCACTCTGAGGTTCACATTTCATAATCCAGAGTTATTTCCCTTGAATACAATGGTTTATGGAATATAAATTTATAAATGTTGGAGCTTTATGAAATATTGTCATGAATTTAATTGCTCTGCTGTGACATGTTTTTCGAGAACATAATTCATTTTACTGAATATTCATAATAAAGTTTTTATTTACAAAAAATTATTATCAATAAATAATTCATATAAATTAATAAAAAAGCAGAAAAAGTGTAATATGATTTCCACTATGGTATTTCTATTTAAATTTTTAGTCAAAGAATTTGTGAGGAATAAAACTATCAATTTTGTATGAATCCCAAATATATGCTTTGTATTTGGTCGTATAATTTACCATAAAGTATGCAATGAAATTTTATATAAAATAATGTAATTAACATTCCGAATGTTTTTATACCCTCCACCATAGGATGGGGGTTTATTAACTTTGCCATTCCATTTGTAACACATCGAAATATTGTTCTAAGACCCCATAAAGTATATATATTCTGTGTCATGATGAAATTCTGAGTCGATCTAAGCATGTCCGTCCGTCCGTCTGTTGAAATCACTTTCGAACAAAGGAAGCTATCAACTTGAAACTTAGCATAAATATTTGTTATTGATATAGGATAGATGGTATTGCAAATGGGCCATATTGCACAGGTTTTACGTATAGCCCCCATATAAACCGATCCCCAGATTTGGCTTGTGGAGCCTCTAAAGAACCAAATTTTATCCGATCCGGCTGATATTTGGTACATGGTGTTGGTATATGTTCTCTAATGAACACGCAAAAATTGGTCCACATCGGTCCATAATTATATATAGCCCCCATATAAACCGATCCCCAGATTTGTCTTGCGGAGCCTCTTGGAAGAGAAAAATTCATCAGATTCGGTTGAAATTTGGTACGTGGTGTTAGTATATGGTTTTTAATAACCATGCACAAATTGGTCTATATCGGTATATAGTTATATATAGCCGATCCCCAATCACACAAAAATTGGTCCATATCGCCAAAAATAATCTACCAAAATTTTTAGAAAATTTTGTCACAATTTTACTTCTATAAACAATTTTGTTAATATTTTATTTCTGTAGACAACTGTATTAAAATTTTATTTTTATAGACAATTTTGTCAAATTTTATTTCTATTGAAAATTTTGTCAAAATTTTACTTCTATAGAAATTTTTTTCAAAATTTTATTTCAACAGAATATTTTGTCAAAATTATTTTTCTATAGACCATTTTGTCAAAATTTTATTTCTATTGAAAATTTGGCAACATTTTATTTCTATAGAAAATTTTGTCACAATTTTACTTCTATAGACAATTTTGTCAAAATTGTATTTCAGTAGAAAATTTTGCCGAAATTTTATTTCTATAAAAAATTTTTTCAAAATTTTATTTCTATAGAAAATTTTTTCAAAAGTTTTTTCAGTAGAAAATTTTGTCAAAAGTTTTTTCAGTAGAAAATTTTGTCAAAATTTTATTTCAGTAGAAAATGTTGTCAAAGTTTTATTGCAATAGACAATTTTGTCAAAATTTTATTTTAGTAGAAAATTTTGTCAAAATTTTATTTCAGTAGAGAATGTTGTCAAAATTTTATTTCAGTAGAAAATTTTGTCAAAATTTTATTTCAGTAGAAAATTTTGTCAAAATTTTTTTCAGTAGAAAATTTTGTCAAAATTTTATTTCAGTAGAAAATTTTGTCAAAATTGTATTTCAGTAGAGAATGTTGTCAAAATTGTATTTCAGTAGAAAATTTTGTCAAAATTTTATTTTTATAGATAATTTTGTCAAAATTTTATTTTTATAGATAAATTTGTCAAAATTTTATTTCTATAGAAAATTTTGTCAAAATTTTGTTTCAGTAGACAATTTTGTCAAAATTTTATTTCTATAGAAAACTTTGTCAAAATTTTATTTCTATAGAAAATTTTGTCAAAATTTTATTTCTATAGAAAATTTTGTCAAAATTTTATTTCAGTAGAGAATGTTGTCAAAATTTTATTTCAGTAGAAAATTTTGTCAAAATTTTATTTCAGTAGAAAATTTTGTCAAAATTGTATTTCAGTAGAAAATTTTGTCAAAATTTTATTTCAGTAGAAAATTTTGTCAAAATTTTATTTCAGTAGAGACTGTTGTCAAAATGTTATTTCAGAGAACATTTTGCCAAATTGCATTTCAGTAGAGAATGTTGTAAAAATTTTATTTCAGTAGAAAATTTTGTCAAAATTGTATTTCAGTAGAAAATTTTGTCAAAATTTTATTTCTATAAAAAATTTTGTCAAAATTTTATTTTTATAGATAATTTTGTCAAAATTTTATTTCTATAGAAAATATTATCAAAATTTTGTTTCAGTAGAAAATGTTGTCAAAAGTTTATTTCAGTAGACAATTTTGTCAAAATTTTAGTTTAGTAGAAAATTTTGTAAAAATTTTATTTCAGTAGAGAATGTTGTCAAAATTTTATTTCAGTAGAAAATTTTGTCAAAATTGTATATCAGTAGAAAATTTTGTCAAAATTTTGTTTCAGTAGAAAATGTTGTCAATAGTTTATTTCAGTAGAAAATTTTGTCAAAATTTTATTTTAGTAGAAAATTTTGTCAAAATTTTATTTCAGTAGAGAATGTTGTCAAAATGTTATTTCAGTAGAGAATGTTGTCAAAATGTTATTTCAGTAGAAAATTTTGTCAAAATTTTATTTTTATAGATCATTTTGTCAAAAGTTTATTTCTATAGAAAATTTTGTTTCAATAGACAATTTTGTCAAAATTTTATTTCTATAGAAAATTTTGTCAAAACTATATTTCATTAGACAATTTTGTCAAAATTTTATTTCAGTAGAAAATTTTGTCGAAATTTTATTTCAGTAGAGACTGTTGTCAAAATTTTATTTCAGAGAACATTTTGCCAAATTGTATTTCAGTAGAGAATGTTGTAAAAATTTCATTTCAGTAGAAAATTTTGTCAAAATTGTATTTCAGTAGAAAATTTTGTCAAAATTTTATTTCTATAAAAATTTTTGTCAAAATTTTATTTTTATAGATAATTTTGTCAAAATTTTATTTCTATAGAAAATTTTGTCAAAATTTTGTTTCAGTAGAAAATGTTGTCAAATGTTTATTTCAGTAGACAATTTTGTCAAAATTTTAGTTTAGTAGAAAATTTTGTAAAAATTTTATTTCAGTAGAGAATGTTGTCAAAATTTTATTTCAGTAGAAAATTTTGTCAAAATTGTATATCAGTAGAAAATTTTGTCAAAATTTTGTTTCAGTAGAAAATGTTGTCAATAGTTTATTTCAGTAGACAATGTTGTCAAAATTTTATTTTAGTAGAAAATGTTGTCAACATTTTATTTCAGTAGAGAATGTTGTCAAAATTTTATTTCAGTAGAAAATTTTGTCAAAATTGTATATCAGTAGAAAATTTTGTCAAAATTTTATTTCTATAAAAAATTTTGTCAAAATTTTATTTTTATAGATCATTTTGTCAAAATTTTATTTCTATAGAAAATTTTGTCAAAATTTTGTTTCAGTAGACAATTTTGTCAAAATTTTATTTCTTTAGAAAATTTTGTCAAAATTTTATTTCATTAGAAAATTTTTTCGAAATTTTATTTCTATAGAAAATTTTGTCAAAATTTTATTTTTATACATAATTTTGTCAAAATTTTATTTCTATAGAAAATTTTGTCAAAATTTTATTTTTATAGATAAATTTGTCAAAATTTTATTTCAGTAGACAATTTTGTCAACATTTTATTTTAGTAGAAAATTTTGTCAAAATTTTATTTTTATAGAAAATTTTGTCAAACTGAATTATATACAAAAATGGACTAACTTACAATTTAGAAGACGATGTAAAGAAGTTTTAAGATACCTTGCCATCGGCAAGTGTTACCGCAACCCAAGTAATTCGATTGTGGATGACAATCTTTTTTTAGTAGAAGTTTCTGCGCAATCCATGGTGGAAGGTGCATAAGATTCGGCTTGGCCGAACTTACGGCCGTATATACTTTTTGTTTTTTTAATGGTATTTAATTATTGTGATTTTTAACATTTAGCTTGATATTTTTACTAAAATAAATGCTATAGTCTCCCAAAAATATGCAATGAAAAAGTTCATTTACATATTTCTCTTAACCTTGCTAAGGGAAAACATTAACCTGTAGCCGATTTTTATATTATTATATTTTATATATTAGTATATACAAATAATAATGTTAAGTATGTCTGTGAAAGCAAAAAGGTCCATATCTCTAAGATAAAATCGTGTTGTAAATATATTTTAAAACCACCGTGGTGCAATATTAACATAACTGAATACCTCTTTTAAAAATGTAATACGATTTAGCGATCAAAATAATTGAATTAATTTTAAATGAATTAATTCAAACCTCAATTAATTTTTTTTAAACAAGTATACTTTTTATTTAATTCGGTGATTGTCACTATCATTTTTGCGATTGAAGCAATTTCAATTAAAAAATAATTAATAAATGGATCAATTAATTTCGTGATTGAACCAGAAAAAAAGTTTTATTTTGTGCACCTTACAATCGCCCAAAAGTATGCAACGATTTTAAATTTATTTATTTTAATTTCAATAACATACTTCTCTTCATCTTATTTTTTATAGTATTATATTTTAAATATTATTATAAATTTTTTTAAATATATTTGAGAGGCACCGTGGTGCGATGGTAACATGCCTTGTCGTGGATTCCATCGCATTAGGGATGTGATAGGTGTCTTAAGAAATATTAACGAGCATATAGCACTTTTTCTTTGCCTATTTTCAGGATTGCCTGATAATATGCAAATAAAATTTTCTAGTAGGCTACTGCCACGAACACTCAATTTAAAGGAATTTAATTCGAATGAATTAAATTTTGCATTCAGTTCATATTTTTCCTTCATAAAAATATATGCCACTTTTTCAAAATTTCTGTGCAATCTTTTATTACAAATATTGTGCCACTTTAAAAAAATCTCCATGGTAAGTTTGTAATAAGTTGGAGAACATTAGTTGATATTTTCGAAACAGGGGGAATCCCCTCAAAAATTAAGCACCAAGGCTTTTATACTAATCTCTAACGAAAACTTAATCAATCCTTTTGCGTTATGAAACATTTCCCGTATCTAATCACTAATACTTCAACTAATTCACTTTACCAACTCCCAAAGCCCTATTTCTGCATTGCTAATTTATCACGAAATATTTCATTCAATCTCAATTTCTATTTATGTTTCACCAAATTGATTTGACTTTTTAACGCCTTGACAAAACTTTCGAAAAGATTAATCAAAATAATCTCTTCAACTTAATAGAAAAGTTCTGGGGTCAAAAACAATCACGTAAAGAAGGAATACAAGCTAGGCATAAAATACGATATTAAATGAAATTCTTTTACTCAAGAAGCTAAAAACAAAAAAAAAACATTTAAAAGTTTCCCTTGCAACTTTGTGGGCGTTTTTAGGAGCCAACAAAAAAAAAAAGAAATATAATTTAAAACAAAAAAAACTAGGAAATGAAAGAAGTTTTTTCCTTTAGTATCTTGTTAAAAATTAACTCTAGGGCAAATCTAAATTTTGAAGAGGGAAAGTAAAAACTCCTAGGCAAAATAAGAAAACTATTTAAAGAAAACACAGGACAAGAGCAAACCCCCACACAAATACACCCCCACCATATTTCTCAAAACCATTTCACTCTTTCGTTTGAGGGCATTTTGCACAGGAATGTTTGAATACAAATGACAAATGAAATGACGAGACTCCATCGTCTATCCTTTGTTGAAGGCGATGACAAAAGCTTACTATCTCTGCACTACCGTCACAGTCAGCCCAAATGTATACCACAAACTTGTTCGTGGTATCAAACAAAAAAAACAGCGCCTAAATTCATGCTCTACACAAAGCGATAAGAAAAAGCAACAGTTAAAAGAGCTAGTGATATTTACACAAGTAGTAGTAGTACTACTCACTCAAATTGATGCCAACAGGCATATATAGTTATAATGAAACCACAGCATGGTTGCCACAAACAATATCAAGGGTAAGACAACTTTTATTTAAATGGTGGATGGCATATTATTTGGCGAAAGAAAAAGTTTGCCTTATTAATTTTTTCTTTAGCAAATTTTTCGATGAAATATTTTCTATAGAAAATTCTTCGGTGAAATATTTTCAGTTGAAAATTTTTTCGGTGTATTATTTTCTATAGAAAATTATTCGGTGAAGTATTTTCTATAGAAAATTTTTTGGTGAAATATTTTCTATAGAAAATTTTTTGGTGAAATATTTTCTATAGAAAATTTTTTGGTGAAATATTATCTATAGAAAATTTTAGGTGATATATTTTCTATAAAAAAATTTTCGATGAATTATTTTCTGTAGAAAATTTTTAGGAGTATTATTTTCTATAGAAAATTTTTCGGTGAAATTTTTTGTATAGAAAATTTTTTGGTGAAATAATTTTTATAGAAAACTTTTCGGTGAAAATATTTTCTATAGAAAATTTTTCGATGAATTATTTTCAATAGAAAATTTTCGGTGAAATATTTTCTATAGTAAATTTTTCGGTGTATTATTTTCTATAGAAAAATTTTCTGTGAAATATTTTCTTTAGAACATTTTTGGGTGAAATATTATCAGTAGGAAAATTTCGATGAATTATATATAGAAAATGTTCGGTGGTATGTTTTCTATAGAAAATTTTCGATGAATTTTATTCAATATTTTCTATGAAATATTTTCTATAGAATATATTTTTATAGAAAAATTTTATTTTATTTTTATTCTATATATTTCGGTGATATATTTTCTATAGAAAATTTTCGGTGAATATTTCACCGAAAAATTTTCTGTGAAATTTTTTCTATTTCGATGAATTATTTTCACCGAAAATTTTCTATAGAAAAATTTTTGGTGAAATATTTTCTATACAAAATTTTCGGTGATATGTTTTCTTCAAAAATTTTCGATGAATTTTATTCAAAAGAAAATTTTCTATGAAATATTTTCTATAGAAAATGTTTGAAAATTGAAGACTATTGAAAATTTTGCAGTGAAATATTTTCTATAGAAAATTTTCGGTGATATATTTTCTGTAGAAAATTTTCGGTGAAATATTTTTTATTGAAAAATTTTCGGTGTATTATTTTCTATTGAAAATTTTTCAGTGAAATATTTTCTATAGAAAATTTTCGGTAAAATATTTTCTATACAAATTTTTTCGGTGTATTATTTTCTATCGAAAATTATTCGGTGAAATATTTTCTATAGAAAATTTTTTGATGAAATATTTTCTATAGAAAATTTTCGGTATATTATTTTCTATAGAAAATTATTCGATGAAATATTTTCTATAGAAAATTTTTGGTGAAATATTTTCTATAAAAAATTTTCGATGAATTATTTTCTGTAGAAAATTTTCGATGAAATATTTTCTGTAGAAAATTTTTAGGAGTATTATTTTCTATAGAAAATTTTTCGGTAAAATTTTTTCTAAAGTAACTTTTTTGGTGAAATAATTTTTATAGAAGACTTTTCGGTGAAAATATTTTCGTTAGAAAATTTTTCGCTGAAATATCTTCTGTAGAAAAATTTCGAGGAATTATATATAGAAAATTTTCGGTGATATGTTTTCTATAGAAAATTTTCGATGAATTTTATTCAATCGAAAATTTTCTATGAAATATTTTCTATAGAAAATTTTCTTCTGTAAGAAAATTTCGAGGAATTATGTATAGAAATTTGTCGGTGATATGTTTTCTATAGAAAAGTTTCGATGAATTTTATTCCATAGAAAATTTTCTATGAAATATTTTCTATAGAAAATTTTCGGTGATATTCTATATATAATTCCTATATTTTTTTATAGAAAAAAATTTTTTTTCTATAGAAAATTTTCGGTGATATATTTTCTATAGAAAATTTTCGGTGAAATATTTCTATAGAAAATTTTCGGTGAAATATTTCTATAGAAAATTTTTCGGTGAAATTTTTTCTATAGAAAATTTTTTGGTGAAATAATTTTTATAGAAAACTTTTCGGTGAAAATATTTTCTATAGAAAATTTTTCGGTAAAATATCTTCCGTAGAAAAACTTCGATAAATTATTTTCACCGAAAATTTTCTATAGAAAATTTTTTGGTGAAATATTTTCTATAGAAAATTTTCGGTGATATGTTTTCTATAGAAAATTTTCGGTGAAATATTTTTTTATAGAAAATTTTTTATTTTTTATTGAAAATTTTTCAGTGAAATATTTGCTACAGAAAATTTTCGGTGAAATATTTCCTATAGAAAATTTTCGGTGTATTATTTTCTATAGAAAAATTTTCGAAGTAATATTTTCTATAACATTTTTTCGGTGTATTATTTTCTATTGAAAATTTTGCAGTGAAATATTTTCTATAGAAAATTTTCGGTGATATATTTTCTATAGAAAATTGTCGGTGAAATATTTCTATAGAAAATTTTCGGTGAAATATATCTATAGAAAATTTTCGGTGAAATATTTTTTATAGAAAATTTTTCGGTGTATTATTTTCTATAGAAAAATTTTCAGTGAAATATTTTCTATAGAAAATTTTCGATGAAATATTTTCTGTAGAAAATTTTTTGGAGAAATATTTTCTGTAGGAAATTTTTCGGTGAAAATATTTTCTATAGAAAATTTTCGGTGAAATATTTTCTATAGTAAATTTTTCGGTGTATTATTTTCTATAGAAAATTTTTCGGTGAAATATTTTCTATAGAAAATTGTTTGGTTAAATATTTGCTATAGAAATTTTTTTGTGATATATTTTCTATAAAAAATTTTTCTATGAATTTTTTTCTATAGAAAATTTTCGGTGAAATATTTTCTGTATCTCCTGTACAAAAATTTCGATGAATTATATATAGAAAATTTTCGGTGATATGTTTTCTGTAGAAAATTTTCGATGAATTTTATTCAATAGAAAATTTTCTATGAAATATTTTCTATAGAAAATGTTCGGTGATATATTTTTTTATAGAAATTTTTTTTCTATAGAAAAATTTCGGTGATATATTTCTATAGAAAATTTTTCGGTGAAATTTTTTCTATAGAAAATTTTTTTGGTGAAATAATTTTTATAGAAAACTTTTCGGTGAAAATATTTTCTATAGAAAATTTTTCGGTGAAATATCTCCTGTACAAAAATTTCGATGAATTATATATAAAAAATGTTCGGTGATATGTTTTCTGTAGAAAATTTTCGATGAATTTTATTCAATAGAAAATTTTCTATGAAATATTTTCTATAGAAAATGTTCGGTGATATATTTTTTTATAGAAATTTTTTTTCTATAGAAAATTTTCGGTGATGTATTTCTATAGAAAATTGTCGGTGAAATATTTCTATAGAAAATTTTCGGTGAATTATTTCTATAGAAAATTTTTCGGTGAAATTTTTTCTATAGAAAATTTTTTGGTGAAATAATTTTTATAGAAAACTTTTCGGTGAAAATATTTTCTATAGAAAATTTTTCGGTGAAATATCTTCCGTAGAAAAATTTCGATGAATTATTTTCACCGAAAATTTTCTATAGAAAATTTTGTGGTGAAATATTTTCTATAGAAAATTTTCGGTGATATCTTTTCTATAGAAAATTGTCGATGATTTTTATCCAATAGAAAATTTTCTATGAAATATTTTCTATAGAAAATTTTTGGTGATATAGTTTTTTATAGAAATTTTTTTTTCTATAGAAAATTTTCGGTGAAACATTTCTATAGAAAAATTTTCGGTGAAATTTTTTCTATAGAAAATTTGTTGGTGAAATAATTTTTATAGAAAACTTTTCGGTGAAAAATATTCTCTATAGAAAATTTTTCGGTGAAATATCTTCCGTAGAAAAATTTCGATAAATTATTTTCAACGAAAATTTTCTATAGAAAATTTTTTGGTGAAATATTTTCTATAGAAAATTTTCGATGATATGTTTTCTACAAAAATTTTCAATGAATTTTATTCAATAGAAAATTTTCTATGAAATATTTTCTATAGAAAATTTTCGGTGATATATTTTCTATAGAAAATTTGCGGTGATATATTTTCTATAGAAAATTTTCGGTGAAATATTTTCTATAGAAAATTTTCGATGAATTATTTTCTATAGAAAATTTTCGGTGAAATATTTTCTATAGAAATTTGTTCGGTGTATTATTTTCTATAGAAAATTTTTCGGTGAAACATTTTCTATAGAAAAATTTTCGGAGCAATATTTTCTATAGAAAATTTTTCGGTGCAATATTTTCTATAGAAATTTTTTCGGTGAAATATTTTCTATAGAAAATTTTCGGTGATATATCTTCTATAGAAAATTTTCGGTGATGTATTTTCTATAGAAAATTGTTGGTGATATATCGGTGAAATAAATTCTACAGAAAAATTTTCTATGAAACATTTTCTATAGAAAATTTTCTATTAAACATTTTCAGTAGAAAATTTTCTATGAAATATTTTCTATAGAAAATTTTCGATGATATGTTTTCTACAAAAATTTTCAATGAATTTTATTCAATAGAAAATTTTCTATGAAATATTTTCTATAGAAAATTTTCGGTGATATATTTTCTATAGAAAATTTTCGGTGAAATATTTTCTATAGAAAATTTTCGATGAATTATTTTCTATAGAAAATTTTCGGTGAAATATTTTCTATAGAAATTTGTTCGGTGTATTATTTTCACCGAAAAATTTTCTATAGAAAAATTTTCGGAGCAATATTTTCTATAGAAAATTTTTCGGTGCAATATTTTCTATAGAAATTTTTTCGGTGAAATATTTTAATTATATTTGCTTAGTTCGGCTTGAGGTCATGTGAATAAAAACAGATGTTGTTGTTTTTTGAGTTGTATTTTTATATTTAAAATTTTCCAATATTTCGAGACATCTCCGATGCTCGTCTTCAGGGAAATTAATTTAAATTTAAAGAACAGTCAACTTCTTTACAAGGGAGTATATTTACAACTGTTGTAAATATACTCCCTTGTAAAGAAGTTCACTGTTCTTTAAATTTAAATTAATTTCCCTGAAGACGAGCATCGGAGATTTCTCGAAATATTGGAAAATTTTAAATATAAAAATACAACTCAAAAAACAACAACATCTGTTTTTATTCACATGACCTCAAGCCGAACTAAGCAAATATAATTAAAAGTTTAAAGGTCAACTAATTAAAACAACGAAATATTTTCTATAAAAAATTTTCGGTGATATATCTTCTATAGAAAATTTTCGGTGATGTATTTTCTATAGAAAATTGTTGGTGATATATCGGTGAAATAAATTCTACAGAAAAATTTTCTATGAAACATTTTCTATAGAAAATTTTCTATTAAACATTTTCAGTAGAAAATTTTCTATGAAATATTTTCTATGAAACATTTTCATAGAAATAATGTTTCATTTTCTATAGCAAATTTTTCTGTGAAGCTTTTCCAATAGAAAAATTTTAGGTAAAATATTTTCTATAGAAAATGTTCGTCGATTGATATATTTTCTATACAAAATTTTCGATGAATTATTTTCTATAGAAAATTTTGGGTGAAATATTTTCTATAGAAAATTTTTCGGTGTATTATTTTCCATAGAAAATTTTTCGGTGAAATTTTTTACATAGATAATTTTTGGGTGAAATATCTCCTATAGAAAATTTTTCGGTGAAATATTTTCTATAGACAATTTTCGATGAAATATTTTCTATAGAAAAATTTTCGGTGAAATAATTGCTATAGAAAATTCTTCTATAGAAAATTATCGGTGAAATATTTTCTATTGAAAAATTTCTATGGAAAAATTTCTTATGAAACATTTTCTATAGGAAATTTTCTAGTAAACATAATTTTCTATGAATGTTTTCTATAGAAAATTTTCTATGAATATTTTCTATAGAAAATTTTCTATGAAAGATTTTCTATAGAAAATTTTCTATAAAAGATTTTCTATGGAAAATTTTCTATGAAACATTTTCTATGGAAAATTTTCTATCAAACATTTTCTATAGAAATTTTTGTATGAAAAATTTTCCATAGAAAAGTATTCCACTCTCTCTCTCTCTATGTTATTATCATAGTGAAAGCACTGCATCACAATCCTAAAAAATAAAAGGAAAATTTCTAAACCTTTAGAAATATATTCACGAATGACAAACTGATACCCCCTCCCCTCCTCCTATTCTGCGATGAATTAAGTTTCACAACTGTCAACAATGGCATGGAGACAAACGTTTAAATTTTCTTTTTTGTCATTATTTCGGCTGAAATCCAACCACCCCGGGCAACCCATCAAAAATATCCTACAGAAGCAAGCGACTAAGTTGGTTAAACGTAACCACATCCTCAAAATAGGCTACATACATTAGCAAGTGCTGTTGAAATTATAAAAGTTCGTTTGCATATTTTACGGAGCAGCAAAGGAAGAAAACGACGCACTAGCTTAGTACATTCACACACACACATACCCAGACAAATTGTGTAAAGTTGGTCCTTCGTCGATGGAACCAAAATTTGTAGAGTCAATTAATGTATACAAGTTGTAAACTTATTAACGCCTATAAGTGTTCAGTTAAGTGTATAATTAAAAGCGGATTTCTCTGTGTATTCTGTAAGTTGTCCGTCCGATAGCTCTGTGTGTGGCCAAGTTCTCCAGATAGATGTTTAACTACATAGCCATACATACTATTGGTGGATGCTGGGGTTGAATGTATTGGTGTGTAAGTGTGCGTGCGTAGTATGTCCATTTCTACCAAATTGTGGCTTTGGTGAGTAATTGAATTTTGTTACTGAAAGTTATTTAAAAGTGGAATTTAAATAATTTCACATTTTTTCCTCGTATTCCCGTTTGTTGTGGTCGGTCTGCCTCCTCCAATATTGAAGGGACATATTTTATTGATGATCTTCTGAGTTTTTCTAACGCAGCCATAACTAGAACATTGTTGAGGAATTGTTGCTTCTCTGGCCTGTGTAGCAGAAGCATATTTTTGACTTAAAGTAAACAAAAAGAAAATTTTAAATAAATTATTATTTTAAGTAATAGCCTAAGGCTGGTGTATGTTTATTAAATTTTAATCAGCAGCAGTGTTTTGTTTTTTTATTTAGATATTAATTAAGATAATAAAATTTGTGGTGTGATTTTTGTGGAGCATATTGATATTTTTGAATAGGAAAACGAATGACGTAATTGCAGATTTTTTCGTAGAAATTTAGAAAAGGTTTTAATAACTTAAAGTTGGGCAAAGTAATAAATAAATATTTGAGATTACGAATAATAAAGGAAAATGTCAATATTTCAAAACATGCTGTAATGGTCAGAATGTGAAGACTATGGCATTACATTTGTTCTAGGAGAAAAAGTCGCCTACCCTTTAAAAACATAAATAAAGAAACAATATGTTAATATTTGAATGAAAGATTTTCACTAATATTTTTGTTTAACCAAAAAAAAGGCAAAAACTTAAATTTTTGACAAAATTGTATTTTAATTTATAGCATTAAAATATAGTCTGAATTTTCATAAATTAAAATAATGTTGAGAAAATTTTCTATATATTGTATAAAAATAAAACTCTCACAAATTTTCTATAAAAATAAAATTTTGACTGAATTTTTCTATAAATAAATTTCGATTAAATTTTCTGTACAAATAAAATTTTAAAATATTTTCTATAAAAAAATAAGACATCCACAAATTTTTTTATAAAAATAAAAATTTTGAAGAATTTTTTTTATAAATATAAAGATAAACGATAAATTTCGGCAAAACATTTTTTACAAAAATACATTGTTGATAAAATTTTTTGTAAAAATAAAATTTTGAAGAAAACTTTGTTTTTATAAAATGGAAAATTTTGTCAGAATTTTGTATAAAAAATAAAATATTGACGAAATTTTCTCTTAAACTAAGATTTTGATGAAATGTAATTTTCTTTAAAATCAAAATTTTAAATTTATATTTATACAAAACTTATTTCGTTATTCTTTTTATTTAATTGCATAGTTGTGCATATTAATTTTATGTTCTGTCTATGAAATAAATTCTTTTGTTTTGCTTTTACCCAAAAAAAAAAAAATATTTAATAAATAAAAAAATATGTTTGTTGTTTTTGTTTTCAGTTTTAAACTTTGCGTTGACTACATTACAACTACAAGGCAAGACTTGTATACCCTTCACCACTACACAGAAAAAAATATCACCAAAATATTTCCAATTAAAAAGTTAATTGAAGTTGAATGTTTTTTCAATTAATAAATTAATTGATACAATTAACTTTTTAATCAAAATAGAAACATTAAGTTAATTGAGTCAATGATTGAAAATTTTAAAATTTTTAATTAAAAAATTAATTGATACAATTAACGTTTTAATCAAATTCGGAAGACTAAGTCAGTTAAAAAAGTGATGAACATTTCTTAATCCAAATAAAAACTCTAAGCCAATTCAGAAAGTAATTGAAAATAGTTACCTTTTTAAATAAAAAATTAATTGGGGTTTGCATTTAAAATCAATCAAAAAAAATCAAAAAAAAAATTAATTGAATCCATTAAAAAATTAATTGAAAATTTGTTAATGACATCAATTAATTTTTTAATCAAGAATTTTTTCTATGCCCAATTAAAACTGAGATTGATACTATCATTTTCGTGATTGAAGACATTTCAATTAAAAAATTAATTGGATCAATTAATTTCGTGGTAGAATCAGAAAAAATTTTTTTTTGTGTGTACTGTGGTACAGGGTATAATAAGTTTGTGCATTTGTATGTAACGCCAAGAAGGAAAAGTCTGAGACCCATCGTTTAGTATACCGATCGTCTTAGAATTAAATTCTGAGTCGATTTAGCGATGGCCGTCTGTCTGTCTGTCTGTCTGTCCGTCTGTCCGTCTGTCCGTCTGTCTGTCCGTCTGTCCGTCTGTCTGTCTGTCTGTTGATGTATTTTTGTGTGCAAAGTACAGCTCGCAGTTTTAGTCCGATTGTCCTAAAATTTGGTATAGGGTCTTGTTTCGGCTCAAAGACGATCCCTATTGATTTTAGAAAAAATCGGTTCAGATTTAGATATAGCTGCCATATATATTTTTCACCGATCTGGTCATAATTGGCGTGTATATCAACCGATCTTCCTCAAATTCCGTACATCCGAATATTTTATGAGTCTCGAAAAACTTGCAAAATATCATCCAAATCGGTTCAGATTTAGATTTAGCTGCCATATATAGCTTTCGCCCGATTTACACTCATCTGCCCACAGAGGCCAATTTTTTGCTCCGATTTAGTTGAAATTTGCACAGGGAGTAGAATTAGCATTATAGCTATGCGTGTGAAATTTGGTGGAAATCGGTTCAGATTTAGATATAGCTCCCATATATAGCTTTCGCCCGATTTACACTCAAATGACCACAGAGGCCAATTTTTTGCTCCGATTTAGTTGAAATTTTGCACAGGGAGTAGAATTAGCATTATAGCTATGCGTGTAAAATTTGGTGGAAATCGGCTCAGATTTAGATATAGCTCCCATATATAGCTTTCGCCCGATTTACACTCAAATGACCACAGAGGCCAATTTTTTGCTCCGATTTAGTTGAAATTTTGCGCAGGGAGTAGAATTAGCATTGTAGCTATGTGTGCCAAATTTGGTTGAAATCGGTTCAGATTTAGATATAGCTCCCATATATAGCTTTCGCCCGATTTACACTCAAATGACCACAGAGGCCAATTTTTTGCTCCGATTTAGTTGAAATTTTGCGCAGGGAGTAGAATTAGCATTGTAGCTATGTGTGCCAAATTTGGTTGAAATCGGTTCAGATTTAGATATAGCTCCCATATATAGCTTTCGCCCGATTTACACTCATATGACCACAGAGGCCAATTTTTTGCTACGATTTTGTTGAAATTTTGCACAGGGAGTAGAATTAGCATTGTTGCTATGCGTGCCAAATTAGATTAAAATCGGTTCAGATTTAGATATAGCTCCCATATATATGTTTTTCTGATTTGGACAAAAATTGTCAAACTACCAACATTTGCCTTGTAAAATCGCCACGAAAAGTTGTAAAAATGACTCTAATTTTCCTAAACTTCTAATACATATATATCGAGCAATAAATCATATATAAACTTTTGCGAAGTTTCCTTAAAATTGCTTCAGATTTCAATGTTTCCCATATTTTTTTTACTAACATTGTGTTCCACCCTAGTCCATTAGCCGACTTAAATTTTGAGTCTATAGATTTTGTAGAAGTCTATCAAATTGTGTCCAGATCGAGTGATATTTAAATGTATGTATTTGGGACAAAGCTTTATATATAGCCCCCAACACATTTGACGGATATAATATGGTATCGAAAATTTAGATCTACAAAGTGGTGCAGGGTATAATATAGTCGGCCCTGCCCGACTTTAGACCTTCCTTACTTGTTTATAAATATAAAACATCCACAAAATTTTTTTATAAAAATAAAATTTTTAAGAATTTTTTTTTTATAAATATAAAATTTTGAAGATTTTTTTTTATAAATATAAAAGATTAACGAAAGACTTCGGCAAAAAATTTCAGTAAATACACATTTTTGATGAAATTTTTTGTGCAAATAAAATTTTGTGCAAATAAAATTTTATTTTTATAAAATGGAAAATTTTGCCAGATTTTTTTTTTTATAAAAATAAAATGTTGACAAAATTTTCTTTAAAACTAAGATTTTCTATAAAAATAAAATTTCTTTTAAAATTTTTGATAAATATTAAACTTTTTTTATAAATATGAAAATTTTTTATAAAAATTAAATTTCGATTTTTTTCTATAAATTAAATTTGCTGCACAAATAAAATTTTGAAGATTTTTTTATAAAAAGGACAATTTTGCCAGATTTTTTTTTTATAAAAATAAAATGTTGATGAAATTTTCTATAGAACTAAAATTTTTAGAAAATTTTTAAATTTTGAATTCTTAAAATCTGTAACTCAATAAAACTGATGAAATGCTCTACTCATTTAGAAAACTGTTACAAATTTTCAATTGAATTTCCTCTCAGTGGCAATTTTAGCAACTATTACCAACAACCATTATCTGAAAACCTTTACACCTACAATGTAATTGGATGAGGTTAGTGTCTACTCATATACCATGAATTCTGGTCACAAACCTCTAACAACATTTCTTCTCATTAATTAAGTAACAATAGTTTGTCCTTTTCAGTGCTGTGAAATTCGAAATTATTGACTTATTTGGAATTTATAATTGATGACCATAGTGTTAGTAATTATCGATGGCATAAAGGGGAATAATTGGAAAATGTTATTAAGGAAAAACAATGTTTGCACAAAAACACAAGTAAAGTAGAATGTCGGATGGGTCCGACTATATTATACGCTAAACCACACCACTTGAGCATTTCGGGGGTATCATTGATTATAGGGAGATAATCGGCATTTCCATATTTAAGAACATTAAGGCGTACATTTTTATGGGAGCTTTATCTCAATCTGAACAGAAATACCTGACGTTAGGATCTGTATTTGATTTTATACCTACAGAGTTTAGTATGAGTCCATTATCAAAAAAAAAAAAAAAACAAAAATAGGAAATCCCTCAACTAGTGTGGGTAATGTATCGAAATTTGTGAAAATCGGAAAATATATACTATAAAAGTTTACATTGTGCCAACTTTCAGCAAGATCGGTTAGTAACATAAATAAAGATATTATAGCCAAATTTGGGAAAATCGGACGTTACACATATATATGAGAGTTATATCTAAATCTGAAATGATTAAGATGATATTTTGTACACTTAAAGGGTGGTGAATTAGATTACTATGTCCGAAATGGACCAAAAAAGCCCAATGTGATCCCATTTGTCAAAATTGACCGTTACATACATATGACAGCTTTTTTGACAAAACTTTCTAAAAAAAAATTTTTGACAAAATTTTCTATATAAAATAAAATCTTGACAAAATTTTCTATATAAAATAAATTGTTGACAAAATTTTCTATATAAAATAAAGTTTTGACAAAATTTTCTACAGAAACAAATTTTTGACAAAATTTTCTATTAAAAAAAATTAATAAAATTTTCAATATAAAATAAAATTTTGACAAAATTTTCTATAGAAATAAAATTTTGATAACATTTTCTATAGAAATAAAATTTTGACAAAATTTTCTATAAAAAATTATAATATATATAAAATTATAACATTTTCTATAGAAATAAAATTTTGACAAAATTTTCAATAGAAATTAAATTCTGATAACATTTTCTATAGAAATATAATTTTGACAAAATTTTTGACAGAAAAAAAAAATTGAAAACATTTTCTTTAGAAATAACATTTTGACAAAATTTTGTAGAGAAATAAAATTTTGACAACAGTTTCTATAGAATTAAAATATTGCAAAATTTTTCTATGGAAATAAAATTTTGACAAAATTTTGTAGAGAAATAAAATTTTGCAAAAATTTTCTATAGAAATAACATATTGCAAAATTTTTCTATGGAAATAAAATTTTCAAAAATTTTCTACAGAAATAAAATGTTGCAAAATTTTCTATGGAGATAAAATTTTGAGAAATCTATAGAAATAAAATTTTGCGAAAATTTTCTATAGAAATAAAATTTTGCGAAAATTTTCTATAGAAATAAAAATAGAAATAAAATTTAACAAAATTTTCTATACAAATAAAATTTTGACAAAATTTTCTATAGAAACAGGTTAGGTTAGGTGGCATCCCGATGTATAAGGCTCACTTAGACTATTCAGTCCATTGTGATACCACATTGGCGAACTTCTCTCTTATCACCGAGTGCTGCCCGATTCCATGTTAAGCTCAATGACAAGGGACCTACTTTTTATAGGCGAGTCCGAACGGCGTTCCATATTGCAGTGAAACCACTTAGAGAAGCACTCAGAAATGTTAGAGAAACACTCAGAAATGTCACCAGCATTACTGAAATAACATTTTAACAAAATTGTGAATGGAAATAAAATTTTGCAAAAATTTTCTATAGAACATTTTCTTTAGAAATAAAATTTTAAGAAAAATGCCTATAGAAATAAAATTTTGACAAAATTTTCTATAGAAATAAAATTTTGACAAAATTTTCTATAGAAATAAAATTTTGACAAAATTTTCTATAGAAATAAAATTTTGAAAAAATTTTCTTTAGAAATAAAATTTTGACAAAATTTTCTATAGAAATAAAATTTTGACAAAATTTTCTATAGAAATAGAATTTTGACAAAATTTTCTATAGAAATAAAATTTTGGTAACTTTTTCTATAGAAATAAAATTTTGACAAAATTTTCTATAGAAACGACATTTTGAAAAAATTTTCTATAGAAATAAAATTTTGACAAAATTTTCTATAAAAAATTATAATATATATAAAATTATAACATTTTCTATAGAAATAAAATTTTGACAAAATTTTCTATAGAAATAACATTTTGACAAAATTTTCTATAGAAATAAAATTTTGATAACATTTTCTATAGAAATAAAATGTTGACAAAATTTTCTATAAAAAACTAACTTTTGACCAGGGCTGTGGAGGCGGAGTCGAAGTCTTAATATTTTGCTGGAGTCGGAGTCGTAAAACTTTTGCACGACTACGACTCCGGCTAAACTAAATTTTTCAAAACACTTCACATTTTTGTAACTAAACACGTTTTTAGTTTCCAACTATGGAGATCATTTTATGTTTCCTAGAAAGATAGACTAGCAAATGGGCTGAATCGATCCATTTTAATGCACACCACCATAACAATCTATTTAAAATATTTCGAACAACCAATTTAATTTTTTTAATTTAAAACCATATATCTATAATCATATGTCGAATATTGGCAGAAAATTCTTTGAAAAATTAATTTATATAGAACATTTTATCAAAATTTTATTTCGATAGAACATTTCGTCAAAATTTAATTTTTTATAGAAAATTTTGTCAAAATTTTATTTCTATAGAAAATTTTGTCAAAATATTATTTCTAAAGAAAAATTTGTCAAAATTTTATTTGTATAAAAAAAATTGCCTAAACTTTATTAACATAGAAAATTTTTTCAACATTTTATTGCTATAGAAAATTTTGTCACAATATTATTTCTATAGAATATTTTATCAAAATTTTATTTCATAAGAATGTTTTTTCAAAATTTCATTTCTAAAGAAAATTTTGTCAAAATTTTATTTCCATGAAAATGTTGTTAAAATTTTATTTGATTAGAAAACTTTGTCAACATTTTATTTCTATAGAAAATTTTGTCAAAATTTTATTTCTAAAGAAAATTTTTCAAAATTTTATTTCTATAGAAAATTTTGTAAAAATTTTATTTCTAAAGAAAATTTTTCAAAATTTTATTTCTATAGGTATTTTTCTTAAAATTTTATTTCTATAGAAAATGTTCTATAGAAAATTTTTGCAAAATTTTATTTCTATTCACAATTTTGTTAAAATGTTATTTCAGTAATGCTGGTGACATTTCTGAGTGTTTCAAAACTTCTCTAAGTGGTTTCACTGCAATATGGAACGCCGTTCGGACTCGCCTATAAAAAGTAGGTCCCTTGTCATTGAGCTTAACATGGAATCGGGCAGCACTCGATGATAAGAGAGAAGTTCACCAATGTGGTATCACAATGGACTGAATAGTCTAAGTGAGCCTGATACATCGGTATGCCATCTAACCTAACCTATTTCTATAGAAAAGTTTTGCAAAATTTTATTTCCAACATTTTATTTCTTTTTTTATTTCTATAAAAATTTTTGAAAAATTTTTTTTCTATAGAAAATTTTCGCAAAATTTTTTTTTTCTATAGAAAATTTTCGCAAAATTTTATTTCTATAGAAAAGTTTCTCAAAATTTTATCTCCATAGAAAATTTTGCAAAATTTTATCCCCATAGTAGATTTTGCAAAATTTTATTTCTGTAGAAAATTTTTGAAAATTTTATTTCCATAAAAAAAATTTTGCAATATTTTATTTCTATAGAAAATTTTTGCAAAATTTTATTTCTCTACAAAATTTTGTCAAAATTTTATTTTGTCAAAATATTATTTCCAAAGAAAATGTTTTCAAAATTTTGTTTCCTGTCAAAAATTTTGTCAAAATTATATTTCTATAGAAAATTTTATCAGAATTTAATTTCTATTGAAAATATGTTTAAATTTAAATTCTATAGAAAATTTTGTCAAAATTTTATTTCTATAGAAAATTTTGTTAAATTTTATTTCTATTTTTATTTCTATAGAAAATTTTTGAAAAATTTTTTTCTATAGAAAATTTTCGCAAAATTTTATTTCTATAGAAAATTTTCGCAAAATTGTATTTCTATAGATTTCTCAAAATTTTATCTCCATAGAAAATTTTGCAAAATTTTATTTCTGTAGAAAATTTTTGAAAATTTTATTTCCATAGAAAAATTTTGCAATATTTTATTTCTATAGAAAATTTTTGCAAAATTTTATTTCTCTACAAAATTTTGTCAAAATTTTATTTCCATAGAAAAATTTTGCAATATTTTATTTCTATAGAAACTGTTGTCAAAATTTTATTTCTCTACAAAATTTTGTCAAAATGTTATTTCTAAAGAAAATGTTTTCAATTTTTTTTTCTGTCAAAAATTTTGACAAAATTATATTTCTATAGAAAATGTTATCAGAATTTAATTTCTATTGAAAATTTTGTCAAAATTTTATTTCTATAGAAAATTTTGTTAAATTTTGTTGAAAATTTAATTTCATTTCTATAGAAAATTTTGTCAAAATTATATTTCTAAAGAAAATGTTGTCAAACTTTTATTTCTGAAGAAAAATTTTTCAACATTTTATATCTATAGAAAGTTTTGTCGAATTTTTTTTTTCTATTTTAAAATTTAAAATTTCTATTTCAAAATTTTATTACTATATAAAAATTTGTTTCTAAAGAAAATGGTTTCAAAATTTTATTTCTGTCATAAATTTTGTCGAAATTTTATTTTGCTAGAAAAGTTTGTCAAAATTTTATTCCTAGAAAAATAAAATATCAAAAAAATTCTAATCGCGTTGGATTTAGATATAAACATAAATGTAAGCAAAAATCAATTTACAAAATTTAGTAAGAATTAAATGTTAAAATCATTAATCAAATAAAACACCATAAAAATTAAAATATTGGACAAATTAAAAAATTAAATCATTCGATATAGAAATAAACAAACTTCTAGTTACAAACAAAAAATAATATAATTTAAATTGAAAAACCAATCGACTTAAATATAACCATCAATATAACAAAAATCTATTTCCACAAAAATAGTAAGACCTAAATGTTTACATCATTGCCACAATAAGATTGAATAAAAATAAATATAAAATGAAACTAAACAAAAAAACTTAAAAAAAAAAATACAAATAAAAATTCTTATCATTTGCGATGTATACATAAACATATTTTTACTATTTTAAAACCACTTATTTTGCTTCAATGAAAATACCATCCTTTATAACTTGGCATAAAAAATTTCACAGCATTCCCATTGTCCTTCGAAAAAACTCTCGATTTACCTTTATTTCACTTTGAACCTAAGCCATAAAAAACTTCTATGTATTTTCTTATTACGACAACAGTACTATCCAATGTTTGTCCTTTTTGTGAAAACCACTTGTAATCGAATACTTGAAAGGCCAAAAACTGTGCAAAAATGAACAACAATACAAAATGAAAAAGGCGAGACCACCAGTGTTTTATTAACATTGATTGATAGCCCAAGAGAAGATTTTTTTTCTTAAGAATTAGATCACTACAAAAAATTCGATATTATGAAATCAGTATTTGTTTACAAAACTAGGAATGACACAAAGGAGTAGACGTAGCAAAGTGAGAGGATATCGGCATTAGAAGTATGGATTTAGGCAATGGTTGACTTAAAATTTTAAATGGAAATCTAACCATTTATTAGAACCATCAAAGTCTTCAAAATATCTTTTCTAATCCAGAAGTCGTATTAAAAATTATGAAAATTTTTAAAACATAAAATTTCTTGGATTTAAAGGAGAGCCACATTTAAGCTCAACCATACACTCAAAAAGGAAAGTTTACACGGATCCAAAGATTTTGACCTTCCCATAAGGATTTAAGCATTGATTGCGACTTCTTTAAAATAAAGACATTTTTCAGCGACCCAAATTTTGATAAAATTTTCTATAGAGATAAAGTTTTGACAAAATTTTCTATAGGGAAAAAATTATGACAACATTTTCTATAGAGATAAAATTTTGACAAAATTTTCTTTAGAGATAAAATTTTGACAAAATGTAGTGTAGAAATAGAATTTTAACAAAATTTTCTATAGAAATAAAATTTTGACAAAATTTTCTACTGAAATACAATTTTAACAAAATTTTCTAAAGATATAAAATTTTGACAAAATTTTCTAAAGAAATAAAATTTTGAGAAAATGTTGTAGAGAAATAGAATTTTGACAAAATTTTTTATAGAAATAAAATGTTGACAAAATTTTCTATAGAAATAAGATTTTAACAAAATTTTCTAAAGAAATAAAATTTTGACAAAATTTTCTTTAGAGATAAAATTTTGACAAAATGTAGTGTAGAAATAGAATTTTAACAAAATTTTCTATAGAAATAAAATTTTGACAAAATTTTCTACTGAAATACAATTTTAACAAAATTTTCTAAAGATATAAAATTTTGACAAAATTTTCTAAAGAAATAAAATTTTGAGAAAATGTTGTAGAGAAATAGAATTTTGACAAAATTTTTTATAGAAATAAAATGTTGACAAAATTTTCTATAGAAATAAGATTTTAACAAAATTTTCTAAAGAAATAAAATTTTGACAAAATTTTCTAAAGAAAAAAAAAATTTTGATAAAATTTTCTATAGAAATAAAATTTTGACAAAATGTTCTATAGAAATAAAATTTTGAGAAAATGTTGTTTGGAAATAGAATTTTGACAAAATTTTCCATAAAAATTAAATTTTAACAAAATTTTCTAAAGAAATAAAATTTTGACAAAATTTTCTACAGAAATAAAATTTTGACAAAGTGTTCTATAGAAATAAAATTATGAGAAAATTTTGTATAGAAATAGAATTTTGATATATATATATATATAAAATTTTCTATAGAAAAAAAATGATGACAAAATTTTCTAAAGAAATAAAATTTTGACAAAATGTTCTATAGAAATAACATTTTGACAAAATTTTCTATAGAAATAAAATTTTGAGAAAATGTTGTGTAGAAATAAAATTTTGACAAAATTTTTTATAGAAATAAAATGTTGACAAAATGTTCTATTGAAATAAAATTTTGAGAAAATGTTGTTTGGAAATAGAATTTTGACAAAATTTTCTATAAAAATAAAATTTTAACAAAATTTTCTAAAGAAATAAAATTTTGACAAAATTTTCTAAAGAAATAAAATTTTGACAAAATTTTCTACAGAAATAAAATTTTGACAAAGTGTTCTATAGAAATAAAATTTTGAGAAAATGTTGTATAGAAATAGAATTTTGACAAAATTTTCAATAGAAAAAAAAATGATGACAAAATTTTCTAAAGAAATAAAATTTTGACAAAATGTTCTATAGAAATAGAATTTTGACAAAATTTTCTATAGAAATAAAATTTTTACAAAATGTTGTGTAGAAATAGAATTTTGACAAAATTTTCTATAGAAATAAAATTTTGACAAAATTTTCTACTGAAATACAATTTTAACAAAATTTTCTAAAGATATAAAATTTTGACAAAATTTTCTAAAGAAATAAAATTTTGAGAAAATGTTGTATAGAAATAGATATTTGACAAAATTTTTTATAGAAATAAAATGTTGACAAAATTTTCTATAGAAATAAGATTTTAACAAAATTTTCTAAAGAAATAACATTTTGACAAAATTTCTAAAGAAATAAAATTTTGATAAAATTTTCTATAGAAATAAAATTTTGACAAAATGTTCTATAGAAATAAAATTTTGAGAAAATGTTGTATAGAAATAGAATTTTGAGAAAATGTTTTTAGAAATAGAATTTTGACACATTTTGTATAGAAATAAAATTTAGAAACATCTTCTATAGAAATAAAATTTTGACAAAAAATATAAAAAGAAAGAGATAAAATATTTACTACATTTTCTATAGAGATAAAATGTTAACAACATTTTCTATAGAAATAAAATATTGATAAAATGTTCTATAGAATTAAGATTTTAACAAAATTTTCTAAAGAAATAGAATTTTGACAAAATTTTCTATAGAAATAAATTTTTGACAAAATTTTCTATAGAAATAAAATTTTAACAAAATTTTCTAAAGAAATAAAATTTTGACAAAAATTTTCTAAAAAAATAAAATTTTGACAAAATTTTCTATAGAAATAAAATTTAGACAAAATATTCTATAGAAATAAAATTTTGAGAAAATGTTGTATAGAAATAGAATTTTGACAAAATTTTATATAGAAATAAAATGTTGAAAAAATATTCTATAGAAATAAGATTTTAACAAAATTTTCTTTTGACAAAATTTTCTATAGAAATAAAATTTTGACAAATTTTTCTATAGAAATAAAATTTTACATGTTTCGGTTCGGGCGAATGAACCTTTCCACAGCCTTTAGTATAGATCTGGCTGGGAGAGATAACTCAATTTTGGGCCCTTTATGCTAACTCCTTATGGAGAAAACATTTGGGAAATTTCCTCTTACAAATTGAATCATCTTTTCTCCCACTGTACATCATCTTTTCATATAACTTACAAGTCCCTTAATCTTATTTTTATTTCGTTTTGTTATTTGTTTGTATCTGGCGTTTTTTTTTCAATGGCTCTATTAACCATGTTCCTTAATCTATATTTGTCCATAAAGCTCGAATAATAATTGTATAATTAGATATAATGCATTTGGACGTCAATTGCCTGTTTCGGTATCAGGCTAACATGTAATATAATAAGCAACGATGAGCCCGTCGTAAAACTAGGAAAAACACGACTAATGTACGCGTTAGAATTGTTGTTGTATCCTGGAAACCAGTTTCTGTTAATTGTCATATGTTGTAGTTGACTGTAGAAACAATAAGCATTGTTCGACTGTTCACCACTTAGGTGAATTCTAACAAATTAGCTTTCTAATAAAAAAAATAAAATTTCGTGTTGTTGCATTACTATGTAACAAAACGAAATAAAAATAAGATTAAGGGACTTGTAAGTTATATGAAAAGATGATGTACAGTGGGAGAAAAGATGATTCAATTTGTAAGAGGAAATTTCCCAAATGTTTTCTCCATAAGGAGTTAGCATAAAGGGCCCAAAATTGAGTTATCTCTCCCAGCCAGATCTATACTAAAGGCTGTGGAAAGGTTCATTCGCCCGAACCGAAACATGTACAGTCCAGGCGTGTATAGATTTGTATCTGGCGTTTTCTTTTCAATGGCTCTATTAACCATGTTCCTTAATCTATATTTGTCCATAAAGCTCAAATAATAATTGTATAATTAGATATAATGCATTTGGACGTCAATTGCCTGTTTCGGTATCAGGCTAACATGTAATATAAGAAATAAAATTTTGACAAAATTTTCTATATGAATAAAATTTTGACAAAATGTTCTATAGAAATAGAATTTTGACAAAATTTTCTATAGAAATAAAATTTTGACAAAACTTTCTATAGAGATAAAATGTTAACAACATAAAATTTTGACAACATTTTCTATAGAAATAAAATTTTGACAAAATTTTCTATAGAAATAAAATTTTGACAAAATTTTCTATAGAAATAAAATTTTAACAAAATTTTCTATGGAAATAAAATTTTGAGAAAATTTTCTATAGAAATAAAATTTTGACAAAATTTTCTATCGAAATAAAATTTTGACAAAATTTTCTATAGATATAATATTGAGACAAAATTTTCTACAGAAATGAAATTTTGACAAAATTGTCTAAGAAATAAAATTTTGACAAAATTTTCTATGGAAATCAAAATTTTGACAAAATTTTCTATAGAAATAAAATTTTTGACAAATTTTTGACGAAATAAAGTGTTGACAAGTTTTTCTATAAAAATAAAATTTTAACAAAATTTTATATAGAAATAAAATTTTAACAAAATTTTCTATAAAAATAAAATTTTGACAAAATTTTACCAAAATTTTCTATAGAAATAAAATTTTACCAAAATTTTCTATAGAAATAAAATTTTGACAAAATTTTCTATAGAAATATAATTTTTACTTATAAAAAAAAGAAATGTACTGTCACTGTCAGATGGGCGATTTAGTAATGGTAACACCCTGAAATTTATTGCAGTATATATCAGGCACCCTGTATGCTAGAGAATGTCATCGCAATCATTCCTTTAAATTTAAACTACTCCTAGTGGTAATCCCACCTATTCCCTAGAAAAGTTTGAGTTCTATAGAATTTTTCACCCACTACCTATTGAGCTAACCATAAGTTATTTGGCGTTTGAAGTGGTATATTAAATTCCAAGATTGACATTTATGGTCAAACAAACCATAAACAAATTTCCATTTCATGCTAACCCAAACAATCTTCACTTAAAGAGCAGACTCTTTTCCTTTCAATCCTTTTCAAGTTCTTGGCTAATGTCTCCTTTATTTTTTGCACATAAAAAAATAACAACAATCAAAATTCAAACACTGGAAAAAAGGAAACGACATAAACATTTGCACAGACATTCTCACACTAACCCCAGATTCCTCACTTACCACCCCAAAACCTGGGGAAAAACAGAAGCAAACAACCGCCATGATATTCCCGGTAATATGATTAACATTCATCATCCTTTGGCACGGCGGCAGCAAGAACGGAAAGAAAAACGGATGTTAGTCCTTTGGCTTAACACCCAATAAGATTATATAAAGAAACAACAACAAGAAAAGCAGTAAATGTCACCAAGGAACTCTTTTGCTGCCCGCTTTTTTATAGGGTCTTAGTCAATGGTTAAATCGAAATAAAGAAGCAAGTGGTCAATAAGCTCTTTTAAAAAAGAATAAAATAGCAGTGTTTTCTTTACGAAATAAAACCTTTAAAAATATTTGTGAAATAAAAATACAGCATATTTTCAGGGGGCGCATATAACTGGAATTTAATTATGAAATATTGCATACTTTTAGGAGTTTATATTATTTTCAGAAAAGGTTTAGTTTAGCCATGCAAACACATTTGTTTCTTTTGGAACCTGTAGGAATTTATTTTTAAGACCTCCTATCTCATTGCAACTTATGAAACGATCAGCTCAAAATCTTCAGAAAAGTATGTATCACATTTGGGAGGCAAACATGGGTTAAAATTTGTTGTTTCGAGCATAGGGTGTTGGGAACCTTTTCTTAATTCGTATAAAAATAATGCATGTGGTTATATTTAAAAAATTTTTCTATTTTAAATATTTTACAAACTCAGCCTATTTTTATAAAATCTTAGATAAAGAAACAAGTGGTCAATAAGCTACTCTATAGGAGAATAAAACAAAAGTCGTCTATATGAAGTAAAATCTTTCAGAAAATTTGTGGAATAAAAATATAGCATATTTATAGGGAGGTGAAAAATCCAAATTTGGGAATTTTGACAAAATTTTCTACAGAAATAAAATGTTCACACCATTTTCTATAAAAATATAATTTAGCCACAGTTTGCATAAAAAATCGACAAAAGTGACAACATTATCTATAGAGAAAAATATGGACAAAATTTTCTATAGATATAAAATTTTGACAAAATTTTCTACAGAAATAAAATGTTCACACCATTTTCTATAAAAATAAAATTTAGACACAGTTTGCATAAAAAATTCGACAAAAGTTTGTACAGGAATAAAATGTTGACAAAATTTTCTATCGAAATAAAATTTTGACATAATTATCTTTCGAAACAAAATTTTGAAAAAAAATTTTATAGAAATAAAATGTTGAGAAGATTTTTTATATAAATAAAATTTTGACATAATTTTCCATAGAAAAATTTTGAGAATATCTTCTATAGAAACAAAATTTTGAGAAAATTTTCTATAGAAATAAAAGTTTGACAACATTTTCTATAGAAATAAAATAAAATGTTGACAACATTTTCTATAGGAATAAAATTTTGACAACATTCTCTACTGAAATAAAATTTGGAAAAAAATTTTCTATAGAAATAAAATTTGGACAAAATTTTCTACAGAAATAAAAATTTGACAAAATTTTCTATAGAAATAACATTTTGACAAAATTTTCTATAGAAATAACATTTTGACAAAATGTTCTTTAGAGATAACATTTTGACAAAATTTTCTAAAAAAATAAAGTTTCGGCAAAACTTTCTATAGGAATAAAATTTGGACAAAATTGTGTATAGAAATAAAATTTGGACAAAATTTTCTACAAAAATAAAATTTGGTACAAATCTTCTTTAAAAATAACATTTGGACAAAATTTTCTATAGAAATAAAATTTGGACAAAATTTTCTATAGAAATAAAATTTGGGCAAAATTTTCTACAGAAATAAAAATTTGACAAAATTTTCTATAGAAATAACATTTTGACAAAATTTTCTATAGAAATAACATTTTGACAAAATGTTCTATAGAGATAACATTTTGACAAAATTTTCTAAAAAAATAAAATTTCAGCAAAACTTTCTATAGGAATAAAATTTCTATAGAAACAAAATTTTGAGAAACATTTTTTCTATAGAAATAAATTTGGACAAAATTTTCTATAGAAATAAAATTTGGACAAAATTTTCTATAGAAATAAAATTTTGAGAAATATTTTCTTTAGAAATCACATTTGGACAAAATTTTCTATAGAAATAAAATTTTGAGAAAATTTTCTATTGAACTAAAAGTTTGACAAAATTTTCTACAGAAATAAAAATTCGACAAAATTTTCAATAGAAATAATATTTTGACAAAATTTTCTATAGAAATAACATTTTGACGAAATTTTCTAAAAAAAAAATAAAATTTCGACAAAATTTTCTATAGAAATAAAATGTCGAGAAACTTTTCTATAGAAATAAAAGTTGGACAAAATTTTTTACAGAAATAAAAATTTGGAAAAATTTTCTATAGAAATAATATTTTGACAAAATGTTGTATAGAGATAACATTTTGACAAAATTTTCTAAAAAAAATAAAATTTCGGCAAAATTTTCTATAGAAATAAAATTTGGACTAAATTTTCTATAGAAACAAAATTTTGAGAAAATTTTCTATAGAAATAATAGATGGTCAAAATTTTCTATAGAAGTAAAATGTTGACAAAATTTTCTATAAGAATTTTCTATAGAAATAACATTTTGACGAAATTTTCTAAAAAAATAAAATTTTGACAAAATTTTCTACAGAAAAAAAATTTGAGAAAATTTTCTATAGAAATAAAATTTGGACAAAATTTTCCACAGAAATAAAAATTTGACAAAATTTTCTATAGAAATAACAGTTTGACGAAATTTTCTAAAAAAAATAAAATTTCGACAAAATTTTCTATAGAAATAAAATGTCGAGAAACTTTTCTAGAGAAATAAAATTTGGACAATATTTGGACAAAATTTTCTATAGAAATAAAATTTGGACAAAATTTTCTATAGAAATAACATTATGACAAAATGTTCTATAGAGATAAAATTTTGACAAAATTTTCTAAAAACAATAAAACTTCGGCAAAAATTTTCTATAGAAATAAAATTTGGACAAAATTTTCTATAGAAACAAATTTTTGAGAAAATTTTCTACAGAAATAAAAGTTTGACAAAATTTTAACAAAATTTGCTATAGAAATAAAATGTTGACAACATTTTCTATAGGAATAAAATTTTGAGACAATTTTCTATAGAAATAACATTTTGACGAAATTTTCTATAGAAATAATATTTGGACAAAATTTTCTACAAGAATAAAATTTTGACAACATTTTCAACAGGAATAAAATTTTGACAACATTCTCTACTGAAATAAAATTTTGACAACATTCTCTACTGAACTAAAATTTGGACAACATTTTCTATAGAACTACAATTTTGACAAAATTTTCTATAGAAATAAAATTTGGACAAAATTTTCGATAGAAATAAAATTTTGATTTTTTTAATGTTTAGCCAATGGTTAAGTAGAAATAAAGAATATTTGTGAAATGAAAATACAGCATATTTTTAGATAGTTGAAGCAATCAAAATTCGGCGATAAAACATTGCATACTTTTAGGAGTTAATTTTTTTCATTTATTTTCAGAGCAGAGAAAATGCGTTTTCTTTCCTTTTTGCAAATATGTAGGAATTTATTTTTAAACTCATAAAACGATCAGTTGAATATCATAACATTAGACTCGAAATCTACTAAAAGTGTATTTAAAATCCCTTTTATATAAGGGAAATGACAGTTTAAATCTAGTTAAGGTGGATTTCAACTGTAATGTGAATGAAGGGTAACAAGTCAGAAGACAGCAAAATAAGTTTCCAAGATGACCAAATAAGACAACAATTTATGAAGGCCTTACGAAAGATCCCCTCAGTGTATGCTACGAATTTCATCTCAATTTCTGTTATTTTATTTTATTTTTAAGTCGATAAATATAAATGATAAAAATAAAACTCGTCTAATATTAAAACACTGGACATTGGTTTTCTCCACATTCGTAACTTTCAACAAGTCAACCCAAAAAGGTTAAACAAAATACCTCTCTTTCTCTTTCCTTTGGGAAATCGCCAATAGGGGGATATTGGTAAAAACAGAATAAACACAAAAGGAAACACTTGATTTTCTTTCTTCTTGATTTGCAACATGTGTTTCAGTAAAAGTTTTCTAGAAAAACAACAATTTATATCCTTTTACCCATGATGTTGGCAGAAAATTGAGAGATAAATTTTCAAGTGGCTGAATAGAGAAAAAAACAAGTTGTCAATTTTATGTTTCTTTAAAAGGCTACCATATGTGATGAAATCTGAGAATGTCCCTTAAGCTTCAATAAAACATCCAGACCTAAGGATCCCAAGAAATAGAGAGTGGGGTGTTATGTGAAAAACTTAAAGGACATTTTTTAAGAGTTTTTCTGGTATTTTCTTAAGCTTTATAAGAAGATATCAAAGAATAGGATGGGATTTTGCAAAATATCTTAAAATTAATTTATGTTGTTCACGTATAGTGGGATAGATAAAACGTTCAGAATATTTAAGGAGAATTCTTGTAAAAATTCGTGGAAAAAAGGGCAAATTAATTTTTTAATAAAAAAACACACACACACACACACTAAGTAACAATTGATATAATTTGACCCAAAGAGTCGTAACATATCATACATCCCACCTCATATATTTTAATAAAAATTATACACCGACAGAAAAGTTTTATTAATGATGTGTACTGATGACTTACAGGATGTGTTGTTGCTGAAAATCCCCAAAAAATATTAATCGCAATTAAAACTATTAATTAATTAATTCATAAAGGAACTAAAAGAAAAAACTATGCAGAAAACTGTTTGCCAAAATTTTTTATTAAAATATTTGCATACTTTTAGGCTAACTATTTTACTTCTAATACAAATTTCATCACTATCGATGTTATCATTGAATTTAAAAGAAAATATTATGCTGTAAAAGGATTACAATTTTTCCACATTGTAAACAACATCTTAATATTATTACTAGCATTTTCATGTAAACTAACTGAATTTATTAACACTTTTACGTTACCTAATCGAATCCAATTAAAGATTTTATGAGTCCGCCTGAAAGTATGCTAATATTCCAATAACAAACCAAATCTGGTCAAACAGGTGACCAGATTTTATCTATAATCAATCTATTGGGAAGATCTTTAATGTAATTGGGGGTTGTGTCAGCGATAGCACTCCATGATCTCTACGCATTACTAAAATTCCTAAATTTTAACGCCTTGAGTGGTATTTGAATTCCCTTTCATGATTGCAAAAAGTACCATGGAGTTATATTGAATAGAACAGTAACTTCAATAAACGAGTCGCTGTATAATTTTAGAATAAGTTAAGCGTTAAGTTATGAAGTTAATGACTCCTTAGTGGCATTTAGTTACATTGAGCAAACAATCGATCCCAGGATATCTACAGTTGACTACGCACACAAGCAAAAGTGGCGAATTATTTCAGGACAGTAGCACAAAAGATACTTTGCCACTATATGCCACCCTTTTTACATTATTGTGCACTGTTTGTTTAGATATGCCACTTTTTTAATAAACCTTCCCGAATCCCCATTATATTGGGTGTGGTATCCGTATCTAAACAATTAAAAAAGGACATTTCTATATAGATGATTCAAAATATATTTTGCGATATAATAAATTCGAAGTCATGTCGTCTTAGGATCACGGTTGCAACAGTCGGTCGAACTTTTGGTAGATTTTCAAATTATTATACAAAGGTTAAAGTTAGGTTAGGTTAAAGTGGCAGCCCGATTAATATTCAGGCTCACTTAGACTATTCAGTCCATTGTGATAAAATTTTTATACAAATACAGTTTAGCAAAATCTTTCTATAGAAAACTTTCTATGCAAAATAAAGTTTTGAAAGAATTTTCTATAGAAACAAAAATTTTAACAAAATTTTCTGTACAAACAAAAATTTTGACAAATTTTCTATACAAACAAAAATTTTGAAAAAAGTTTTCTATAGAAAGAAAAATTAAATTTTGTCAAACATTTTTATAGAAATAACATTTTGACAAAATTCTCTATCGAATTTTTTTTTATAGAAATAAATTTTGACAAAATTCTCTCTAGAAATTAAATTTTGACAAAATTTTCTGAAAAAACACATTCGACAAAATTTTCTATAGAAATTGAATTTTGACAAAATTTTCTATAGCAAAAAAATGTTAACAAAATTTTCTATACAAACACAAGATCTGAAAAATAAAGTTATAGAAACAAAAAAAACTAATTAAAAAAGGACATTTCTACACGGATGATTCCAAATATATTTTGCGATCCACTAAAAAACCTAGAGGTCATGTCGTCTTAGGGACACTGTTGCAGAGTCGATAGAATTCTACCAAAAAAGGTAGATTTTTTACTGTTGGCAGATTGGTTGAATCCTTGAAGTTTAGGTAGATTTTCAATTTCTTATGCAAATACAATTTGGCAAAATATTCTTTAAAGGTAACATTTTGACAAATTCAATTCAAATTTGACAATTTTCAATAGAAACAAAAAATTTGACACAATTTTCTATACATACAAAAATTTTGAAAAAAATATATAGAAACAAAAATTAAAAAAAAAAAACAACTTTCTATAGAAACAAAAATAAAATTTTGACAAAATTTTCTATAGAAATAAAATTTTGACAAAATTTTCCATACAAATAAAATTTTGGCAAAAATTTTCCATAGAAATAAAATTTTGACAAAATTTTTCATAGAAATAAAATTTTGACAAAATTTTCTATAGAATTTTTTTTTTTTGACAAAATTTTCTGTAGAAATAACATTTTGTCAAAATTTTCTATAGAACTAAATTTTTGACAAAATTTTCCATAGAAATAAATTTTTGACAAAATTTTCCATAGAAATAAAATTTTGACAAAATTTTCAATAGCAATAAAATTTTGACAAAATTTTCTATACAAATAAAATGTTGGCAAAAATTTTCCATAGAAATGAAATTTTGACAAAATTTTCTATAGAACTAAAATTTTGACAAAATTTTCCATAGAAATAAAATTTTGACAAAATTTTCTATAGAACTAAAATTTTGACAAAATTTTCTATAGAAATAAAATTTTGACAAAATTATCTATAGAACTAATTTTTTGACAAAATTTTCCATAGAAATAAATTTTTGAAAAAATTTTCCATAGAATTAAAATTTTGACAAAATTTTCCATAGAAATAAAATTTTGACAAAATTGTCTATAGATTTTTTTTTTTTTGACAAAATTTTCTGTAGAAATAACATTTTGTCAAAATTTTCTATAGAACTAAATTTTTGACAAAATTTTCCATAGAAATAAATTTTTGACAAAATTTTCCATAGAAATAAAATTTTGACAACATTTTCTATAGCAATCAAATTTTGACAAAATTTTCCATACAAATAAAATTTTGACAAAAATTTTCCATAGAAATGAAATTTTGACAAAGTTTTCTATAGAACTAAAATTTTGACAAAATTTTCCATAGAAATAAATTTTTGAAAAAATTTTCCATAGAATTAAAATTTTGACACAATTTTCTATAGAAATAAAATTTTGACAAAATTTTCTATAGAAATAAAATTTTGTCAAAATTTTCTATAGAACTAAATTTTTGACCAAATTTTCCATAGAAATAAATTTTTGACAAAATTTTCCATAGAAATAAAATTTTGACAAAATTTTCTATAGCAATAAAATTTTGACAAAATTTTCCATAGAAATAAAATTTTGACAAAACTTTCCATAGAAATAAAATTTTGACAAAATTTTCCATAGAAATAAAGTTTTGACAAAATTTTCTATAGAAATAACATTTTGTCAAAATTTTCTATAGAACTAAATTTTTGACAAAATTTTCCATAGAAATAAATTTTGACAAAATTTTCTAAAGAAATAAAATTTTGACAAAATTTTCTATAGAAATAAAATTTTGTCAAAATTTTCTATAGAACTAAATTTTTGACCAAATTTTCCATAGAACTAAATTTTTGACCAAATTTTCCATAGAAATAAATTTTTCACCAAATTTTCCATAGAAATAAATTTTTGACAAAATTTTCCATAGAAATAAAATTTTGAAAAAATTTTCTATAGCAATAAAATTTGTACAAAATTTTCCATAGAAATTAAATTTTGACAAAATTTTCTACAGAAATAAAATTTTGACAAAATTTTCCATAGAAATAAAATTTTGACAAAATTTTATATAGAAATAAAATTTTGACAAAATTTTCTACAGAAATAAAATTTTGACAAAATTTTCCATAGAAATAAAATTTTGACAAAATTTTCTTTAGGTTTTTTGTGTTTGACAAAATTTTTGATAGAAATAAAATTTTTTAAATTTGGTAGATTTTTGGTAACTTTTTTTTTTAATTTTGGTAGATTATTTTTGGCACGAATGACAACCGTGCTTAGTGATTATAATGGAGATTACAAAAAGGATGGCTACGGACCAAGACCATTAAACGTGACATGCCTGCGTAAAAACATAACAAAATTACGTATCTTATTAAGCATTTCAATAGAAAAAAAACTTTTCTGCCCATCCGCCTCGTATAAACTCTTTGGAATTTATGCAATTGTCTTCGAAAAACAATCAAAAATAATTCCATCGAATTTATGTTCACTCAACTCTGAAATGTATGCGCATAAATCAAAACATTTTCTACTACAGCCTAAATGTATGCTAAAGTTTTTTTCTTTTTCTATACTAGCCTATCTCGAAGTTTTTTGTTTACAACAAATTCAATTTATCTCTCTACTAGAGCTGATTACATGAATTCTCTTGTATAGTAGTCATTGAAAATGGAATATTTGCCTAACCATCATTATAGTCTCATCACACCCCTTCCCTTTTCCATCGCTCCTCCTTACCATAATGCATGAACAGTATATGTTTGCTATTACAAAGTTTTACTGGTAGCTTTTGTATTTGGTTTTATTATGGGCTAGCCCAAAAAGATTCTTATCTAATCTTCTTAACATAAATATTCTCACAAAGTTTCATTAGCCATGTTGTATTGGGTCTTTAGTAATCAACAAATTGTTTTATAGTCATTCAAGTGACATTTGTATTTACCTTTTGTTAAATAATCACTTGTTATACTCTGGGGAAAATTCTTGTCTAATCCATACTATAATCTACTAATCGTGAACTGTTATGATAGACTATGAATAACAAATTAATTATATAGCCTAAAAGTAGGCATTGATTTTTTCCATACATATTGTGATAAGGGAACAACATTAAATGTTGATTTACTAGAATTTTTAGGTGCGAAAGTGGATAAAATAAAATTTTACATGTCAGGGTAAATGAAAATTGAAAAAATAAAATTTTGGAAAAAGTAAAAAACCGAATATAAGAATGTTTAGCAAAGTATGATCCTTTTTGTTTGGTTGGTAGGAAAAAGGTTTCGTTTTTAAGAAAAAAATCTGTGTTTGTTTTTTTTTTTTTTAATTTTTAAATTTATTATTTTAGCTGATGGCCGCAGTAGCCAATGCTACTATTCTAATATTATTCTTATATTTTACTATAAGTCTATAAGTATTTTGTAAATAAATAAATAAATTTATTATTATCATCATTTTAATATCCGTTTTTTTATTACTATATTTTTAGCAAAAGTCATAGTAGCAATGGTGTAATTTCTCAAAACAAACTTAAATAATTTTTGAGCTATTATTTTTATTTTACTATTTACTTATATGTATAAGATGTTATCATGGCTACAATGACTACCTACTTTCTATATAAAAACGAATTTTTATTTCCATAGGTACAACGCTACCATTGAAAGTTTCCATTGACTGAATTTTCATTGCCTACCTTCTGGCTTCACAATTGTCCTCTTGATAACGATATAGTATGAGAGTGCTCCAAGTTATAGTAGTAGATGTATAACTTTGATTTTATCTTAGAGGTGGGTCCCAAGTTCGAGTTTAGCCGCTACAACTAAAAAAAATTGTAAAAGCAAGATAAAATTACAATCTTTTGTGGAAAGTTTTATTATAATATGAATGAGAATAATATAAAGCAATAATTCAAAATCTTTATTTTCTTCATAACAAATTATTGAAAAAAAAAATAAACCGCGAAAAAAATAATTAAAAGAATCAAAACATACCAAAACACTTGAACAAAAAAAGGAATTGATTAAGAAGCGGCACAGCATGGTGCAAAGGTGGCACAAAAATCCAAAAGTATGGTATTTTCGACTTTCTTTCTCATTATACACTGTAGTCACGTTTGCCACAGTTGGTAGAATTCTGCCAAAAATGGTAGATTTTTTACTGTTTGGTAGATTGGTAGAATTCTTGATGTGGTAAATTTTGCAAAAGGCTCCTCTCAAACTTTCTATAGAAATAAAATTCTGATAAAATTTTCTATAGACATAAAATTTTGATAAAATTGTGTTGAACTAAAATTTAAACAAAATTTTCTGTAGAAATAAAATTTTGACAAAATCTTCTATAGAATTAAATGTTGACAAAATTTTCATTAGAAATAAAATTTTGACAAAATTTTCTGTGGAATAAAATTTTGACAAAATTTTTTATGGAATAAAATTTTGATAAAGTTTTCTGTAGAAATAAAATTTTGACAAAATTTTCTATGGAATAAAATTATGACAAAATTTTCTGTAGAAATACGATTTTTCTGTAGAAATAAAATTTTGACAAAATTTTCTATAGAAATAAAATTTTGACAAAATTTTCATTAGAAATAAAATTTTGACAAAATTTTCTGTGGAATAAAATTTTGACAAAATTTTCGATGGAACACAATTTTGACAAAATTTTCTTTAGAATAAAATTTTGACAAAATGTTCTATGGAATAAAATTTTGACAAAATTTTCTATAGAAATAAAATTTTGACAAAATTTTCTATAGAAATAAAATGTTGACAAAATTTTCTGTAGAAATAAAATTTTGACAAATCTTTCTATAGAAATAAAGTTTTGACTACATTTTCCATGGCAATAACATTTTGACAAAATTTTCTATAGAAATACGATTTTTCTATATATATATATATGAAGTTTTGACAAAAGTTTCTACAGAAACAAAATTTTGACAAAATAAAATTTTGTTAAAATTACTAACGTAATGCAACAGACACCGTCGTTAGCTAATTACTCTACAGTTGGTGTATTATTTTTGTTCTTTTCAAAAATTTTCCCTATGAAGTCTTTCAATGAAAAGACGAAATATTGAATAAATAAACATTAATCATACAGACCTCGAGCTCGTTTTTATCGGCAATTATCAATTGGAAAATCTATATACAGGTTGAATATAATAAAAACATCCATAATTAAAAAAAAATTGTCAAAATTTTCTGTAGAAATAAACCTTTAACAAAATTTTCTATAGAAATTTTTACAAAAAGTTTTGACAAAAGTTTCTCCAGAAACAAAATTTTGACAAAATTTTCTACAGAAATAAAATTTTGTTAAAATTTGCTATACAAAAAAAATTGTCATGAAGTTTTGACAAAAGTTTCTACAGAAACAAAATTTTGACAAAATTTTCTACAGAAATAAAATTTTGTTAAAATTTTCTATACAAAAAAAAATTGTCAAAATTTTCTGTAGAAATAAACCTTTAACAAAATTTTCTATAGAAGTTTTTACAAAAAGTTTTGACAAAAGTTTCTACAGAAACAAAATGTTGACAAAATTTTCTACAGAAATAAAATTTTGTTAAAATTTTATATACAAAAAAATTTTGTCAAAATTTTTTGTAGAAATAAACCTTTAACGAAATTTTCTATAGAAATAAAACTTTTCACAATATTTTCTATACAAATAAAATTTTAAAAAAGTTTTCCATAGAAATAAAATTTTGTCAAAATTTTGGTGTAGAAATCAAACTTAAACAAAATTTTCTATACAAATAAAATTATGACAAAATTTGCTATAGAAAAAAATGTTGAAAAATTTTTCTATAGAAAAAATTTTGACAAAATTTTCTATAGAAATAAAATTTTGACAAAATTTTCTATAAAAGTAAAATGTTGACAAAATTTTCTGTAGAAAAAAAATTTGACAAAATTTTCTAGAGAAATAAAATTGTGAGAAAATTTTCTACAGAAACAAAAATTTAACAAAGTTTTCTATAAAAATAAAATTTTGTCAGAATTTTCTATAAAAATACAATATAAAGTTTTGACAAAAGTTTCTATAGAAATAACATTTTCTACCAAAAATAGAAATAAAATTTAGACAAAATTTCTTATAAAAATAAAATATTGGCAAACTTTTGTATAGAAAAAAATTCTATATATATAAAGTTTTGACAAAATTTTCTATGGAAGAAACTTTTGCAAAAATATTCTATAGAATAAAAATTTTGCAAAAAATTTCTATAAAAATAACATTTTGCAAAAAACTTTTATAGAATTTTTCTATTGATATAAAGTTTTGACAAAATTTTCTGTAGAAATCAAACTTTAACAAAATTTTCTATACAAATAAAATTACGACAAAATTTGCTATAGAAAAAAATTTTGACAAAATGTTCAATAGAGAAAAATTTTGAGAAAATTTTCTATAGAAATAAAATTTTGACATAATTAGAAGTAGAAAATAGAAGTAAAATTTTGACAAAATTTTCTATAGAAAAAAATTTTGACAAAATTTTCTATAGAAATAAAATTTTGAGAAAATTTTCTATAGAAATAAAATTTTGACAAAATTTTCTATAGAAAAAAATTTTGACAAAATTTTCTATAAACCTAAAATTCTGATACCATTTTTTATAGAAATACATATATTTTTTTTTGTTGTTGATTTGTACTTCAATCATATTTGTTGTTTTGATCTCAGCTTTAAAACCATTGCGTTGACTAACTACAAGTGTAGCTTGACCAACAGAGGAAAAGAATGTTTGTCACATTTATTTGGGCAAAGCCCTATAGACTGCAAGATGGTTGGATGGACGCACGTTTCGGAATTACCACATTCCTCATCAGCATCCTCTAGTTGCAGCAAAACTATCAACCAATTATCAGAATAAATTCGGGTAGTTCACTAAACCCAAAGTGAACCACACTTGCAACCTCTAGTTGCAGCAAAACTATCAACGAATTATCAGAATAAATTCGGGTAGTTCACTAAACCCAAAGTGAACCACACTTGAACCTTCCGAAAAAAGGTTTATGATAGTTGACCTTTGCCTAAATAAATCTTTGAACCTTCCGAAAAAAAGGTTTATGATAGTTGGCCTTTGCCTAAATAAATCGTTGTACAAACATCTCTCTTTCCCAAATAAATTTGACACACATTCTGTTCCTCTGTTGGTTAAGCTACTCTTGCAGTTTAATCAACGCAATGGTTTTAAAGCTGATATCAAAACAACAAATATGAAATAAAATTTTGACAATTTTTTTTTGTAGAAAAAAAAAGAAATAAAATTTTGACTAAATTTCTTATAGAAATAAAACTTTTGAAAAAATTTCAATTTTCTATTTTTCATCTTGATTGCAATCCCTATTAAACTATTAATGCCTTTAAGCTTGCGTAAACTTTGATATTGTATGACCTTTTTGAATTCATATTTACCAAAAGGAAGCTTTTCACATTTTATGTGCCATATCCAAAATTTACAACAATGATCCAACATTAAATCATCTTCAATTCATAATCGTAAAAATACAACATTGTCTGCGACCATACATCATTCATTGCCACCCGTCTCACGTACTAATAAATCTTCTTTGTATTGTCTCATATATATTTTGCCATAAACATCCACAATCATTAAGAAATAATTATGTTCCTTTTGGAAGTAAAACCTCAAATTTCTGGTTCAAATTAATTTTGGTAATACTCGTACACACGCTCACGCCCTTGCTCTCGCTTATAATGCATTCATTGTACATCAATATTCTCTTCAGCCCTGAATAACAACCCAATTCTCCCACTCATACATTATGCTGTCATTGTGTACTTGAACTGTCAAAAAGTATGTAAGTGTGTGTATGAAAAGCATTAACAACAATTTTTTGCCAATATGGTGTAATTAAATTTATGACTTTATTATTATCGCCAATATACGATATGATGTGGATAATATGGAATGTGTAGGACCATACAATCTAGATGCAGGGTATTGTAGCTATGATTTTACGGCTATATGGATTGATGTACTGCTACTGGTGTTAAGTGCTCGTTTTAAAAAATTATTGACACCAATAAACTTATGGGTGTTATGGATTTATACTCAACATCACACAACATACGCTCACACACATAGAATAGTTGCATGGATTTGAGAGAAAATTTCATTGGAGAAGTTTGTTTGTTTTTCATATACACACATGCATAATCGCATTTGCTGTCCCTCACACTTGCTATAACACTACCATAAAGTCATTGAGTGGCTATAAAAACTTTTTTTTTACATTCTCTTACTATGCAGATTACACTTTGAGCAGATTGTTGTATATGTATGGGTTCACTCAACTATTGCACTGTGGGATTTTCGATATGAAATTAAATTGATATTTTATTGTCAAGAAAACGAATACTTATTCTGATTAATCTTATAGAAGAAATATGATCACCTAAAATATCTTTCACCTCAAAATGTTAGTTTTTTCATGGGAAACATGTTACATAATTGTCACAACCATACTATTTATGTATTTGATTTCGACTAGAATTTTTATGTTTTTTTTTTTGCGAGAAAACAATATTTTTGGAACAAAAATGTTCCCTGATCGTTAGCAAAATATTTCTCTTTATGTGTAATTTTTTACAGTGAATATTTCAAACTGATTATCTACAACAACAACAAAAACGCGTTAAAGAGAGTACACATACAAGTGTTATATGAATAGCTCATAAACAAATGCATGTAAGTGTATGACTGTCTGTGACATTGGTGTATGCGTTTATGAGAGTAGCTTCATAAGCATGTCCATTATAATGCAAACAACACTTCAAAGACTCTCGACAGAAACACTTAATCTACCGGATATACAGTTGTAAACAATATAACAAAAACCACTCATACACACACACCCACAAAAACATACACTATAGTTGTTCATTGTTAAGCATAACATTTTTGTGAACAAACCACAATTGACACCAATGAACCCAAATGCTATATGAATGGAAATTTCAACATTCAAAGTCAATGTTCGTCATGCAATGCATACACTCAAAAAAAAAACAGTGACGCCACTTGAAAGGAAAATTTTGGCTAATTTTAGAAAAATTAGTATAATTTTAGAAAATTTTACCTATAGGGTATTACAATCGCAGATGTCACTCCAAAAAAGTCTATGTTCGTCATGCAATGCATACACTCAAAAAAAACATTGACGCCACTTGAACCGACAATTTTGGTTAATTTTAGAAAAATTATGGTAATTTTGGAAAATTTTACCTATAGTGTATTACAATCGCAGATGTCACACCGAAAAAAGTCTATGTTCGTAATACAATGCAGACACTCAAAAAAACAGTAACCCCACCAGGCTGGACAATTTTGGTTAATTTTAGAAAAATTAGGTCAATTTTGGAAAATTTTAACTAAATTGTTTACAAACGCAGATGTCACGACGAACTCAAAAATATAAATCAATATTTTTCGACAAATTCAAGAAAATTTATGAGACGCAATTGGAGTTCAAAATTGCAAAAATGTCTTTAGTGCCATACGAAGTTCAAGATGGGCGCATTATTGGTAAAATTTACAAATTTTCAGAAATTCTGAACTATTTGGTATTAGATATGAATTTAGTAAATTTGTATGCTTCATTTGCGTATAATTTTTTTCTCTTTTTTAGTTAATTTAACTAGCATATGCCAGAAATTATTAAAGTAAAGAAAACTTTCTCAAAATATAATAATTCCATGAACTAAAATAGAGTTAAATTGGCTTTAGATACATATATGGTGGCATTTTTTTTTTTTTTGAGTGTATAAGAAATATTAAGATAAACTGGTTTTCATTCATTCATTCTTACAGAAAATGGGAGCATATGAGACATGCCAAAGTCAAATAAAAAACAAGTATATACGGCCGTAAGTTCGGCCAGGCCGAAGCTTATGTATCCTCCACCAAGGATTGAGTAGAAACATCTACTGAAGCCGATGGCAAGGTATCTTAAAACTTCCTAACACCGTAATATATACCACACAGCCCATACATGGTATATATTAAACTAAAAAAGACCGATTAAATACGTATATAATTAAGTTTAAAGTTTCTATAGAAATAAAATTTTGAAAAAATAAAAGTTTGACAACATTTTCTATAGAAGTAAAATTTTGACAAAATTTTCTATAGAAATAAAATTTGGAAAAAATTTACTATAGAAATAAAATTTTGAAAAAATTTTCTACAGAAATAAAATTTTGGTAAATTTTTTTTGGCTCGAGTGGCAACCATGATTATGAACCGACATGGACCAATTTTTGTGTGATTGGGGAACGGCTATATATAACTATAAACCGGTATGGACCAATTTTGGCATGGTTATTAGGGGCCTTATACTAACACCACGTTGCAAATTTCAACCGGATCGGATGAATTTTGCTCCTCCAAGAGGCTCCGGAGATCAAATATGGGGAACGGTTTATATGGGGGCTATATATAATTATGGACCGATATGGACCAATTCTTGCGTGTTTGTTAGAGACCACATTCTAACACCATGTTCCAAATTTCAACCGGATCGGATGAATTTTGCTCCTCCAAGAGGCTCCGGAGGACAAATCTGGGGATCGGCTTATATGGGGGCTATATATAATTATGGGTCGATGTGGACCAATTTTTGCATGGTTGTTAGAGATCATATACCAACACCATGTACCAAATTTCAGCCGGATCGGATGAAATTTGCTTCTCTTAGAGGCTCCGCAAGCCAAATCGGGGGATCGGTATATATGGGGGCTATATATAATTATGGACCGATGTGGACCAATTTTTGCATGGTTGTTAGAGACCATATACTAACACCATGTATTAAATTTCAGCCGGATCGGATGAAATTTGCTTCTCTTAGAGCAATCGCAAGCCAAATGTGGGGGTCCGTTTATATGGGGGCTATACGTAAAAGTGGACCGATATGGACCAATTTTTGCATGGTTGTTAGAGACCATAGACTAACACTATGTACCAAATTTCAGCCTGATCGGATGAAATTTGCTTCTCTTAGAGCAATCGCAAGCCAAATTTGGGGATCCGTTTATATGGGGGCTATACGTAAAAGTGGACCGATATGGACCAATTTTAGCACGGTTGTTAGACCATACACTAACACCATGTACCAAATTTCATCCGGATCGGGGTCTATACGTAAAAGTGGACCGATATGGACCAATTTTTGCATGGTTGTTAGAGACCATATACTAACACTATGTACCAAATTTCAGCCTGCTCGGATGAAATTTACTACTTTTAGAGCAATCGCAAGCCAAATTTGGGGGTCCGTTTATATGGGGGCTATACGTAAAAGTGGACCGATATGACCCATTTGCAATACCATCCGACCTACATCAATAACAACTACATGTGCCAAGTTTCAAGTCGATAGCTTGTTTCGTTCGGAAGTTAGCGTGATTTCAACAGACGGACGGACGGACGTGCTCAGATCGACTCAGAATTTCACCACGACCTAGAATATATATACTTTATGGGGTCTTAGAGCAATATTTCGATGTGTTACAAACGGAATGACAAAGTTAATATACCCCCATCCTATGGTGGAGGGTATAAAAAAGGCACATTTTTTGAGGAACAAAATTATTGACACCGGAAGTTCTAAATTGGTTTTTGGTACATTTAGTACTTGTTGGGCATTCCTTTATGTTTGATAACACCATCAAGCCCCATTCTTCCAACTCAACACTGTACCAAATTTTATCAAAATCGGGTAATAATTGCGACCAAAATACTGCGAACAACAAATACATGGACAGATGGACGGATGCCAAGGGCTAAACTCACTCAGGAGTCATTCTAAGTCGATCGGTATATATATTTTATGGGGCTTGAAATCAATATTTCTCGCAGGCACATTGTTTTGGCAGATACCCTGACCACTATATGTGGTTTAGGGTACTATGCCAATGCTTATGTGTGGCCCTATATATTCATATTGCATTTACACATTTATGTTAACATGCTTAAAAATGCAGTGAGTATGAGAACTGAGAGCAAGAGGCAAGTATTTATCATTTGTATCATATAAAATGTAAATACAATTGAGTGATTACCATAAGCGATTTAACATAACTAATAATGAGAGCAAAATGTTTGAAGCATAGCATAGCAATGACTACTTAACACTGTATTTAGTGAGTATTTAACATGAATGATCTATGTTAATGCAATTTAACACACACAACATGACATATATATGATACAAATGATAGCTGTTTGTCTCTTGCTCTCAATTGTATTTTTTATAACACTCTTAAATACTCACTGCATGTACTGAGTGATCTCATCATTAAAAACTGTAATTTGGCGACAAACATTATTGAAAGTATTGAAAAGCTCAGATTTACTTTCAGAAGACTTAAAACACGAATAACATAAAAAATAGGGCTCAGGAAGGGATTCCTAAGGCAAATACTGAACCTAGTCGCCTTATTCATAAAAATAAATAAATATAGAGCCATCCTAATGGTCATATCTATAAAGAAAGATTGGTACTTCGCATAAAATCTTTGGAAAAAGTAAACTCCTATGCAAAATACTAAGGAAATATTTATATTCAAATTAAAAGATGAATGACCGCAATATGAATTTCATTGATTGTTGTGTGTGAGTGAGAATATCACGATTGATGTATGTATGTATGTGACCATGTATGTACTAATGTATGTCGACAATCACAAGTGTTTGTTCATGTCATATCAAACGTTTATAGTGTCAATTGCTTATAAATGTTATTTTATAAATATGTTAATGGATTTTCCTCTGGTGAGATTGTGTACTCTTTCGAATGTATCCATAAATATATACATGTATGTTACACAACAAACATAGTGATGAATGATAAGTCAGCTATTATAGCTACTTTGATGCTTTTATTAATGACATTAATATTCATTCACTACCAGACGATCATTATATTTGAGTTGGCGTTTAATGAATTTTTTTATAACTGTTATCGTATTTTGTACAATCGCAGAAATAAAAGCAGTGTTTAGTTTAGAGAAGTAATTGCCATTAATGAGAAATGTCAGCATCTGCAACTTTGCTAAATATCGTCATCTCTTGCAGTATGATTGACAAAAATGAAATACACACGCAAAAAAATATTTCCTCCCAAACGAAATTTTAGACAGACATTATCGTGTCCCATTTGCTATGGAAGAATATAGTAGTAACATATATAGTTTTTGTGATAAACGTTGATTCTTTTACAGGATTTAAAATGTTGAAAAATTATCACAAATGTAGAATTGATAGCTTTAACTCGATTATCTGCTAAGGCACCACTCAAATTCTTAATCTTAGTAGAATTTTGGTTCAAAATTTGCAATTAATATTATAGTACAAAAAAGAATTATCTAAAATGTGGCTCACCATGACACAATTGTTACAAAAAAATTTAAATTGTACATCATTTAGTGGAACAACAAAACCGTGGTCCAAACATATCAACACTTGAAAAAAATTACACAGTGGTAACACTGCCGGTAATTTGTGATGTTATTTGTTCTCAACATAAATACCTTTAGAATTAAATACCTGCGCCTGAAAGTATGCAAAATCTTAATAAAAATTCAAGGATCACTTGCATAATGATAGACCACCACAATGCTTTTAGGTTATTTGCTCGAGTGACTTCTCCCAATTTCTTAACGCGTGGGTATATCTGAATGAATATGAAGTTTCACTTCATAAGTGTGCTTGTGTTCTACCATGAAAAAAATTTCTATAACAAACATTTTGGAAAAACAAAATTCTATAGCTTCAAAAAATTTAAATGTAGAATAAATTTCCCCTTATTGGTTAGTGACTGACTTGTCCTTTACCCCAGCTCCCATTGGAGTACTACGATACAAGCATACACTTGTTTAGGATTCTCAATCACGGAAGCCACAGTAGGAAGAATTCTACCAAAAATAGTAGAATTTAAAAAAATTTTCAACCGAAATAAAATTTTGAGAAAATTTTCTGTAGAAATAAAATTTTGAGACAATTTTCTATAGAAATAATTTTTTTTTATAATTTTTTTTTTTATTTATTTTGGTAAATTTTTAAAAATATTCCACTTCAACTAAGAGTTACTTCACAAATAAAAATTTTCTATTAAAAAAAAATTGAAAAAAAATTGAACAAAATTTTCTATCGAAATGTTATATAGAAATAAAATTTTGATAATATTTTCTTTAAAAATAAAATTTTAGCAAAATTTCCTTTAGAAATAAAATTTTGACAACATTTTCTATAGAAATAAAATTTTGAAAAAAAACTCTATAGAAATAAAATTTTGGCAAAAATCTCTATAGAAATAAAATTTTGACAATATTTTCTTTAAAAATAAAATTTTGACAATATTTTCTTTAAAAATTAAATTTTAGCAAAATTTTCTTTAGAAATAAAATTTTGACAAATTTTCTATATAAATAAAATTTTGACAAAAATCTCTATAGAAATAAAATTTTGACAATATTTTCTTTAAAAATAAAATTTTAGCAAAATTTTCTTTAGAAATAAAATTTTGACAAAATTTTCTATAGAATTTTGATAAAATTTTCTATAAAAATAGAATGTTGAAAAAATTTTCTATAGAAATAAAATTTTGACAAAAATCTCTATAGAAATAAAATTTTGCCAATATTTTCTTTAAAAATAAAATTTTAGCAAAATTTTCTTTAGAAAAAAAATTTTAGCAAAATTTTCTTTAGAAATAAAATGTTGACAAAATTTTCTATAGAAATGAAATTTTGAACAAAATTTTCTATAGAAATAAAATGTTGACAATATTTTCTTTAAAAATAAAATTTTAGAAATAAAATTTTGACAAAATTTTCTATAGAAATAAAATTTTGACCAAAATCTCTATAGAAATAAAATTTTGACAATATTTTCTTTAAAAATAAAATTTTAGCAAAATTTTCTATAGAAATAAAATTTTAGCGAAATTTTTCTTTAGAAATAAAATTTTGACAAAAATCTCTATAGAAATAAAATGTTGACAATATTTTCTTTAAAAATAAAATTTTGACAATATTTTCTTTCAAAATAAAATTTTAGCAAAATTTTCTTTAGAAATAAAATTTTGACAAAATTTTCTTTAGAAATAAAATTTTGACAAAATTTTCTATCGAAATAAAATTTTGACAATATTTTCTTTAAAAATAAAATTTTTACAATATTTTCTTTAAAAATAAAATTTTGAAAATATTTTCTTTAAAAATAAAATTTTGACAAAATCTTCTATGGAAATGAAATTTTTAACAATATTTTCTATAGAAATAAAATTTTAGAAAAATTTTCTTTAGAAATAATATTTGAACAAAATTTTCTATAGAAATAAAATTTTAGAAAAATTTTCTTTAGAAATAATATTTGAACAAAATTTTCTATAGAAAGAAAATGTTGAGAAAATCTTCCATAGAAGTAACATTTTGACAAAATTTTCTATTTTCTTTAAAAATAAAATTTTGACAAATTTTCTTTAGAAATAAAATTTGGACAAAATTTTCTATAGAAATAAAATTTTGAAAAAATCTCTACAGAAATAAAATTTTCTTTAGAAATAATATTTTAACAAAATTTTCCATAGAAATAAAATTTAGACAAAATTTTCTATAGAAATAACATTTTGACAAAAATCTCTATAGAAATAAAATTTTGACAATATTTTCTTTAAAAATAAAATTTTAGCAAATTTTTCTTTAGAAATAAAATTTTGACAAAATTTTCTATCGAAATAAAATTTTGACAAAAATCCCTGTAGAAAACAAATTTTGACAATATTTTCTTTAAAACAAATTTTAGCAAAATTTTCTTTAAAAAAAATTTTAGCAAAATTGTCTATCCAAATAAAATTTTGACAAAAATCTCTATAGAAATAAAATTTTGACAATATTTTCCTTACAAATAAAATTTTAGCGAAATATTCTATAGAAATAAAATTTCAGCGAAATTTTCTATAGGAATAAAATTTTGACAAAATTCTCTATAGAAATAAAAATTTGACAAAATTTTCTATTGAAATGAAATTTTTAACAAAATTTTCTGTAGAAATAAAATTTTAGCAAAATTCTCTTTAGAAATAATATTTTAACAAAATTTTCCATAGAAATAAAAATTTGACAAAAATCTCTATAGAAATAAAATTTTAGCAAAATTTTCTTTAGAAATAAAATTTTGATAAAATGTTCTATAGAAATAAAATTTTGACAAAATTTTCTATGGAAATAAAAATTTGACAAAATTTTCTATGGAAATTTTTAACAAAACTTTCTATAGAAATAAAATTTTAGCAAAATTTTCTTTAGAAATAATATTTTAACAATATTTTCTTTAAAAATAAAATTTTAGCAAAATTTTCTTTAGAAATAAAATTTTCTTTGGAAATAAAATTTTGACAAAATTTTCTATCGAAATAAAATTTTGACAAAAATCTCTATAGAAATAAAATGTTGACAATATTTTCTGTAAAAATAAAATTTTAGCAAAATTTTCTTTGGAAATAAAATTTTAGCGAAATTTTCTTTAGAAATAAAATTTTGATAAAATTTTCTATAGAAATAAAATTTTGAAAAAATTCTCTATAGAAATAAAATGTTGACAATATTTTCTTTAAAAATAAAATTTTAGCAAAATTTTCTTTAGAAATAAAATTTTGATAAAATGTTCTATAGAAATAACATTTTGACAAAATTCTCTATAGAAATAAAAATTTGACAACATTTTCTATGGAAATGAAATTTTTAACAACATTTTCTATAGAAATAAAATGTTAGCAAAATTTTCTTTAGAAATAATATTTTAACAAAATTTTCCATAGAAATAAAATTTAGACAAAATTTTCTATAGAAATAAAATGTTGAGAAAATTTTCCATAGAAATAACATTTTGACAAAATTTTCTATAGAAATAAAATTTTCGTTAGAAATATAATTTTGATAAAATTTTCGAAAGAAATACAATTTTAACAATATTTTGTTTCGGTTTAAAATTTTGACAAAATTTCCTATAGAAATAAATTTTTGCAAATTTTTTATAGAAATAGTAGTAGTAATTGGTAGTTTTTTGTAAATTTTTTCCAATTTTTGCTAAATTACTTTTGGTTTCAGTGGCAACCGTGTTATCAATGCCAAACATTTATCTAAATCTTTTGTTTGCATATAAAGTTGGCCAAATTTGTTGTTAACCTTCTAAACTCTTATAGCAGGAGAAATTTCTTCTTTTGGAAATTTTACAACACATTTCCGCTTTGGAAAAGGAAGTAAATTTCAAAAAAGATTACGACAAAGACTACGACAAAGACTTGCAAAGAACTGACAATGTCTTAGCCATACCCACACATGTTTTATCACGAATTGTCATACTTATGATCAGTGAGTAGCAGCAGCATCACACTGGCATTCAAGCACCATGAGAGATGCCTTGAAGCATTGCAATAAAAATGTTAAGCATACTTGAATTACCATTACCATTAAATGTATGTACTTGTACGCCAACTCTTGGGTGATGGTAGTGGTGGTGAAGTTTAATAAAAAAAAATGCCAAATGACTTCTTGAGTTTGGAAGTAGTTCTTGATACTCTTTGCCACTTGCAAAGGAAACACTTTTATATTTGGGTAAGCTAAGAATACAAGGCAATATAACAAAAAGAAAGAAATTTTTTTACCCTGTGAGTCCTTTAACTTAAAAGCTTACAATCGAAGCGTGTTCAAGGATCAAATGCTACTCACAAATGTAAGTAATTCGAATGAGTGCATCAATTCACTGGGAAATATTGTGTATATGTGACATCCTGACATTTATCATAAAAAATATATGTACATGTGTTTTCTTTATCCCCCAAAAGTCCCTGAACATTTTACGAGAATATGTATGCCTGGTGTGCATTTCATTGATAAACTTTTTGCAAGGTTTCAAAAGCCAAGAAATGTTTCGAATATAAAACCCTACGAGAATTCATTGATAAATAAATATAAACAAAGTTAGAAGTAGGAGGAATTGCAACGAGGTCAAATTTATCTAAATAATAATAAATTTTTAAAATACAGGACAAGGAGGAAGACATAGATTACCCAAAACATATAAAAAACAATCAAGGATAAAGGAAGCAAGGAATGTCTAAAGTAAAATGGACGAAAAAAATATTCTTTGCTGCTGAAGGCCAAAAAAGAAATTAAATCCTAATTGTATTACTTACAAGGTATCATGTTTTTTGAATGTCTAAAAATTATACCCAAAACAAAATCTAACGCACTCTCCAAAGGCTTTGCAAGTAAGAAATTCCAAAAAAAAAATTAAAGGAACGAGTCATTCATAATAAATAGGTGGCACATTTATTTCAAAATAGGTGCACAAAAAGTGGCACGCTTATTCAGAACAAAAACCGATTACATTTATTTATATAAATGTTTTGTTATAATATATATATTTTTTTTAATTATCACACTAACGGCAATTTTCATGTAGCTCCGTTAGGCTTTAACTGCCAGTTAACAGAAAGTAAATTCCAAATATCTTCTTTCCGGTTAACTTTAACTGAAATTTTTTTGTCAGTTAAGATCCTAACTGGCATATGGAGTATACACGCTAGATGGCCGCTATGTCCATAATACGGTTTAAAAATTCGTTAGTTAACGGAGCACTAACGGAGCTTCATGAAAATGGGCGTAAAATTGTAAATATGTGAAGTGGCAGAATAAAACAGTTGAACCAAATGTATATTTGCTTGAAAAATTGCCACTGGCATAAGAGTTACGTCGATCTCCGTTCAAGCTACCATTTGGAATTTTTAAAATGCTTTATATCAATTATTTTTTTATGAATTGTGAAATCAATTTTTTATTTAGATTATATTTAAATTAAACTAATAATCATTTTACCATATTTTTATCGAAAATTAATCAATGAAATAGACATGAGTGCAGTGCACATACTACAGATTAAAATAATTATCTGTGCATACTTTCTGGCGTCATATGTTTTCGGTTGAATATGCCGAGGTAAGAAAATAAATACCATAAATACTTATAAAAGCTTCCACAACATTCGTAAATTTTCTATATAGAAATTAAATTTTGAGAAAATTTTCTTAGAAATAAAATTTTGACAAAATTTTCTTAGAAATAAAATTTTGAGAAAAATGTCTATACAAATAAAATTTTAAGAAAATTTTCCATAGAAATGAAATTTTGAGAAAAATTTCTATTGAAAGATAATTTCTAGGCATAAAATTTGAGAAAACTTTCTATAGAAATAAAATTTAAGAAATTTTTTTACAGAAATAAAATTTTGACAAAATTTTCTATAGAAATAAATTTTTGAAAAAAATTTCCTATAGAAATAAAATTTTGACAAAATTTTCTATAGAAATAAAATTTTGTGAAAATTTTCTATAGAAATAAAATTTTGAAAAAAAATCTCTAGAAATAAAATTTTGACAAAATTTTCTATAGAAATAAAATTTTTACAAAATTTTCTATAGAAATAAAATTTTGACAACATTTTCTATAGAAATAAAAATTTTCTATAGAAATGTTTCTATATAAATAAAATTTTGAGAAATTTTTCTACGGATGTTAGGTTAGGTTAGGTTAAAGTAGCAGCCCGATTAACATTCAGGCTCACTTAGACTATTCAGTCCATTGTGATACCACATTAACTAAAAGTACCTATTACATATGGGCACTTCTAGTTTTAACCGCTGAACCTTTTCGATTATTTTTCTTCGCTGATTGTTCCAAAAACATTAGCAGACTGCTTAAGTTAACGTTTTCCAGATCCGCCAGTAATCTGAAGCTATATGCTCCTAAAAGTTGTTTGCGCTTTACACAAAATGCAGGACACTCACACAAGAGGTGTTTAATTGATTCTTTTTCCTCCGCATCATGACAGCTCATACAATAGCCATTATACTTCGCGCCAATAGTTTTTGCAAAATCGCCTATCAGGCAGCGACCAGTTATAGCAGATATCAGGAGTGATATCTGACGTCTCGAGAGCATTAGCATATCTAGTGTGCGGTTTAAGTTGAAATGGGGCCATATTTGCTTGGTGTCGTTACAACCCTTCCTATTCTCTCATCGAACATTTGACATCCTAACAGCCTTCTCACGCAATAAGCCAGAGGCATACCAACAGATTCTAGTTCCCCTGGAATATGTAAGGTGTTCCTAGCCTTGCTAATTCATCCGCTTCGCAGTTCCCCGGTATGTTCCTATGGTCAGGCACCCATATTAGGTGGATATTGTGCTGTTCAGCCATCTCGTTGAGATATTTGCGGCAGTCCATGGCCGAATTTGAGTTAAGGAACACAGAGTCCAAGGATTTTATTGCAGGTTGACTGTCTGAGTATAAATTAATGCCAACATTTTTTGAAACATTACATCTCAGCCAATTCGCCACCTCTCTTATTGCTAATATTTTAGCCTGAAAAACACTACCGTGATTAGATAATCTTTTCGCTATTCGAAGTTCCAGATCATTAGAATATACTCCGAACCCCACTTGTCCATCCAATTTGGAGCCATCAGTGTAGAAATCTATATATGCTTTATTCCCCGGGGTCTGTGTGCACCACGCCTCACTGTTGGGGATTAGAGTCTCAAACTTTTTGTCGAAAAGTGGTCTCGCGAAAGTGTAATCCACTACGTTAGGCACATCTGGCATTATTTTGAGGACCGAACTGTAACCGTAACTTTTTTCCGACCACACGATAGCTCGCGCAACCGCACAGCCGTTGTTGCAGCTGACTGTTTGGCCAAAATGTCTAAAAGCAATAGATGCAATATGACATTAAGGGAATTTGTTCCTGTCTTGCTGAATGCGCCTGAAATACACAAATACGCCATACGCTGAACTTTATCTAAACAAGTCGGTTTCCGAAGTGCCGGCCACCAGACTACAACACCATATAACATTATAGGTCTAAACACTGCCGTGTATAGCCAATGCACAATTTTTGGTTTTAGTCCCCACTTTTTTCCTATTGCCTTTTTGAACGATGTTAAATTTTGACAATAGGAGTCACCGTGGTGCAATGATTAGTATGCCCGCCTTGCATACACAAGGTCGTGGGTTCGATTCCTGCTTCGACGGAACAACAAAAAGTTTTTCAGCAGTGGATTATCCCACCTCAGTAATGCTGGTGACATTTCTGAGGGTTTCAAAGATTCTCTAAGTGGTTTCACTGCAATGTGGAATGCCGTTCGGACTCCGCTATAAAAAGGAGGTCCCTTGTCATTGAGCTTAACATGGAATCGGGCAGCACTCAGTGATAAGATAGAAGTTTACCAATGTGGTATCACAATGGACTGAATAGTCTAAGTGAGCCTAATACATCGGGCTGCCACCTAACCTAAATTTTGACAAAATTTTCTATAGAAATAAAATTTTGTGAGAATTTTCCATAGAAATAAAATTTTGAGAAAATGTTCTTTAGAAAAAAAATTTTGAATTTGAATTTCTATAGAAATAAAATTTTCTGTAGAAAAAATATTTTTCAAAAAATTTTCTATAGAAATAAATTTCAGCAAAAATTTCTATAGAAATAAAATTTTGACAAAATATTCTGAGAACATTTTTTATAATTTAATATCTTTCTATATACAATGGAATTTCATAAAATAAAACAAAAAAATCCTCTTGTTGACGCGAGTAAATAAATTATCGCCTCTACATTTCAAAAAGGTAATAGAAATTAAATCCTCTTTTACAATTTTACCATATTACACAAGTCTTTGAAATACATGGCCAGAATCTCTAGATGTCGACTTTTAAGTTTTTTTTTTCTGCATATAACAATGTTTGCTTAGTATGTTTAAGTGTTTTTGGGGAAAGTGTTTCCAAGTATCATTCTCTGTTGTAACAACTGTCACCAGACCCGTCTTCTAGTTACAGCGTCTTTTTGTCTGCATGCAAATTTTTCTTGAGATTGAGTGATGAAAGCTTTATGTTAGCTGTAGACGGACATAAGAAGGACATCGGAAGCGGAAGGAACTACAACAACTAGAAGGACATAAGTAAAATGATAATATTTGCAGACATTTTAACATATTTTTCTATTAAAAATAATTTCTCCTAAAGGAAGTGTCATAAGGCAAAATATAAAACAAACATGAGTTCGACAAGTCAGTAAATTAAAAGAAATGGGCACAACAAATTCTGTTGCACTAATGGGCCCATTAATGGAATAAATGTTGATGCATTTTCATGCGTTGAATAACTTAAGAAAATAATCTGTGGAATACTAATATCAGCCATAATGGATATTGTTATGCAAAACATTATTGCTGTTATGTAAGTTTGATTTTAGAGAAGATTAAGTCCTGCACACGTTAATTTCGTTTGGATGAAAAGTATTTACCATAGAGAAAATTTTCTAAAGAAATACAATTTTGACAAAATATTCTATAGAAAAAAATTTTGACATAATTTTCAATAGAAATAAAATTTTGACAAAATATTCTATAGAAAAAAATTTTGACATAATTTTCTATAGAAATCAAATTTTTTAAAATTTTCCATAGAAATATAATTTTGACAAAATATTCGATAGAAAAAAATTTTCACATAATTTTCTATAGAAAAAAATTTGACAAAATTTTCCATAGAAATAAAATTTTGACAAAATATTCTATAGAAAAAAAATTTTGATATAATTTTCTATAAAAAATAGACAACATTTTCCATAGAAATAAAATTTTGACAAAATATTCTATAGAAAAAAATGTTGACATAAATTTCTATAGAAAAAAAATTTTGACAAAATTTTCCATAGAAATAAAATTTTGACAAAATATTCTATAGAAAAAAATTTTGATATAATTTTCTATAGAAAAAAAATTGACAAAATATTCCATGGAAATAACATTTTGACAAAATATTCTATAGAAAAAAATGTTGACATAATTTTCTATAGAAATCAAATTTTTACAAAATTTTCCATAGAAATAAAATTTTGACAAAATATTCTATAGAAAAAAAATTTGATATAATTTTCTATAGAAAAAAAAATTGACAACATTTTCCATAGAAATAAAATTTTGACAAAATATTCTATAGAAAAAATTTTGACATAATTTTCTATAGAAAAAGATTTTTGACAAAATTTTCCATAGAAATAAAATTTTGACAAAATATTCTATAGAAAAAAATTTTGACATAATTTTCAATAGAAATAAAGTTTTTACAGAATTTTCTATAGAAATAAAATTTTGCAAAATAAGTTTTTATTGTAAAATTTTCTCCAAATGTTAGTAAAGTTCTTTGGCTCGAGTGGCAACCGTGCAGTCGACGCCGTCGCCGAATATTTCGACTCTACCCTACTCAAATTTAGCCGCCAATTAATAAAAAATATTTATTCACCACAGAAATATGTTTAATTATTGTATTTTCTGTCAATAGTTCAAGCTTTCGATCCACAATCTATTGAATGATGTTTATATATAATAATTTCGCAAAAATCTTGTTTTAAAGATATGAATGATATGTAAATTTGATTGTAAGATTGGTTGTACAACTAATCTGATAACCATTTTAATTACCTCAATTTTTTTTTTATAATCGATAAATGTCTGCCGCCGAATATACAAATTTATATCGGCTTAGCCATCAAGCCACTGGAGGCAAAAATTTAGTATCAACCTGATCTAGATGCTCTCTCGGTTGTTACGTTGGATCTCGCGCTGTAGAAGGTAAAGATAACCACTAACATTCCAAGACGGGATGCGTCCAGGCCGGATACGTCTGGTGGTAGTTCGAGTAGGTTTGCCTGAGGAAACCAAAAAGAGACGCGTGTCATGTGACCCCTGCTATCAATAACGGATATGTTGAAATTGAGGAGGCTGTAGTTAACAGGTTGGATGATAAGTCCCCGGTCTGACAAAACTACCCCAATTTGCCGTGACAAGTCTCTTTCCTCCGGTGCTATGGGTGGTGCTCGAACTCCGAGAACATGATTAACCTTGTAACTTCCCACCACTTAGCTACAGCATCCTCATGAATCCTGTTCAGAGCTGCATGCTATGCTGCCGGATCTAGGGGCACTCTCTGTTGTTAAGCTGGATCTCGCATTCTAGAAGATAAAGATAAACCCTAACATTCATCGGTGTTGGTTGAGGATATTCAGTTCAAACAAATCTGCAACCAAGACGGGATGCGTCCAGAGTGATCTGAGGGTGAGACGGGTAGGTTTGGCAGGGGAAGCTAAAAGGTGACAATTCTATTAATAACGGATAGGTTGGAATTGAGGAGGCTGAACTGATCTTAGCCGGGTCAAAACTACCCATGTTAGCCGTGAGAGGTCTCTTTCCTCGAGTGCTATGGGCGGTGGTTGAACTCGGAGAACATGATTAACCTTCCCATCTCTTCAGCACTATCCTCATTGAGGAGGCCGGACTTTTCTGATCTTGGTCGGGCCAAAACTACCCAGGTTAGCCGTGAGAGGTCTCTTTCCTCGGTGCTATGGGCGGTAGTCGAACTCCGAGAACATTATTAACCTTCCCATCTCTTCAGCTGCAGTATCCTCATGAATCCTGTTCATACGCAGGATCTCGAGGTCTATAATGTGAAGATCAAAGCTTACATTCCAAGGTGTTAAGATTAGGTTAAAGTGGCAGCTTGATTTGATTCAGGTTCACTTAGACTATTCAGTACATTGTGATAAGCTTACAGGGTGGTATCCTATCCAGAAGATGATTATTTGAATCGAGACATCCTGTCTCATTTATAAGGACAGTGTTCTGATAGGTGTGCATGTTATTCCTTCGTCTCTGACATTGAACTGGAAACGTACTTCAGCTGTCCATGTAGTGAGGATTTGGTAGCGGATATCCTAAAATTTCCTGGTGGTGGCGGATCCTGCAATGTATATGTCTAATCGATTGCACTTATCATCACCAATGGTTGACCATGATTGTACATCTGGAGAGGGAAGAATAGAGGATAGGCCGGAGAAATCACCTCATCTTGGGGATCTCCCTGTTTCACTCTACAAGGTCTTGATCTTCTATTTTTTTCGTTTCCCTCGAACATTCTGCCATGACTGACAGTATCGAATGCCTTCTATAGGACAAGCGCCATAAGGACCCTGCTGTGGATTGGCCTGGGCTGGTTGAGTCCCCTAATAATATATGTTGTAATGACATGTGAATCTGTGGGTGTACCATGTACTTTACGGAATCCATGTTGATAGTTAGGTTAGGTTAAGTGGCAGCCCGATATATCAGGCTCACTTAGACTATTCAGTCCATTGTAATACCACAGTTGTGAACATCTCTCTTATCACTGAGTGCTACCCGATTCCATGTAAAGCTCAATGACGAGGGACCTCCGTTTTATAGCCGAGTCCGAACGGCATTCCACATTGCAGTGAAACCACTTCGAAAAGCTTTTAAACACTTAGAAACTTCACCAGTATTACTGAGGTGGGATAATCCACCGCTTAAAAATGTTTTGGTGTTCGGTTGAAGCAGGAATCGAACCCACGACATGCTAACGATTGCACTGGCGAGGAGTGCCTCCAGTGTCATGGCTACTGGCGAGAGAAGGAAGATCGGGCTGTACGATTCACACTTGCTCGAGTTTTTGCTTGGCTTGATTCCACTACTGATCACCCCATTCACTGCGTCTCTGGTTCGGAGAATGTGACAAATGGCTCTCATTTTCACTCTCGGGATACCCAACAAACTGTCAGTTGAAAAACAAAGTTGCCTGAGATTCCGTCATCCTTTGCAGCGAGGTTGGAGATGATCCTTACTGTGGATCACAATATAGCTATGCCTGACCTTGGTTACATTGCTCCAGGTGATCTAACGATTTGTCCGTCTTATTATTCCCTACATTTAGTTCCCTGATTTTAGGATCAGCAAGGATAGCACGATGGCGCTCATCATGCTTGTTTGCAAGCCCCTCTCCTACTGCTGGGAAGTTGGGCTGGACAATTCGATCTGTGAGAATGAATCAAGTATCTGTTGCATTGATCGTGTCCCGGAATACCCTTTGGGCATACTCAACGAACTGTCAGTGGAAAACATTTCAACATCACGTCGATAAAGTTGACTGAAATTCCGTCACCCCTTGTAGCGAGGTTGGATTACTATGGATCACAATATAGCTACGCCTGTGCTTGGTTACATTGCTCCAGGTGTTCTAACCCTATGTTCCACTTGTACTCGTCGTCTATCTTATTATTCCCTAGATTCACTGCCCTGATTTTAGGATCAGCAAGGTTAGTACAACGTCGCTCATCACGCTTGTTTGCAAGTCCCGCTGCTTCTGCTGGGAAGTTGGGCTTCACCCGGAGCAATTCGACCAGCGGGAATGAAGCATCTGCTGCATTGATGGTGTCCCGGAACAACCTCTGGCCAACATAAAAACGGGAGGTGGACGAGAGCCCACTGAAGCGATGATATGTGTATTCTCTGAAGCTTCTCTAATTTGATGAACGTCCGGCGTTCAGAGGTTATAAACTCGGAAGGTCGGTCAATGATGAGAATTATGGGGAGGTGGTGTGATCCCAGTAAAATAAAGAATTGCCAGGATACCTCATTTATCAGACTAAAAATATGTCTGAAGAACTGCTGCAATCACCCATATGTGAAGTCATCTATCTACTCTGCCAAAACTATACCTCCCTGACCATTATCCGGGAGAGAATGCCAATGTTCATGGTGGCCATTGAAGTCACATAGTACTAATCAGTTATGCTCAGACAACCGCCTCTCAATGTGTGGGCTATAAACTTGAGCATAGCTACCAACCGACTGCTACTCCCATACATTCCATGAAGGGTTACAAGTGTCTAGCAGAAGCGAGATAGGCCTCGACTGCTTGGAATGGTGCAATATGAAGGCCAGGCCTCACCCTCCTTATTCGATCTCTACGGGGCGTATTGTATCCATGGTAGCTATTGCGAAAGCTACAGATGATATTCAGCTTTGTCTCGTGGATCGCTGCGACCTCGATTCGCTTCTGATTCATAAAATCGTAGCTATGGAGCAAGCTACAGGTGACATTCAGATATCTCTCTTGGATCGCAGCGATTCTGATTATTTAAATCTAAAATTTCACTACTCTTACCTCGGAGCCCGTTGCAATTTAGTTAAGTAATTAAAAATATTATGCTAGTCTGTAAGGAAATATTCCATAGACTCAATAAACGAAATGAAATTAAATTGCAAAAATAATGCACTTTCCGGAACTGGTACAACAATGTTCGGCGGAGAATATTGTTGTGCGGTAGATATCGGGGTGTCATGTAGTCAAACAACCTAATGCTGCTGTCGTTGGCTTTGCATCCTGCCACGAAGTCAGTATTACTATACTCCCACAGCGATGTTAGACCAGAATAGTTCCGAAAGTGCACCCACTACAGGCACCGATAACACCCAAACCGAACGATGGTGAATCTGGTTCCGACCGACTGAACAATACCACGAAACAACACTGACGTGGCAGCCGCTGGCCGATGAGTCAAACCAGGAACAGAGAATCCACCACAGTGGGATTAAGCAGTCGCAGCCGCCATCGATAAAGTCGGCTCATCTCGACTGCGTAATATGCTGTAGAGATTAATAAAATGGAAATTTGATTGTATTATTGGTAGTATCACTTAGCGGTTCGAACTTTCGACGAGCGCCGAATAGATAAATCTATATCGGCTCAGCCGCCGACGCCGGTGATAAAAATTGTGTGTCACACCTTTATTTTTAACATTTCAAGGCAGTTTCCACATATAGAAGCTTAGCGATTTTCACAAATACATATATGTCTCTAATAAACTCTTGGTCTTTTTTAATTACAGAATTGAACAGAAATCCAATCCAGACCGAACCATGCATTCTCGAAGTCAATTCATTTACCACATTGCCTTGGGCACATTTCTTATGTTACTGATGAACACCTCATCCGCGGATGTCTTAAGAGATGGAGGTAGATATAGCCCATAATTCAAATGCAATTTTGAGATTTTATACTCTATTTATACTCTCTTATTAGATTCTCTTAATTCCTTGTATGATAATCTTCTGCAAAGGGAATATATAGGAGCTATAGCCTTTCCCAATCATCAGGTTGAACGTAAAGCCCAAAGATCGCCTTCATTACGTTTACGATTTGGCCGACGCAGTGATCCGGACATGTTAACCCAACTCCCCGAGAAACGTTGGTTCGGTGATGTCAATCAGAAGCCAATTAGATCTCCTTCGTTGAGATTGCGTTTTGGTCGTCGTAGTGATCCCTCAATGCCTATGCACAGTCCCTTTGATTTGCTAATGAATGCTCGCCAAACTCCGGACTCTAGTGATGATTACAATGATGTTTTTGCTAATTACTTTGATCGTGTTGTGCGTAAACCTCAACGTTTAAGGTTTGGGCGTAGTGTACCCTATGCCAATGCTATGGGACCACCACCACCTCAATCAAGTGAAAATAATTTAGATAATAATAATGATGAGGGTACTAATGGAGATGTCGATGATGGTGTCATCTCAACTTTGGATGATGAACTCTACAATACCTTAATGCATACTCAGAAATTAAGAAATTTACTCTTTACCCTAAGGCAATTCTGTGCTAATCAAGAAACTGGCAGCAACAATGATGATTCAACATCCGTGGAAAATGATATGGAAGAGTTTGAGAGGGCTATACGTAAACCAGCACCATTGCGTTTACGTTGGGGTCGCAGCACTGGTGGTCGTAGTACACAAATGGTCAATGAAGATAAAAATAAAATGGACTTGGAACAAAAGGTAAAGGGACTTGGAACAAATATAAATTAAAATTTAAATTTACTTTAATTTTAAATTGAAATTCAAATTTTATTTTAAATTCAAATCAAATTCAATTTTAAATTCAAATTCAATTTCAAATTAAAATTTAAATTTAAATTTAAATTTAAATTTAAATTTAAATTTAAATTTAAATTTAAATTTAAATTTAAATTAAAATTAATATTAAAATTAAAATTAAAATTAAAATTAAAATTAAAATTAAAATTAAAATTAAAATTAAAATTAAAATTAAAATTAAAATTAAAATTAAAATTAAAATTAAAATTAAAATTAAAATTAAAATAAAAATTAAAATAAAAAATTAAAATTAAAATTAAAATTAAAATTAAAATTAAAATTACAAATAAAATTACAATTAAAATTAAAAATAAAATTAAAATTAAAAGTAAAATTATAATACTAATTATGATTATTATAAATATAGTTTTAATTAATTATTATAATTATAAAATTATAATTATTTAATATAATTTATATAATTATAATAATTACAATTATTATTATTAATTATAATGGTAAATTATATTTAAAAATAAAACTCATTAAATTTTAATTATTATTCAATGCTAAAAATCTCTATATATTTTTTCAGAAAACTCTATCTCCCATTTCCAATACCATTGAGAAGACCGATAATCACCAAAATAAAGACTAGATTTTCAAAACAAAATCTTTATTGAGAATTTCTAAAACGACTGGATCAATGAAACGGAGGGATTTGACAGTTAACGGGATGACTTCAATTAAAAGGCGATACTTATTATTGTATGCAACACAAATGATAACCTCTTTTTTGGAAAAATATTATTCAAAACTTAGAAAAATAAAACAAAATATTTATGCAAAAATATTAAAGTATTTAAAAGAAAAATTTCCCCCAAAAAAATTACCATATATACAAAAACATATATACAAAAATATACATATATACGAAAAACAAAAACTAGAAAAAAGTCCATAAACTTTAACAACAACAACAAAAACACATAAAGAAATCAGCAGTTTTTTGATATTCTGAGAGTATTTTTGTTTTTAAATTAATTTTCAATTTATATTATTTTTTTAATTTCTCTAAAGCTATTGTGTATATAGAAACTCACTTAAATATTTTAGTATTTAAGAGAAAGCTGCATTAAGAATTCTGCAAACAGAAACAAAAAAATGTTGGCCCCTATAAGGAAAGTGGAAAAACCCAAAATATCTTCCCTCTTAAAATAAAAAAATCAAAACCCTCCTCCTCTACTAAAAACTCAAATTTCATTAATGCTTCAAAATTTTTAAAAACAAAAACCATACACAAAAAAAAACTTAATGATATACATATACAAAAAAAGTACTTACTCAACATATAGCATTTTATTAAAATGAAAGCAAAAAATTTAACATAACATAAATAAATATATATATTTTTTTGATTTACACCATCATAATAAAGTAAAAAAATTAAAAAAAAAACAAACAAATTTTAAGATATAATAAATAAAGTCTATTGGAAAAGTTATATAATGTATTGTTCTTCTTAATTGTAACCAATGAAAAATATCTCTGTTAACAATTGGAAACTTTATAAAACAAATTTATGTTATTAATTGAGATTAAATAAATACAAAAAAATAATTATTAATGGTTAAAAATATTTTTTTTAATAGAAATTCATTTCTCTTACCTACACTACTGTACTCATGGTTTTTTATTCTCCTTCTTCTGTAATGCATTACATACATATATTGAATATTATAACGTCAAGTAACTATTATAATTATGATAATATATGTATGTGGGTGTGTGTAAACGTAAATGTAAATAACAGTTATATCCATCTTGAGAAATAATTCTACCAAAATACACACACATATATACACAAGAAGAGCAGAGAAACTCGTATATGTATAAAATCAATATTCAGACACATACACACACACCTACAAAAACAATCCTCCCCCCCCACCCAAAATTAACACACATACATACACAAGAACCATCAACAGAATATATTAAATCAAAGAGATGAACTATTATTATATTCTATATATAGAAATTGATGAATTTAAAAATGTAAAAGTAAATAAAAACTAACAAAAAGTAAGAGAGAGTGATAGAGAATATTTTTAATTGGATGACGAGTATGTCGTGTATGGTAAGTATTATGTAAAAATCAAGGAATTCCGTCAACCCATCTTTATGTCAGATGGTTTTATGAAGAAATGTAACTAAGACTAAGGTACAGTGTATGCCAAAAAAAAAATTTCAAATAAATCTGTTACGTCCACAGAAAAAACAAGTAAGGAAAAGTCTAAAGTCGGGCGGGGCCGACTATATTATACCCTGCACCACTTTGTAAATCCACATTTTCGATACTATATCAAATCCGTCAAATATGTTGGGTGCTATATATAAAGGATTTTCTCCAAAAAACCTACATTTAAATCTGACTCCATCTTAACAAAATTTATAATCTATAGTCTTAAAATTTAAGTCGGCTAATGTCCTGGGATGTTAGTAAAAAACAAGTAAGGAACGTCTAAAGTCGGGCGGGGCCGACTATATTATACCCTGCACCACTTTGTAGATCTAAATTTTTGATACCATATCACATCCGTTAAATGTGTTGGGTGCTATATATAAAGGTTTGTCCCAAATACATACATTTAAAATTTTATAGACTTTTACAAAATCTATAGACTCAAAATTTAAATCGGCTAATGCACTAGGGTGGAACACAATGTTAGTAAAAAATATGGGAAACATTTAAATCTGAAGCAATTTTAAGGAAACTTCGCAAAAGTTTATTTATGATTTATCGCTCGATATATATGTATTAGAAGTTTAGGAAAATTAGAGTCATTTTTACAACTTTTCGACTAAGCAGTGGCGATTTTACAAGGAAAATGTTGGTATTTTGACCATTTTTTTTCGAAATCAGAAAAACATATATATGGGAGCTATATCTAAATCTGAACCGATTTAAACCAAATTTGGCACGCATAGCTACAATGCTAATTCTACTCCCTGTGGAAAATTTCAACTAAATCGGAGTTAAAAATTGGCCTCTGTGGTCAGATGAGTGTAAATCGGGCGAACGATATATATGGGAGCTATATCTAAATCTGAGCCGATTTCAACCAAATTTTGCACACATAGCTACAATGCTAATTCTACTCCCTGTGCAACTAAATCGGAGTTAAAAATTGGCCTCTGTGGTCATATGAGTGTAAATCGGGCGAACGATATATATGGGAGTTATATCTAAATCTGAACCGATTTCAATAAAATTTGGCACACATGACTACACTACTAATTGTACTCCTAGTGCAAAATTTCAACCAAATTGGGCTAAAACTCTGGCTTCAGGGGCCATATAAGTCTGTATCGGGCGAAAGATATATATGGGAGCTATATCTAAATCTGAACCGATTTCAATCAAATTTTGCACACTTGACCATACGACAAAGTGTTATGTTTGTGCCATATGTTTGTATGGGAGCCACCGTGGTGCAATGGTTAGCATGCCCGCCTTGCATACACAAGGTCGTGGGTTCAATTCCTGCTTCGACCGAACACCAAAAAGTTTTTCAGCGGTGGATTATCCAACCTCAGTAATGCTGGTGACATTTCTGAGGGTTTCAAAACTTCTCTAAGTGGTTTCACTGCAATGTGGAACGTCGTTCGGACTCCGCTATAAAAAGGAGGTCCCTTGTCATTGAGCTTAACATGGAATCGGGCAGCACTCAGTGATAAGATAGAAGTTCACTAATGTGGTATCACAATGGACTGAATAGTCTAAGTGAGCCTGATACATCGGGCTGCCACCTAACCTAACCTATGTTTGTGCTAGAGGTCTGCACAATTCCATTTGTAAATGCAGAGTACACGTGTACTTGCTAAATGAGTACATCTATTTGAGAGAGTCGTAAAACAATTGGTACACATTTTAATGAACACCAAAAGCCACGAATAACTTCTTGTTGCTACTCTGATGTCTTCATTACCAACAAACACACTCTTTCTCTCTTATTGAAGTGTACTCAGAGTGATCACGTCGAGTATGTTGCGAGAACAAAACTTCATAGAGTACTCCAGGTACCACGTGCAGTTTCAGAAATACAAGAAAACAGTTACTCTCCATAATATATGTTTTCGGATTGATATAAAGAACGGCAAACGTTAAGGTAAGTGTGTGACATACATAAATATATGAAATATGTGACATACATACATATCTATGATTAATAATAATGGAAAGTTTTGCTTCGCACATAACTAAGAAATACTTGTGGTACCACGTGAAGTGAAGAGAATCCATGTTGTACTTTTTCTCATGTACTTACATTTTTATTGTTCCTTTTTTCGGAACACATATTGTTTCGGATAAGTACTTGGTGGTATTTGACAAGCAAGTCTTCTCTTCACTTCACTACTTGCGCTCTGAGAGAAAGACAGTGTATATACTATATTCGACAGCGAATTGCATACATGTAGCGAAAAGTTATTCGATGCAGACCTCTAGTTTGTGCAAAATTTCAAGCAAATCAGAGTAAAACTCTGGCTTCTGGGTACATATAAGTGCATATCAGGCGAAAGATATATATGGGAGCTATATCTAAATCTGAACCCACTTCTTCCAAAATCAATAGGGTTCTATTCTGACCCAAAACAGGAACTTGTGCCAAATTTGAAGGCGATTGGACTTAAACTGCGACCTAGACTTTGATCACAAAAATGTGTTCACAGACAAACGGACGGACGGACAGACGGACATGGCTAGATCGTCTCAGGGACCCACCCTGAGCATTATTGCCAAAGACACCATGTGTCTATCCAGTCTCCTTCTGGGTGTTGCAAACATATGCACTAACTTATAATACCCTGTTCCACAATGTGGCGCAGGGTATAATTAATTGATACAATTAACTAAGTCAGTTAAAACAAGCCGTTAGTTCGGCCGGGCCGAATCTTAAATGCCCAACACCATTAATCAAATATAATAGTTTCCTTTGAAAACTCTTAGTTGTAGTGGTTGATAATATATAGAATTTCAGGGGGTGTTTGATGACAGATATTCTCTAAATCAGTCCAGTTCAACCAGTGCTCAGTTGTGACGGACGACCTATTCGGTCCCATTTCCTTCAGCATTGGCTATCTCCTGGTCCCAGCCGTGTTCAGTCGTGGGGGTGATTCTCTGCCGTTAGCAATAGATTGAGATAGCTCGTGTGAGAAAGAGAGTATTAAAGAGATAGAGGGATAGAAAGAGAAAAATAAAAATTGGCGAAGTTAACTGAGAGTGCCAACTTAAGGTGTTTATCAGCCGGCTATTCATTCCAGCACCCGCCCTACCTTGCTCAATTTGAGGAATATTCAGCCCATAGCAGTGGTTCTCTACTTTGGCCTCCCCACCTTTCGTGATATATTGGAAAACTTAAACTTTATAAAAATTCATTATAATATATTTCATTGGATATATAACACATTAACAAGCGGTGTTGTGAGTAATACACTTAAATGAACAAAATTGAATGAAATGAACTACTGGACTGGACTGGACTAATATGAGTGCATATAAAGTATAGGATGTAAGTATATTAATGTTTGGTTCTTTCTTATGAGCAAATACAAATGATTAAAATACACTCACCGCTATTCTCTTCCTTATCTACAGGCCTGTAGATGGGTATACGAATAAATCGCAATGGTGATGCTTGGTGGATGATAGTTGAATTAATTGTTTATAAATCAACTTTGCTCATAAAATTAAGGAATTGAGTAAATGTAGAGACAAAATTCTATAGAAATAAAATTTTGAGAAAAAAATTCTATATACAAAGTTTTGAGAAAAAATTTTATAAAAATAAAATTTTGAGAAAATTTCCAATAGAAATAAAATTTTGAAAAAAATACTATAAAAAATTAAATTTTGAGAAAATTTCCAAAAGAAATAAAATGTTGACAAAATTTTCGATAGAAATAAAATTTTGAAAAAAAAAAATTCTATTGAATCTACCGAATCTAGACCCCAAATCGTAGGGCGGGTTTATAAGGGAGATATATCAAAATCTCTACTGATAAACAATATACTCGGAACACCTATTTATTTATATATTTCAGGTAAATTGGATAACAACTATGGTATATAAAAGCCCAAAAAGTAAAATCGAAAGATCAGTCTATATGGGGACTATAACAAAACATGAATCGATAGACCCAAATACCTCTACATTTCAAATTTCATGCACTATTATCGGCACAACTATTTGTGGACCTAAAATACCTCTAGAATTCCAAAATCAGTAAAATCGGATAGAAAATACAGTGTCTAGAAGCCCAAGAAGTAAAATCGGGAAATCGGTCTATATGGGGGCTATACCAAAACATGGACCGATAGGCACCATTTTCGGCACACCTATTTATGTTTCTAAAAGACCTCTAAATTTCCAATTTCAGGCAAATCGGATAGAAAATACGATTTCTAGAAGCCCAAGACCCAAAATCGGGGGTTAGTTTATATGGGAGCTATGTCAAAACCTGCCTGCAAACAAAAAACAAATCTGTGCCAAATTCGATGACGGTATCTCCATTATTGAAAGCTGTAGCGTGATTACAACAGACAGACAGACGGACATGGTTATATCGTCTTATAATTTCTCCCTCTATATAGTCGGAAATCGATATTTCACTGTGTTACAAACGGCTGACAAACTTATGTGAGTATACATCACCACACTATGGTGGTGGGTATAACAAATGTCCAAATATGTAAATGGGAAGGAATATAAGATTTTTTTAATCCTTCTATATCCGCTTTTTCCAGATCATTGTAACTCGTTCGATTTTTTTCTTACGTATACCTCTTTTCTTTTATATATTCCTAAATTCGTATAGATTCCTAAAACACATATCTCAATCAAGCCACAAAATCACCTACAAGTAGCAGTATTAATAACCAACATTTCTTAATTTTTAAAATTTAAAAATGTTGTTACATATCACACCAAACTCACAGTAAATATCAATCACATCCATGCTTGTATATCTTCCTAAAGCCCAAAGTTAAACAATGAATTTTAAATGTGGCATTTATTAAAAATCACTTTCAATTCAAATCCGTAATTGAGTGGAAAATCATGTAAGGGAATTTGGTTTTCACATAAACAAACACACACACACACACACACAAAGATGATCCTTCTCTGAAATCAGGGGAAAATATTTCTCAACTACACATATGTGCATGTGAGTTCTCCCTCTCTTACAATTGTTCTGTATGTGAATTTAAGGTAATTTACAATAATTCTCTTCAATCACTGTATTGGGATGGTGCATACCAATGGATGAATGAAAATCGTCCTAGCAAGAGCAAAAAAAAAAACAGCTGTACAATTGAGAATCATACAGGTTGAATATGAAATTATGGAAAACCCCCAAAAAAAAGAAAACACATTGCCATCAGTAAAACCAATAAAATTTAATGACATAAAAAAATATGTTGACGGCAACAAGACCGACAAAAATGTATGAGAACTTAACACCAATATGACACGTACACAAATATGAATGTAATGGAATGTACATTAGGGTGGAACAAAACAAATAAAAAGTTACAAAACAAACATTTTCAAAAATTTTGTAGCAGGAGGATTTTAACCCTGTGAATTTTTCATTTTTGGGTGATATAAAATACCATTATTATGGGGGATATATGAAAAAAGTAAATACAGCTGTTAGCTTGGCCGTCCCGAATCCTAAATGTCCACCACCATGAATCAAATATAACAGCTTCCTCCAAAAACCCTCGCGGTAGCAGGTTACTTGAAAATATATCGAATTTCAGGGGGATTTTAAGAAACGTACTACCTCAGATTTTCAATTTGAAGAACAATTTTTATTGGAGTTTTAGAGGAATATTAAACATCTCGTGCAATAAAATGATGAAATAACGCCTCTAATGAGTGCCTTAAGTAAAATCTTGACAACATTTTCCATAGAAATAAAATCTTGACAAAATTTTCTATAGAAATAAAATTTTGACAAAATTTTCTATAGAAATAAAATATTGATAACATTTTCTACAGAAATAAAATTTTCAGAAAATTTTCTATAGAAATAAAATTTTGAGAAAATTTTCTGTAGAAATAAAATATTGACAATTTTCTATAGAAATAAAATTAAAGAAATACATTTTTATGGAAATATACATTTTTATGGAAATATAATTTTTAGAAAATTTTCTATAGAAATAAAATTTTTAAAAGAAATTCCTATGATTTTTGCTTATGTTTATATCTAAATCCAAAGCGATTTTCTATAGAAATAAGACTTTGACAAAAACTTCTATAGAAATAAAATGTTGACAAAGTTTTCTATAGAAACAAAATGTTGACAAAATTTTCTATAGAAATAAAATTTTGACACAATACAAATAACATTTTTAGAAAATTTTTAGAAATTTTTTAGAAATTTTCAATAGGAGTAAACTTTTGACAAAATTTTCTATAGAAACAAAATTTTGACAAAATTTTTAGAAAATTTTCCATAGGAATAAAATTTTTAGAAAATTTTGTATAAAAATAAAATTTTGCCAAATTTTCTATAGAAATAAAATGTTGACAAAAATTTTCTACAGAAATAAAATTTTTTGGAAAATTTTCTATACAAATAAAATTTTAACAAAATTTTCTATAGAAATAAAATTTTGACACAATACAAATAACATTTTTAGAAAATTGTCTATAGAAATAAAATTATAAGAACATTTTCTGTAGAAATAAAATTTTAACAAAACTTTCTATAGAAATTTTCTATAGAAAAAACATTTTTGACAAAATTTTGTATAAACAAAAATTGACAAAATTTTCTAATGAAATAACATTTTTAAAAAATTTTCTATAGAAATAAAATTTTCTATAGAAATAAAATTTTTAGAAAATTTTCTATAGAAATGAATTTTTTAGAAAATTTGGCAATTTTTTGTCTAAATTTTTGTAGATCTAAAAAAAAATTTAGGAAATGATCTATAGAAATAAAATTTTTAGAAAAATTTCTATAGAAATAAAATTTTGACAAAATTTTCGATGGAAATAAGTTTTCTAGAAAAATTTTTATAGAAATAAAATTTTTAGAAAATTTTCTATAGAAATAAAATTTTCTATCGAAACAAAACTTTTTAAAAATTTTCTATAAAAAATACAGTTTTTCTATAGAAATAAGACTTTGACAAAAACTTCTATAGAAATAAAATTTTGACAAAGTTTTCTCTAGAAACAATATGTTGACAAAATTTTCTTCTAGAAATAAAATTTTGACAAAATTTTCAATAGGAGTAAACTTTTGACAAAATTTTCTATAGAAACAAAATTTTGACAAAATTTTCTACCAAAATAACATTTTTAGAAATTTTTCCATAGTAATAGAATTTTTAGAAAATTTTCTATAAAAATAAAATTTTGCCAAATTTTCTATAGAAACAAAATATTGACAAAATTTTCTACCAAAATAACATTTTTAGAAAATTTTCCATAGTAATAGAATTTTTAGAAAATTTTCTATAAAAATAAAATTTTGCCAAATTTTCTATAGAAATAAAATTTTGACAAAATTTTCTGCCGAAATAAAATATTTTATAGAAATAAAATTTTTGGAAAATTTTCTATACAAATAAAATGTTGACCAAATTTTCTATACAAGTAAAATTTTGACAAAATTTTCTATACAAATAAATTTTTGACACAATAGAAATAACATTTTTAGAAAATTGTCTATAGAAATAAAATTATTAGAAAATTTTCTGTAGAAATAAAATTTTGACAAAACTTTCTATAGAAATTTTTCTATAGAAAAAACATTTTTGACAAAATTTTGTACAAACAAAAATTGACAAAATTTTCTAATGAATTTTTAAAAAATTTTCTATTGAAATAAAATTTTTAGAAAATTTGGCAATTTTTTGTCCAAGTTTTTGTAGATTTTTTTGCGTGTAGAAAAAAATTTTAGGAAATTATCTATAGAAATAAAATTTTTAGAAAAATTTCTATAGAAATAAAATTTTGACAAAATTTTCGATGGAAATAAGTTTTCTAGAAAAATTTTTATAGAAATAAAATTTTTAGAAAATTTTCTATAGAAATAAAATTTTCTATCGAAATAAAACTTTTAAAAAATTTTCTATAAAAAATAAAGTTTTTCTATAGAAATAAGACTTTGACAAAAACTTCTATAGAAATAAAATTTTGACAAAGTTTTCTATAGAAACAAAATGTTGACAAAATTTTCTTCTAGAAATAAAATTTTGACAAAATTTTCAATAGGAGTAAACTTTTGACAAAATTTTCTATAGAAACAAAATTTTGACAAAATTTTCTACCGAAATAACATTTTTAGAAAATTTTCCATAGGAATAGAATTTTTAGAAAATTTTCTATAAAAATAAAATTTTGCCAAATTTTCTATAGAAATAAAATTTTGACAAAATTTTCAATAGGAGTAAACTTTTGACAAAATTTTCTATAGAAACAAACATTCTTTTCCTCTGTTGGTTAAGCTACACTTGTAGTTTAGTCAATGTATGGTTTTAAGCTGCAATAAAAAACAACAACAATGCTTAAAGAACAAAACCAACAATAACAAAACAAAACAAATGGAAAAAGAAGAGGAAGCACGCTCAAAATAAAGCCAGCCATGTGAGTTCAAATCGATGATTTGACAGTGGCATAGGAAAAGAGATATGTTTGTTTCGAATTTATTTCGGCATAAGCCGGCTATCAATGTAAAACATTTTTTCGGAGGGTTCAAGTGTGGTTTTTGTTGGGTTTAATAAACTGCCTGAATTTATTCTGATAATTGGTTGATAGTTTTGCTGCAAGTAGAGGATGCTGATGAGGAATGTGGTAATTCCGAAACGTGCGTCCATCCAACCATCTTGCAGTCTATAGGGCTTTGCCCAAATAAATTTGACAAACATTCTTTTCCTCTGTTGGTTAAGCTACACTTGTAGTTTAGTCAATGTATGGTTTTAAGCTGCAATAAAAAACAACAACAATGCTTAAAGAACAAAACCAACAATAACAAAACAAAACAAATGAAACAAAATTTTGACAAAATTTTCTACCGAAATAACATTTTTAGAAAATTTTCCATAGGAATAGAATTTTTAGAAAATTTTCTATAAAAATATAATTTTGCCAAATTTTCTATAGAAATAAAATTTTGACAAAATTTTCTGCCGAAATCAAATATTTTATAGAAATAAAATTTTTGGAAAATTTTCTATACAAATAAAATTTTGACAAAATTTTCTATACAAGTAAAATTTTGACAAAATTTTCTATACAAATAAAATTTTGACACAATAGAAATAAAATTGTCTATAGAAATAAAATTATTAGAAAATTTTCTGTAGAAATAAAATTTTGACAAAACTTTCTATAGAAATTTTTCTATAGAAAAAACATTTTTGACAAAATTTTGTACAAACAAAAATTGACAAAATTTTCTAATGAATTTTTAAAAAATTTTCTATTGAAATAAAATTTTTAGAAAATTTGGCAATTTTTTGTCCAAGATTATTCTGCGTGTAGAAAAAAAAAATTAGGAAATTATCTATAGAAATAAAATTTTTAGGAAAATTTCTATAGAAATAAAATTTTGACAAAATTTTCTATGGAAATAAGTGTTTTAGAAAAATTTTTATAGAAATAAAATTGTTAGAAAATTTTCTATAGAAATAAAATTTTCTATAGAAATAAAACTTTTAAAAAAATTTCTATAGAAATAAAGTTTTTCTATAGAAATAAGACTTTGACAAAAACTTCTATAGAAATAAAATTTTGACAAAGTTTTCTATAGAAACATGTTGACAAAATTTTCTTCTAGAAATAAAATTTTGACAAAATTTTCAAGAGGAGTAAACTTTTGACAAAATTTTCTATAGAAACAAAATTTTGACAAAATTTTCTATAGAAATAACATTTTTAGAAAATTTTCCATAGGAATAAAATTTTTAGAAAATTTTGTATAAAAATAAAATTTTGCCAAATTTTCTATAGAAATAAAATGTTGACAAAAATTTTCTACAGAAATAAAATTTTTTATAGAAATAAAATTTTTGGAAAATTTTCTATATTTTTAGAAAAGTTTCTATAAAAATAAAATTTTGCTAAATTTTCTATAGAAATAAAATTTTGACAAAGTTTTCTACCGAAATAAAATTTTTTATAGAAATAAAATTTTTGGAAAATTTTCTATAGAAACAAAATTTTTAGAAAATTTTCTATAGAAATAAAATTTTGACAAAACTTTCTATAGAAAAAACATTTTGACAAAATTGACAAAAAAAATTGTGTATAAAAAAATTGACAAAATTTTCTATAGAAATAAAATTTTTAGAAAATTTTCTATAGAAATAAAATTTTTAGAAAATTTTCTATAGAAATAAAATTTTTATAAAATTTCGGAAATTTTCCTCCAAATTTTGGTAGATTATTGTGCGTGTAGAAAAAACAAATTTTAGGAAATTATCTATAGAAATAAAGTTTTTAGAAAATTTTCTATTGAAATAAAATTTTTAGAAAAATTTCTATAGAAATAAAATTTTGACAACATTTTTTATGGAAATAAGTTTTTGTTAGAAAATTTTCTATAGAAATAAAATTTTTAGAAAATTTTCTATAGAAATAAACTTTTACAAAATTTTCTATAGAAATGATATGTTGACAAAAAATTTTATAGAAATAAAATTTAGAAAATTTCTATAGAAACAAAATTTTCTTTAGAAAAAAAAATTGACAAAATATCCTAAGAATGAAATAAAATATTGACAAATTTATATTTTTTTTCTTTGGTATTTTTTTTTTTGCTCGAGTGGCAACCGTGAGACCACAATCCCAAATCGAGGGGTCAGTTAATGTGGAGGCTATATCAAGACCTGGACCAATATAGCGCATCTTCGAACTTGACCTGCTTGAAGACAAAAAACGAATTTGTGTCAACTTTTAGGAGGAGAGCTCATTACTAAAGGCTTTATCGTGATTGCAGTCAGACAGATGGGCATGATTATTATGTTTTAGTATTTCTCCTTGATCAAGAATATATACTTTATATAGTCAGAAATCGATGTTTTGATGTGTTACAAACGGATTGACAAGTGACAATATGTACATACATAGGTATTGTGGTATCACAATGGACTATTTGTCTACGTAGGTCTAAATATCAGGCTATGACTACATATACCACTTTTTTCTGCGACAGGACTTCCAAGTTGTATTCAATTTTCATACAAGAATATAATTCTGGTGTTTTTTTAATTTTATTTGTATAATTTTCACAAAAAATTTACAATATTGCAATTTGAGATCCCACCTATTAATTTCTGAATAAAATACAACAAGATACAATTTGTATGCTTTCACACATCCGTACCAGCAAAACAAGGATGTGCATATACAGTGTTGGGGATTTTTAACGAGGCCATTATAAAGTTAATTATAAGCGACAACATAACAAAAGCTTTGTTGGGTTATTTCATAAAATTTGTGGGTGAAAACAAACACAATCACAGCAATGCGAATTACTCTCAAGCCGAATGAAATGCTAAAGCACATTCTAATCTCGGTATCATAGAACCGAAAGGAATTCAACAATGCAATCAAATACTTGGAAAACAACAGGTGAGCATTAGGTTAACAGCCACACATACATACGTGCACTCATAGAGTGTTTGATATTTGGTGAATACTTTACGAATCTCTCCCTTTCACTCTCATAATCTCTCTCTCTACCGCAGTTGGCTTTATTTGTTTATGTACGATTATAGCCCACCATAGCCCCGTAATATTATCCAACAGGGTAACACACCACCTCTAATACAAATAATAATAAAAGTCATCGCACAGAGTTCCTATGTTAAGTCAGCAAAGTTGGGTTTATGGAAATTATTCAGGGGGGTTACTCTGTATTGCGATACGAAAGCAAATGCGATGCGATAGTTAAATGCGTTAAGAGTACAATTCGGTACTCTGTATCACTTGCGCAAACGCTTTCGCAAAGTAAACTGAAAATATGGTAACGCTTTAGCAAAATAAAGCGAAAATATGACAACGCTGGCTGCACAATGTAAACAATAACGAAAATGATAAAAAGAAATGTCAAAAAATTGTAAATAAAAACATTTTAAACAATCTTCCGTTCGGTGCGTGTTCTTTTAAAACTTGCTAATCGTTTATAACAAAAAAGTAATAATTATGGATTCGATAGCGTTATGGTTTGAAGAAAATTAACATGAACGAATTACAAGAAGAATTTTGCGAGATCGGTCAAATATACTCTCCCTAAGTGACCACGGGTAAGAAAATGGAAACTCAAATTATGTGACAAACGTTTTTGAATATTTAATTTTTATAGATTTCGTCTTAATAAAGATGCGTTTATGTATGTATTAAACGCTATTAAAGACGACCTTGTCGTTCCAAATAAATCCACAGCCATTCCAACTCCAATAAAAGTGGCCGCTGCTTTGAAATTGCTTGGACAAGGTGGTTATCTACAAATCGGCCAAGACCATCTTTTAGGACTATCAGAGCAATCTATGTCGCGCTGCTTAAAAGAAGTTTGCGAGGTGATTGAACGAATACTTTGTCCCAAGCACATACAATTTGAGGTAACTGCGGAAGAGACCATAAAGTCTACCAAAGTTTGGAACTGACGTTGCTGTGTCTGTAACTTTTTTGGTTTTTCCCTAAAACAATAAACAATTTAGATACAAATATAAAAATTTAATTGTGCTTACTTACATATTTGTTACTTTGCGATTGCTATTTTGTTTGCGCACGATTTTTGCGATCAACGAACGAGTTTGACATACGCTTTCGCATTATAGAGTGCGGTGATGCCAGATTTGCGAAAACTAGATGCGCAAGGTAGATACGAAAACGAATTACTGAGTACCAATTACTAGATTCGCGACAATTTTTCTTACGCATCGCAATACAGAGTAACCCCCCAGGTGTGTTATTGATGCAATTTGGATTTGCGTGTGTATTTTTTGCATAATAATTGTGGTTTAACAGACATTTAGCAGGTGTTTTACTTTCTCTGTTAATTGCCTGCAAAGTCAATGAATATAAATATGAAATGTTCTAACAAAAGGATGTTACAGCAGATGGGATACATAAATGTGGTCACATTTATGTTTTTTATAAACCCACTCTATACATAGGGGACCTCATTTTTGCAAACTTGTAATACGATTTATTTAACAACTCGTCCTCAAGGAACTTTTGAGTTTAAGTAATATAGGGATTATATTCGATTATGGAGACAATGTTATGCTAAAAGAGCATACAAAACTTTTCTTGTAGAACAACTGAAACTGAAACACCGTTTGTCATAACTTCAGGATTATTTTCTTCTATCGATAATACTTTGCAAGAGAAAGGAATTGCATTTGTTGCCGTTCGGACTCGGCTATAAAGGTGAGGTCTAAAATACATTTTTATAAACGAAAAATACGAAAATTTGAGACAATTTTTCTACTTTATGTTTCTAGTAAATGGACATTTATATAAAAACTATAGCTGATACTTTTACGTTTTTTTTTCTATTTTTTCTCACACTTTGAAAGATATTATAGGCCAAATATCGCACATTTTCATAAGGCCATTTGGTCACAATTCATGAAACAAGTTTTTTAGAATGAGCTCATAATCCTCTTGAAGTAATTGGGGTAGGTTTTCAAAATGCCAATTTTTGTTCTACAAGTAAAAACAGATGAAAAATAAAAGTTTTTAACATTAGGTTTATTTCGGTAGTGAAAGGGTTAAGAAGATAAGGTTTCTCAACGGAATTATATTAAAACCAAAAATAAAAGTTTTTAACATTAGGTTTATTTCGGTAGTGAAAGGGTTAAGAAGATAAGGTTTCTCAACGGAATTATATTAAAACCAAATGAGCGGATATCTGCCGGGAAAATTGTTGATTGCATTTCCGTCCTAGTAATTTCATCAGGTGGGGGCGATTTAATGGCTTCAAATTTAAACTGGTAGAAAAGCGTAGTAATATTAAAGAAATTTGTTGTTAACTTTGATCCAATTAAACAATTCCATAGATACAATAATGAATGAATTATGGTTATAATGAAGTAATTAATGATTTCTTTAATTACTTCACCATAACAATCTTTTTGGATTCGGAAGTGGTACAAAATTGGCACAGAAGCGATGAATTTAACATGGGCCTGTCATAGGAGGTATGTCCACCATTTCAACTGCCGTGGCACAGAATTTGCATCACTTCTTAAGATGTGATTCGAATTCAGTGTTTAGAATGTGAATTAAAAAATTTTACAATATTTTGCCAAATAAATAATTTTATAATTTGTTATGATTTTTAATGCTTTCTAACGCTTGCCTGAAACGTTTGACCTTAAATATCTTCCAAAATTTGCAATTTTTCTAGAATCGATTTAGAATTTTCATCTATAAAATTTAAATAATTTGTGTCATTTTATTAATTCTTACTCTGTTTTTAACCTATTTGAAACAAAAAAGATTAAAATTACATATTAAAAATATTAAAAAAAACAAGTTACAAAAAATTGAATTAAAACAATTTACTGTGTAGTTAAAAAGAAACACTTCCAAAGCTTTTAAAGTTGTGCCTTTAGAACAACTTCCAATATTTTTGCTGTGCGAATACTATTAATGAATTACATTGTGTCCAGAAGGGCATATTTACTAGAGTCTGCATCGAATAACTTTTCACTACATGTATGCAATTCGCTTTCGAATATAGTACATACACTGTCTTTCTCTCAGAGCGCAAGTAGTGAAGTGAAGAGAACACTTGCTTGTCAAATACCACCAAGTACTTATCCGAAACAATATGTGTTCTGAAAAAAAGGAACAATAAAAATGTAAGTACTTGAGAAAAACAACATGGATTCTCTTCACTTCACGTGGTACCACAAGTATTGCTCAGTTATGTGCGAAGCAAAACTTTCCATTATTATTAATCATAGATATGTATGTATGTCACATATTTCATATATTTATGTATGTCACACACTTACCTTAACGTTTGCCGTTCTTTATATCAATCAGAAAACATGTATTATGGAGAGTAACTGTTTTCTTGTATTTCTGAAACTGCACGTGGTACCTGGAGTACTCTATGAAGTTTCAATAAGGAATATGTGTTTGTTGGTAGTGAAGACATCAGAGTAGCAACAAGAATTTACTCGTGGCTTTTGGTGTTCATCAAAATGTGTACCAATTGTTTTGCGACTCTCTCAAATAGATGTACTCATGTAGCAAGTACACGTGTACTCTTCATTTACAAATGGAATTGTGCAGACCTCTAATATTTACCACTGCCATGCAATGTATCCAAATTCTCATATAAATGGTGGTTAAATTGTAAGGGCCGATGTTGAATGTGAACTAGGTGTGGTTCACAACGCCAAGTTTTTTTCCGAATTTTATTTGACATTTCTCTATCTCAGACTTACTCAATTTGAACCATGGAGAGATACACAATTCAACAACGTGTTAAAGTTATCCAGACTTATTATGAAAATGGACGTTCATTTTCGAAGAAAATCATCTTCAGTAATGAGGTACATTTTCACCTCAGTGGATTCGTCAATAAACAGAATTGCCGCATTTGGGCGAATGAGAATCCAAGAGTGATTTTCGAATAACAATGCACCCACAAAGAGTGACTGTTTGATGCGGTTTAAGGGCTGGCGACATCATCGGGCCGTATTTTTCCAAAATGAGGCCGGTTGCTGTGGCAGTTACTGTGAATGGTGTTCGCTATCGTGAGATGATAACGAACTTTTTATGGCCCGAATTGGAAGATATGGATGTGGACGATATGTGGTTTCAGCAGGACGGTGCCACTTGCCACACAGCTAACGAAATAATGGCTCTTTTGCGCAACAAATTCAATGGCCGTGTTATCTCACGTCATGGCGCAGTCAATTGGCCGCCAAGATCATGTGATTTGACACCGTTGGACTTTTTACTTTGGGGTTATTTGAAAGAAAAGGTGTACGTCGATAAGCCAGCAACAATTCAAGAGCTAAAGGATGAGATAATTCGGCACATTAACGGCATAGAGCCTCCATTATGCCTCAACGTCATCGAAAATTTGGATCATCGGATGAAGGTGTGCCACCGAGGTCGCGGCGCCCATTTGGCCGATATTTTGTTCCATACATAATTGAGTAATACCAATATATCATAATAAAATAAAATTACAATAATTTCCTAAATAGTTTGTGTTTTATTCAAAATCAACATCGGCGCTTGAAATTTTAACCACCCTTTACAATTAATTGATCAAATTAATTTATAATTAAAATTATTAATCCAATTAAAATTTTAGTTGGTTCTCTTAATTTAAATGACAGCATTTTGTTTTGATTAAAAAATCCATTGAATCGATTAATTTTTTTATTTTACTATCTTAAAATTAAAATGTTGGTGATTTCACGAAAATTTTTCCAATTAAAGACTTAATTGAGTTTTTAAAAATGTCTCAATTAAAAATTTTATTGATTCAACAAATTTTTCAATTGAAACAAAAATCAATCACAAAAATTAATAGCATCAATTAATTTTTTATTTGGATCAATTAATTCTTTAATTGATACTATCATTTCTGTGATTGAAGACATTTCAATTAAAAATTAATTGGATCAATTAATTTTGTGATTGAACACAAAAAAATATTTTTTTGTGTGAATACTTAATTATAATCCGTTTTTGGTCTAACATTTTGCAGGACATTCCCTAATGATACGCACATAGTATCAGCCAAATGGAATCCAAATTAGATATAGCTTCGATTTCCTTTAGATGTTCTCTTTTTTCCTAATTTTTATTATTTATATTTTCTAAACATTGGAAAAAAACGAAAATTGTCTATGTACGAGTAAGTCCTTCTTAAAGTCAAAGATAATAAAAAGGAGAAATTTAAACAATATTTTCAAACCACAAACATATATGTACCTCCATACATATTTCTTTGCACCAAATGTATTATTTGTGATGAGACCAAAATAAAACTTTATCATTTAATTACTTTATAAACTCTTTTTTTTTCTTCTTTGACAACTCATTACCTTGTTTGTATTCTTGGTTGATCCTTGAGAATTCCACGGAACATTAATAGCGTTTTAACTTCTTTGTATGAGTTTCAATGGCTGCATTTAACTTTTTCTTAACACTTCTGGAGTATAAAGTATTATTTAAATATTCAGCATCTATACTTGTATAAAACACACAGACATATGCTTCTGGGATTTATTAGGGTGTACTGGTAAATTAAGGATTTTTTGTTATTTATATAAGAAGAGAAAGAAAATGGCCTTTTTGTAGGGGGAACATGGGGACCATTTTTGTCGCAAAAAAATATTGTTTTCTCGGTAAACATAAACATAATTGCCGCAATCAAATACATAATTTCCGAGAAAATCATATGATTGTGACAAGGATGAATTTAGTAAATGGCAGTTAAAAATCAAAAATGTCAGCAAGGAAATCTCAAAAAGTACACATAAAGAAAAATTCATTAAAATTGAGCCAACGAAAATTTTTCATTGATAAGTTACATTGGTTATTAGAAAATTCGTTATAATAACGAAAATTTTCATTGTATTAACGAATTTGTTACATTGGCTCACTTTTAATGAAACAATTCGTTAATGAAACGAAACTTTTTTGTATTAGTGTAATTTTCCCCATAAACTATTTATTTTTTTCTGTGTGCATAGTCCGGGGTCAATTGGCAAAGCCCAAAAAGCCCGTGGTCTTATGAACTTTTGATACAAATGCTCTTGCTCTGCAACCCAATTATGTGATTGAAACATAATCACAGATATGATAAAATCAATCACCAAAGTCAATTAAAAAACTAATTGAAACCATTATAAAATTAATTGATACCACCCAGCAAGAAAATTGGAAGTTATTCGAAAAACATTTCTTTTTAAGAGCAATCCAATTTTAGCCATTGACAAACATTTAGTTTTCATTCATATAAATTACAAATTATATGGATGTAAATAAGTTATAATTAAAAAGATATCAAATTATAAAATACTGGATTATTTAAAGAGAAAATTAAAAAAAAAAATCGAATTATAAAATATAAAAATAAATACAATTATAAAATACTGGAACTGATATACTACAATTTTTTTTAAGAACAATCTAATATACACGTCCATGCCCTACAGATATTGTTATACTCTCTGTATATCACTGTAAAATGTAAACAATCAACAGTATAATCTCACTGTTGCTTAGCAAATATCCAGTGTTTCATTCAAGAGACAACACTACAGAGTGTTCCACCCACTCACACTCACCCTTACGCATGTGATAGTACATAGAAAGAGTTTTTATTTTAAAGTGTTTGGTACAAGTGCAAATAAACAAAAAAGGAAACAGAAACATCTTTGTCAAAGAGTACCTGTCAACGAGGATGGTATGATAATAATTGGAATACAATAATGTTTTTTTTTTTGTATTTGATAAATTATACACATGTTAAGTAGGGCCTTAACATGTGGTCTTTTCAAAATTCGAAAAAAAATCGAATTTGCACATATCCACCTTTTTAAATTTTGGATAAATTTATTTTGGTTTTCTCGAATTTTTAAAATATTGAATTATTCAGAATTCATATCATACAACTTTCAGTTTCACATTAGTTGAAATTTTTGCTAATCCTCGAAAAATTGAAATTTTTATAAGAAAAATTATTTTGGCCATAACTCTTTAAATATGCGTCCTAAAGCGAAAAGGACCTCAATCCGTGACCTCCCCCCAAAAATGAAAATTTTGATTAAAATCCTCGAAAAATTTAAATTTTTGTACGAAAACCTTATTTTGACCATAACTTCTTAAATATGCGCCCTAGAGCGAAAAGGACCTCAATCTGTGAACACCCCAAAAAAATCAAAATTTCAATGAAAATCCTCGAAAATTTGATATTTTTATAAGCAAAACTTATTTTGGCCATAACTCCTTAAATATGCGTCCTAGAGCGAAAAGGACCTCAATCCGTGACCACCTTCAAAAAATCGAAATTTCGATGAAAATCCTCGAAAAATTTAAATTTTTATATGAAAAACTTATTTTGACCATAACTTAAATATGCGTCCTAAAGCGAAAAGGACCTCAATCCGTGACCACCCTCAAAAAATCAAAAATTTGATGAACCTCCTCGAAAAATTGAAATTTTAATATGAAAAACTTATTTTGGCCATAACTCCTTAAATATGCGTCCTAGAGCGAAAAAGACCTCAATCCGTGACCACCCCCAAAAAAATCGAAATTTCAATGAAAGTCCTCGAAAAATTTAAATTTTTGTATGAAAACCCTATTTTGGCCATAACTCCTTAAATATGCGTCCTAGAGCGAAAAGGACCTCAATCAGTGACCATCCTCAAAAAATTAAAATTTCGTTGAAAATCCTCGAAAATTTTAAATTTTTATATGAAAAACTTATTTTGGCCATAACTCCTTAAATATGCGTCCTAGAGCGAAAAGGACCTCAATCTGTGACTTCCACCAAAAAATCGAAATTTCAATGAATATCTTCGAAAAAATGAAATTTTTATACGAAAAATTTATTTCGGCCATAACTCCTTAAATATGCTTCCTAAAGCAAAAAGGACATCAATCCGTGACCACCCCCAATTAAAATTTTGATTAAAATCCTCGAAAAATTCAAATTTTTATATGAAAAATTATTTTGGTCATAACTCTTTAAACATGCGTCCTAGAGCGAAAAGGACCTCAATTCGTGATCACCCCCAAAGAATCAAAATTTCAATGAAAATCCTCGAAAATTTTAAACTTTTATAAGAAAAACTTATTTTGGCCATAACTCCTTAAATATGCGTCCTAGAGCGAAAAGGACCTCAATCCGTGGCCACCCTCAAAAAATCGAAATTTCAATGAAAATCCCCGAAAAATTGAAATTTTTGTACGAAAAACTTATTGTGGCCATAACTCCTTAGAGCGAAAAAGACCTCAATTCGTGATCACCCCCCAAAAAATCAAAATTTCGATGAAAATCTTCGAAAAATTTAAAATTTTTATATGAAAAACTTATTTTGGCCATAACTCCTTAAATATGCGTCCTAGAGCGAAAAGGACCTCAATCCGTGACCACCCCAAAAAAATCAAAATTTCGATGAAAAATCTTCGAAAAATTTAAATTTTTATATGTAAAACTTATTTTTGTCATAACTCCTTAAATATGCATCCTAGAGCGAAAAGGACCTCAATCCGTGATCACCCCCAAAAAAATCAAAATTTCAATGAAAATCTTCGAAAAAATTCAATTTTTATATGAAAAACTTATTTTGGCCATAACTCCTTAAATATGCGTCCTAGAGCGAAAAGGACCTCAATTCGTGATAACCCCCAAAAAATCGAAATTTCAATGAAAATCCTCGAAAACTTGAAATTTTTATATGAAAAACTTATTTTAGCCATAACTCCTTAAATTTGCGTCCTAGAGCGAAAAGGACCTCAATCCGTGACCACCCCCAAAAATCGAAATTTCAATGAAAATCTTCGAAAAATTTAAATTTTTATATGAAAAACTTATTTCGGCCATAACTCCTTAAATATGCGTCCTAGAGCGAAAAGGACCTCAATCCGTGACCACCCCCAAAATATAAAATTTCTACGAAATTTTTATTTCTATTGAAAATTTTATCAAAAGTTTATTCCTATTAAAAATTTTGAAAAAATTTTATTCCTATTGAAACTTTTGTGAAAATTTTATTTCTATAGAAAATTTTGTCAAAATTTTATTTCTACAGAAAATTTTATTCCTATGGAAATGTTATCTCGGAATTTTTTTTATTTCTGGTGGAAATTTTGTCAAAATTTTATTTCTATAGACAATTTTGTCAAAATTTTTTTCCAATGGAAAACTTTTTCAAAATGTTATTCCTAAAGAAAATATTGTCAAGAGTTTATTTCCATAGACAATTTTTTTTTCAAATTTTATTTCTATAGAAACCTTTATCAAAATTTTATTTGTATAGAAAATTTAGTCAAAATTTTATTTCTATAGAAAATTTTGTCAAAATTTTATTTGTATAGAAAATTTTGTCATAATTTAATTTCTATAGAAAATTTTGTCAAAATTGATTTTCTATAGAAAAATTTTGTCAAAATTTAATTTTAGAAGAAATTTTGTTACTAGATGTAATTTGTAAAGTACATCTTAGTTGAAGACGATTTTTTTTACAATCTACCAAAAGATCAAGAATTCTACCAATCTACCAAATAGTAAAAAATCTACCAATTTTGGTAGAATTCTACCGTGCTTTTAATTCGATATCGTGAATGTTTGTCCATAAACCTTAACTTCTAGGAACCATCCTCGTAAATCTAAATGCTTTTGACACACATATAGAAACGATTGCTTGCCATTGGATATTATCGAATGCAATCTTTTTTTCTGCGGTATTTGTCTTTGAATTTGAATTTGGAAAAGCGAGAAGCTAAATCCACTTAAGAACCTTCCAAAGGGACTTCCATACAAATAAGGACATGTACATTTTCCAGAAAATCCTCATTTACATGCATACATTCGTAGTGTTCGCACTATTTCATACATACATACATGGAGTATTGTACATAAATAATGTTTTCTTAAGATTTGGGAACAATTTTCAAACGAAAACTTACAAAGAAGGCATATTTTAGTCACATTCAGTAGGAAGAAAAAAAAAACAGGCGATGGATGCTCTAAAAGGTAATCGAGAAAAACTTAAGCCTTGAGGAAAACCAGAAATCATTTATTCACAAGAAAAAAAATACATATTTGGAACGCTTAAGAAGCTACCATGAACATTGAAGAAATAATAGGAATTTTCAAAGTCACAATGAAAACAAACAAAAACAGGGAAATTGAGTTAAAGTTGGTGCGAGTCGAATATACAATACAGACAACCTACGAAATTAGTATAGAACCACATTTATTACAACGAAAGCCAATATTTTATTTAAAGGGCTCAATTTATTTACACACGCAGAAGATGGTTAACTATGGCAAGAGCAAATTACTGTGGATACAGCTTTACTGTTTTAAAATTCTAGGAAATCTGATAAATTTTCGGTTTCTATACCCTCAAGAAGTTAAATCGCTAATCAAAACATTGACCTATACAAACCGGATAAAATTTGAGCCGCCTAGATGGTGAACAATAGAATGGGGGTGGAGTCTCTTTATATGGCAGCCATACCAAAACCGATATATTGTAGGGTGAGACTGACTTTTCTAAAAAATTTTAATCCTGAGAGAATTCTCTGAAAACCTTATTTCCTATTTAAACATAATCATCGTGCATTATTATACAAAACTCCAACACAACATATGTAAATAACAGACATGTTCAATGTTATATTTTCTTTGTTGTCAATTTTCTAAAAATGTTTGTTTATTTGTTTCTCTTTTTGTTTTAATATAAACCACAAATTTTTGAAAAATATATCGAATACACACACAGAAAAGAAAACTTAGAAAAATACTGCAAAAAATCTTGGGATGTAAAAAAATAAAACAATAATTTTTATTTTTATATTGTGAAATAATTTAAAAAGGAAAGGAAACAAAAATAGTAATTATTCACGACTAATAGGAGTGATTAAGAAGCGACTTAATAAACTAATTCAATTGTTATTATTGTGGCTTGGGGCAAATGGTAAAAAAATGATTTAAGAAAAATACTTTTAAAGTAGAAAATCTTACGAAAAAAAAAATTGAGTTTGTTTTTGGTTTTTGTAAGTAAATTTGAAAAATATTGAATATACAAATAAAAAGATCCCTGGGAAAACTGGGAAAAATTTTCAATTTTTTATGCTTTTTTTATTCTTCTCCTTTTTTTCAAAATTTAACAAAGATTAGAGAAGAATAGATTGCAAACAAAATGCCATTATAAATACATAAAGGAGATGGTATATAGAGCTGAGATAGAGGAAGTACTTAGAAACTATGAAAAAGTAAAACTTAATATGTTTATATATTTTTTGTATTTTTGTTATTTTGCTTTTTTTACCCTATGCAAGTTCATATATATATATTTTTAAATCTATATTTTATGTATAGTTAAAATACTAAAAAAACTATTAAGGAGTGACATTTATTAACGATTTGTTTTACATGTACTACTATTAATTACGATACATAGCAGCTATCCCGCCACTTTACGTATTTTAAAATCTTTCAGATCTTCTTCTGGTATCAGCCGCAAATCAAATTCATTTGCCAAATGCAGTACAGAATAGAATGCTATGGAGGTGGATAGTGATTCAGCCATTGCTTTAGGTAAAATTTCAGGTAGATGTTCGTATATGTCATGGAAGCTGCCCAAGCCTTCTTTATATTCTTCTTGTTTCGGTATGGGATGTTTAGGTATATCTTCTTCTCTAACCGGATGTCTGAATTGTTTTTGTAGTAATACTGTACAACTTCGCTTGAGATTTTTCATATCGATAACCTTGGCCCGCTTGGCAAACGGCACTATGATCTTTGTTACTTGTGATGGGGCACCATCATATTCTGTGGCAATCTCCAAAACGGTTTCATTTAAATTTTCTCCATTGCCTTCGGTTTCTGTGGGATTTGTTGCTTGCGGGTTATTATCTGCATTAACATCGTGACCTTGTGTCACATTTGCCATGTTGTTGTTGCCACCATCACATCCTCCTCCACCATCCATAGGATCATCATAGGGCATATCATCAGCGCCATTATCGAAATGATCATCTTGTGGTATAGATTCATTATCTAACGTCGTTCCACCAGCCACCTCCGCAATGCTTTCTCTTTCGTCGGCTTTCACATGGACTGGTATACCGGGTGCTAATGCATAATAAGAAAATCGTAAAGGATCAACTTGCAAATCCATGGGTAATTTGAGTTTTCGTTGATCCCATTTCTTTTGAATATTGGCCTTACGACTTTTATATTTCTCATCCAGTTTTATAAAGAGGTCATCATGGAATTCTCCAAATTTCAATTGTTTCGATTGTTTCTTCTCGAAAGCCTTTTTGTTACGTCGAGCTTTTGCATTTAAATTACGTCCAGCTGTACCATCATCTGTAAGATGCTGCTGTTGACCAGTAAGGGTATTTCTATTGCGTGTTCTTTTAAATTTCCAATGAGAGGGACCAGCCCAAAATTGTGAGATCTTATCGAGCGGACGATAAGAGTACTCTAATTGTGAATTTGCGTCAACAGGGCGTAGATCTTCGATAAGTACAGGTGCTTTGCGTAGACCACGGCAATTTTTAATGGCATTACGTTCCTCTGAAAATTAAAAAAAAAATATATATATATAAGTATAGTGTGATATTAAATATATTTTTATATTAGAGAGTACTATTCAATATCAATAAATATGAAATAAAAAAAATCTCAATAAAGTCTGAGTAAAAAACAAGTATATACAGCCGTAAGTTCGGCCAGGCCGAATCTTATGTATCCTCCACCATGGATTGCGTAGAAAGTTCTACTAAAGACTGTCATCCACAATAGAATTACTTGGGTTGTGGTAATACTTGCCGATGACCTTGCCATCTTAAAACTTCTTAACATCGTCCTCTAAATTGTAAGTTCGTCCATACGTGGTATATATTATACAAAAAAAAACAGATTAAATACGTATATAATTCAGTTCTTGGCCCGGTATACGATATATAGGGAAATGTATAAATAATTACAAACGGATATAAAGTTTTGAGCGGTAATTAGAGAGCCGAATTGTTATATGGGGGGGTCGCTTTATAAGAGGGTTATATACAATTATGAACCGATATGGACCAATTTGTGTGTGATTGGGGATAGGTTTATCTGGGGGCTATATATAACTATAGACCGATATGAACCAATTTTGGCATGGCATGTTAGCGGCCATATACTAGCACAATGTACAAATTTCAACCGAATCGAATGAATTTTGCTCCTCCAAGAGGCTCCGGAGATCAAATCTGGGGATCGGGGGCTATATATAATTATGGACCGATATCGACAAATTTTTCCATGTTTTTTTAAAGACCAAATACTTAGATCACGTGGCAAATTTCAACCGGCTCGGTTGAAATTTACTACTCCAAGAGGCTCCCGAGGTCAAATCTGGGGATAGGTTTATATGGGGGCTATATATAATTATGTATCGATATGAACCAATTTTAGCTTGGTTGTTAGATACCATATACAAAAACCTTGTACGAAATTTCAGCCGGATATATAATTATGGACCGATATGTATAAATTTTTGCACGGTTGTTAGGGACCATATTCTAAATCCACGTACCAAATTTCAACCGGATCGGACAAATTTTGCTCCTCCAAGAGGCTTTAGAGGTCAAATCTAGGGATCGGTTTATATGGGGACTATATATAATTATGGACCGTTATGGACCAATTTTTGCATGGTGGTTAAAAACCATATACCAAAACCACATCTAAATTTTAACCTGATCGGATGGGTTTTGCTCCTCCAATAGGCTCCGGAGGTCGAATCTGGGGATCGGTTTATATGGGGGCTATATATAATTATGTATCGATGTGGACCAATTTTAGCTTGGTTGTTGGATACAATATACTAACACCATATCCGAAATTTCAGCCGGATAGGATGAAATTTGCTTTTTGTAGAGGCTCCGCAAGCCAAATCGGGGGATCGGTTTATATGGGGGCTATATATAATTATGGACCTATGTGGACCAATTTTTGCATGGTTGTTAGAGACCATATACTAACACCACGTACCAAATTTCAGCCGGATAGGATGAAATTTGCTTATTTTAGAGGCTCCGCAAGCCAAATCTGGGGAGCGGTTTATATGGGGGCTATATAGAATTATGAACCGATGTGGACCAATTTTTGCATGGTCGTTAGAGACCATATACTAACACCACGTACCAAATTTCAGCCGAATAGGATGGAATATGCTTATCTTAGAGGCTCCGCAAAGCAAATCTGGGGGTCCGTTTATATGGGGGCTATACGTAAAAGATGACCGATATGGCCCATTTGCAATACCATCTGACCTACATCAATAACAACTACTTGTGCCAAGTTTCAAGTCGATAGCTTGTTTCGTTAGGAAGTTAGCGTGATTTCAACAGACGGACGGACGGACATACTTAGATCGACTCAGAATTTCACCACGACCCAGAATATATATACTTTATGGTGTCTTCGAGCAATATTTTGATGTGTTACAAACGGAATGACATGGTGAGGTTAAAAAACAAATCATCCAAATCGTACCAAACCCCAATTCGGAAGAAACGCAAACACTCGAATTCAAATCAATTTAGGTTTTTATTTAATTTTTTAAATTTAGTTTTCTTTTGTTTGTAGGAAATAGGGAACCAACGCATAAGATCTATATGTTTTTAACCATAAACAGACTTTTGTGAAGTTAATCGTTTTTTCTAAGTTTTTCTAAAAATCTGTTTTTCCAAATTTTAAAAATATTAAAATCTCCATTTTTGGAAATCTATAACAAGTATCAGTTTCCTGATTTTGATTACAATCCCATAAATTGAAATGCATTTGAAACCAGAAATTGTATCTTCAATATACTTAAAATAATTCTATATGGACTTTATAAACAAATTTCCAGAAAAACATTGAAATATTCCGATGATGCAGCTCCGTTAGGCTTTACCTGTCACTTTACAAAAAACTAAATTGCAGATATCTTATATCTGTTTAAAAATAATTGAAATATATTCGTCGTTAATTTTCTAACTGGCATATAAGTATATTAGCAAAATGATAGATATATTCCAGGGGAGCCACCGTGGTGCAATGGTTGCATGCCCGCCTTGCATACACAAGTCGTGGGTTCGATTCCTGCTTCGGCCGAACACGAAGAACGAAGAGAGAAGTTCACCAATGTGGTATCACAATGGACTGAATAGTCTAAGTGAGCCTGATACATCGGGCAGCCACCTAACCTAGATATATTCGAAGAACGATTTAAAAGTTAGTAAGCTAACCTTACACCAATGGAGCTCCATGAAGATGGAGGTTAATATCTTAGAGATTCTTATAAGGTTTAAATGACCTGGAAATTGATTCCTTACAATATGCCTGCAAAAAGGGAAGCAATTTTATCACAAATGCCCAAAATGTCTACCATATCAGATATGAATATATCTTATTCTCCAGAATTCATTTTAAAAACAATTTTCAATGAAATTTGATACATGACTACCATAAATGGCCAATCTATTTCAAATAAAAGTAGATTGTTAATTAAAGAAAGTCCATGGTTCAAATAGCCCTCCAAGCCACAAAGGGAATATATGTCAATGTGCTTATATCCGCTATTATCGATCATATTTTAATTACTTTAAAAAAAATAAAGCAAAACACATGTATTCTACTCACCAGTTGTTAAATCATCATCCAAGTCGTCATAATTAACATCAAGAATGGGCACATGTTCACTTAACGAAGGCACTGGTTCACATTCGGCATTTATATCGAAAGCCATTCCCACCTCATTTGCATTATGAAATGGGGCAAAACTGTGTATATCATCACCACCGCCTCCATCCACACAGCCGGGCGGTCCATCATCGTCACAATCGGATCCTAGACTCATACGTCGTGGTCCTGTTTCATCTTTGTCATCATTTGAGGGCTCTGGCGTATCGGATATAACATAACCACTATGTAAGGGTCGCAATTGCATATCATCAACACGAGAAATTTTAAATAGCCTATCACATGGAGCCAAGTCACCTTCATTTTCAGTACTAATTGCCACCTCTTCAGTATAATCAAGTACTGGCAGTGATTGGGCATTCCAAAAGGGAAATGTTGTACGCAAGCGTAGTTCAGATTCAGTTGTCAAGAGTATGTTGTTCATTAGACGATTTGATGAGTTAATTGATCCAACAATAGAGTTGAGTTTACCAAAGACAGGATCTTGCAACGGCACAGTATCGAGGCGGGCATTAATTGTATCCTTATTTTTGGTTATTGTTGATATTATGTTACGCTTTTTCTTTTGTTTCTTTTGTTTTTCTTTCTCAGGCGCCGGACCACCATCTGCACCCGCCGCCTCAGCATTTGGATCATTGCCTCCCTCACCGCCAGTAGCCACATCGTCATCATCATCATCGTTGGCTTGTTTCTCGTTAAATTTTTGAGCATTCAAACCTGCTGACATACGTAGAACATCTGTGTGTATTGAATCCACACGGAGACTGTAAACTTTAGAAGAAGCCTCCAGAGATGAACCAGCAACCTATAAACAAAACAACAAAGGGCACAGATTAGAAATTTTCGTACTGACCTACAAAATCTGCAATCAGATACAGTCAACACCCCTATAACAAAACATCTCTATTTACACACTGTGCAGGGAATTTTCCTATAGGAATGCGATGGCTGTACCCAATCCTTTCACTCAAATATACCATATTTGCATACCTTAAAATTGTTCAATGATTTGTGATGTCTGTCCAGCAAAGTCGATAGAGTATCAATCAAAGATACTGACCAAGCATTTTCCTTGCTCAATTTGTTGCCATTGTAGATTTCCAAACACTTTTTTAGGGTCTCATTCTCTTCCAGGCAAGATGAATCGGTGGGATTTGAAGACAGCAAAGTACGTCTACGTGCCTGTCTTCTTTCCTCCTCATCATCATTTATCGTAACATTGTGAGTCTGTCCATCGCGTAAAATTCCTGCCTCGGATCTTCTCAATGGCGAGTCCGTATGTGCTGGCGTCATATTCACCTAAAATAATAGCAAACACAAAATAAAAATGATAATTATTTAATATGTTTCACAAATTGCCAAACGAATTTACCATGAATTTGCTTTTATGCTTTGAATTTCCCTCTGCAACCCACCGCGCGCGTCCTCTTGTTGTTTGGTTTTATTCAATCACTCCACTCACTTTCTATGACTTTTTATCATTGCTTACCTTTTGTTTAATTTTATGTTGTCCTAGATTATATTGTCAAGTATTCTGCAATTTATATATTTGTCCAAAGATATTTCACCACTTCAAAATTTTCTAAGCAAATTTTTTGTCTTCTTATTGTATTAAATATATTAACAAGGTAAATGTTTTATTCTTCTTCTTAAAAAATGCGCTTGTGTTTGTCATAGATGAAATTTCAGTTGTTTTCAAATGTAAACGCTTAACGCTATTCATTATAATGATAGAAGGAGAGGGAACATACAATGCTAATGCGAGAGAATGAACAGGGTAGTATACAAAGAGGATGAAATAAAATGGAGTTGCATCAGAGTTGTATTAAAGTATTGTTGTTTTAAAGGTACCTAAATAAATGTAATAGCGAAACAGTGTTACCATGTTTGAGCAAAAACAATTGTTAAGACTTTATACCAATATATATTTTCTGCGTTTGACGCTGAATGAAACCAAATACGTTTTCATTCATTGCACTTATAGGTGGGCATTAACAACCTGTTTCTGTATTTGCATCAAAGAGGTATCATTTTACACTTTTTTATTGATTTATATGTGATTTTACCGGCTAAACTCGAACTTAATACCCACCCTGCCAACATTTTTTGAATTTGAACAGTCGTATACGATATCCAAAACTCGTCGCAAAAGTGCCGTCACTATTGAGAAGTTGTGTCACGCCAAGTTCCTACAAAAAAGTATCGCATGAGTGCAATTATTAAGTGCCTTTTTAAATAAATTTAAAACGACGTCAATAAGAGTCCCTTCAAACTATTAGAAAAAGTGAATTTTTAGATAGATTTAAAATATTCATTGTGGTCAAGTAAAATACGATTATTTAGATGTTTATTAAATTGAATAAAACTTTATGAATTATTCCAGATATACCATTTATACGAATAAAAAGTACATCATATGTTGCAATTCTGCTATATTCGGCTGATGCTCCAGCGGGGGAGAATTATCCATTGTAAAATCAATTTGAAGTTTTCGAATAGTAATGAGATTAGTTGTACAACAAATCTTACTTGATTATTTCATTTATTATTTAATTTATTATAATTACAAATTACAATTAACTTATACGGGCCCTAGCGACTACCCTGCCAGCATTTCAAAGTTCCATTTCATCCTCATCGCTACCGCAGACTCGTAAGTGACACTGCAACAATCGCCAACTTTGATAGTATTTTGCCATCACTATTCGCATGAAAGTATTTTGCTATCACTATTGTTACAAGAACCATTTTATATTTTGTGAAACACCAAGCACAACTAACTTCTTATAATTTATTTAAATAAAAATGATAATGAAGTGCTGAAAACATAGTTATTTCGCTTAAAATTGTGAAGGATATATTGATGAACAATGTTTGACTTCCCAAATGGAATAAAGGGATAGTTTTTCAAATATTTTTCCAGACACGCTGCCTCCATTGGAAATAAAAGCACTCGCTGATAGACGCTACAACATAACTTGCAACTGTAACTCAACATCAATATTTTATTAATGCATACAAATATGTTAAATGTGATGTGATAGTCGTATAGATGTTATATTTATGAGAATTTATAAATGTTTAATAAAAGTAATTGGTATAAGTCCGCTAAAACCAACTTAAAAAAGCTTCAAGTCATCAAGAACAAATGTCTTAAGATAATAAACAACAAACACTAGAGATACTCCACCGATGCTCTACATATGGAAACTGGCTTTGAACGGTTACATTATTTTATTAAGAGATATACCGATAACTATCTGTCTAAAATTAAAATATCTTCTTATCCATTGATAGAAGAGTGTATAGACTTAACACAAAAATTTTTGTTCAACTTAATTAGCAAATAGAAAAGCGTACGTATGGATATTTTACTAATAATTAGTAAACCACACAATACGTACATTTTTTCAGTTATGTTTGACATCTTACTTTACAATCAAATAAAGGGTTTTCCCTAATTTTTCCTTTATGAACATTACATCCAATAAAAAGAAATCTAAACTTGTATTAAAGTCTCACTCGCTGTAATATATTATATAAAATCTCGTAACCTTGTAAATATTGTCTGAACAAATGGTAAAGAAAGATGAATATATAAATAAAAAAAATTAATAAACATCTAAACAATCGTATTTTACTTGACCACAATGATTCTTTTACAACTTAAAATGCACTTTGTCTGATTGTTTGAAGGGGCTCTTATTGGCGTCCTTCTAAGTGTGTAAATATAACCATAGCGATAGGCGGTAGGCGAACACTTATTTATGTGTATTTCTTATGGGAAGCCCAAAATCCGCGACGGAATACCGTGACGGCTAGCGGCGTGTCGCTAAATTAAAACTTATTCTAATACTACGTTCGCACTAGACACGAAATCCTCGTAAACGAGGATTTTGGCCGAAATCCTCCTAGATCTCAGTAGATTTCCAATAGGCAAACATCAGCTGGATCGTAGAGGATTCAACATAGGGGTTTGTGTTTGCATTGATATATTTACAAACAGCTGTTAAACCATCAAATCTACGAAATCTCGTTATTTTGCCAGTCCGAACAATTGAGATTTGTAAAGAGATTTTGGTTCTAAGTAGTGAGATTTCGTGTCTAGTGCGAACGTAGTATAACTCCCTGGCGAAAACGGGTATAGTGTTGCCATCGCTTATCAATTTTTTTAACTCACCACTAGAAATTGCTGTTGCCTGGACACGTGTAGATTATTTTTTCTTGAAATAACTCAACAAATAACAAGCCATTGTATGTTTTTATTCAACTTCATTGTTTAATATTGTCAAAGCATGCTGTATTGACAACAAAAACGCTAGGAAACGTGAAAAGGGAAGTATTCGCCGTCAAGCTTATTGTATTTACCGTTGCGCCGAAAATGTTTCGCCTACCGCCTATCGCCTTGGTTATATTTACACACTAATGGTGTTTTCTTTTCTGAAAAAAGGGCTTTGCCTTCATTTTGTCTGTACAGAATGCGCATCTTTAAAATGTTACCAGCAACCTAAAAAAATGCTATAATTTCAGCGGGCAGAAAAGAATTCAAAGAAGGAAACAGGGCAATCGCAGCACTCCAGTTTGTTGGCAGTGCTGAAAATGCCCGTAATTTGCCTCTATGCGTGGCACTATTTTCACAACAGAATTCGAAGCCTTTTCGCACTTTTGCCTGTTTTTTTTTTAGAAAAGAACCTAAAAAGTACATTCTCCGGGCAAAATGCATAAAAAGTGCGCATTTTTTACAAGAAAAGAAAACACCATAAATGTATCCAGAAGGACGCCTAATAATTGCACTCATGCGATACTTTTTTGTAGTAGCTTGGCGTGATACAACTTCTCAATAGTGACGGCGCTTTTCCGAGGAGCTTGGGTACCTTCTTCCGAGGAGCTTGGGTACCTTCTCTGAAAACAATTGGATTGAACCAGCTGAAGTCAACGACATTATTATTCATACTATTCGCATGAGACGTGATCCATGTGATGCTTTAAATTATAGCTCCCACCTACACCGAATGCAAATTTTTTCAAATGCAAACGTTTTTAAGAAATCGGATAAATTTTTCACTTTGTTCAAAGGTGAAGTCATATATCCTTTTCGTGTTATTTTAACTGATAAAACGATTTTCGAAAACTTCAATTAATATTTTCCAAGAAGTCAAGAATTTTACTTCCAAACCGCCAATATCGTCAGAAGAAAAAAACTGGCATTGAAGATATTGAGTACTCTTTTACTAGTAACGAGTACTCAAAAAATTAGTCAGTAACGAGTACTTGTAATCAAATACTCGTTACTTTCCCAACACTAGCTGGCAATACTCACCATATGTGCTTCGTAGGTTGTGATTTTTTAGATCTTCCAATTTTCTTTAGTAGAAATTATGTTTATTAGTGAGAAATGCATTTAAAACTTGTAGTAATTGTACGTATAACAACGATCCGCCCACACATATATTTTATTACATTTAATTATAGTTTTTAGCCATACTTACGCCACCGATTACAAAACCGGCTTTCGGCAAAATAAAAGGAAATGCGGTAGTCGATGACATTGTGGATTACAAAGATTTCAAAAAACTGTTGCGTACAAAAACCAATGTTTTGGTTTTGTACTCTAGCAATATAAAGCAATCCAGTGAACAAATACGAATTTTCAAGGAGACGGCAGATGTCGTTAAAGGAACGGGTACCATGATTTTAATGGATTGTTCACAAGCGGAGAAAAAGAAACTGTGTAAGAAACTAAAAGTAAGTCCCGATCCAGTGGTCCTAAAACACTATAAGGATGGCGATTATCATAAAGACTATGATCGTCAAATGACAGCGACATCAATGGTTAATTTTATGCGTGACCCAGGAGGAGACTTGCCATGGGAAGAAGACCCAGTAGGAAGAGATGTTATACACTTTGCTGATTATGTTAGTTTTTTGAAGCATTTGAAAAAAGATATACGTCCTATGCTGGTTATGTTTTATGTTCCTTGGTGTGGATTCTGCAAGAGATTGAAACCAGATTTCTCTAAAGCAGCAACGGAATTAAAATCCGAAGGCTATGTACTTGCAGGCATGGATGTAGAAAGACAAGAAAATGCTTTAGCTAGAAGGGCATACAATATTACAGGTAAAATACAATTAAAGTAACAAAGGACACTTGTATTAGTATTCCATGTATTTTTGTAGGTTTTCCAACTATCATATATTTTGAAAATGGAAAATTAAAACAAATCTATGAAGGTGATAATAACAAAGATGGCATAGTGGCTTTTATGCGCGATCCCAGTTCAGTTTCCATTAAGAAACCCAAAGAAATTGACTGGTCTGCCGATGCCAACTCGGAAATCGTGCATCTCACAAAGCAAGGGTTTGAACCTGCCTTAAAAGACGAGAAATCGGTTTTAGTTATGTTCTATGCACCCTGGTGTGGTCATTGCAAACGTATGAAACCAGAATACGAAAAGGCTGCCTTGGAAATGAAACAACAGAATATACCTGGTGTGTTAGCGGCCTTAGATGCCACCAAAGAGAGTTCCATTGCTGAGCAATATAAGGTCCAAGGTTATCCTACAATAAAGTACTTTGTAAATGGCCAATTCAAGTTCGATGTCAATGTAAGAGATGCAGATAAGATTATAGAATTCATGAAAGATCCTAAAGAGCCTCCACCACCACCGCCGCCAGAAAAAAGTTGGGAAGAGGAAGACACTGAAGTAGTTTTTCTAAAAGATGACAATTTTTCAACAACGCTGAAGAGGAAAAAGCATGCTCTCGTCATGTTTTACGCACCATGTAAGCGACAAATAAAGATCGATTTCTTAAAGTTTTTCAGTTATAATTTTTTCCACTAATAGGGTGTGGTCATTGTAAAAGTACAAAACCTGAATTTAATGCTGCCGCCAAGGCTTTAAAGGATGATTCTCGAATGATACTGGCTGCTGTTGATTGTACCCTAGAAAATACGGTGTGTTCCCAGCATGATGTTCGTGGCTATCCTACCATTAAGTATTTTTCATATTTAAAAACAAAACAAGAATATAATGGTGGGCGTAAACGTGAAGACTTTATTGCGTACATGAAAAAAGCTAATGAAGCAGTGTCCAAGACCAAGTCCGAACAACATGAAGAGTTGTAGGCTAATGGGGAAGATACTACAATCAATTTACTACCATCAGCGAAACAATTATTGAGTGGTATTACAAAACTGTGACATATATATTCCAGTATTGTATCTATCATCCAACATCACTAGTTAAATGGCAAATTCAAAATTTCGGCTTAAAAAGTAAACAAATTTGAAAATTTAATATCGATATTTAAAAAAAATTCAAATTTGTAAGAATTTTCAAAGTTTCAATTATTTTTTTGAATACCGTTGTACGAAATCGTTTACCTACGATGTAACATTGCATTTGCATGGGATGACTGATATAATTTAATTATTCTATTTAGAGTTTTATATAATTTTTATATCTTATACATTAATATTATATAGTGTATTTTCCTCGAAAATCCACCTATTATCTTCCTATGAGAATCTCGAGCTCAAATAAGAAACAATCCAGTGTTATTTTAACATCTCAATGTGTTTTTATTATTATATTTATTTTTGAAAAATAACTCTGAATTATTTTAAATGAAAAGAAATACAAAAATACTATGAAAGTAAAAATGAAAACTTTTTCTGCGAAAGAATCTACAGAAACCATTAAACTTTTCGTTTTTCGCAAAGAATTTTCTTCGAAAGGAAAGGCTTTATTGTTCCGTAAAATTAGAATATTTTGTCAAAGCATTCATTTCAAAATTTGTCCTCGTTTATAGGCCCTACATATACGCACGAAATCCAATTTTTTTCGAGATTTCAATTATATTTTGCATTTATTGAGTCAATGGCAAATTACTTTTATAAGGCAAAGTACTTTTGGACTCTAGTTAAAGTCGATTTTGGAAGTGTAATTTAAATATCGTATTGGCTTGTATTAGAAAGTTTTATCAACATTTCATTCCTTGAGAAAATTTTGGGACAATTTTTGTCAGATTTTTTTTTGTATAAACTTTATTTTATTGAAAATTTTCCAAACTTGAATTGAATAAAAATTGTTTAGAAGCTTAAAACATTAGTTAACCCTCTAATGCCCAATGAATAAGGATGCTTTTAGTAAAACAAACACAGACAACAAAAATGAAAAAAAAAATAAAACTTTGTTGAGCCTTTTCAAAAGCCTTTACAGCATATACTGAATTTTACCGTATACATTTTTCTTGATTAGTTTTCTTGCTTTTGTGTCCTTAACATTGAATATTTAATCAGCTGACAAAAAATTTGGGGCATTAGAGGGTTAATAGAAAATTTTGTCAAGTATATCTCTTATAGTAAATTTTGTCAAAGTTTAAATAGAACATTTTGTCAAAATATTTTTTTACAAGATTTTAGTAAAAATCTAAAGAAAATTTAATTGAATTTGTTGAAATTGTGTATATGGCAAAATCTTCTCAAAATTAGAAAGCCGGCACTTGGCCGATATTTCGTTACCTATTTCGCATTGGATTCATGTAAGCTCACTTGAGACACTTTCTGCCGGAGTGCAAAATACCGACTGAAAACAATTTTTTGTATTTTTATACCCTTCACCAGTACAGTGGTACAGGGTATAATAAGTTTGTGCATTTGTATGTAACGCCAAGAAATAGTGGTCATAGACCCATCTTTTATTATACAGATCGGCTTAGAATTAAATTCTGAGTCGATTTAGCGATGTTCGTCTGTCTGTCCGTCCGTCCGTCTGTCTGTATATGTAATTTTGTGCACAAAGTACAGCTCGCAATTTAAGTCCGATCGTCCTCAAATTTTGCATAGGGCCGTTTCTTGGGACAGAGACAATCGCTATTGGTTTTGGAAAAAATCGGTTCAGATTTAGATATAGCTGCCATATATATTTATCCCCGATGTGGTCATAGTTAGCGTGTTTATCAACCGATTTTCTTGAAATACCGTACATCCAAATATTTTATGAATCTCGAAAATCTTGCAAACTCGGTTCAGATTTAGATATAGCTCCCATATATATCTTTCGTCTGATTTAGACTCATATGACCACAGAGGCCAAAGTTTACTACCGATCTTCGTTTTGCACAGAGTATAGAATTGACATTCTACCAATGCTTGGTAAATTTGATTGAAATCGGTTCAAATTTAGATATAGCTCCCATATATATCTTTCGTCCGATTTGAACTTATATGGCCACAAAAGCCAGAGTTTTGCCGTGATTTGCTTCAAATTTTGCACAAGGGGTACGTTTAATAGTATCGTTAATTGTGTCAAATTTTGTTAAAATCGGTTCAGATTTAGATATAGCTCACATATATATCTTTCACCCGATTTGGACTTATATGGGCTCAAAAGCCAGAGTTTTGCCCTGACTTACTTCAAATTTTGCACAAGCAGTACTTTTAACGATACTATTGTATGTGCCAAATATGGTCAAAATCGATTCAGATTTAGATATAGCTCCAATATATATATTTCGTCCGATTTGAACTTATATGGCCTCAAAATCTAGGGTTTTGCCGTGATTTGCTTCAAATTTCGCACAAGGAGTACGTTTAGTAGTATAGTTAAGTGTGGAAAATTTGGTTGAAATCGGTTCAGATTTAGATATGGCTCCCATATATATCTCCCGTCCGATTTGCACTCATATGACCAGGGGGGCGAAAGTTATACTCCCATTTACGTGAAATTTCGCATAGATAGAAGAATTATTATTCTAACTATGCATGTCAAATTTAGTCAAAATTGGTTCAGATTGTATATAGCTCCCATATAAGTACACCAGAGTTGGGGAAATATGGTAGACTGTTTCATATTTTAGACCCATTTCAATGGGATTTTCCTCCAATTGACTAGATAGTTTCCTCAGAGAATACAAATATGGCCAAAATTCTCACACTTTACACAAAATTCTGTGATGATTTCCCCATATCTTAGCCATATCCTACACACTGCAATGCCAAAATTTCCACAGAACGGATGAGTTTTAAATAAGGCTCCATGTCGCCCGACTAGACCAAATAATATATCACAACTCACACTTGACCACATATCTTGGAGAGATCTAACCAATATCCTTGTAAAATCGCCACTGCTGAGTAGCAAAAATTGTAAATATTACTCTAATTGTCCTATATCTCGAATACATATGTATCGCCTGAATCATAAATCTATTTTGTACAATTGCATTAAAATTTCTCTCGCTTCATATTTCCCATATTTTTTTACTAACATTGTGTTTTATCCCAGGGCGTTAGCCGATTTAAATTTTAATTCTAGAGTTTTTGTAGAAGTACAAAAAATTGTTTCCATTAAAAGTATTTGTATCTGGAAATGCAAACTTTTATATAGCTCCCAGCAAATTTTAAGTAGTTGAGATGGTAACACAAATGTTTGTCTACATAGTGGGGAAGGGTATAATATAGTCGGCTCCGCCCGACTTTGGACTTTACTTAATGTAATATAAACATTAATTTCTCAAACTCCAATCAAATTCCCTGACCTATTTTACTTCGTTTTCCATTAGCAAACCTAGAAATCAATTTGAAGGAGAAAGTGACAAAGTATTTTTAAATTCTTGTTAACTCACAACAGATTTGTCCTATTTCATTTTGCCTTAGGACAATTAATCATGGGTACATGGAATTTGCAAACCGCATTGGAGACCGAATTTAGATTTGTGATAATTCATCCTGTTAATAGAAATATGGTTAAAGGACTGTAGGAACTTACGCTACGTACTGGACATTGGATTTGTTTTTAGAAAATTTCTACATATAGCCTATCTAGATTTGACTACTTTATCATCTTCAAACGCAAATTACCCTCACCCTAAGGAGTCATATATATTCGACAACCTCCACCTTAACTTCTTGATACTGCGTAAAACAGCGAGTCTTTAACAATTGGCCTATAAACTCCATTTTTATGCGTTCATTATTTAGTAACCCCATCTGCATATATGCTTCCATCAACATTCTGATCCACAGGTGGCGGTATCGGTAAACCTAAGGTTAATATTTAGAAATTTAACTCAATGGCTACATATTTTCTTTCATAATTTCGATCCAAACACCTTGGCTGGTGTTGAAAAATCCCAAATAACACAAACAAAAACTATCGGGTATGTTCTGGATTTCCCTTCACATGTCCTGATTTATTGATGCCCATGTTCCCAAATCCACTTCCAGGTGAATGTGAATCAATTCCACGATTTTCGTGTCCTACGATCCACTTTCACCGGAATTTTCGTGGAATCAATTCACTTGCAAAAGTCTTGGTGAAAGTTGAATTATGTCCAAGATGGGTGTATTTCCGGTTAAAAAAAAGTACTCGCGTAAAAAAATTGAAATGTTTTATATTTAATACATGAGTTTTATTAAAACTGCGTCATTTTTAATTAAAAAATAATAAATTATAATAAGTCTATTTATTCAACTTATTTTGATTTCCGCCTTAGTGAATTTTTGGGTGATTTGTGCAACTGGTGCAGCTGGTTACAGAAAAGTTCAAAAAAGAACGTGGAATTAAGAACACCAAATTTTCACGTTCGTGGATTTGACGTGAATAGTGGAATTGAAGTGGATATCTCTTCACCGCCAAAATTTAATCAATTCTATATTGAAAAATTCTTTGACAAATACTAACTCAGCTTCACTTCAAGATTATTCCCGCAAGACTTCTAAGAGAAAGTTCTTAAATAACCGTTAGCACTGTAATGTGTTATTTTTTTCTCGCATCTTTAGTAAATCGCCTCATACAAATGTTCCGGGAATCACAAATAGTTTTCCCAACTTTAGCAATTCAACCTTTTGTTTACCAATTACGGTATATATGGCCATTAGGTTAATTAAAAAAATGTATCCACATTTACTAACACTCATATCGGAGCAAAAATGCGCTCTTATCTTTCCACAAATAATCAAAACAAATTAAAATTTTTTGTCTCCTATACGGATTTCAACACCCGTAAAGATTTTATTCCTTTTTTTTGTATATTTTTATTTTTTTTTTTTTCACATCACTTCCGTAAACTTTCTTGGATTGCTCTGCTATACGGTTGTTGGTTTGCAAAAAAAGCACTTAATTTATATAAACACTTCACTTCCTTCGGCCTTCTTGCCAAATTTACCGCTTGCCACCTACGCGAGGAGCAGCTTTTTGTGAAACTTTAGCAGCCTTTTGCTTGGGAGCAGCCTTAGCTTTAGGAGCAGCAGGTTGGGTGGCCTTCTTGGCAGCCTTGGTGGCGCGCTTTTGGTCCTTGGCAGCTTTGATGGCTTGTTCGCGTTGAGCACGACGTACCTCAGGTTTCATGTTACGCTTAGCCATAATTTCGGCCAAGGAAGCACCGACAATAGCGCGTTGGAACTTTTGTGTCCTGCGGGTACGCTTCTTGGTGGCTTCTTCAACGATACCTTTGCGATGCTTGCGACGGTACAAGACGGTCCAGGTAACCTTACGGGGATTACGCTTCATCAGGTAAGAGCGTTCGCACTTCTTGTCCAAGAAAGTGAAGGTCTGAAAAAATAATAAAAAAAAATAATTAGCCTCTTTTAATAAGAAAACTTAATTTCAAATGCCAGTCCTACCTTGCCATCAATTTTGACCATGGTCTTGCCATGACCGGGGTAGATTTTGTACCCACTGAATGAACACAAACCGATTCTGCAAAATTATAAACAAAAATTTCACCATTAGCTTTCAATCGTTTGAAAAAGCAAAGTTTAGATAGTTTCTCCATTGCCTTCTGCAATTATTTCAATTTTTTGTACTGTTTGGAGCTTTTAGATGTTTTGTATATTTCCCAATTATTTTTTCACCAAAAAACTATTAAAGAAAATACGTACTTCATCTTGCGTTGTTGTCAGTAGAAAGAAACGGAAACGGGCGAAGAGATGACAGCTGTCAAATGAACAATAACAAAACGTTTAGCGACATCTGCTGGTGGAAGCGCTTACACAAAGTCAATTACTGAAAACGTAACAGCATGTTTATGCGCCGTCCAGACTATAAGTTTATCCGGACGACAGTACTCGTGTCGAACATATCCCATATATTTGCCACAATATAATGGTGTTTTCTTTTCTGAAAAAAGTGCTTTGCCTTCATATTGTCTGTACAGAATGCGCATTTTTAAAATGTTACCAGCAACCTAAAAAATGCTATCATTTCAGCGGGCAGAAAAGAATTCAAAGAATGAAACAGGGCAATCGCAGCACTCTCGTTTGTTGGCAGTGCTGAAAATGCCCGTAATTTGCCTCTATGCGTGGCGAAAAGGCTTCGCATTCTGTTGTGAAAATAGCGCCACGCATAGAGGCAAATTACGGGCATTTTCAGCACTGCCTACACATTACAAACACAGACATTCCGCCCGGAATAACTTATAACCTGGACGACGCATTAGGCCGCGAAATGCAAAGCAACTTCTTTTATACTACGTTCGCACTAGACACGAAATCTCGCTATTTAGAACCAAAATCTCTTTACAAATCTCACGTGTTCGGACTGGCAAAATAACGAGATTTCGTAGATTTGAGGATTTAACAGTTGTTTGTAAATATATCAATACAAAGACAAACTCGTGTTTGCACACGCACACACACATCCCTACCAACATTTTTTGAATTTGGGCGCTTCTGAGAATCCTCACTACGTCGAAAACAGTCGTATACGATATCCAAAACTCCTCGGAAAAGTGCCGTCACTATTGAGAAGTTGTACCACGCCAAGTTACTACAAAAAAATATCGCATGAGTGCAATTATTAGGAGCCCTTCTGGATACATTAGAAGGACGCCAATAAGAGCCCCTTCAAACAATCAGACAAAGTGCATTTTAAGATAGTTGTAAAAGAATCATTGTGGTCAAGTAAAACACGATTGTTTACATGTTTATTAATTTTATGAAACATTTATAAATTGTCATAAATAATTACATTTATACGACTATCACATCACATTTAACACATTTTTATGCATTAATAAGAGATTGATGTTGAGTTACAAGTTGTAAGTTAAATGTTGTAGCGTCTATCAGCCAGTACTTTTATTCCCAATGGAGGCAGCGTGTCTGGAAAAATATTTGAAAAACTATCACTTTATTCCATTTGGAAAGTCAAAAATTGTTCACCAATTTACTTTTCACAATTTTAAGCGTACCCTGCCAACATTTTTTGAATTTGGGGACTCTTTTGAGAATCCCCACTACGTCGGAAACAATCATATACGACATCAAAAACTCGTCGGAAAAGCGCCGTCACTATTGAGAAGTTGTACCACGCCAAGTTACTACAAAAATGTTTCGCATGAGTGCAATTATTAGGTGCCTTTATAGATCAATTTAGAACGACGCCAATAAGGGACCCTCCAAACAATCAGAAAAAGTGCATTTTAAGATAGTTGTAAAAGAATCATTGTGGTCGAGTAAAACACGTTTGTTTAGATATTTATTAATTTGACTAAACATTTACAAATTCTTAAAAATATAACATTTATACCACTATCACATAACATTTAACATAATTTTTGGCATTAATGATGATGTTGAGTTACAAGTAGCGAGTTACATGTTGCTGCGTCTATCAACCAGTGTTTTTATTCCATGGAGGCAGCGTGTCTGTAAAATATCTGAAAAACAATCACTTTATTCCATTTGGAAAATCACCAAATTGTTCACCAATATACCTTTCACAATTTTAAGCGTATAATCTATGTTTTCAGAACTTTATTTTCGTTTTTATTTAATTAAAATATAACAAGCTGGTTGCGCTTGGCGTTTCACAAAAAAATGGCTTTTTTAACAGTAGGGATGGCAAATTACTTGCATGTACTTTTTGATGTACCTTTTCATGATGGTTGAAGTGACATTTACGAGTCTGTGGTAACGATGAGGTTGAAATGGAACTTTGAAATGCTGGCAGGGTAATAACTATGTTTTCAGCACTTCATTTTCGTTTTCATTGAAATAAATTATAATAAGCCAGTTGCGCCTTGTGTTTCACAAAATATAAAATGGCTCTTGTAACAATAGTGATGGCAAAATACTATCACAGTTGGCGATTGTTGCAGTGTCACTTATCTACAGGGATTTATCTACAAGGAAAATTGGGGCTGGGTTGCAAAAAGTGCATTTTTAGTACTAAAACCACAGTTGTACAAGGCAGAATAGGGGATTTTGAAAGAGATTTTCTTAAAATCCTCTACGACCCAGTTGATATTTGCCTATTGCATATCTACTGAGATCTATGAGGATTTCGGCCAAAATCCTCGTTTACAAGGATTTCGTGTCTAGTGCGAACGTAGTATTACACCTATCAGAAATAATTAATACTACGTGTGCATTAGACACAAAATCTCTTTATAAATCTCAAGTGTTCGGACTGGCAAAATTATGACATTTCCTAGATTTGAGGATTTAACAGTTGTTTGTGTGTGTGCGTATGTGGACACGCACACACACACATTCATCTACAAAGAAAATTAGGGCAGGGTTGCAAAAAGCGCAATTTTAGTACTAAACCACAGTTGTACAAGCCAGTATAGGGAATTTTGAAAGTAATTTTATTGAAATCCTCTACGAGCCAGTTGATATTTGCCTATTGCATATCTACTGAGATCTATGAGGATTTCGGCCAAAATCCTCGTTTAAGCCTAGTACTAAGATCACGTTTTCGCACGAAAAACTGTATATAAAAAATGTCAGCGCGGAATAAATGTGAAATCTTTGTTTTGAGCATTTTAAAGCATATATTTATACAACCCTGGCTTTTTCGCACGAAAAAATAGTCAGGCATATTATATCGCATAAATAAGGTAACATCCCTGGTTTTGAGACCCTATTTACGGAGATAGATGAAGATATTCGTTTTTCGCAGAAACGAACTTAGTACTAAGCATTACGAGGAATTCGTGTCTAGTGCGAATGTAGCATAGTTTTTTTTCGATTGCATGCCAACACGTACGCGCAACACGCGAACATGACGTTATTACAGTAGATTTGTCGCCGCAACGTGTTTTGTCGTAGTATTTATCTGATCGTGTAAGGGCCCTCTATGTTCGACGGCATAATCTATACTGCTGTTTGTTATTGTGATCGATAACACATTTATCGATTATTTAGTCATTGCCGACAATTCGTAGCGACTGGCAACACTGTGAGATTGGTTGTGTTTTAATTGGCGTGTTTTGCGTTCTGGTTGGAACAATAGCAGTTTAATTGTGTTTTAATAATATTTGGATAACTTTAAAGTGAGTTTGTTTATAGCAAGCAGTCTTCTCAAAAAATCTTCCCATAGTCTATATATATATGGTGGAAAATAAAAGTCGGGAGTCTGGCACAATTATTAACATTTGCTCTTACTTTCTCCCAAAGCAGTTTAACAAGAAAGCAACAAATCACCTCATCACAAAACCATGGGGCGCCAGGGATGCGTCATAAAAAGCTCTGCTACTGCTGAAAAGAAAAAGCCAACTACGAAAAAGGTAATTTAACTACTCTGTGTATTACACTATTGTCAATATTATCAAATTAAGTCCATGCGGTCATCGCAAAATTGATAATTTCTTTTGCTTTTCATTTTACAACAACAATGAAGGTTATGCCACATAATGAATTTATGCAACGTATACGTAAATCCTTGTATTTTGGCCAAGATTTTTATGAAAGCGAAAGTTTGGGTGTATCCAAACCATTGGCCGAATATGCATCTGAACTATTCTCCGATACACATCGGGGTCATACCCTAAATCGTTTGTCTTGTGTTGAGGCATCTAGTGTAATACCGGCGACCCCTGCGGCTCTTATAATGGCTCTTATATATTTGGATCGTATAAATGCAACAGATCCCAGCTACGTGAGATGTATAACACCCCAAGAATTATTTATTGTTTCTATGGTGGGTATACTGCAATGACAATGTACTTAAGCTTTGATTTTGTGTGGTGCCTTATCACCTGTTGATAACGTATTTGTTTCTAATTCTATATTTAGATGATTTCAACAAAATTTTATGCAGGTCACGATGAGGAAATTTATTTATCTGATTGGGCTGAGGACGGAAATATGTCGGAAGATCGTTTAAAGGAGTTGGAATTGGAGTTCTTGAGCGCAATTGTAAGTAAAATGCAAATTGTTGTGTTGGAAATTTAAACAACGCTTCCAATTTGGATCACCTGTAGTTTATATACACTACGATAGAAGTGTACATATATCTGGTCACTAGAACATATGGGAATTTTTAAAAGAAAAAACTAACAAGAGAATGTGTTGTATACAACGTCAAGGTCTGCTAACATTCTTTTTAGAAATTAAGGAAAAATACTTCTTAATACTATATGACGCTATGTTGTTTATTACATCAATATTTCTATGAAATAGTATGAACCCTTTGTCCAAAGTCCACAGTAAACGACAGGGTTTCATCCTCTTTAGAAAAATAAGAAGGATTTTAGACTCACGAAAAAATGTAGATATAGAATATAAATATAGAATAAGAAACGCAGACTTGAAGCGATGAGGAAAAACCTACAAACTATTTTGGACTATAATGTACAATTCAACCTCTCAAACGTGAACACTCTGAAAAGGGGAAGCCTCTAAAAGGATACAATTTTCGCCAGGCGTTCGTTATATTATCACAATACAATTAAAGTGTCACAAGCAGATACCTCCCATACGTGCATTCGGTTAGAAATCTTTCATTTATGTTCTATAGAATACAACCTTTTAAGAACGTGCCTTTATAGTATATAGTATTTTTAAGTACATGACAACGACTGAATTTCAGTGGTATGTGAAATAAAAATTTAGTACTATAATTACATCATAAAGAAAAAAATACCACAGCATTTTTAAAATATTGTGACATTTGTAAGAAACACAAACTTTGTTGTTTACTTGTCATCATTTCCTTGACATCTATTTTACTTGACAAATTTTATTTATTTTATTTTTATTTATTTATTTATGTTTTGTATGATTTTACACAACAAGACAATGTCTTATAATTATTGTGGAGATTTCAATAGTTCAAATAATATCCATTTTAATTATTGCTTTAGCTTTAGAATGAGGAAAATATTGACAAACGGAATGTTTGCGATTAGCGGTTCCGAATATCGGAACATGGGGGTATATATATTTTAATACCACTCCAAAAATATTGGCGATGTGGTTTTAATATCTTTGGATTTCTTAGTATCCTCCGGTAAATGGCCATACGTGAAAAATAGTCATTATTGTCATATAGCCGATATTTAATTTTTGTTATTTTTTTTGTAGGAATGGAACATATACATATCGAATGAACAATTTTTCGACAAACTAACATGCATTGAAAAAACTCTGGCAAGGCGAGAAGGCTTACGACGCGGTTGGTTGACCTATTCGGAGTTAATGCAAATGTTGCCCTCTTTTACATTGGCAAAATTTTTGCTCAATAACATAACCATTATGGCTGTAAGTTATGCAGCCAGTGTTATGACTATAGCTGGAGCTTTCTTTTTTGCCGCACAAATACCGGGAACTTCACTGCATCGTACTAGAACCAATAACAATACCAATGGCAATGATATGTTATTAAATGATCCCCAAATAGTACCACTAAACGCCACAATGACCTCGCAAACTTCCAATACATCTGTGATCGATAACACTGGACGACAGCACAATCAAACCTCAACAACACTTGGATTAAATGTTGAAGATGAATTGCTCAAATTAGAAAGACAATATCGTGAAGAAGCTATTCGAGATACTATAAGACAAAGGAATAACGAAATTACTACAGAATCTCGTTTGACCCTACCACAACAACAGTTTATGGCAAAATTGAATGTTCATCAAAAATGTGCCAAATACGAGGGAATACAACAGCAACATGGTTATTGGTTTAATAGTAAGGAGGAATATAGTGATTATGACTCTCGTCTCTCCTATCGCATTATCGATAAAGATAGTCAACATTTCCAATCGCCTTCACTGATTCAACACTATGATGACTTTTCGGATGATATGTTAAATGGCATAAAAACACCTGCAAATTATAAATATACCAATGGGTCAATGACTTCGTTATTGTGGAACTTTTTGAGCGATACTGTACAGCAGCATGCTACGTTTATGCGTTTGCCATTTGTATGGCTCAAATTTATGTGAATATAGCTGGTCTACTGTAAGAGCTAGCTCAAGTTTGTAAAAACTATAATGAATTTGGGCTGCAAATACAATTCACTTTGTAGAGGGCAGGCGAAAACAGCTTATTAAAAAAATTCGGAGGAAAATTTTAAAATCGAAACGAAACTAAAACAATGTTTGTAACACAAGAGAAATCTATGGATTTTCTGAATTAAATCATTATTTTATTTTTTTATATTATATACATATATAAAAATATACCATGACAATATATATGGTATTAAAATAATATGTTATCACAATCCAAATCCAAAAAGGCGATTTTTTTTAATTAAAAAAAAAAAAATAAGCAAGTTTCTACTCAAATTAAGGTATTCTAAAAAATAATAAGCAAATTGGATATTTGCTTAGGGATACTAAAATATATCCGCTACACCTACTTGCTATCGATTTTAATGTAATGAGTATAGCCAATAGCCATCACTCAACTTCTAAGGTAAACCAGCCAGTCGCCACATTTTACCAATTTGGATACATTGCTTTACTTACATTGTTATCTAATTTTTAAACGGTGACCATAAATATACGGCTGGAATAAACAATTTGGTGTCATCAAGAAGTGTTAAATGAAAAATAACCGTCTTTCTGGATTTGATGATGATACATTTTTTTATTGATATTCTACCACAATATATATATTTTTTTAATATTTGCGTAATTTATTTTATTAACATTATAAAATTATTTGAAGAAGTTTATCATTCAAATTGTGTTAGATGTTATTTTTAATCTTTATAAAGTTTCACTAACGTCTATCACACAATTTGGTTTAATTCGATTTTGTATCCTACATAAAATCAATTTTATTCTAATACAATGCAAATATAATTTGCTGATTTATCTAATAAATGTAATCATAAAATGTTTCACTAAAATAAATATATATACAAATATTTTTGAGCATGAAATCCTGAAGTTTTAATTTGCGAATGTTTTTGATTGTAGTGGTGTGCAATATAAATGCGCCTATTAAAAATTCTGCACTCATAGAAGAAAATCTTAAAGAAAAACAGCCGTCAGTGTCTGCTGTTATATTTTTGTAATCTTGGTCTAGCGAAGAACACTTCATAAAAATGTTACCCAAAGGAATTTCAAGAAACCAAAAGAGTTGTTTTATATATTTAGCGTCTTACTTTGTTGTATTACAAATCAGCCGCTTTGTATATCATACCCATATTTACACATTTAATTATTGTAAAAAAGAAAAAAAATAATATTTTGCAAAATCTTATTTCTATAGAAAATTTTGTCAAAATTTTATTTTTAAAGAAAATTTTGTCAACTTTTATTTCTATAGAAAATTTTGCCCAAAATTAATTTCTATAGAAAATTTTGTCAAAATTTAAGTTCTACAGAAAATTTTGTCAAATTTTTATTTCTATAGAAAATTTTGTCAAAATTTTATTTCTAAAGAAAATTTTGCCCAAAATTTATTTCTATAGAAAATTTTGTCAAAATTTTATTTCTATTGAAAAATTTGTCACAATTTTATTTCTATAGAAAATTTTGTCCAAATTTTATCAACATTTTATTTCTATCGAAAATTTTGTCAACATTTTTTTTCTATAGAAAATTTTGTCAAAATTTTATTTCTATAGAAAATTTCAAAATTTTATTTCTATACAAAATTTCAAAATTTTATTTCTATAGAAAATTTAGTCAAAATTTTATTTCTATAGAAAATTTTGTCAACATTTTATTTTTATAGAAAATTTTGTCAAAATTTTATTTCTACCCGTGTAAAAATTGGAGGATCCAATCCTATCTAATAATATCAAATTGGATCTAATTAGATCTGTTCAGATATTAGTTCAGACATAATTGGATATGCACAGATATGCTATATATGATGCTAGATCTGGTTAGATATAATTGCAATCTCATCATATATTGTATAATATCTAATTATATCTGGCATATCTAATAATATATGCTTGGATAGGACCGTATATAGCACTATATCTAATAAGATATGGTAGATATAACATCATATCTGACTATATATGGGTTTAAATACGGTCCAAAATATAATTAAAAACAATCATGAACAAATTAAAAAAATATTTGAAATATACGTCTAAAAAACTATTCGAGATATATACACAAAGTTACAGATGGGAAAAACAACTTTTGTTTATTTAACGGACTTACATAATAAATTTTAAAGTATTTACAAACATGTTCTTCGAGTTTCAGAACATGGTTGAGCTCCTTCACGTCATATAGTTTTAACAATCTAAAGCAGTCAGTTTTGGAAATGGATATAATATGATCAGCGCCAGTTTTTAAATGTTTTATCGGATACTGCTGGTTGACGTCAAAAAGTGTAATAAAAATAAATTGTTGAAAATGCGCAAAGAAGCAATTAACAGACCCATTTAGTATTTGTCGTTCCCATGCGTTTGGAGTATAATTAACCTTTCATCCAAAGCATTATTTAGTATCCAAAGTAGATTGCAAAATTAATTTTTATTTTGAAATATACTCATATAAAAAGACTGCTGTTAATAGGAAACACTGACTGCTGTTTTTTCGGTAAACAAAAAAGTGTTGTTTTAGCAGTTTTTCTGCTAAAGTAGCAAACAATCTGTTGGTTTGGAATAACAGACGTACAGCCCAAAACTTAGTAGTTTGCTTAAATAATAGAAATTCAAACATTAAAAAACATTTAGTAGATTTTGATTATGCAATAACATTTCTGAGCAAGTCGTCCTTTTTAATATATGTCCCACTCGGACATCACCAAACAGTCGTACCTTGAGGATGGGGCTTCTCAACAATACCTTCTTGGTTTTCTAAGCAATTTTGCTTATTGACGCAGGCGCCGAAGTGGATGGAGCCTCATTAGTCAAGATGATTTTAATATTTATATTGTAAATTTCATTTAATACGTTTTACTGCTATTAATTGCGTAAATTGTACTTGTTAAGTTTCAAATAACAAAAGTTTCTTCTTTTTACATCTATCATACGTTCTAATAAATGGGTTCTATACATTATATACAAATTATGGGCTTTTATGCGTTGAAAGATCTCGAAAGATATAATTGTATCAAATAATATACAATTATATCTAATTAGATGTGTCTCATTTTTGAGATCTGATCAGATCCAATTTCATAGCATTTAGATCTGACCAGATATAACCATTTTTCGGATCAGCTCAGATTTGGCCATGTCTTGGCTCAGATCTAATCATATCAAATCAGATCCCCCAATTTTTACACGGGTATAGAAAATTTTCTCAAATTTTTATTTCTATAGAAAATTTTGTCAAAATTTATTTCTATAGAAAATTTTGTCAAAATTTATTTATATAGAAAATTTTGTCAACATTTTATTTTTATAGAAAATTTTGTCAAAATTTATTTCTATAGAAAATTTTGTCAAAAGGAGTATGTTTAATAGTATCGTTAATTGTGTCAAATTTAGTTGAAATCGGTTCAGATTTAGATATAGCTCCCATATATATCTTCCGACCGATTTGGACTTATATGGACCCAAAAGCCAGAGTTTTGCCCTGATTTGCTTCAAATTTTGCACAACAAATACGTTTAATAGTATCGTTAAGTGTGCTTAATTTGGTTAAAATCGGTTCCGATTTAGATATAGTTCCCATATATATCTTTCGTCCGATTTGGATTTATATGGCCTCAAAAGCCAGAGTTTTGCCCTGAGTTGCTTGAAATTTTGCAGAAGGAGTACGTTTTATAGTATCGTTAATTGTGCAAAATTTAGTTGAAGTTGGTTCAGATTTAGATATAGCTCCCATATATATCATTCGCCCGATTTGGTCTAATATGCCCACAGAGGCAAAAGTGCTACTCTGATTTACGTGAAATTTTGCAGAGGGAGTAGAATTGAGCTTGAAACTTTGCACAGGCAGTAGAATTAAGGTTCTGCATGTGCGTGTTTATTTTGGTTGAAATCGGTTCAGATTTTGATATAGCTCCCATATATATCTTTCGCCCGTTTTTCCGTCATATGACCACAGAGGTCAAAGTTGTTATCCGATTTACGTGAAATTTTGCACAGGGAGTAGATTCAACATGTGAAATTTGATTGCAATCGGTTCAGATTTCGATATAGATTCCATATATATGTTTTTCCTATTTAGGGAAAACTGGCCGAAATACCTACATTTTCCTTATCAAATCGCCACTGCTAAGTCGAAAACTTATCAAAATGACTCAAATTTTCCTATTACTCTATTACACATCTATCGACCGATAAATCATAAATACACTTTTGCAAAGTTGCCTCAAAATTGGTTCATATTTAAATGTTTCCCCTATTTATACCCTTCACCACTACTGTGGTACAGGGTATAATAAGTTTGTGCATTTGTATGTAACGCCAAGAAGGAGTAATCATAGACCAACCTTTTAGTATACGGATCGGCTTAGAATTAAATTCTGAGTCGATTTAGCGATGTCCGTCTGTCTGTCTGTCCGTCTGTCTGTCCGTCTGTCTGTCCGTCTGTCTGTCTGTCTGTCTGTCTGTTGATGTATTTTTGTGTGCAAAGTACAGCTCGCAGTTTTAGTCCGATTGTCCTAAAATTTGGTATAGGGTCCTGTTTCGGCTCAAAGACGATCCCTATTGATTTTGGAAAAAATCGGTTCAGATTTAGATATAGCTGCCATATATATTTTTCACCGATCTGGTCATAATTGGCGTGAATATCAACCGATCTTCCTCAAATTCCGTACATCCGAATATTTTATGAGTCTCGAAAAACTTGCAAAATGTCAGCCAAATCGGTTCAGATTTAGATATAGCTCCCATATATAGCTTTTGCCCGATTTACACTCATATGACAACAGAGGCCAGTTTTTAACTCCGATTTAGTTGAAATTTTGCACAGGGAGTAGAATTAGCATTGTAGCTATGCGTGCCAAATTTGGTTGAAATCGGTTCAGATTTAGATATAGCTCCCATATATATGTTTTTCTGATTTCGACAAAAATGGTCAAAATATCAACATTTTCCTTGTAAAATCGCCACTGCTTAGTCGAAAAGTTGTAAAAATGACTCTAATTTTCCTAAACTTCTAATACATATATATCGAGCGATAAATCATAAATAAACTTTTTTGAAGTTTCCTTAAAATTGCTTCAGATTTAAACGTTTCCCATATTTTTTACTAACATTGCGTTCCACCCTAGTGCATTAGCCGACTTAAATTTTGAGTCTATAGATTTTGTAGAAGTCTATCAAATTCTTCCAGATCGAGTGATATTTAAATGTATGTATTTGGGATAAACCTGTATATATAGCCTCCAACACATTTGACGGATGTGATATGGTATCGAAAATTTAGATCTACAAAGTGGTGCAGGGTATAATATAGTCGGCCCCGCCCGACTTTAGACTTTCCTTACTGGTTTTTTACTAACATTGTGTTCCACCTCAGCGCATTAGCCGACTTAAATGTAAAATCTATAAGTATTGCAGAACTCTGTACAGATCTGCTCAGATATACAGAATATATGTGTATGGATTCATATAGCATCCAACACATTGGACGGATTTGATATGGTATCGAAAATGTGGACTTACAAAATGGTGAAGGGTATAATATAGTCGGCCCGCCCGACTTTAGACTTTCCTTACTTGTTTTCTATAGAAAATTTTGTCAAAATTTTATTTCTATAGAAAATTTTGTCAAAATTTATTTCTATAGAAAATTTTGTCAACATTTTTTTTCTATAGAAAATTTTGTCAAAATTTTATTTCTAAAGAAAATTTTGTAAAAATTTATTTCTATAGAAAATTTTGTCAAAATTTATTTCTATGGAAAATTTTGTCAACATTTTGTTTCTATAGAAAATTTTGTCAAAATTTTATTTCTAAAGAAAATTTTGTCAATATTTTATTTCTAAAGAAAATTTTGTCAAAATTTTATTTCTACAAAAAATTTTGTCAAAATTTTATTTCTATAGGAAATTTTGTCAAAATTTTATTTCTGTAGAAAATTTTGTCAAAATTTTATTTCCATAGAAAATTTGTCAAAATTTTATTTCTATAGAAAATTTTGTCAAAATTTTATTTCTATAGAAAATGTTGTCAAAATTTTATTTCCATAGAAAATTTTGTCAAAATTTTATTTCTATAGGAAAATAAAAATATAAAAAAATGTGAAGCACCTTTTAGTTGGAGAGGAATATTTTGCAATATATTCCTCCATTGTAAAATAAAACACAATATTCTTTATTTTCACTACTATTTACCTTTATTTTTATTTTCTTCTTTAATATTTAATTTTTTTACTTTGGATTTTTGCTCTTATTGATTATTAACACACAGAACTAATTGGTTATGTTTTGGCTAAAACACATTGACTCTGATTAAAATTTACTATTGCAAAGCTCATTATTATATGTGATCTACTATTTTAATATTTCTAAATAAGCTTGCATCTAGATTTTATGCATGGGAATTTCCAGTTTATTTTTTTTTTATTCTGATGGACTTGCAATATATGGTTTTCGAATTTCTTGCCAATATAGATATCTTAAAATTATGATATAGTTTTTCTAAAACTAATAAAGTAATATAATTTATTGGTGCTTGTCTCTCACAACATCAACAAATTATTTATCAACTACTGAACGCTAATAGGTTAGTGGCATTGCATTATTTAATATTTAATATATATGGGCTTTATTCATATTACTTAATTTAATTAATATTTTGTCCTACATAAAATAGCAAATAGGTACATTCGTTATATTTTTTAGGTATTCATTTTGGAAGATCTTTAGTTTGATAGGGGATAAATAATAATAATACAGTTAGTTTTGTTTTTGTTTTGAAAGTGCACTTGAGCAGTAGAGATATTTTTAAGGCGAAGATGATGAGATATTATCAAATGGATAGAATAAAAAATAGACTATAAAATTGCAAATTATACATATACATGTATACCAATAGATCCAATAGATTTAGTATGGGCTATATGTCAAGAAATAAACGACATGTGAAGGCTAAGCTGATTTAAGACTTAATGTTATAGTTAAGAAATAAATGAATATTGAAAACTTTAATTTAAAAAAAAAATGGAGGCAAACATTTAATTCAAATCTATTATTAAAAATAAATAATGGTTTAAGTATTATATAGATTAAAATGATTTAAATAAATAAAAAAATATTAAAATCAATTAACTTTAAAATTAATTGGAAATCTATGGAGTTTATTTTTCTCACGGCCATTTTCATGTAACTCCGTTAGTCTTTAACTGCCAGTTAACATAAATTAAATTGCAAATATCTTCTCTCCGGTTAACATTAGCTGAAAATTTTTCGGCAGTTAAGTTCCTAACTGACATATGAAATATATACCCAAGATGACAGATATATTCATAATGCGGTTTAAAAGTTCGTTAGCTAACGTAGCACTAACGGAGCTTTATGAAAATGGGGGTTAAAGAAATTAGTATTGGAAACAGCATAATATCTTTTGAAAAAGTAAAAGGAATTATTTGTTACAGAAATAAATACCACAATCTGAATATGGGTTAAATATTTTAATTAAATAATTTCTGACCGAATTAGGCATTAGGCATACAGGAATTAGGCATACACCAGAAATAGTGAATGCAAATATTTGTATTTTTGTTTTCAAATAAAACTGTCACTCGGGGCCGGCACAAAAGTATCAAATTAGACAGTCAAGATGATTTAAATTTTTTTTATTTTCACGATAAAAGCCGATTTTGATCAACATCAAAAGCCAACTAGTTGATATTGATCAACTATTGAAGTATATTTGGGCCATATATGGTAAAACCGGAATAGGTATATAGAAAGGAAAAATCTGCAAAAACTCCGCAAACAAACCAAACGTGCGTTTAAAAATCGTTCAGACGATTTTGGTCTCATAAAAAGTCGACAAATCGATTTTAAAGTTAGTTAAACACAAAAAAATATTTTCCAATTAAAAAATTGATACAATTAACTTTTGTGATTGATTTTTGTTTCAATTAAAATATTTGTCGAACCAATTAAATTTGATTTCTGTGTAGGTTAGGTGGCAGCCCGATATTTCAGGCTCACTTAGACTATTCAGTCCATTGTGATACCACATTGGTGAACTTCTCTCTTATCACTGAGTGCTGCCCGATTCCATGTTAAGCTCAATGACAAGGGACCTCCTTTTTATAACCGAGTCCGAACGGCGTTCCACATTGCAGTGAAACCACTTACAGAAGCGTTGAAACCCTCAGAAATGTCACCAGCATTACTGAGGTGGGATAATCCACCGCTGAAAAACTTTTTGGTGTTCGGTCGAAGCAGGAATCGAACCCACGACCTTGTGTATGCAAGGCGGGCATGCTAACCATTGCACCACGGTGTGCCAACTATCAATCTGGTTTCCGTAAAGTACATAGCACAACAACAGCTTTGCATGCCATTACAGCATACGTAAATAATCAGCCAGCCCAAGCCGTGTCACATGACTGTCATGGCGCTTGGACCTATCAAGGCATTCGGTACGGTTAGTCATACCCGACAGTTCGGGGACATCGAAAGCACATCCCTACCGGCAGAAAACAAACGATGGGTTCTTACTTATTTTTACGCGCGGTTCGTGTCTGGGATAAAAAGTCAAACCAGCGAGATCCTCAAGTTGGGACCATATCTTCGGCACTGTTCAACCTCTACCTAACCTCCAGCGGAAGTGCACAGGCATAGTCGATGGCGTAACAATTCTGACTACATATCACGTTTGCTACTTGTACCAAAAAAAAAAAACTACCAACATTTTAAGAAAATTTTACCAAACATCTACTAAATTTAAAAAATTCCTATTTTGAAGTTTGTCAAAATTTTATTCCTATGGAAAATTTTGTCTAAAATTTATTGCTATAAAAACTTTTGTCAAAATTTTTTGTCTATAGAAAATTTTATCAAAACTTTATTTCTATAGAAAAATTTATCAATTTTTTTTTTCTATAGAAAATTTTGTCAAAATTTTATATCTATAGAAAATTTTGTCAACATTTGATTTCTATAGAAAAATTTTTTCAAACTTTTATTTCTATAGAAAAATTCTGTCAAAATTTTATTTCTATAGAAAAATTTGTCAAAATGTTTTTTTCTATATAAAATTAAAGTAGTTGAAGAGGAAATTTTGCAAAATCTACCAAAACATCAAGAATTCCAACAATCTACCAAGCAGGAAAAAAGCTACCATTTATGGTAGAATTCTACCAACTGTGGCAACCGTGCTACAAATTCGGGGTTACATTCGACAGTTCTTTCAAGTAGTTTGCCCATGCCACTGCTATTTGTGTTAAGCTCCGCCGTAGAAATAAAGTCCTAAAGACGCTTGCCGGCAGAACTTGGTGTGCGGACGAAGAAATTTTGCAGTATTAAAATGGCTGATGTAGAGTAAGTATTAATAATTTTTTATTATTTTTATATCATATATTATTTCAAATTCTTCGAACAATTTTTTAAGATAGAGTTGTATTCCAAAAGTACATGGAGGGAAAATTTGCAGCAGGGAGAAAAAAATCAGACCTTTTTATCCACACTTTAAGGAAATGCTTACTTGATGTGTTGATCGGCTCATACTAAAGTGATTAAAAAAAAACAAAAATATCATCCGGATAATGTTTGACGACTTTTTGACGGCTCATACTAAAGTGATTAAAAAACAAAAATATCATCCGGATATTGTTTGACGACTTTTTGAATTCTTCGTATCTTCCTAAAAAATTTTTGCAGTTATAAATTTCGCTTTTTATACTTCAGAAGTCTGTGTTTTTTTGTAAATAATATAGCTTTGACTCATTTGAAGAATCATCTAATTCACATAATAAATGTATTATATATTTTTCCAATTGTGGTGTTTTTTCGTTTTAAATTGCATATATGCAACAAAAACTCAAAGTTAAGCAGCAGTTGCAGTGCAACATTGCGTTTCCTAAAAGGACCCTTGTTGACTACATATAAGGTAATTAGCCGGTCAGTGGTAAGCTATGCAGCGCTAGTGTGGACACCTCAGACAAGTGACAGCCAGTGGAATAAGATACGGACCTGTCAGAACGTTGTCCCTAAAACTGGGACCGAATGTCTCCGCAGTACACACCTGTATCATCCCCATGGGGGTGGTTACTGGGCCCATAGCCCCGGAGGAAATATGCCTCTCACGACAGACCAGGTAAATCACGTAAATGCAGCCGCATCATTTCCTACGTATCAGTGATTGATAGCAGAGTAGCTGAGTGGAACCCCATCTGTAACCAAGGGCCACATGACAGGTCCTAAGCGATCACCACCAGATCTCTGTGGACGCATTCCATTTTGATCACAAAAATGGATAATAACCTCGGTTACCACTCGTGCCAAAAATAATCTACCAAAAATTTACAAAAAATCTGCCAAACTTAAAAATATCAAAATTTTATTTCTATAGAAAATTTTGCCTAAATTTTATTTCCATAGAAAATTTTGTCAAAATTTAATTTCTATAGAAAATTTTGTCAAAATTTTATTTCTATAGAAAATTTTGTCAAAATTTTATTTCTATAGTAAATTTTGTCAACATTTTATTTCTATACGAAATTTTGTCAACATTTTATTTCTATAGAAAATTTTGTCAACATTTTATTTCTATAGTAAATTTTGTCAACATTTTATTTCTATAGAAAATTTTTTCAAAATTTTATTTCTATAGAAAATATTGTCAACATTTTATTTCTATAGAAAATTTTGTCAACATTTTATTTCTATAGAAAATTTTCTCAAAATTTTATTTCTATAGAAAATTTTCTCAAAATTTTATTTCTATCGAAAATTTTGTCAAAATTTTATTTCTATAGAAAATTTTGTCAAATTTTTATTTCTATCGAAAATTTTGTCAAAATTTTATTTCTATAGAAAATTTTCTCAAAATGTTATGTTCCCAAATTTTATTTCTATAGAAAATTTTGTCAAAATTTTATTTCTATAGTAAATTTTGTCAACATTTTATTTCTATACGAAATTTTGTCAACATTTTATTTCTATAGAAAATTTTGTCAAAATTTTATTTCTATAGTAAATTTTGTCAAAATTTTATTTCTATAGAAAATTTTGTCAAAATTTTATTTCTATAGAAAATTTTGTCAAAATTTTATTTCTATAGAAAATTTTGTCAAAATTTTATTTCTATAGAAAATTTTGCCAAAATTTTACTTCTATAGAAAATTTTGTCAAAATTTTATTTCTATAGAAAATTTTGTCAAAATTTTATTTCTATAGAAAATTTTCTCAACATTTTATTTCTTTAGAAAATTTTCTCAAAATTTTATTTCTATATTTCTAAATTTTGTCCATAATTTTATTTCTATAGAAAATTTTGTCAAAATTTTATTTCTATAGAAAATTTTGTCAAAATTTTATATCTATAGAAAATTTTGTCAAAATTTTATTTCTATAGAAAATTTTGTAAATTTTTTTTTCTATAGAAAATTTTGTCAAATTTTTTTTACTATAGAAAATTTTGTCACAATATTATTTCTATAGAAAAATTTGTCAAAATTTTATTTCTATAGAAAATTTTGTCACAATTTTATTTCTATAGAAAAATTTGTCAAAATTTTATTTCTATTGAAAGTGTTGTCAACATTTTATTTTTATAGAAAATTCAAGATTTTTTTATTGTAAAACGATTTTTTTTAAGTATTGTATATTTGGGAGTATTTTACTCATTTTTGCAAATGTGATGAACAATTTGATATCAATTAGAAATCACATTTTTCTTAAACAAACAAAATATTGGAACGACAATGGGTAGTCCCTAGAGATAGGATATCAAAAAAGCCAGGCTCTCCAAACATTTCTGGTAGGAGTAGCCTTTTTAAGACATTAACAAAATAGCTTGACATTTTCAAAATTAGAAATAAAGACTTTATAGAATTGAAAAGGTTTATGTATAGACTTATGAGAAATAGTTTTCAAGTTTTGTAAATAGCTACATTTTATGATTATAAAATTTAGAACTTAATCATCTACCAACTACTAATACAAATTTTATTCATTTTTATTATACAAAAAGTAGGGCGAAGAGAGTTTAATTGACTAACAACTTAAAAATGGACGGTTTAACAAATGCATTAGAAAAATGAAATCCTGGAAAAGGCATCGTATATTATTTATGCTATGAAAAGGGTGAAAATATCTGCATATAATTTTTAGGGTTGTCCTCCCTTAGGTACTTTAATGTTTAAAGACGAGTTTTGATTTAGAATATTCTTTTAAATTTTCATAGAAAATATTTATGAAAAAATAGTATAGGAAAAATAAAAGAATTATTTGTTAGTATAAAGTCAGTAATTTGTTTTATTTGTTTTACGTAATAATAAAATTAATAACATTATTTTAGTTGGTTTTTTTGTTTGTTTTTGTAATCAAGACATAATACAAAGAGAAATTAGAAAAAATAATACATATTCCCACACTCCAACATGAATTTATTGCAGCGTAGAATGTTAGTATTCTTTGTAAGTTAAATTATATGGAGGTAGTGTTATAAAAAAATATATTTTCTATACATTAATAAATTCCTTTGTTTTTTTTTCAATAATTTAACATAAAACACTTTACTATATACTAAGGAAAGGAAAACAATAGAGGAAAGAAACATTTCTACAGAAGACCAGAAAATAGCTTAATATCAACATTTTTTGTAAATTAATTTTGTTTTTGCAATTTATTGAGCAACAACTGTTGTTTCTTGTTGCTTTTGTTCAAGTTTTTTTCGTTCTTCTTCTTCTTTGCGTTCATCTTCAATGGCTTTGCGATCCATAAAAAGTAGAGGGAACATACCAACTAAGCAGCCCACTGTTATACCAATAATACGACCCTATTTAAAAATAAACAAAAAGAAAAAAGTTAGTAAATAGTATTAAAACATTAGTATATATCTATATATAAAAAAATATTTTTAGTGTGAATCTATTATCGACTTTACTAAATTTTTGGAAAATTTAAAAAGAGTCGAATCTCGGCCAAATTTTTTAATACTGAAAATTCATCAAAAAGTCTAAATGGCGACATCATAAGTAAGGTTTTAAATAATTGAAAAAGTCGAACTTTTCGACATTTTCCACATTTGGAAAACCTAGATTTTTTTCGAAAAAGTTGGCTTTCCAACTTTGCAATTAGTGCAAAAAAAAAACAAATTGTGACGTTGGGTATTTCGACGAAAACATAAATCGAATTCCCTTAAATTTGATTTTTTGGTAAAGTTTATCTTCATCAAAATTACTCCAATTAAAAAAAAAATCAAAAGTCGATTTATAGGAAAATTGTAATTCGTTATATTGGCCTTTTAAAGGCTTTGAAATAAATAAAAAGGGCTTTCGATTTTTTTCGACTAAAATTATTATATGCCAAAGGATAATTTATAACATGAATATTTTATACTTACATAGTTAGCAGCTCTACGACTAGATTTCATTTCCATTTGCACTGGAGTTAGATCTGGAGGCCTTAGGCCTAATATTTCACAACCCCGTTCCACATAATAGGCTGAACCAATACCTAAGACATCACTGATGGTATTGCCCAAACCAGCGGCAGCCATTGTGGATATACACATAAAGGTACCAAATATATATTCAATGTAATCACCCTGAAAAATGAACAAGGAAAGATGTTGTAGAAGAGTATTAGTAAAATATACACAAAGATTGAAAAATATTTTAAGAGATTGTCCAAAAGTAGAAACCCAAAAAAATAAAACGAGGTTTGGTGATATTCAAAATTGAAAAAAATCTACTTTTCCTAATTCCTTTATCCTACCCATATTTCATGAGGAACAAAAGGGAATTTCTTTTACAGCAATGATTTACAGTTCCATTTTATCATTGACTCATTTATAAGGAGCATTCTTCTAATAGCCAAGACCGAATGGAGTTACACGACCCTGTTTAGAGAAGATTTGCAAGGCATTACTATGGGTTGTAAAGCATTGAAAACATTTTTTTCTTCGCTAATTGGATTCGGTTAAGTACATGTCTGTGATCGTTTAACCCTTCTCAATCGATTTGGATCACATGTTGTGAATCCCAGAAAACTGCCTCCATCCGGCATTCGAAGGTTTCCGTTAAATATTCCTTGGTATTTGTCGTGTACAAGTGGACCCAAATTGCATCGAAACTACGAGCCCAATTACATCACATTGCGTTTTAACAGCGTTAAACAATGCTCTGAAATGGTCTCACATTTGCGCTTGGATCCCAGATTTTGTGATGCGGGATACACGGTTGCCATTCGTCCCATACATAATCAACCAAAATTTTAAGAAAATTTTACCACAAATCTACCAACAAAATTATTTTGAAGCTTTTGATCAAAATTTTGTGGTTAGTATGAAAAATATATATTTTCTTCGAATGAATGAATGACCCCTCCTATTAGCGACAATTTTTTGGGAGTATAAATATCCCATGAATTGTAAATGTTTTAACGATTTTAGCTTGCACCAACAAGGGACTATTTCTACAAAAAAAGGAGAACTTACTCCAATGGATAGTATGAAATAATACCAAACTATTTTTATAGAATTTTTAAATGAAATCGATTTAAAAAAATAGTCAAATTTTTTTTCTATAGAAAATTTTGTCAAAATTTTATTTCTTTTTTTCTATTGAAAATTTTGTCAATATTTTATTTCTATAGAAAATTTTGTCAAAATTTTATTTCTATAGAAAATTTTGCTTAAATGTAATTTCTATAGAAAATTTTGCCAAAATTTTATTTCTGTAGAAATTTTTGTCAAAATTTTATTTTTATAGAAATAAAATTTTGTCAAACTTTTATTTTTATAAATAATTTAGTCTAAATAGCATTTCCTTTTCATTGATTTGTTTCGATTTAAAAAAAATCGAAATTAGATTTGTAGAATCCAAAATTTAACGAGTTTTTTTTTGACAAAAAAGTGTAATGAGGCGAAAAGTCGATATTATACCCCTACTGAGCTAAGAAAATTTTCAAATAATATCTTTTCTATTGGGACAAAACTAATATACCAAAATGTTACAAAAAATCTACCAATTTTGAAGTTATTGATCAAATGTTTGTAGTTTGTATAAAAAAATGTTTTTGTTTTATTCGAAAGATATATTTTATATTGAATTAAACGAAAATTTTGTTAAAATATAATTACTGTAGAAAATTTTGTCAAAATTTTATTTCTATAGAAAATTACGTACAAATTTTATTTCTATAGAAAATGTTGTCAAAGTTTTATTTCTGTAGAAAATTTTGGTAAAAATTTTATTTCCATAAAAAATTTTGTTACAATTTTAATTTTTTGGTCGAAATTTTATTTCTACAAAAAATTTTATTTCTATAGCAAATTACGTAAAAATTTTATTTCTATAGAAAATTTTGTCAAAATTTTATTTCTATAGAGAATTACGTAAAAATTTTATTTCTATAGAAAATTACGTAAAAGTTTTATTTCTATAGAAAATTTTGTCCAAATTTTATTTCTACAAAAAATTGTGTCAAAATTTTATTTCTATAGAAAATTACGTAAAAATGTTATTTCTATAGAAAATTTTGTCAAAATTTTATTTATATAAAAAATTTTGGAAAAATTTTTTTCCATAGAAAATTTTGTCAATTTTATTTCTATAGAAATTTTTGGTCGAAATTTTGTTTCTATAGAAAATTTTGTCTAAATTTTATTTCTATAGAAAATTGTGTCAAAATTTTATTTCTATAGAAAATTACGTAAAAATTTTATTTCTATAGAAAATTTTGTCAAAATTTTATTTCTATAGAAAATTTTGTCCAAATTTTTTTCTATAGAATGTTTTTGCAAAATTTTATTTTTATAGAAAATTTTTGCAAAATTTTATTTCTATAGAAAATTTTTGCAAAATTTTATTTCTATAGAAAATTTTGTAAAATTTTTATTTCTATAGAAAATTACTTCAAAAATTTATTTCTATAGAAAATTTTGGTCGAAATTTTATTTCTATAGGATATTACGTAAAAATATTATTTCTATAGAAAATTTTAGTAAAAATTTTATTTCCATAGAAAATTTTGTCACAATTTTATTTCTATAGAAATTTTTGGTCGAAATTTTGTTTCTATAGAACATTTTGTCTAAATTTTATTTCTATAGACATTTTTGGTCGAAATTTTGTTTCTATAGAAAATTTTGTCTATATAAATACAATTTTGACAAAATTCTATAGAAAATTTTGTCAAAATTTTATTTATAATTACATATATAATAACATTTTTACGTAGTTTTCTATAGAAATGAAATTTTGCCACAATTTTTTATAGAAATAAAATTTGGACAAAATATTCTATTGAAATAAAATTTCGACCAAAATTTTCTATAGAAATAAAATTTTTACGTAATTTTCTATAGAAATAAAATTTTGACAAAATTTTCTATAGAAATAAAATTTAAGAATTATTTTTCATAGTTTCGGCTATAGGTCGATTAAAAACATTGATATGATGTTTTTCTTTTATTTTTATTTCTATAGAAAATTGTGTCAAAATTTTATTTCTATAGAAAGTTTTTGCAAAATTTTATTTCAATAGAAAATGTTTGCAAAATTTTATTTCTATAGAAAATTTTGTCAAATTTTTATTTCTATAAAAAATTGTGTCAAAAATTTTATTTCTATAGAAAATTTTGCAAAAAATTCTTTAGAAGTCTATTGAAAATTCTATAGAAAATTTTTGCAATATTTTATTTCTATAGAAAATTTTATTTCTATAGAAAATTTTGAAACATTTTATTACTGTAGAAAATTTTGTCAACATTTTATTTGTATAGAAAATTTAGTCAAAATTTTATTTGTATAGAAAATTTAGTCAAAATTTTATTTGTATAGAAAATTTAGTCAAAATTTTATTTGTATAGAAATTTTTGGTCAAAATTGTATTTTTATAGAAAAGGCGATTTTGTATTACATTGTTGCTTATGAAGTAATACCAAAAGCTTACTTACCGCAATAATCATAGTAAAATTATCCAAAAATCCAAAAGCCACAAATGGCACAGCATTTACAAAGAAAACTAGGGGGACACAAAAGTAAATAAATATTTAAATTCAGGACAAATACTTAAAAAAACTCGAACTACTCACTTTTCCATAAATCGGAACTTGAAGGGCTGACAGCTTTCTCGGCTATAAGGATTGAAGCAAGAAAAAATAACGAATTATTATTATTAAAAATATAAATAAAATGTAATTTTAAAATTTAATCTAAAAATGTAACAAGCAACAGGCTTTTTGGTTATTGTGCACTCAAATTATTTTCCCAATATTTATATATAGTTTAGATTTAAGTTAATCTAAAATTTAGTAAGAGTTAGCTTTAATGTGGATACTATCTACTAGCTGTGTGAGTATTTGGGTTATTGTTTATAAGAATTTTTTTTTTAATTTCAAATTTTACCAGCTTTCTTTTTCAGCCAATCATCGGGAAAGGCACAAAATGATCCGGTTGGATCAACTTCACCTAAAGCGGGAACTTTGGATAGACGACCGAAGCGTGTACGCCATTGTGTTGCTGCTAGTTTGCCTGCGAAATGGAGGTGTTCGACGACCGATTCCAAAGATGTTTTTATTTTTTTTTTGGAATTCATAAAGTTGGTATTGATTGTTATCATTTGCAGTAGATGTTGTAAAAAAAGGTGTTGTTGGTGGTTGGTTTATTTGGTGTGTAGTGCAGGTAAATTATGTGTTTTTCAGTTGCAGGAAAATAAGTGGATAGTAAAAGTTTACATGGAAATAGAAGAACATTTTCAAAACAAAATTAAATAAATGAAAATATTGCAATTACAATAGATTTACATAAATTATGACAATTAAAAATATATCTTAAAATTAAAACTTACATAGAATTATGCTTTAAATAAGCATAATGGTAATAACGATGATGATGATCATGACTCTCTCTGGATTTAGGGTTTCAAAATGCTTTTTATATGGAAAAATGAGAATAATAATGAACAAATAATGGAAGATTATGAAGCAAGATTTAAGATATTTTAATATTTTAATAAAACAAAATACATGGAATTAAAAAAGAAATAGGCATTAAATGTATTTTAGAGTGTCGTATAAAATGTAAAATTATGTATTTATGTTTTTAAATTTATATCTACACGATACTATATTAAAACAATTCATTACAGATTTCAGCCAAATTTAGGCAAAATGGTCTATAGAAATAAAATTTAGTCAACATTTTCTATAGAAATAAAATTTTGAGAAAGTTTTCTATAGAAATAAAATTTTGTCAAAATTTTCTATAGAAATAAAATTTTGACAAAATTTTCTATAGAAATAACATTTTGACAAAATTTTCTACAGAAATAAAATTTTGACAAAATTTTCTATAGAAATAACATTTTGATAAAATTTTCTATAGAAACAAAATTTTGAGAAAATTTTCTATAGAAATAAAATGTTAGGGAAATTTTTCTACAGAAATAAAATTTTGACAAAATTTTCTATAGAAATAAAATTTTGAGAAAATTTTCTATAGAAATAAAATTTTGAGAAAATTTTCTATAGAAATAAAATGTTAGGGAAAATTTTCTACAGAAATAAAATTTTGAAAAAATTTATAGAAATAAAATCTTTATAGAAATAAAATATTCTAAAATTAATTCAATCGAAATTTCTATGTCATAAACTATTGTAAATAAAGGGTTGAAAGGTTGATGTTGAATGTGAACCACACCTAAACGCAAAGTTTTTTTCCGAATTTTCTTTGACATTTTTTTTCCGAATTTTATTTGACAAGTTTTTTTCCGAATTTTATTTGACATTTCTCTATTTCAGACTTACTGAATTTGAACCATGGACGTCGTGAATGGGCAGAATGGTTCCAAGAAATGGCAACAGTGGATGATCAATTTTCGAAGAAAATCATCTTCAGTGATGAGGCACATTTTCACCTCAGTGGATTCGTAAATAAACAGAATTGCCGCATTTGGGCGAATGAGAATCCAAGAGTGATTGTCGAAAAACCAATGCACCCACAAAGAGTGACTGCGGTTTATGGGCTGGCGGCATCATCGGGCCGTATTTTTTCCAAAATGAGGCTGATCAGGCAGTTACTGTGAATGGTGTTCGCTATCGTGAGATGATAACGAACTTTTCATGGCCCGAATTGGAAGATATGGATGTGGACGATATGTGGTTTTAGCAGGACGGTGCCACTTGCCACACAGCTAACGAAATAATGGCTCTTTTCCGCAACAAACTCAATGGGCGTGTTATCTCACGTAATGGCGATGTCAATTGGCCGCCAAGGTCATGTGATTTGGCACCGTTGGACTTTTTTCTTTGGGGTTATTTGAAAGAAAAGGTGTACGTCGATAAGCCAGCAACAATTCAAGAGCTAAAGGATGAGATAATTCGGCACATTAACGGCATAGAACCTCCATTATGCCTCAGCGTCATCGAAAATTTGGACCATCGGATGAAGGTGTGCCACCGAGGTCGCGGCGCCCATTTGGCCGATATTTTGTTCCATACATAATTGAGTAATACCAATATATCGTAATAAAATAAAATTACAATAATTTCCTAAATAGTTTGTGTTTTATTCAAAATCAACATCGGCCCTTGAAATTTTAACCACCCTTTATTTGCTCTACAAAATCAAAGTTTTGCCATATTTTTTCGCTTTCATTTGTTTTTATGTATTGCATGTAAGATATTGAGTATATGACCATGTTGATGTCATGTTTCCCATATCAGCCGTATTTTCCTTTGAACAGCAGTTAAATGTGCATGTTAAGTGTTATCGTAACCAGTGAAAAGAAGACGTATTAAAAGTGAATAGTTTTATGTTGAGTTGGGATTTGCATTTAATCCTTTGGACAAGGACAAATTTTCAGTGGCATAATAAAATTTGTACACGAAAAGCTCATTAAATTCATAAAGGAAATGATTTTATTTTTAAAGAGAGAGGATTTAATTTGACATCATATTGTTTTTGTGATGGTATGGTATGGTTATTTGAAATACACAGACGAAAGTATGTAGAGTAAAGAAAATTCTGTTTTGATTCTGCAGAAAAATTTAGATTTTACAAACGTAAAAAGAAGATCAAACAATTTATGGCGATAAAAAATTGATTACATTGAAAAAAAAAATCATTCCAAGTATAAAGATTTTTTGCCCCTACACGCAAAGAAAAAAAACGTTTGGAAAACGTGTACCGAAAACGTTTTTCTTTTGTTAGTGTTTTTTGAATTGCTTCGAAAAGTATACACTTTTATCACCAAAAAAATTCGTTTGTTACAAAGTGTTAATTTTTTTAATAAAAAAAGTTATTTTGAGCCAACAACACAGTCCATTTCGTTTATATCAAACACTGTTCTTTTCTGACTTTAGGTTTTCAATAAGACACATTTTACAGTTCAAAATTTAATATACTACAATGTAATGTTGAACATTTTTTCGGAATCTTCCTATCATATCTGGAATATATGTAAACAAAAAAAAAAAAAAAACGTTGGTCGAAGCAGGGATCGAACCCACGACCCTTGGCATGCAAGTCAGACGTAGCAACCACTGCTCCATGGTGCCCAACTAAATGTATTTTTCTGTGAAATAAACTTTGTTTAATCGGCTCGTGGGCGCCGCAAGCTATGCTATATAAATATAACTTATATGGATAATTATCTATTGATGACAATAACGGCTACATAGCTCAGTGGATAGTGTGTTGGCTTACAAATTGCATGGTCCGCGGTTCGATTCTCCGTCCAGGCGAAAGTTAAAAAAAAATTAAAAATGTATAAAATCGTATAATTTCTTCTACATTGTTTGTATTACAGAAAAAGGTGCTAAGAACTAAAAAACTTCGTGGAAGTGAGAAAGATGTGAGGGAAAATGCAATTAGCCAGAAAAATTTTTTTTTTGAGTTAGTCTTTATGAAATTGTTTTTACATCCTGGAAAAGAATAAACGTTTATCACAAAAAGTATATACTTTTCTTCCAAATAAACTTCTTTTCAACGAACAGCAAATGAGAAACGAACTTTGTTTGTCTAAAATTTCGTTTGGGAGGAAAGAATTATTTTTTTGCGTGTAGTATTCGAATATGTACTGTCATTTGAGTGCAAATACATTGTGGGAAAAGGTATTGTCACACTCGGGCGACACCTTTTCGTAGAAAAGAAATTATCATTAGATATCTCTATCTTATAGGAATACCGGAATCAAATGCTGACTTTCTTTAAGAAATTATTGAAAAGTCGACATTTGTTTTATTAATCTACACAATTCGATCGTAGCTCAATTATTATGCTTTTTATTTTTGCCAAAATCGATTAAACAACTTGTTATTTTGCTCAAGATTTAACCCTTTCACTACCGATGTCCACTACAGAGGACATTCGAAAACGTCTCCAAACTCCACTTAGTTTCGATTTATTTCTCGATTATATTTTAAAGCAGAGGCTATAAATAAGCTATAAATATTTTCCATATTGCTGGGCACTAAAATGTATTTTCATAACATTTCTGGATAATAAACGAAAAATACACAATTTTGAGACAATTTTTCTACTGTACATCTCTAGTAAATGGATATTCATATAAAAACTATAGCCTATATTATTTCAGATTCTCTTTTGATTTTTTTCCAAGAATTCAACAGATATTACAGGGCAAATAACTTTGGTCACAATTCAACATTTGGTCACAATTCAAGAAGTAAGTTTTCAGAACAACACACATATAGCTTTATAAATAATTGAGGTGAGCCTTCCAAATTGCAAAATGTTTTCTATATGCTGTTAGTACAAGTAGAAACAGACGAAAAATTAAAGTTTTTAAAATTAGGTTTAATTCGGTAGTGAAAGGATTAATATTCATTTTTGATTTTGGCCAAATTCGTATATGTAATTCAATTCAACATAATGACCTGTTTATTTAAACAATTCTCTTAGCCTATTTATATAGAAAGAAATATTTCTCTCTCTCAGTATCTCTTTCTCTAAGTAATATTCGTCATTACTTTTTATATTAAATAAATATGAAAATTAAAAACTTAAGTTTGAATTTCAATATAAGCAGATTTAAATTTAAATTTATTCAGTTTACCTCAAAACTTTCATTATGTACTTTTTTTTTACAAAAGAAAATTTTTATTTAAACCACTTATGTTCCAGAGAAATATAATCTATAGCTCTTTAGCAAAGTTGTTTACGGTAACTTTGAGTAAACAATGGAGATTATACACAGTAACGTGTGAGTGTGTGTCATGACATTGAGCCATGTTATTTCTCTATGGGAGAAATGAGTACGAGTGTAAAACGAAGGTTTTTTTATTCAACAACATGACATGTCAAATTTCGGATAATTCATCATGGCTTCCTGGTACTAACATATATCGAAGCACTGTGTTTTATTATATTTTTTGAAGTACTATTTTTGAAGTTTAATTTTAAAATAAAAAATAGGATATATTACTGAATTTGACAAATCTCATTGATCATCATTTTATGTGTGTATGAAGCATATGCATATATACTGAGGCGTACATATGTGGTTCTCATACAACAATCTTCGAGTATATGGATTTAATATAGAAATAAAATTTTGAAAATATTTTCTCTAGAAATAAAATGTTGACAAAATATAGAAATAAAATGTTGACAAAATGTTCTATAGAAATATAATTTTGAGAAAATATGCTATATAGACAAAATTTTCTATAGAAACAAAATTTTGCCCAAATTTTCTATAGAGATAAAATTTTGACAAAATTTTCTATAGAAACATAATTTTGCCCAAATTTTCTATACAAATAAAATTTAAAAAAAAAAAAATATAGAAACAAAATTTTGCCAAAATTTTCTATGGAAATAAAAATTGAAAAAATTATTTGTCAAAATACAATTTTGACAAAAATTTGAAAAACTATTCTCTAGAGATAAAATTTTGGCAAAATTTTCTATAGAAATAAAAATTTGGGAAAATTTTCTATAAAAATAAAATTTTGACAAAATTTTGTATAAATAACATTTTGACAAAATTTTGTATATAAATAACATTTTGACAAAATTTTCTTTAGAAATAAAATTTTGACAAAATTTTCTATAGAAAAAAAGTTGACAAAATTTTTTATAGAAATAACATTTTGACAAAATTTTCTATAGAAAAAAAGTTGACAAAATTTTTTATAGAAATAAAATTTTGACAAAATTTTCTATAGAGAAAAAATTTTGACAAAATTTTCTATAGAGATAAGATTTTGAAAAAATTTCCTATAGAAATAAAAAATTTTAATAAAATTGCTATAGAAATAAAAAATTTTGACAAAATTTTCTATAGAAATAAAAAATTTTGACAAAATTTTATTTAGAAATAAAATTTTGACAAAATTTTCTATAGAAATAAAAAATTTTGAAAAAATTTTCTATAGAAATAAAAAATGTTGACCAAATTTTCTATAGAAATAAAATTTTGAAAAAATTTTCTATAGAAATAAAAAATTTTTACCAAATTTTCTATAGAAATAAAATTTTGAAAAAATTTTCTATAAAAATAAAATTTTGACAAAATTTTCTATAGAAATAAAATTTTGACAACATTTTCTCTAGAAATAAAATGTTGACAATATTTTCTATAGAAATAAACATTTTGACTTAATTATACTGGTATTAAACACGCTCAATGTATAGCTTATGAACATATTTTTGAATTTATTTTAATCCAGAGCAAATGTTATCTATAATTCCAAAATGTTGATGGTAGTTCTTTTAATTTTTTCATGCAGCCTCCATACGATTAAAACGTTAAGGCCAACACGACATCCACAATTTGCAAACAAGCAAATTTACATGTTACCGCTATTCTCATAATATATTCTGTTTACATTGCGACCATTTAATCGGGTCAACAACGTAACATAAGGCTATTTGTTGGTTTTCACTATAAATTATTTAATTATAGGAATATCAAAAACTAAGCTCCTGAGAGTGGTCAATAATGTAGTGCGATGAATATTAGGGTATAACGAATGCATATATTTTATGTTTTCTACACTAAAAAAAACTATTGCCCCATATGGGAGATTATTTGACTACCTCACAAATTTCCAAATTGACCCTAGTAATAGAATAACGGTACGGTCAAACTGGGCAAATATTTGACACAGATCTTGAGTTATTTTGTTTTTTATTCGCTCTTTTTTTGTTTAAATAATATTCTATATTTTTGCCAAGCTTGAGATCTTTTTGTTTTATTATTTATTTATTCAATTCGTCAGTCCACATATTTCCCAATTTTCGCTGAATTGCTTCCTTAAAAAAGAATTCGTCCCCACAGACAAACCAGAAAACATTTTTACGCCATATTTGATATATTACATCATTACATAGTATTGTCCAAAAACGGTACCAAGTTATTTCGAAAATGATCCTGGAAAAAGTTTGACACCCATTTTGGTTAAATATTTGTCTAGTGTAACCGTACCCTTAACATTTTTTGCAAATTGGCTTGAATCCCTGGTTTGTTCGATATTTTCTCTCAATCCGTTTTTATTTTTGTTCTCTACTGATCATAAAAAATTTAATAACTCTGAATACATAAAATGGGTTGCCTCTCTTTCCCCATATATGTCAATACAAAATATCTGTTGATGGTGTTTATTGGCAAAGTGTCAGGAAAATTGTACAATCTCTTGGGTAGTAGTGTAACAATAATGTTCTTTTACTGTTATTGCATACAAATATGTCCTGCAACAGTCTTTGGTATGTAGCAAGAATGAAACAAAAATACAAAAACTAAAACTTAAGTCAAATCTCTTATGATTTTCGACATTGATGTATGAGGCCATGGTAAAATTACTGTACTGTGACCTTTCGGACATAATGCATTTAGTGTTGTTTTCTACACGAAAAGACAGAGTACATCTTAGTGAGAGAAAATAAGTTTTGAGCCTACAATAAAAATTCTCACACATACATTCAATTAAATTAGCTGGAGAATCTGAGAATGCATTTTGTGAGGTGATATTAAACAGAAAGATATACACAGAAAATTGTTTTTGACTTAAAAAAATTTATGTCAACATTTTATTTGTATAGAAAATTTTGTCAAAATTTTATTTCTATAGAAAATTTTGTTAAAATTTTATTTCTATAGAAAATTTTGTCAAAATTTAATTTCTATAGAAATTTTTTCAAAATTTTATTTCTATAACAAATTTTGTTAAAATTTTATTTCTATAGAAAATTTTGTCAACATTTTATTTCTATAGAAAATTTTGTCAAAATTTTATTTTTATAGAAAATTTTGTCAAAATTTTATTTTTATAGAAAATTTTGTCAAAATTTTATTTCTATAGAAAATTTTGTCAAAATTTTATTTCTATGGAAAATTTTGTCAAACATTTATTTCTATAGAACATTTTGTCAAAATTTTATTTCTATAGAAATTTTTTCAAAATTTTATTTCTATAAAAAAGTTTGTCAATATTTTATTTCCGTAGAAATTTTTTTCAGCATATTATTTTTATAGAGAATTTTATCAAAAATTTATTTCTACGGAAAATTTTGTTAAAATTTTATTTCTATAGAAAATTTTGTCAACATTTTATTTCTATAGAAAATTTTGTCAAAATTTTATTTCTATAGAAAATTTTGTCAAAATGTTATTTCTATAGAAAATTTTGTCAAAATTTGATTTCTATAGAAAATTTTGTCAAAATTTTATTTCTATAGAAAATTTTGTCAACATTTTATTTCTATAGAAAATTTTGTCAAAATTTTATTTCTATAGAAAATTTTGTCAAAATTTTATTTCTATAGAAAATTTTGTCAAAATTTTGTTTGTATAGAAAATTTTGTCAAAATTTTATTTCAATAGAAACTTTTGTCAAAATTATATTTCTATAGAAATTTTTTTAAAAATTTTATTTCTATAAAAAAGTTTGTCAATATTTTATTTCTGTAGAAAAATTTTTCAACATATTATTTTTATAGAGAATTTTATCAAAAATTTATTTCTACGGAAAATTTTGTAAATTTTTTTTTCTATAGAAAATTTTGTCAACATTTTATTTCTATAGAAAATTTTGTCAAAATTTTATTTCTATAGAAAATTTTGTCAAAATGTTATTTCTATAGAAAATTTTGTCAAAATTTTATTTCTATAGAAAATTTTTTCAAAATTTTATTTCTATAGAACATTTTGTCAACATTTTATTTCTATAGAACATTTTGTCAAAATTTTATTTCTATAGAAATTTTTGTCAAAATTTTATTAATGACATCCGACCAACTTTTAGTTGTATCAATGATTTTTCAATTCACATCGATGATTGATATTATAAACTAATTTCAATTGGACAATTATTTTTATATATTTTTTGCTGTATAAATTTCTTCAAGAAAATCCCACACCTCGGTACTCGTTTTGGTTATACGATTTCCTTCGACAACCATTTAATTATTATTAAAACAAGCAATTAAAAGAAATTAACTTAACAGAAAAGCTTTTCTCTTTAAGAAAACCAATGCAATGGTTTTTATAGAAACAATAAAAAAAACAAAAGTTCACAACTTTTCAATTCAACTTTTTAGAATTTCTTTCATTTCCTTGGGGAATATTTAAAAATAAAAAGCAGGTGTTTTTATATTCGGCTTTAACCCAAAATAGAAAAGAATCTCAAGCACAAACATTAAATTTTATGAAGGTACAGTAATTTGTGTTGAAAAAAGATCATTTTGATGTTGGCCCTTTTTTGCCAATGTGGAGCAAATACAGCTGTACCAACAATGAAGTTTTTTTTTACAACTAAAAAGTTTTTACATTGAAGTGAAATTTGTTATAAACTTTGTTTTTTGGGAACAGTTGTCCCGTTATTTCGTTGTTAAGATAAATTGAAAATACCGAAAAGAAAAGATTTCACCAATTACAGAAAAAGTGAAATGAACTCGTTGGCAATAGTGAGTTGAATAAATTAAAGTCCAAAGGAAAGAAAGAAGAAAAAATTTGAATCAAAGTGGGCAAAGAACAAAGACAAAGATTTTCCATTAAAAATTTATTTATAACATGTTAGACAAAATCCCCTTTTAGTCTTGAAAAGCCCCTTTAGTTCCTAATCGGTTCGTATGGAGGGGTCTATAAACAATTATGAACCAATACAAATTTTGGTAATTAGAATTCAACATTTCGCCATGAGGCTCCAGATATAAAAATCTGGGGATCGGTTTATATGGGGGCTATATACAATAATGAATAGATATCGACCAATTTTTGCACTGTTGTATATGCTAACATCAAGTACTAAATTTCTACCGGTTCGGATGAATTTTATCCTCCAAAAGGTTGCGGAAACCAACTCTGTGTATATAGGGGCTATATGTAATTATGAGGGAGCGTATGAAATTTGAACCATATTGGATGAAATTTGTTATTCCAAGAGGGTCAAGATTTAAAATGTAAGACCGATTTATATTATATATAATTATAGGCCGATATGGACCATTTATTGCATGGTTGTTAGAGAGCATGACGTACCAAATTTCTAATGGATCCATAGAAATCGGTTTGAGCCTAAGGACGTCAAATCTGGGGGCGGCTTATACGGAGACTATACTTAAAAATGGTCCGATATGGCCCATTTACAATACTATCCAACGTACATCACAACAGCTACATATAGCCTATTTTCAGTCGAAGGCTGTTTCGTTCGGAAGTAAGTCGGAAGTTAGTTTGTCAAAATTTTCTATAGGAATAAAATGTTGGCAAAATTTTCTATAGAAATAAAATTTTGACAAAATTTTATTGCTATATTTTGACAAAACTTTCTATAGAAATAATATTTTGACAAAATTTCCTATGGAAATAAAATTTTGACAAATTTTTACAAATTTGTAAAAAATTTGTCAAAATTTTATTTCCATAGGAAATTTTGTCAAAATATTATTTCTATAGAAAGTTTTGTCAAAATATAGCAATAAAATTTTGTCAAAATTTTATTTCTATAGAAAATTTTGCCAACATTTTATTCCTATAGAAAATTTTGACAAACTAACTTCCGACTTACTTCCGAACGAAACAGCCTTCGTTCGGCTGTTTCGTTACAAATTTGTAAAAAATTTGTCAAAATTTTATTTCCATAGGAAATTTTGTCAAAATATTATTTCTATCGAAAATTTTGTCAAATTTTTACTTTTTTCAATTTAAATTAAAAAAATAAAATTTTGACAAAATTTTCTATAGAAATTAAATTTTGCAAAAATTTTCTATATAAATAATATTTTGAAAAAGTTTCCTATGGAAATAAAATGTTGACAAAATTTTCTACAGAAAAAAAATTTTGCAAACATTTTCTATAAAAATAACATTTTGCAAAAATTTTCTATAGAAATAAAATTTTGCAATAATTTTCTATAGAAATAATTATTTTGTAAACATTTTCTATAGAAATAAAATTTTGCAAAAAATTTTGACAAAATTTTCTATAAAAATAAAATATTGACGAAATTTTCTATAAAAATAAAATATTGACGAAATTTTCTATAGAAATAAAATTTTGCAAAAATTTTCTATAGAAATAAAATTTTGCAAAAAATTTGACAAAATTTTCTATAGAAATAAAATATTAACAAAATTTTCTATAGAAATAAAATTTTGACAAAATTTTCTATAGAAAAAAAATTTTCCAAACATTTTCTATAAAAATAACATTTTGCAAAAATTTTCTACAAAATAAAATTTTGCAAACAATTTCTATAGAAAAAAAATTTGTAAACATTTTCCATAGAAATAAAATTTTGCAAAAATTTTCTATAGAAAAAAATTTTGCAAAAATTTTGACAAAATTTTCTATAGAAATAAAATTTTGACAAAATTTTCTATAGAAATAAAATTTTGACAAAATTTTCTATAGAAATAAAATTTTGACAAAATTTTCTATAGAAATAAAATTTTGACAAAATTTTCTATAGCAATAAAATTTTGACAAAACTTTCTATAGAAATAAAATTTTTTACATAATTAAAAAAGTAAAATTTTGACAAAATTTTTTATAGAAATTAAATTTTGCAAAAATTTTCTATAGAAATAATATTTTGACAAAATTTCCTATGGAAATAAAATTTTGACAAAATTTTCTGTACAAATACAATTTTGACAAAATTTCCTATGGAAATAAAATTTTGACAAAATTTTCTAGAGAAAAAAATTTTGCAAAAATTTTCAATAAAAATAAAATTTTGCAAATATTTTCTATAGAAATAAAAATTTTATAAACATTTTCAATAGAAATCAAATTTTGCAAACATTTTGAATAGAAATAAAATTTTGCAAAAATTTTCTATAGAAATAAAATATTGCAAAATTTTTCTATGGAAATAAAATTTTCCATTTGTTTTGTTTTGTTATTGTTGGTTTTGTTCTTTAAGCATTGTTGTTGTTTTTTTTTTTATTGCAGCTTAAAACCATACATTGACTAAACTACAAGTGTAGCTTAACCAACAGAGGAAAAGAATGTTTGTCAAATTTATTTGGGCAAAGCCCTATAGATTGCAAGATGGTTGGATGGACGCACGTTTCGGAATTACCACATTCCTCATCAGCATCCTCTACTTGCAGCAAAACTATCAACCAATTATCAGAATAAATTCAGGCAGTTTATTAAACCCAACAAAAACCACACTTGAACCCTCCGAAAAAAGGTTTTACATTGATAGCCGGCTTATGCCGAAATTTTGTAAAAATTTTCTACAGAAATAAAATTTTGCAAAATTTTCTATGGAGATAAAATTTTGAGAAACTTTTCTATAGAAATAAAATGTTGAGAAACTTTTCTATAGGAATAAAATGTTGAGAAACTTTTCTATAGAAATAAAATTTTGCAAAAATTTTTATAGAAATAAAAACAGAAATAAAATGTTGACAAAATGTTCTACAGAAATAACATTTTGCTAGAAATAAAATTTTTCAAAAATTTTATATAGAAATAAAATTTTGACAAAGTTTTCTATAGAAATACAATTTTGACAAAATTTTCTATAGAAATAAAATTTTGCAAACATTTCTATAGAAATCAAATTTTGCAAAAATTTTCTATAGAAAAAAAATTTGCAAAAATTTTCCATAAAAATAAAATTTTGGAAAATTTTTCTATAGAAATAAAATTTTCTATAGAAATAAAATTTTGACAAAATTTTCTATAGAAATAAAATTTTGCAAAAATTTTATATACAAATAAAATTTTGCAAAAATTTTATATACAAATGACATTTTGCAAAAATTTTCTATAGAAATAAAATTTTGACAAAATCAAATCGGATTGAATCTTATTTAATTAACATAACTGAACTATTTTAAATAGCAAAGGACAAGCCCGTTACAGTCATACTAAAACAATATTTACAATATATAACAAGTAAGTAAAGTCTACAGTCGGGCGGGGCCGACTATATTATACCCTTCACCCGTATGTAGGCCAAAATTTGTGTTACCATCTCAACTACTTCACATTTGCTGGAAGCTATATAAAGGAGACAATTTTTTACTTCTACAAAATCTCTAGAATTAAAATTTAAATCGGCTAACGCTATCCAGTTAATTGTAGGAAACTTCCATTGAAAATGGGTGTAAAAGGTGTAACAGTCTACCATATTTCCCCAACTCTGGTGTACGTATATATGGGAGCTATATATAATCTGAACCAATTTTGACTAAATTTGACATGTATAGTTAGAATATATATGGGAGCCATATATAAATCTGAACCGATTTCTACCAAATATGGCACAATTACCGATACTAATAAACGTACTCCTTGTGCGAAATTTGAAGCAAATCACGGCAAAACCCAGGATTTTGAGGCCATATAAGTTCAAATCGGACGATCTAAATTTGAACCGATTTCAATCAAATTTCCCAAGCATTGGTAGAATGTCAATTCTACCCTCTGTGCAAAATTTCACGACGATCGGTAGTAAACTTTGGCCTCTGTGGTCATATGAGTCTAAATCGGACGAAAGATATATATGGGAGCTATATCTAAATCAGAACCGATTTTTTCCAAAACCAATAGCGATTGTCTCTGTCCCAAGAAACGGTCCTATGCCAAATTTGAGAACGATCGGACTTAAATTGCGAGCTGTACTTTGTGCACAAAATTACATATACAGACAGACGGACGGACAGACAGACGGACATCGCCAAATCGACTCAGAATTTAATTCTAAGGCGATCGGTATACTAAAAGATGGGTCTATGACCACTATTTCTTGGCGTTACATACAAATGCACAAACTTATTATACCCTGTACCACAGTAGTGGTGAAGGGTATAAAAATACATTTCAATACCGCATCAACAAATTACTTCAATATTATATTTCCATTTGAGTAATTTTAACACATCAATGTTTATCTGTACAAGGATATTAACATGTCTTTGAGCTTGCAAACATTTTTCAAGTATAACATTTTCATCTACTCTAATGTGTCGAAGAATAAAATAAAGAATTGTTATATTTCCTTTTTGAAATGTTTAAAAGTTGTTTAATTCTAGACCTTTTTCCTCCCAAAAAAAAAAAAAAAAAGACAAGGGCGAAAATATGTGTAAAACCTCTCAAATTGTTTAGCCTAACAAAAATTTCAAGCATGTATGGGAGTGGTATGGTAATATATGCTTGAGGCAGCCTACCACAATACTACCACAAATGTACGCATTATGTAAATAGGAATTGTTTTATGGGCTCATACCCAACATACTTCAATGTGTAAGTGAAATTGAAAATGTAAATAAACCATCTAAAAGAGAGAAAAAAGAAAAGTGAATGTACATTAAAGTGGAGTAGAGAAAAAATGAAAAAATGTGACGAAGTAAAAGAAAAATGGGACTTTAAAATGTAATCGAATATGTTTGTAAACACAAATATAGCGACTGGCGGTAGGAGAGCATATTTGTCCACTAAGTTAGGAAACTTAGTTCGCCAAATTAAAATTTATAGGGTTGCCATTGATTGTTAATTTTTTATATTCATCATTGGATATTTACGACGTGTCAATTATTTTATCTTCAAGCAAAAAGAAATTACATGTTTTAATTGAAGATGAATTTTGAGTAATAAAAATTAACACCATACGATTTTTTTGGCCTATCGTCACTCGGCTGTGTTCACACACTGAAGGGAAAAGGTTGGAAAATAAGTGAATATTAAATTGGAGGAGAGAGATAAGGGCTAATTGTATTAAATTAAGCCATCAACTCATATACGCCGAATTGTTTGATATTAATTTTTATACATTGAAATATGTTATTGACCTATGAATCTAAATTTTGAAAAATGGCAATAACATGAATATGATAAATTTTTACCAGTTTTTTTTGTGGAATCCAAAATTCGGAGTTATTATACATTAACCTTACCTGTAAAGAAAAAAAAAAAACAATAAATTTATAAGTCAAGATATTTTATAAAAATTTTAATAAAAAATTAAGTTTTAATTAAAATTTTTTAATAAAAAAAATTAATGAATTAATAATAGATAGTAGACCAAATAAGAAATGAATCGAAACTTTCTTGGAGTTTGTCCTATACTGTTTCAAGTCATGTGCTTTATACAGTTGTAATGAATTACTTTGAATTACTTATACAGTTGTAATGAATTACTTTATATATGTTGTAATAAATTACTTTGGTTCTATGAAGATATCCATAACTAAATTGTAGCTGACCAAATTCCTCAATTTTTCCTTGGAATCATTTATTATACCCGATGTCTGAAAAATGGTAAGGGTGATTCCACTACAGAAGGAAGGCAAAGATTCGAGCAAGGTGGAATCGACCGATCCCCCTTCTTTAACAGTAACCAAGATACTGGAGGCACTATTCCTACCCGGCATATGGAGAATTTCCAGCTGCATGTCATGACAGCATACATAAACAGAAGACTAAACCAGCCAAGGCCGTGACACAGCAGGGCCCACGTAGCGCTCAGCCATACCAAAATTGTCGAGGGCATCAAAAACATACCCTTTCCGCCGGTAACCAAATTTTGGGTTTTTCATTATTTGTATCTACCAAACAAACATCTTATTTTCCAAAATTTTATTTCTATAGAAAAATGTATCAGAATTTTATTTCTATAGAAAATTTTGTCAAAATTTTATTTCTATAGCACATTTTGTCAAAATTTTAATTCTATAGAAAATTTTGTCAAAAGATTCTTTCTATAGAAAATTTTGTCAACATTTTATTTTTATAGAAAATTTTTGCAAAATTTTATTTCTATACAAAATTTTGTCAAAATTTTATTTCTATAGAAAACGTTGTCAAAATTTTATTTCTATAGAACATTTCGACAAAATTTTAATTCTATAGAAAATTTTGTCAAAATTGTATTTCTATAGAAAATTTTGTCTACATTTTATTTTTATAGAATTTTTTTCCAAATTTTATGTCTAACGAAAATTTTGTCAAAATTTTATTTCTATAGAAAATTTTGTCAAAATTTTATACCTATAGAAAACTTTGTCAAAATTTTATTTCTATAGAAAATTTTGTCAAAATTTTATATCTATAGAAAATTTTGTCAAAATTTTATACCTATAGAAAATTTTTATTTATTTATTTGAATATTTATTACAATACAACAACTAAAGCAATCGGCTTATGTGAAAATTTTATTTTGTCAAAAAATGTTGTCAAAATTTTATTTCTATAGAAAATTTTGTCAAAATTTTATTTCTATAGAAAAGTTTGTCAAAATTTTATTTCTATAGAAAATTTTGTCAAAATTTTATTCTTATAGAAAATTTTGTCAAAATTTTATTTCTATAGAAAATTTTGTCAACATTTTATTTCTATAGAAAATTTTGTCAAAATTTTATTTCTATAGAAATTTTTTTCAAAATTTTATTTCTATAGAAGATTTTGTCAAAATTTTATTTCTATAGAAAATTTTGTCAAAATTTTATTTCTATAGAAAATTTTGTCAAAATTTTATTCCTATAGAAAATTTTGTCAACATTTTATTTTTATAGAAAATTTCGTCAAAATTTTAATTCTATAGAAAATTTTGTCAAAATTTTATTTCTATACAAAATTTTGTCAAAATTTTATTTCTATAGAAAATTTTGTCAACATTTTATTTTAATAGAAAATTTTGTCCAAATTTTTTTTCTAACGAAAATACTGTCAACATTTTATTTCTATAGAAAATTTTTATTTATTTATTTGAATATTTATTACAATACAGCAACTAAAGCTATCGGCTTATGTGAAAATTTTATTTCTATAGAAAATTTTGTCAAAATTTTATTTCGATAGAAAATTTTGTCAAAATTTATTTATATAGAAAATTGTGTCAAAATTTTATTTCTATAGAAAATTTTGTCAAATTTTTTTTATAGGAAATTTTGTCAACAGTTTATTTTTATAGAAAATTTTGTAAAATTTTATTTCTATAGAAAATTTTGTCAAAATTTGATATCTATTTATGAATTACTTCTTAGTTGGAGAGGAAAATTGTTAGTCTATCATCAAGAACATCAAGAATACTTCATATCTACCAAACAGTAAAAAATCCACCATTTTTGGAAGAATTCTACCAACTGTCACCGGATGAGTCTACATAATATTTAAAGGAATAACTTCTATTTTTTGGTTTGGTTTGAAAAAAGGTTGCCCCAGTTTAATATCAATGATTGCTTTTACTGCAAATTTCCTTCATTGTCGTAGTGCTATTTACCATGTCGTTGTTAAACATTCCTTCATTTGGTATCCCAGCGGCGGAATCGAGAAGGACCTTACAAATTCAGGCATGTTAAATGCCTTAAATTGGAAGGAGTTGTGTTTATAAGACATGCATGTGTACTGATTTTACATTCATCGTAGGCATTCTAAAGTCAGACCTGTAATTAAGCATTGCGTTTCATTTACTTTTTCATTTTATACACCCAGACATTCTCTTTGCCTTCTTTATAGAAGTTGTATAGCATGGGTGTTAAAATGATGTAGCAAGAGAGTTGTCTTGTGCTCTCGTTTAAAAGAGAGCTTTAAAATTGTTTACATCCCTATTCATTTATAATTAGAATGCATTTGTAATGCCTTTGGAAGTCAAGTGGTTATTTCATATTATGACAGAAAATATTTATGTCAGAAAATATTTTCATTAATTGTCTTTGCATATGTTAATAAACGATAATAAAAGTGTATAATAATTTTGCGGACGCCAATTCACGCCATTCGTTCGTTCAGTTTTGATTTTGTGAAGTACAGACGCGTTCCTTGTTTTGTGTTTTTAAATTTGAGAAATTGTGAAAAGTTAAACTTACAGCATGGGTGTTAAAGTTATGCAGCAGGAGATTTGCCTTGGGCTCTCTTTTAAAATATAGTTTTAAAAATTGTTTGTATTGCTATTTAACTATAATTACAATGCATTTTCAATGCCTTTCTAAGTCAATCGCTCGTTTTATAAAATTCCACTTACAAATATAAGTAGACAAGCATTTAACATAATTGGATTGCCTTCAATTTCCCAAAAAGGGCCATTATTTTTCTATAATTTCTTGAATTTAAATTCTTCCAGATCTCAACAACAAATGTGGCGAAAGAAGTCCTTACTTAAAAATTTGTATATTTTTTACTTTAATTTTATATTAATTATCTATTTATTTATCTATCTTGGAACTCGAAACTTCTTATTGTAACAATAAATCTAAATTAAAACAATAACTATGTCTAGTAATGATAAAGTCATTCTTTTGAGAACGTATAGGGAAGACCGCCCTGTACTACAGAACACCTTCTTGACGTAGCGCTGCAACATGCCTGTAATAAGAAGGAGCGAAGGTGTGGTTTTATTTTCAGTAATTATGTAGGAATTCTTATATACACCCCTGTAGAACTCCTTCTGTTTAGAGGACTGGTGAACGCCCTTTTATGTAAGCTACAAAGAAGGCCTTGCCCTCCAATCTCACCCTATGTTAAATGGAAAGGAAGCTGTAATGTCCTAAGCAGGCCTCTGTAATGCCTAGACAGGTCTGGAAAAAGGCCTTCCAAGCACATGAACTACGCCGCTGGGATATTTGAATACATTTACATATTCAAATGACACACATAGAAATGGGTAAATAAAGAATTCACAAATGCCAACTAATACACTTACACACTAGCCAATGTTGACATAGGTAAATGTTGATATACTGGCAACTTACAATATGCTCAAAGTACTTTTTTTACTTTAGCTTTTTGGGGTTTGTCACAAAGGGGAATTACTGTATATTTCCATTAAATAAACTCTTACGTTTTGTATGTCTACCAATATGGAATAACGTAATTGAAGTGAGTTGCTTGCAATCCTTTTAACAAAAAGAAAAGCATTTAAAAAATGAATGATCATGAATTTCTTTGGGAAATTGTTGCTTGCCAAACACGGAAAGAAATTCCTAAATACAAGATGAAATCTTTATTTAAAAATAGTTTTGTCTCCATGCACGTCGTATAGGAACAGAGAAAGCAGTCACACCCATATAATGGCATGTCAAGAATAAAATAATAAAACTACATATTCTGAAGTGATGTAATACATAATTATGTTATAACAGCTTGTGAAAGCGAAAATTAAAGCATGAAATTTAAAAAAGACATAAGGTCGTATGATTTATATAAATCCAAATGACCAAGGTTGCGTATGATCAATAATCAAAATTTCAAATAGAAAAAATAACGTATACGCAACGAAATCCTTAGACTCAGGTTTTTATAAGAATTTTCAGCTAAAGTAGTTGATGGAAAAAGGGTAAACCAAGAGCTTTTGTACGATACGCCCAGCATGAGTATTATTACATAGTAAAAGAATTTGGTTTTTATTTTTTGTAAACTCGTTTACATTTACAATTAAGTGCTTGTTACTGCTGCTCAAAGCACATATCCCTGCGAAAAAAATCACCAAAATATTTCCCATTAGAATTTCAATTGAAATATCAATAATATTCAATTAATTTGTTTTTATTAAAACAAACATTAATCACAAAAATATTATTATCAAGTAATTTTTTGGGGGTTATTGATACCATTAAATCTGTCATGTCATTGAAGATTCATTTCAAATAAAAATTAATTGAATTCATTAATTAAAAAATATTTATTTATGTGAATGTAAATAAGATTTTCATTTTCAAGTAATTGCTTACCAAATTTTAAACTAAGTTAGCTCCAAGATTTTTCGGTAATGCTGAGATTATTTTTAATATAAACAAATTTTCTATAGAAATAAAATTTGGACAACATTTTCTTTAGAAATAAAATTTTGACAATATTTTCTATAAAAATAAAATTTTGACACAATTTTCTATAGAAATAAAATTTTTACAAAATTTTCTATAGAAATAAAATTTTGACAAAATTTTAAATAGAAATAAAAATTTGACAAAATTTTCTATAGAAATAAAATTTTGACAAAATTTACTATAGAAATAAAATTTTGACAAAATTTTCCATAGAAATTAAGATATGATAAAATTTTCTATATAAATAAAATTTTGACAAAATTTTCTATAGAAATAAAACTTGGAAAAAATTTTCTATAGAAATAAAATTTTGACAAAATTTTCTATAGAAATAAAATTTTGACAAAATTTTCTATAGAAATAAAATTTTGACAAAATTTTAAATAGAAATACAATTTTGACAAAATTTTCTATAGAAATAAAATTTTGACAAAAATTTCTATAGAAATAAAATTTTGACAGAATTTTCCATAGAAATAAAATTTTGACAAAATTTTAAATATAAATAAAATTTTGACAAAATTTTCTATAGAAATAAAATTTTGACACAATTTTCTATAGAAATAAAATTTTGACAGAATTTTCTATAGAAATAAAATTTTGACAAAATTTACTATAGAAATAAAATGTTGACAAAATTTTCTATAGAAATAAAATTTTGACAAAATTTTTCTATAGAAATAAAATTTTGACAACATTTTCTATAGGAATAAAATTTTGGCAATATTTTCTATAGAAATAAAATTTTGACAAAATTTTTTATAGAAATAAAATTTTGACAAAATTTTCCATAGAAATAAAATTTTGACAAAATTTTCTATAGAAATAAAATTTTGACAAAATTTTCTATAGAAATAAAATTTTGACAAAATTTTCTGTAGAAATAAAATTTTGACAAAATTTTCTAAAGAAATAAATTTTTGACAAAATTTTCTATAGAAATAAAATTTTGATAAAATTTTCTATAGAAATAAAATATTGATAAAATTATCTATAGAAATAAAAATTTCTTTAGAAATAAAATTTTGACAAAATTTTCTATAGAAATAAAATTTTGACAAAATTTTCTATAGAAATAAAATGTTGACAAAATTTTCTATAGAAATAAAATTTTGACAAAATTTTCTAAAGAAATATAAATTTGACAAAATTTCTTATAGAAACATTTTGACAGAATTTTCTATAGAAATAAAATTTTGACAAAATTTTCTATAGAAATAAAATTTTGACAGAATTTTCTATAGAAATAAAATTTTGACAAATTTTTCTATAGAAATAAAGATTTGATAAAATTTTCTATATAAATAAAATTTTAACAAAATTTTCTATAGAAATAATATTTTGACTAAATTTTCTATAGAAATAAAATTTTGGCAAAATTTTTTATAGAAATAAAATTGTGACAAAATTTTCTATATAAAAAAAATTTTGACAAAATTTTCTATAGAAATAAAATTTTGACAGAATTTTCCATAGAAATAAAATTTTGACAAAATTTTCTATAGAAATAAAATTTTGACAAAATTTTCTATAGAAATAAAATTTTGACACAATTTTCTATAGAAATAAAATTTTGACAGAATTTTCTATAGAAATAAAATTTTGACAAAATTTACTATAGAAATAAAATGTTGACAAAATTTACTATAGAAATAAAATGTTGACAAAATTTTCTATAGAAATAAAATTTTGACAAAATTTTTCTATAGAAATAAAATTTTGACAACATTTTCTATAGGAATAAAATTTTGGCAATATTATCTATAGAAATAAAATTTTGACAAAATTTTTTATAGAAATAAAATTTTGACAAAATTTTCTATAGAAATAAAATTTTGACAAAATTTTCTATAGAAATAAAATTTTGACAAAATTTTCTATAGAAATAAAATTTTGACAAAATTTTCTGTAGAAATAAAATTTTGACACAATTTTCTAAAGAAATAAATTTTTGACAAAATTTTCTATAGAAATAAAATTTTGATAAAGTTTTCTATAGAAATAAAATTTTGATAAAATTTTCTATAGAAATAAAAATTTCTTTAGAAATAAAATTTTGACAAAATTTTCTATAGAAATAAAATTTTGACAAAATTTTCTATAGAAATAAAATGTTGACAAAATTTTCTATAGAAATAAAATTTTGACAAAATTTTCTAAAGAAATATAAATTTGACAAAATTTCTTATAGAAATAAAATTTTGACAAAATTTTCTATAGAAATAACATTTTGACAGAATTTTCTATAGAAATAAAATTTTGACACAATTTTCTATAGAAATAAAATTTTGACAAATTTTTCTATAGAAATAAAGATTTGATAAAATTTTCTATATAAATAAAATTTTAACAAAATTTTCTATAGAAATAATATTTTGACTAAATTTTCTATAGAAATAAAATTTTGGCAAAATTTTTTATAGAAATAAAATTGTGACAAAATTTTCTATATAAAAAAATTTTTTGACAAAATTTTTCATAGAAATAAAATTTTGACAAAATTTTCTATAGAAATAAAATTTTGACAAAATTTTCTATAGAAATAAAATTTTGACAAAATTTTCTATAGAAATAAAATTTTGACAAAATTTTCTATAGAAATAAAATTTTGACAAAATTTTCTATAGAAATAAAATTTTGACAAAATTTTCTATAGAAATAAAATTTTGACAAAATTTTCTTTATAAAAAAAACGTTGACAACATTTTCTATATATTTTTGGCATTTTAAAATCTCTTCACAATCAATTAGAATAGCTCATCAACAATTTATTCTTACTTCCATTTGTTTTATAAATGGCTTCATCGTAGCCTCAATTATCCTTTTGGAAATTTTCTATTCTGTATGTGAACGAAAACAAATGATGTGGATCATTTTCATTGCCGAATCATCATCATTACCAAAGTTTAAAATTTGTTCTTCAAAATCTTTGGCTTTTAAGGATTTCTGGTCCATTAAATAATTTCCCACTTTCTGTTTCTATTTTCCTGTGAAAAGACTTCAATCCCTTTTTCTTTGATTTCCAAAAAAAAATCATTTTTAACAAACCTTAAAAGCATCCAAGGCATTTGATACTTCCCCTTTTGCCTTTTTGCATAACATAATTTTGAACCTTAATAACTTTATTTCCTCCTGTTGAGTTTGTTTGTCCTTTTCCTTTCAGCAAAAAAAAAAAAAATACGAAATTGAGTGTATTGTGACTTCGTCGTAACCTGATTTTATATTCAATTTTCAAATTGTCATCCATGGTTTTGGGAAAGTATAAAGATCATATTTTTATGACTAGAGGATTTACAAGTGAATGAAAAAAATGTATGTTATTATTATACCATTTCGCTTGGTTGGTGTCAATTTCATAGAAAACAGGCAAAAAAATACAATCAATAAACGAGAGAGGGGAAATTGTACAAGTAATAAAATTTTTATTATGGAATAAACAAAAAACAAATAAAAAGTGCGACACCTGTAGATTCACACATTTGTTGGATAAAAAATTATTTTTATTCTGGACCCATACATATTTAAATTGTTGTGTATATATCTCCCGCTCTTTATTTTAAAGTCCAATCATCAATAGCTTTAATATCAAATGAAATTTCTAAAAAAAATTTGGGATGCCAGCACGAACAATTGTGGCAGGTAGAATTCTAACAAAAATGGTAGATTTTTTTACTGTTTGGTAGAATTTTTGATATTTTGGTAGATTTTGCAGAAAATTCCTCTTCACCTAAGAGTTACTTCACAAATTAACTATAGAAATAAAATTTTGACAACATTTTCTATAGAAATAAAATTTTGACAAAATTTTCTATAGAAATAAAATTTTGACAAAATTTTGTATAGATATAAAATTTTGAAAAAATTTTCTATAGAAATAAAATTTTGACAAAATGTTCTATAGAAATAAAATTTTGATGAAAATTTTTGGGATGCCAGCACGAACAATTGTGGCAGGTAGAATTCTAACAAAAATGGTAGTTTTTTTACTATTTGGTAGAATTTTTGATATTTTGGTAGATTTTGCAGAAAATGCCTCTTCACCTAAGAGTTACTTCACAAATTAACTATAGATATAAAATTTTGAAAAAATTTTCTATAGAAATAAAATTTTGAAAAAATTTTCTATAGAAATTAAATTTTGACAAAATTTTCCATAGAAATAAAATTTTCGCAAAATTTTGAATAAAATTTTGAAAAAATTTTCACGAGGTATACAATTTTGAAAATTTTCTATAGAGAAGAAATTAAATTTTGATAAAGTTTTTATAAAAATTAAATTATTAAAAATTTTTGGGTATACTATTAAAGGCCATTGTTGCTACGTACTCCCCCTTTTTTTTTTTTGGCAATATTTTCTTCACAGTTTGGTAGATTATTTTTGGCTCTAGTGGCAATGGTGGATGGCAGCCTATTTAAAGCCCACATTCGACTGTGATACCATTCATACAGCTCCTCATTTTAATAGATTTGCACCGTGAAACGTGTATATCATGCCTGGGTGAAATTTTTTCCATTAGCTTATCCAGAAAAAAATTGGGTGTATATAATCTCTGGTGACATGAAAGTGTATGTACTAACATAGAAAAACCATTATTATGGCCCTATGAATTCCTATCTCAGCATACATCATAGTGTCCTGGCAATCCAAAAGTGAAAGTTGAAAGATGAGCAAGAAAATTTTTATCATTCGCTTAATCACTACACTTAAGAAAAGTAAGATTATAATTCGTTATACATATATAAGAAGAAAATTAATACAACCAAAGTAGTATAAGGACTAATATCAGATGTCAGTCCACAATACCTTGTCTTCGTTGTCATTTTGTTTGGATTAGCACTTTTGCGTTTTTTTTTTTGGTTTTTCGTGGTGTTGACACATCTGATTCCTTAATTAAACCTTCGTTTTAGTATTTCTTTGAAGAGATTTGTACGAAAAGCAACGTGGTACACCGGCAAAAATATTAAAAATATTTTTTCAATTAATATTTTTTTGTAGTAAAAACTATAAAATGAATTTACAATTTATGACAATTAAATAGATTATATTTTTTATGGAATCACTTAATTTATTATACCCTTCGCCACAAAGTGGAACATAGTATTATAAGTTAATGCATATATATGCAACGCCTAGAAGACCATGGTAGGTGACCATGGTGAAGGTAAGTTCCGATCTAGTGGATTTAGTCGACGTCTAAAATTTTATGGTAACATTCTCTTATGGATGTACAGATGTATAAAATTCTCCATAGAAATAAAATTTCCTAAAGAAATAAAATTTTGTCAAAACTTTCTATAGAAATACAATTTTGACAAAATTTTCTATAGAAATAAAATTTTGACAAATTTTTCTAAAGAAATAAAATTTTGACAAAATTTTCTATAGAAATAAAATTTTGACAAAATTTTCTATTGAAATAAAATTTTGACAAAATTTTCTATTGAAATAAAATTTTGACAAAATTTTCTATTGAAATAAAATTTTGACAAAATTTTCTATAGAAATAAAATGTTGACAAAATTTTCTATTGAAATAAAATTTTGACAAAATTTTCTATTGAAATAAAATTTTGACAAAATTTTCTATAAAAATAAAATTTTGAAAAAATTTTCTATAGAAATAAAACTTTGACAAAATTCTCTATAAAAATAAAATGTTGACAAAATTTTCTATAAAAATAAAATGTTAACAAAATTTTCTATAACATATGTTGAATAATAAAAACGAATTTTGACAAAAAAATGTGTTTTTCTTTGTTAGACCGGGGCCTTATCAGCCAACCTGTTAGAAATAAAATTTTGACAAAATTTTCTATAGAAATAAAATTTTGACAAAATTTTCTATTGAAATAAAATTTTGACAAAATTTTGTATAGATATAAAATTTTGACAAAATTTTCTACAGAAATATAAATTTGACAAAATTTCTTATAGAAATAAAATTTTGACAAAATTTCTTATAGAAATAAAATTTTGACAAAATGTTCTCTAGAAATAAAATTTTGACAAAATTTTCTATAGAAATAAAATTTTGACAAAATTTTCTATAGAAATAAAATTTTGACTAAATTTTCTATAAAAATAAAATTTTGAAAAATTTTCTATAGAAATAAAATTTTGACAAAATTTTCTATTGAAATAAAATTTTGACAAAATTTTGTATAGATATAAAATTTTGACAAAATTTTCTAAAGAAATATAAATTTGACAAAATTTCTTATAGAAATAAAATTTTGACAAAATTTTCTATAGAAATAAAATTTTGATAAAATTTTCTATAGAAATAAAATTTTGAAAAAATTTCTTATAGAAATAAAATTTTGAGAACATTTTCTACAGAAGTAAAATTTTGATGAAATTTTGATAAAATTTTCTATAGAAATAACATTTTGACAAAATTTTCTATAAAAATAAAACAACATTTTCTATAAAAATAAAGTTTTGAAAAAATTTTCTATAGAAATAAAATTTTGACAAAATTCTCTATAAAAATAAAATATTGACAACATTTTCTATAAAAAAAATTGACAAAATTTTCTATAACATATGTTGAATAATAAAAACGAATTTTGACAAATAATGTGTTTTTCTTTGTTAGACCGGGGACTTATCAGCCAACCTGTTAGAAATAAAATTTTGACAAAATTTTGTATAGATATAAAATTTTGACAAAATTTTCTAAAGAAATATAAATTTGACAAAATTTCTTATAGAAATAAAATTTTGACAAAATGTTCTGTAGAAATAAAATTTTGACAAAATTTTCTATAGAAATAAAATTTTGATAAAATTTTCTATAGAAATAAAATTTTGAAAAATTTCTTATAGAAATGAAATTTTGAGAACATTTTCTACAGAAATAAAATTTTGATGAAATTTTGATAAAATTTTCTATAGAAATAAACATTTTTTTAGAAATAAAATCTTGACAAAATTTTCTATAAAAATAAAATTTTGACAAAATTTTCTATAAAAATAAAACAACATTTTCTATAAAAATAAAGGTTTGAAAAAATTTTCTATAGAAATAACATTTTGACAAAATTCTCTATAAAAATAAAATGTTGACAACATTTTCTATAAAAATAAAATTGACAAAATTTTCTATAACATATGTTGAATAATAAAAACGAATTTTGACAAAAAATGTGTTTTTCTTTGTTAGACCGGGGACTTATCAGCCAACCTGTTAGAAATAAAATTTTGACAAAATTTTGTATAGATATAACATTTTGACAAAATTTTCTAAAGACATATAAATTTGACAAAATTTCTTATAGAAATAAAATTTTGATAAAATATTCTATAGAAATTAAAATTTCTATAGAAATAAAATGTTGACAAAATTTTCTATTGAAATAAAATTTTGACAAAATTTCTATAGAAATAAAATTTTGACAAAATTTTCTATAGAAATAAAATTTTGACAAAATTTTCTATAGAAATAAAATTTTGACAAAATTTCCTATAGAAATAAAATTTTGACAAAATTTCCTATAGAAATAAAAATGTCTATAAAAATAAAATTTTGAAAAAATTTTCTATAGAAATAAAGCTTTGACAAAATTTTCTATAGAAATAAAGCTTTGACAAAATTTTCTATAGAAATAAAGCTTTGACAAAATTTTCTATAGAAATAAAATTTTGATAAAATTTTCTATAGAAATAAAATTTTGACAAAATTTTCTATAGAAATAAAATGTTGACTAAATTTTCTGTAGAAATAAAATTTTGACAAAATTTTCTATATAAATAAAATTTTGACAAAATGTTCTATAGCAATAAAATTTTGACAAAATTTTCTATAGAAATAAAATTTTGACAAAATTTTCTATAGAAATAAAATTTTGACAAAATTTTCTATAGAAATAAAATTTTGACAAAATTTTCTATAGAAATAAAATTTTGACAAAATGTTCTATAGAAATAAAATTTTGACAAAATTTTCTATAGAAATAAAATTTTGACAAAATTTTCTATAGAAATAAAATTTTGACAAAATTTTCTATTGAAAAAAAATTTTGACAAAATTTTCTATAGAAATAAAATTTTAACTAAATTTTCTAAAGAAATATAAATTTGACAAAATTTCTTATAGAAATAAAATTTTGACAAAATTTTCTATAGAATATTTTTTAACAATTTTTTGATAAACTAAAATGTTGAGAAAAATTTATTTCTATAGAAAAAAAAATTGACAAAATATTCTATAGAAATAAAATTTTGACAAAATTTTCTATAGAAATAAAATGTTGACAAATTTTTTTAGAAATAAAATTTAGAGGAAATTTTTTTTAGAAATAAAATTTTAAGAAAAGTTTCTGTAGAAATAAAATTTTGTCAAAATTTTATATAGAAATAAAATTTTAACAAAATTTTTTATAGAAATAAAATTTTTAAATAATTTTCTATATAAATAAAATGTTGACAAAATTTTCTATAGAATATTTTGTAAATTATTTTAATAATTTTTTGATAAAATTTTCTATAGGAATAAAATGTTAACAAAAATTTATTGCTATAGAAAAAAATTTACAAAATATTCTATAGAAATAAAATTTTTACAAAATTTTCTATAGAAATAAAATTTGGTAAAATTTTCTACAGAAATAAAATTTTGAAAAAGAAAATAAAAAAATGTGAAACTAGCAGTCATATGCTAAATTGCGGGTACAATTAAACATATTATGAGACTGCCATAAATCTCTCAATAATTCCCAAATATGGGAATTTGATAAAAGGAATATCTCATGTTATACTCGTATTATGAAACCAGAATTCCTAAATCAAATACTCTAAATATTAGTAATCTTTTTCCAGTGTAGCAATGCATAATTATTCTCAAAATCTATAAGGAGAGAAATAACACACCAAGACATATAAAAAAATTAAGATAAATGGTTCAAGAATCCAATTAAAATGTTTATGGAATGCTATGTCAAAAGCTTTGAAGAAAAAAGTTAAATAAAGTCGTTTCCATGCAGAACAAAAAAAAAAACACTGTTTGAATAAAAATTTGCTATCATAAGCAAAACATTTTCGGGGAGTTTTCTAAAATTTCCATTTGTTGTCTGTTGCAAAACAAATTAGAAATCAGTGTGTCACCTTTATCTTGGAAAAAGAGAGAAAACAAATTAAGAAATTGCACAAGGAAAACTGGAAATCATAGCAAAAATGTAAACAATGTCAAATCTAGGAGGTATGCAAAGTAACATGAACTGAAACATGAGCAAAGTACAAATCTAAAATTAAAATGTCAACTTTCACCAAAGAAAGGAAAATAAATTAGAAATTTTATATCGTCTTGGTGTCAATTAAAGATTTCAAAGAAATATCCAAAAACATAGACTTGTCTTATTATTTTTATTATTTCAAATTAATTCAGCAAAAAGAATTCACCTATTAATATCTCTTTCTAGACCTAGTAGCATTAAATTTCATTAATCTTAAAAAAAAACTTTATTCTCTATCTAGCTCTGCTACTCCATTGAAATTCTCAGTACATAAGATAATGAATATTTGATATCAAGCTATTCTTAAGAATTTCTTATTACTTTGTTCCGGTTCAAAGATTGCCAATCAGAATTTTCTTGTACACTTATAGTTGCCCTAGATAGGGGTATGTAGTAGGTACAGGAGGGGGTGGTTGGGAATAAACGGGTGACAAACTTGGTTTCCTTTGAAATCAAACTACATGTTTTATAGTGTAATTTTAGACAAGGGAAAAATAAATTTATTATACAATAGGGGGAGAAATCTCATATTTACACCTTGATAAGGTATACGAGTATATACAGTGACATCTCTCAAACTACGACACTATGAAAACGGGATACCTCTCAAAAGTGGACTATTTTCGTGAGTTGTTTGCTATATTAACACATTAAAAGTAACCTCACTTAAGTGGACATTTTCCAAATATGGGCAAATTTTAGGTATCCTTTTCATTTTGTTTTCAATGCATAGTTTTAGGAGCATGTGTAAAATAGGGCTATGTTAAATTGACATTTAATTGATTTATTAATAAAATCAAATTCGAAAGCATACTTCTAGGCGAAAGGTGAAAATAATAGTTAATCTTTCAGCCTATTCCATGTAATATTTTCTATTCTCAAGCATGCATTTACTTTATGAGAAGTGTGTTGTTACTAATATTCAAGAACATTATATCAGTGTTGGGCGTTATTCAATAAATTTTTATTCAAATAACAAATAATTTTTTATTCGTTATTTTTCATTTGGAATTTTTTGAAATCAAATTTCAACTGTTATCTGTTTATTTGTGCCACAAATAATTATTCGTCATTCGTTAGTTGTTATTTGTTCTGATAAAATAATATTTTTTTGAGGAGCGATAATTGTCTTTATAACTAGGAATGGAACCGGAATGTACAACATCCAAAAATAGTGATTCAAGTGATTCTGGTTTTTCCATTTTTGGTGGAAAATTCTACAGAATTTTAGAAGACGGAGTAAAGAATATCAGTGCTGTGTGCTTGAAATGTGAGCCTGATTTTGTTAAGATAAAAGGAGAGAAAAATTCAACAACAAACTTCATATCTCACCTTAAGAGGCGACATGGTAAGGATGCGTTTGAAGAGTACCAGAGCTATAAACGCCTAAAACGTTCTCAAGCGAAGGAGGTAATGAGAATTTTTTTTCACATACGTGTATTATTTGAAATTTTATTTGAAACTTTCGAATAACAAATAAAAAGATAACAAATAAATTAAAGTTGTTTTCACAAATAAACGAATAAAAATATTATTTGTTATTCCAAATAAAAACTAAATGGAATTTATTCGTTATTTAGAATAAATTTTGCCCAACACTGCATTATATAACGTTTTTGATGTGTAAAGGTCACGTTTACTTAAAGTGTTCTGGACTTAACGGCAGACATTTCGACAAGATTGTGGATCCTTCAAATGGACTTCGTAGGCACGGTTGTCATAGTTGGTAGAATTCTACCAAAAATGGTAGATTGTTTACTGTTTGGTAGATTGGTAGAATTCTTAATGTTTTGGTAGATTTTGCACAATATTCCTCTCCAACTAAGAGGTTATTCACAAACTTTTATAGAAATAATTTTGTATAGAAATAAAATGTTAACAAAACTTTCTATAGAAATAAATTGTTGATAAAATCTATAGAAATAAAATTTTGACAAAATTTTCTATCGAAATAAAAATTTGAACAAATTTTCTATAGAAATAAAATTTTGACAAAATTTTCTATAGAAATAAAACATTGACAACATTTTCTAAAGAAATAAAAGTTTGACAAAATTTTCTATAGAAATAAAAATTTAACAAATTTTTCTATAGAAATAAAAGTTTGACAAAATTTTCTATAGAAATAAAATGTTCACAAAATTTTCTATAGAAATAAAATTTTCTAAAACAATTTTCTGACAAAATTATATACAGAAAAAAACTTTTGAGAAAATTTTCTATAGAAATAAATTTTTCACAAAATTTTCTATAGAAATAAAATTTTGACTAAATTTTCCAAAGAAATAATTTTTTAAACAAATTTTCTATAGAAATAAAACATTGACAAAATTTTCTATAGAAATAAAATTTCCACAAAATTTTCTATAGAAATAAATTTTTCACAAAATTTTCTATAGAAATAAAAATTTGACAAAATTTTCTACAGAAATAAAAATTTGACAAAATTTTCTATAAAAATAAAAATTTGACAAAATTTTCTATAGAAATAAATTTTTCACAAAATTTTCTATAGAAATAAAACTTTGACAAAATATTCTATAGAAATAAAATTTTGACAAAATTTTCTATAGAAATAAATTTTTGAAAAATTGTCCTCTTATGCAAGTATCCAGCAAAAAAGGTCTTCCAAAAAACTGTTATAGGTTTATCCCCGCAGGGGTAACATTTTCTATCGAAATAACATTTTGACAAAATTTTTTATAGAAATAACATTTTGACAACATTTTCTATAGAAATAACATTTTGACAAAATTTTCTATAGAAATAACATTTTGACAAAATTTTCTATAGAAATAAAATTTTGACAAAATTTTCTATAGAAATAACATTTTCACAAAATTTTCTATAGAAATAAAATTTTGACAAAATTTTCTATAGAAATAACATTTTGACAAAATTCTCTATAGAAATAAAAATTTGACAAAATTTTTTATAAAAATAAAACAGGTTCAAATACAGCGGGGGTAAAATTTTTATTTTATTTTAATTGTTTTTTTACTTTTTATTGATTTTCATTTTTTTACGACATTTAGTTATCCAAATTTAAAATTCTCATCTTAAACGGCCAAATAGAGTACTTTCTAGGAGGTCTTTTATCCATTTTTTTTTCATAGAAAATAAAATACGATGATTTTATTATATTGTAATGTAAAACACCATTATATTTTATTCTTTCCCTCTCCTTTATGGGAATACAAACTCAGAGTATAATGGGCAAATAAAGCTACAAAATACAGAGGATTTGTAATAACACATAAGGTCGTATGATTTATATTAATACATATGGCCAAAGTTGCGTATGGGCAATAACCCCATATATAAAGAGAAAAATAACTCATAACTAAAATTGTCTACTACAGAAATAAAATTTAGACAAAATTTCTTATAAAAGTCAAATTTTGACAAAAATGTCTATAGAAATAAGATTTTGACAAAATTTTCTATAGAAATAAAGTTTTGACAAAATTTTCTATAGAAATAAAATTTTGACAAAATTTTCTATCGAAATAAAAGTTTGACAAAATTTTTTATAGAAATAAAATTTTGACAAAATTTTTTATAGAAATAACATTTTGACAAAATTTTCTATAGAAATAACATTTTGACAAAATTTTCTATAGAAATAAAATTTTGACAAAATTCTCTATAGAAATAAATTTTTGACAAATTTTTTATAGATATAAAATTTTGACAAAATTTTTTATAGAAATAACATTTTGACAAAATTTTCTATAGAAATAACGTTTTGACAAAATTTTTTATAGAAATAAAATTTTGACAAAATTTTTTATAGAAATAACATTTTGACAACATTTTCTATAGAAATAACATTTTGACAAAATTTTCTATAGAAATTACATTTTGACAAAATTTTCTATAGAAATAACATTTTCACAAAATTTTCTATAGAAATAAAATTTTGACAAAATTTTCCATAGAAATAAAATTTTGACAAAATTTTTTATAGAAATAAAATTTTGACAAAATTTTCTAAAGCAGGTTCAAATACAGCAGGGGTAAAATTTTTAATTTTATTTTGTTTTTTACTTTTTATTGATTTTCATTTTTTTTCGACATTTAGTTATCCAAATTTAAAATTTTCATTTTAAACGGCCAAATAGAGTATTTTCTAGGAGGTCTTTTATCCAATTTTTTTCATAGAAAATAAAATACGATGATTTTATTATATTGTAATATAAAAAACCATTATATTTTATTCGTTCCCTCTCCTTTATGTGAATACAAACTCAGAGTATAATGGGCAAATAAAGCTACAAAATACAGAGGACTTGTAATAACACATAAGGTCGTATGATTTATATTAATACATATGGCCAAGGTTGCGTATGGGCAATAACCCCATATATAAAGAGAAAAATAACTCATGCGCTTCCGTAATATGTTTAAATTAAGCCATTATTTTGTAACTTAAGTTAAAAAATTTTGTTACATTACTAAAGTCGCGTGACAAATTTTATTTTGTTGCCTGTAATTAAAACCTGCGTAGTGACATCGAGTTTAGCCCAAACGTATAATGAACTCCACCAAATTGTTTTATGACACTCTTTAACATTAATTTTCGTACCATCATCAAACGTAGATGTTGAAAGGAAAAAATAGGAATTTTATATGGTAAATGTTTTCGTCATATGGTTTTGTTAACGCTTTACTTTTATGACCATTAAGCGGATTCAGAATGAGGTCTTTTGACTTCTGTTACATGGATATGTGGAAGAAAAGTAAAAAAGAAATTGAAAACAAAAGAATACACATATATTAGAGTAGACCCACAAACGCATAAAGAAGTTATAGCAATTATTTAATGCCTAAGTTATTTAAAATAAATCAAAAAAGATTTTTGTTTATTTTAAAGAATAAGCAAGAGGACCCGCAAGTCAAATCTGTGGATCGGTTTATATGGCGACTATATATAGCTATGGACCGATGTTGACCAATTTTTGTATGGTTATAAAACTAACACCCAAATCAGATGAATTTTCCTCCTACAAGAGGCTCGGCAAGCCAAATCTGGGGGTCGGTTTATATATGGGGGCTATACGTAAAAGTGATCCTATAGGGCTTATATGCAATACCACTCGACCTCGATCAATACAAACTACTTGCGCCAAGTTTCAAGTGGAGAGCCATGACACTTTGCATGCTTCACGGGCATGCTAAACATTGCACACACGATTATCACAGTTGGTCAAATTCTACCAAAAAATGGTAGATTTTTACTGTTTGGGATTGGTAGACTTCTTGACGTTTTGGTAGATTTTGCCAAATATTCCTCTCCAACTAAATTGACAAACTAGAAATAAACTTTTTAGAAAATTTTCTATAGATATAAAATTTATATAAATACAAAAAAAATTTATATAAATACAATTTTGAGCAAAATAAAATTTTGACAAAATTTTCTATAGAAATAAAATTTTGACAACATAGAAAAACATTTTGTCGACATTTTCTATAGAAATAAAATTTTGACAAAATTTTCTATAGAACTAAAATTGTTGAGAAAATTTTCTATAGAAATAAAATTTGGACAAAATTTTCTATAGAAATAAAATTTAGACAAAATGTTCTATAGAAATAAAATTTTGGAAACAAATTCTATAGAAATAAAATTTTTGAGAAAATTTTCTATAGAAACAAAATTTGGACAAAATTTTCTATAGAAATAAAAGTTTGACAAAATTTTCTATAGAAATAATAAAATTTTGACAAAATTTTCTATAGAAATAAAATTTTGACAAAATGTTCTATAGAAATAAAGTTTTAACAACATAGAAAAACATTTTGTCGAAATTTTCTATAGAAATAAAATTTTGACAAAATTTTCTATAGAAATAAAATTTAGACAAAATTTTCTATAGAAATAACATTTTGGAAAAAATTCTATAGAAATAAAATTTTTGAGAAAATTTTCTATAGAAATAAAATTTGGACAAAATTTTCTATGGAAATAAAATTTTGACAAAATTTTCTATAGAAATAAAATTTTGAGAAAATTTTCTATAGAAATAAAATTTTGAGAAAATTTTCCATAGAAATAAAAATTTGACGAAATGTTCTATAGACATAAAATTTTGAGAAAATTTTCTATAGAAATAAAATTTTGAGAAAATATTCTATAGAAATAAAATATTGACAAAATTTTGTATAGAAAATTTTTGAAACAATTTTCTATAGAAATAAAATTTTGACAAAATTTTCTATAGAAATAAAATTTTGACAAAATTTTCTATAGAAATAAAATTTTGACAAAATTTTCTATAGAAATAAAATTTTGACAAAATTTTCTATAGAAATATAATTTTGACAAAATTTTCTATAGAAATAAAATTTTCACAAAATTTTCTATAGAAATAAAATTTTGAAAAAATGTTCTATAGAATTAAAATTTTGAGAAAATTTTCCATAGAAATAAAAATTTGACGAAATGTTCTATAGAAATAAAATTTTGAGAAAATTTTCTATAGAAATACAATTTTGACAAAATTTTTTATTGAAATAAACTTTTGACAAAATCCAATATTTATTCCAAATAAATATTGATAAAATGTTACAAATAAAATTTTGATAAAATGTTAAGAAAATTTTATTGGGCTCTTCTGTCGGTTTAGCAGATATTTATCTTATAGAAATGTACTATATTACCACCAGGAATGTTCATTCGAGCGTCTGAGTAATATTAAATCCTAGTTGTCCTGCGGGGCGAATAAGTTTTATGTATCTCATAGTAATACTCGCCGTAACTTAAGATGTCTCACTACATATTCAAAACTTCAACTGATCAGACAACTGTAGAATTCATGAACTCCACTTTTGAAATTTAAAATTCATTAAAATTGATATTAATTTATAATAGTTTGAGAAATTTTTCTAGTGAAATAAAATTTTGAAAAAATTTTCTATAGAACTAAAACTTTGAAAAAAATTCTCTATAGAAATAAAATTTTGAAAAAAATTTTCTATAGAAATAAAATTTTGAGAAAATTTTCCATAGAAATAAAAATTTGATGAAATGTTCTATAGAAATAAAATTTTGAGAAAATTTTCTATAGAAATACAATTTTAACAAAATTTTGTATAGAAATAAGATTTTGACAAAATTTTCTACAGAAACAAATATTTGAGAAAATGTTATCAAATATTTATTTCAAATAAATATTGATAAAATGTTACAAATAAAATTTTGATAAAATGTTAAGAAAATTTTATTGGGCTCTTCTGCCGGTTTAGCAGATTTTTATCCTATAGAAATGTACTATATTACCACCACGATTGTTTATTCGAGCTTCTGAGTAATATTAAATTCTAGTTGTCCCGCGTGGCGAATAAGTTTATATATCTCATAGTAATACTCGTCGTAACTTAAGATGTCTCACTACATATTCAAAACGTCAACTGATCAGACAACTGTAGAATTCATAAACTCCACTTTTGAAATTTTAAATTCATTAAAATTGATATTAATTTATAATAGTTTGAGAAATTTTTCTAGAGAAATAAAATTTTGAAAAAAATTTCTATAAAAAATTGTCAAAATTTTCGATAGAAATAAAATTTTGAAAAATTTTTCTATAGAAATAAAATTTTGAGAAAATTTTCTATAGAAATAAAATTTTGCGTAATTTTTCTATAGAAAAAAAATTTGAGAAAATTTTCTATAGAAATAAAATTTTGACAAAATTTCCTATAGAAATAAAATTTTGACGAAATTTTCTATAGAAATAAAATTTTGAGAATATTTTATATAGAAATAAAATTTGGAGAAAATTTTCTATAGAAATAAAATTTTAAGAAAATTTTCTATAGAAATAAATTTGTGAAAAGATTTTCTATAGAAATAAAATTTTGAGAAATTTTTCTCCAATATTTATTTCTGTACAAATACAATTTTATATGGGCTCTTCTGCCGGTTTAGCGCATATTTATCCTATAGAAATGTACTATATTACCACCACGAATGTCCATTCGAGCGTATGAGTAATATTAAATCCTAGTTGTCCCGCGGGGCGTATAAGTTGTATATATCACATAGTAATACTCGCCGAAACTTAAGATGTTTCACTTCAAAATCTGAACTTCAATTGAGCAGACAACTACAGAATTCATAAACTCCACTTTTGAAAATTAAAATTTATTAAAATTGATATGAATTTAATTCTAGTGCGCTATGCATTAGGCTTTCAAGCTCGGCTATAATTAAAAGGTCCCTTATTATTCCGATGAAAATGATATTTGTTTGTTAAATTGATATATCAATGCCCTTTTCCAATAGTCTTGGGAAACATTTTTCGTAGTTGAAAATGAAACCAAAAAATGCTTTTATTCAATTTCAGGAAATTTACATATACAAAACGAAACTTTTCCATTAGGTTTACTCATCACACCAGAAACCTGTAGCAGTAAAGTATCTACACTCGAAACACAATACAAAGTAAAACAAATTGAAATTGTTTCACTTTAGTTAAGTACACATATTAACCCCCTAGAGGACATCCAAAGAAAATTTTGCTGATGTCGAAGTTATTGCTCACAGCCTATGTTCAGGTCTCTTAAGAGATGTGATAGGTAGGAGATCTAACCACCCATTTATACACCTACAATCATATCTATGTATATGTTAACGATTGTGCCTTTTCATTTCCGGCTGCCTGGGATTTCGTGGGTGTATATGTGTGCCTATGTGTGTGTGTATAAAGCTATATAGTATACACAAAGCAACAGGCTGATGGTTGACTGTTTTAGCTACATCAAGGCAAACAGATGGCATTCTGGCGGAAACGTTCTGCTCTGGTTTTTATTTGATTAGCATAGGCTCGGTAGACAGACACAGTATGAACAGAGTAAGATATCTGAAATCACCATCATCATCTGCTCCACTTTTACTTTCCAAATTCGACATTTTATTATGCTATTTTAAGGTATTACTCTTCAACATTTTTGGTTTGTTTGTTGCGACCTTAATGGGGCGGTAATTTTCAAAAGGTATTATAATCGATGCTATGGTGGCAAGGAGTCTAATACAGCTCTTCACTTTGTAGTATTCCTCTTTACATAATGGCTGCTGTAGAATATAATTTGGTGTACAAGTCTCTGATTTTATTTCGTTGCTATATAATATTTGCCAAAGTTTTCACTAAGGAAAGATTTTTTGAAATATTCCTTAAAACTACTATAAAGGAGAATGATATAAAAAAGCTGGCCCCAGGTGGTTAAGCAATTGAAAAATCTCTGGTGTAGGTTTTCTAACATTTTAATGTTTCCACTAATGGCTACCAAAGGATTTGCTATGCCAGGATGCCATAGAAGTCTTGAGTCACGTTCTTGTATAGTAATTAAACAAGAATTGATAAAAGAGGAAACCTTCCTTGACCACGGAAGTTGTTCTACGTTTTAGTTGAAATACACAAAAGTAATTATAACATATTCTTATTTTGTGGAGATGTATAAAGAAGACCAGGCAAATTAATTGAGTGAAAGTGTTAGAGAGCAATAAAAAAAAACTTAATAATTGTTGCTTTGGAAAGTGCACTAAATATTTAGATTTATTAGAAAATAAAAAAAGGATTAATGAAAATAAAAAGGAAATTTTATTTCTATAGAAAATTTTGTCAAAATTTTACTTCTATAGAAAATGTTGTTTAAACTTTTTTTTTCTATAGAAAATTTGTTAACATTTTATTTCTACAGACCATTTTGTCAAAATTTTGTTTCTATAGAAAATTTCGTAAAAAATTTAATTCTATAGAAATTTTTTTCAAAAATTTATATAGAAAATTTTGTCAAAATTTTATTTCTACAGATTTTTGTTTTAATTTTATTTCTATAGAAAATGTTGTCAAAATTTTATTTCTACAGATTTTTTTTTAATTTTATTTCTATAGAAAATTTTTGCAAAATTTTATTTCTATAGAAAATTTGGTCAAAATTGTATTACTTTTTGTTTGTTATTGTTGGCTTCTCTTCAATCGTTATTGTTGTTTTTGATCTCAGCTTAAAGCCATACATTGACTAAACTACAAGTGTAGCTTAACCAACAGAGGAAAAGTATGCTTGTCAAATTTATTTGGGCAAAGCCCTATAGAGTGCAAGATCAGCATCCTCTACTTGCAGCAAAACTATCAACCAATTATCAGAATAAATTCGGATAATTCACTCAACCCAAAGTGAAATACACTTGAACCTTCCGAAAAAGGGTTTAATAGTCGGCTACTGCCTAAACAAATTTGCAAGCATATCTCTTTTCCTTTGCCAAACTCAAATCATCGATTTGTATTTAGTTGGCTGGGTTTGTTTTTGAGCGTGCTTCCTCTATCTTCATACTTTTCCTCTGTTGGTTAAGCTACACTTGTAGTTTAGTCAATGCATGGCTTTAAGCCAAGATCAAATACAACAATAAAATTTTATTACTATAAAAAATGTTGTTAAAATTTTATTTCTATAGAAAATTTTGTTAAGGTTTTATTTCTATAGAAAATTTTTTCAAAATTTTATTTCTATAGAATTTTTTTTCAAAATTTTATTTCTATAGAAATTTTTTTCAAAATTTTATTTCTATAGAAAATTTTATTTTTATAGAAAATTTTGTCAAAATTTTATTTCTATAGAAAATTTTTTTTAAAATTTTAGAAAATTTTATCAAAATTTTATTTCTATAGAAAATTTTGCCAAACTTTTATTTCTATGGACATTTTTTTCAAAATTTTATTTATATAGAAAATTATTGGAAATTTTTTTCTTTACGAAATTTTGTCAAAATTTTATTTCTATAGAAAAATTTTGCAAACTTTTATTTCTATAGAAAATTTTGTCAAAATTTTATTACTATAGAAAATTTTGTCAAAATTTTATTACTATAGAAAATTTTATTTCTATAGAAAATTTTGTCAACATTTTATTTTTTAGAAAATTTTGACAAAATTGTATTTCTATAGAAAATTTTTGCAAAATTTTATTTCTATAGAAAGTTTTGACAAAATTTTATTTCTATAGAAAATTTTTTCAAAATTTTATTTCTGTAGAAAATTTTGCCAAACCTTTCGTTGTATGGACATTTATTTCAAAATTTTATTTATATAAAAAATTATTGGAAAATTTTTTTCTTTAGAAAATTTTTGCAAAATTTTTTTCTTTAGAAAATTATTGCAAAAGTTTTTTTCTTTAGAAAATTTTGTCAAAATTTTATTTCTAAGGAAAATTTTGTCAAAATTTTATTTCTATAGAAAATTTTGCCAAAAATGTATTTCTATAGAAAATTTTGTCAAAATTTTATTTCTATAGAAAATTTTATTTTTATAGAAAATTTTGTCAAAATTTTATTTTTATATAAAATTTTGTCAAAATTTTATTTCTATACAAATTTTTTCAAAATTTTATTTCTGTAGAAAATATTTCTGTAGAAATATTTGAAATAAATGTCTATGGACATTTATTTCAAAATTTTATTTATATAGAAAATTATTGCAAAAGTTTTTTTCTTTAGAAAATTTTGTCAAAATTTTATTTCTAAAGAAAATGTCGTCAAAATTTTATTTCAATAGAAAATTTTGTCAAAAAATGTATTTCTATAGAAAATTTTCCCAAAATGTTATTTCTACAAAATTTTATTTTTATAGAAAAGTTTGTAAATATTTTATTTCTATATAAAAATTTTGTCAAAATTTTATTTCTATAGAAAATTTTTACAAACTTTTATTTCTATAGAAAATTTTTGCAAAATTTTATTTCTATAGAAAATTATTGCAAAATTTTATTTCGATAGAAAATTTTGTCAAAATGTTATTTCTATAGAAAATTTTCTCAAACTTTTATTTGTAAATTTTGTCAAAATTTTATTTCTATAGAAAATTTTATTTCTATAGAAAATTTTATTTCTATAGAAAATTTTGTCAAAATTTTATTTCTATAGAAAATTTTGTCAACATTTTATTTCTATAGAAAATTTTTCCAAAATTTTATTTCTGTAGAAAATTTTGCCAAACTTGTATCTCTATGGACATTTATTTCAAAATTTTATTTATATAGAAAATTATTGCAAAAATTTTTTTTAGAAAATTTTTGCAATATTTTATTTATATAGAAAATTATTGTAAATTTTTTTTCTTTACAAAATTTTTGCAAAATTTTATTTATATAGAAAATTTTGTCAAAATTTTATTTCAATAGAAAATTTTTGCAAAATTTTATTTCTATAGAAAATTTTGTCAAAATTTTATTTCTATGGAAAGTTTTGTGAAAATTTTATTTCTATAGAAAATTTTGTCAAAAATGTATTTCTATAGAAAATTTTCCCAAAATGTTATTTCTGCAAAATTTTATTTTTATAGAAAAGTTTGTAAAAATTGTATTTCTATATAAAATTTTATTTCTATAGAAAATTTTGTCAAAAATGTTATATGTATAGAAAATTTTTGCAAAAATTTATTTCTATAGATTTTTTTTTAATTTTATTTCTATAGAAAATTTTCAAACTTTTATTTCTGAGGAAAATTTTGTCAAAATTTTATTTCTATAGAAAATTTTGTCCAAAATGTTATTTCTATAGAAAATTTTGTCCAATATTTCATTTCTATATAAAATTTTGTCAAAATTTAATGTCTATAGAAAATTTTGTTAAAAATGCATTTCTATAGAAAATTTCCCCAAAATGTTATTTCTACAAAATTTTATTTTTATAGAAATCTTTGTAAACATTTTATCTGTACAGAAAAGTTTGTCAAAATTTTATTTCTACATAAAATTTTGTCAAAAATGTATTTCTATAGAAAATTTTCCCAAAATGTTATTTCTATAGAATTTTTTTGCAAAATTTTATTTCTATTGAAAATTTTGTCCAAAATTTTATTTCTATAGAATTTTTGTTTTAATTTTATTTCTATAGAAAATTTTGTCAAAATTTTATTTCTATACAAATTTTTATATTTATCCTAGAAATTGGTAATGCTATCACCAAATGTCCATTGGAGCGTATGAGTAGTATTAATTCGCATTAGCCCACTAGGTCGTATGAATTGTATGCTTCATACAGTGTATTAAGAGCACACATATGCCATAGATTTCTTTTGAAATTTATACTTAAATTGTTAAAACAAAAATTAAATTCTTATTATATATTTGCTATGAACCAGTCAGAATATTTAACTAACCCGAAATATTGGTCGGGAAATCACATACCTATTGTTTTCTGAATTAATCTGGCATGACTGCTTATCTGTTGGGGTTTTATTTATAATCACCATGTTTAAATGTTGCCACAAATATTGACCATAACGAACCAATTAAGGAAACTGCCAATTCCAAAGCAAAACAGATTTTTCGCGCAATAACTGTCATGTAGCCAAGGTAAAACGTTATTCAATTTAAACAGCCATCACATGAAATCCCATTAAATCCAAATTTAAAACCAATTAGAGAAAATATAGTTGACACTCAAAATGTGATCAAAACTTGGGTAGCGTCAACATGTTGTATGTTTGTCCATGATATACCACAAACACTATTGGTGTTAATTTTTTTGTTTAACTTAAGCAATTTGTAGGTTTTTGACAAATGGGAATTTTTGGTTGGAATGTAAGTTGGTGGCCAGGATAATGAAAAACACCATAGACGGTTTTGTTATAATGGAACTCTTGTAACATAAAAAAGTTTACTTGCATCCTTAGTTTACGAATTTAATTTAAATAAAATTTCTGTATAACATAATGCGAATTATTTCATATTTTCTGATATTGTCATTTTTTAGTAGTTTTCCTATAATTGTCAACATAACTTTTTATGGTAAAACGCATTCAATTTTTACCACAAAACTGGCTAACAAGGACTAATACATTTAATTTTCGTTCATTTATATTATTGTTTTCTCGAATTATTGCCTTTTTATTTCCTGTTAATTATTGGGTCAATTCTAATTTCCTTTTGTTAAGCAGTAAGAATAAAACTTCCTGCAACGTCACAAAAGACGGAAATTCTCTGGGCATTAGCGTTTATAGCTTTGAAAGAAACAAGAAAAGTTGAAAAAAAAATAAACTTTTAATACAATATTTTTTATGCAGGTCCTTTGAGCTGTTGTTTTTATGGGAGATGGTTCGCGATAATCATTATAACACTGCTTTTCTTTTCGCTTGAAATTCTTTTTTAAAGCTGAAAGTTCTAGGGATTATGTATGAAAAAAAAAAAACTTAATTGAAAAATGACATGCTTTTGGGTGTTTTCCACAACATCAACACAAAACCATGTTGAGTTTTTTGAGGAATCTTAGTGAATTAACTTTTTGCAGTTGAAAAACAACATTGAAATAGGTAACATAATCTAGTGTAAGCTATGTGAGTTGTATGACAAGTTTAAAACTAAAGGTACCCGGAAAAAATTAACCAAAATATTTTCAATTAAAAAGTTAATTGAAACTGAAAACTTTTTTAATTAATTAAGTTAAGTTCTGCGATCATCAATTCATTGCAAAATTATTTACTTCCGGATTCTTAACAAACAAATCAAAGTTGATTTCAACAGTTTCTGATTATCCATAAAACGAAGGTCTTATCAACTTCCGATCATCTGATAATTAACCAACGCCATGATAATCCCGATCAATTTGTGGTTATTCATTTCATTTTAATCGATATATCGACAATATCTTCAGTTCACGATTATCAGCAATAGTTTCCGATTATTAACTAAGAAACTCCCGCTCATTAACTACCCTTTAGTTTTTTTGGTGCCAATTGACCCCTTTTTTCAAGCAGTTGGAATTTTATACTGGTCATGGGACTGGTTATATTTAGCCAATTGGTAGCCACTTCATGCAATTGTCTGTAGAACACAATGAACCCATCCCCTAACCGGTTCAAATGTCTCTATCATGGGGTTAATTCACACTTTTCTGGCCCTTTTGCATCTATAACAGGGACAGTTCTATTTTTAGATATGTTTCTTCAGTTATATTTTCCCTATACTTGTTCATTTCCTACCAATATCACTAACATTTAAATTGACGTTTCGACGCTATGTGTTCAATGGATTTGTGGCTGAGTGTGTTAAGACGTTCTGTTATGGTACCAGTAAACCCAGGTTCAAAACCTGGTCGGAGCGAAAAAGTTTTCCAATTTGTGAAAATTAGACAATAAGAAAATAAAAAAAAAAACATTGATAAAAATAAAAAGTAAAATTGGTGTAAAAAACTTTTTTTAAGAACTGTCTCTCTAACATGTCTATTTGAACCGGTTATTTGATGGGTTGAAAACAACCGGTCAAAGGATTGGTTTGTAGGTATCTATGTGGGGGTCAATTGACCCTTCCTATGACAACTCCATGTTAATTTCACCAGTCACCTAACCGGTTAAAGGACCTGTACCGGTTATAAAGGACAGGTGAAACGACCGGTTTGGGACCAGTCCCATAGTCCTATTATCTCAACATACACGAATACAATATTTGCTGATTATCTCCAAATTGATACTCTCATCAGATCTCACTCCCTCGAGAGAGAGAGATAAAAACCTGAGCTCTCATCATATCCCAATTATGTTATAACCACTCAATCAGAGATAGAGATAAACATTTGTGCTCTCATTTCAAAAAGGTTTTATGGCATCATTGTATTTGTCCAAATTAATTTTGTGGACCTTTTTTTACACACACATACTATAAAAGAATTGTGTACTGCTATTCATTTATTTATTTTTATTTATAATTAATACTAAATTTATAGTAAATATAATATTAGTATAAAATAGAAGAAAACAAGTATATACGGCCGTAAGTTCGGCCAGGCCGAAGATTATGTACCCTCCATCATGGATTGCGTAGAAACTTCTTCTAAACACTGCCATCCACAATCGAATTACTTAAGTTGCGGTAACGCTTGCCTATGGCAAGGTATCTTAAAACCTCCTAACACTATTTTCTAAATTGTATGTAAGTCCATACGTGACAAAATTTTCTATAGAAAGAAAGTTTTGACAAAAATTTCTACAGAAATAAAATTTTAACAAAATTTTTTTTTTTTTTTTAATTTTAATTTTCTATAGAAATAAAATTTTGGTAGATTATTTTTGCCTCTAGTGGCAACTATGATTATAAACCGATATGGACCAATTTTTGTGTGATTGGACCAATTTTGGTATGGTTGTTAGCGACAATATACTAACACCACGTTCCTAATTTGAACCGGATCGGATGAATTTTGCTCTTCCAAGAGGCTCCGGAGGTCAAATCTGGATAACGTTTTATATGGGGGCTATATATAATTATGGACCGATATACCAATTCTAGCACGGTTGTTAAAGATCATATACTAACACCATGTTCCAAATTACAACCGGATTGGATGAAATTTGCTTCTCTTGGAGACTTCGCAAGCCAAATCTGGGGATCGGTTTATATGGGGGCTATATATAATTATGAACCGATGTGGACCAATTTTTGCATGGTTATTAGAGACTATATACCAATATGAAATACCAAATTTCAGGCGGATCGGATGAAATTTGCTTCTCTTTGAGGCTCCGCAACCGAAATCTGGGGATCGGTTTATATGGGCGCTATATATAATTATGGGCCGATGTGGACCAATTTTTACACGGTTGTTAGATACCATATACCAATACCATGTACCAAATTTCAGCCGGATCGGATGCAATTTGCTTCTCTTTGAGGCTTCGCAAGCCAAATCTGGAGATCGGTTTATGTGGGGTCTATATATAACTATGGACCGATGTGGACCAATTTGTGCATGGTTGTTAGAGACCATATACCAACACCATGTACCAAATTTCAGCCGGATCGGATGAAATTTGCTTCTCTTTGAGGCTCCGCAAGCCAAATTTGAGGGTCCCTTTATATGGGGGCTATACGTAAAAGTGGACCGATATGGCCCATTTTCAATACCATCCGACCTACATCCATAACAACTACTTGTGCCAAGTTTCAAGTCGATAGCTTGTTTCGTTCGGAAGTTATCGTGATTTCAACAAACGGACGGACGGACGGACATGCTTAGATCGACTCAGAATTTCACCACGACCCAGAATATATATACTTTATGGGGTCTTAGAGCAATATTTCGATGTGCTACAAACGGAATGACAAAGTTAATATACCCCCATCCTATGATGGAGGGTATAAAAAGCATTGGCAACTGAGGCCATCAGCTAAGATATTTATTTATTTTTCTTTGTTTCGTGTGAAAAAAAATCTTCCCGAGATATAAACGAATACCATCATAATTAATTGTGTCATGTCCTGAGTGAAATAATGGTCCACTGGAAGTTTAATTATATGTACATTTAACCAAAGAACCAGACCATTACATCTACGTAATGAACAAATGGAGTTTGTTATTACACGCAAAGAAAAAAAACGTTTGGAAAACGTGTACCGAAAACGTTTTTCTTTTGTTAGAGTTTTTTGAATTGCTTCGAAAATTTTAAACTTTTATCACCAAAAAAATTCGTTTGTTACAAAGTTTTTATTTTTTCAATAAAAAAAGTTATTTTTGAAACAACAACAGAGTCCATTTCGTTTATATCAAACACTGTTCTTTTCTGACTTTTGGTCTTTAATAAAACACATTTTACAGTTCAAAATTAAATATAGTACAATGTAATGTTGAACATTTTTTTCGGAATCTTCCGAACATATGTAGAATGTATGTAAAAAAAAAAAAAAAAAAAAAAAAAAAAAACTTTGGTCGAAGCAGGGATCGAACCCACGACCCTTGGCATGAGAGTCAGACGTAGCAACCACTGCTCCACGGTGCCAAACTAAATGTTTGTTTCTGTTAAATAAACTTTGTTTATTCGGTTCGTGGGCGCCGCAAGCTATGCTATATAAATATAACTTATATGGATATTTATCTATTGATGACCATAACAGGTACATAGCTCAGTGGTTAGTGTGTTGGCTTACAAAGTGCATGGTCCGCGGTTCGATTCTCCGTCCAGGCCAAAGGTAAAAAAATTTTAAAAATTTATAAAATCGTATAATTTCTTCTACATTGTTTGTATTACAGAAAAAGGTGCTAAGAACTAAAAATCTTCGTGGAAGTGAGAAAGATGTGAGGGAAAATGCAATTAGCCAGAAAAAAAATTTTTTGAGTTAGTCTTTATGAAATGGTTTTTACATCCTGGAAAAGAATAAACGTTTATCACAAAAAGTATATACTTTTCTTCCAAATACACTTCCTTACAGCGAAAAGCAAATGAGAAACGAACTTTGTTTGTCTAAAATTTCGTTTGGGAGGAAAGAATTATTTTTTTGCGTGTATGTGGTTATTGTTGCTTCATATCCCCCCATATGCTATTCTTTAACCATTGGACATTTGTAATTGTATAAATTAATGTCAGAACATTAGAAGCGATGCTATTAATTTAAATGGGACCCATGCTAACCCATTTCAACGCCTTAGGAGTAAATACAAAGTGAATGACTACGAGTATCCTGTACACTCAAAAATAAAAGTGAACCCTATATGGCACTAAAGCCAATTTAATTATATTTTAGTTCAGTTTCCTTGACTTTGGTTGAACGAACTAAAAAACAGGGGGGAAAATATTCACAAATAAACCATAACGATTTATTAAATTCATGTCTCTCACTAAATAGTTTAGATTTTTTTTTTTTTAATTTGTACATTTTACCAATACTGCGCCCATCTTGAACTTCATACTAAAGAAATTTTTGCAATTTTGAACTCAAATTTTTTTCTTCAAACTATGAAATTTTAATTAGCAAGGGAAAAAAATAATTATGTCTAATAAATTTTCTTGAATTTTTGAAAAAATAATTATACACAAAAAAAACTTTTCTGATTCAATTACGAAATTAATTGATCCAATTAATTTTTTAATTGAAATATCTTCAATCACAGAAATGAGAGTATCAATTAAGAAATTAATTGAAAGTCAATTAAAAAATTAATTGATCCAATTAAAAAATTAATTGATACTGTCAATTATTGTGACTGATTTTATGTTTCAATTAAAAAATTTGTTGAATCAATTAAATTTTTAATTGAATATTTTTTAAGACTCAATTAAGACTTTAATTGGAAAAATTTTTTCTGTGTATATAATAAATTTTCTTTTTCTTTCTTGTCGAAAAATATTTATTTATTTTTGTGAAATAAGGTGGGTATTAAGTTCGAGTTTAACCGCTAAAATCGCCAATTTTTCACGATTACTTTTCTTAATTAATCCACTTTAAGGCATACAAACTTTGTGAAAATTTGCTTTGGGCTATTCCCCGTCAAGTTATTTTTTAAAGAAATTTCCAACAAATATGTATAATTGTATGCCTTTTTTTACTAATTCAGTTTTCACTTTAGCGATATTAGCGGCTAAACTCGAACTTAATACCCACCTAAGGCGTGACATCTGCGTTTGTAATACAGTTTAGTTCAATTTTTCTAAAATTAACCTGGTGGGTTCACGGTTTTTTTAGTGTAGCAGGCTTAGAGTAGGTTAGGTTAGGTGGCAGCCCGATGTATCAGGCTCACTTAGACTATTCAGTCCATTGTGATACCACATTGGTGAACTTCTCTCTTATCACTGAGTGCTGCTCGATTCCATGTTAAGCTCAATGACAAGGCTTAGAGTAGAAGTGTGCGCTTGACACGAAATTCAAGCATGAATCACGCGAGTCGTGAAGTAAATCCAAAGCAACTCTCGTGAATGTGCGTGAATGGGACTAAACTAAATATGTCGTGCGTAAGCTTGCGTGAGAAATAAAATCGGTTCGTGAATGTGCGTGAATAAAATTTCTGCAAAATCACGCTCACGAAAAAAAATCAGGATTTAATGTTATCTGAAATTAATTTAGCTCTCGAACTATATTATATTTTTGAATTTTGTTACCTCTGCTGATTTCCGTTTGCAAAATGTCGTGAGTCTCACGCTTTACTTAACCCTCAAATGGGCACTATATCTCGTGTATTTGTCGTGAATCACGTGAATTGTCGTGAACCGTGCGTGAGCGTGAGTCTTTAAAAGTAGTTCGTGTATGAGCGTGCTTGAGTACTGACTTTCATTTCGTGAATGTGCGTGAGTGGGATTGGCTACCACACGTATCGTGCGTGAATAAACATTTTGCTTTGTGAATGTGCGTGAGTGAAATTTCAGTCACGTGCACACCTCTAATTTAGAGAGGACTGAATGCGATAGTCTACACACACATTGAAGGAAACCTTCTCATATTGGGGTAATTTTAACTAAAACTTAATAATGTCCATGAGCTAAAATAAAGTTCAATTGGCCTTAGAGATCCCTATTTTGAGTGTATTAAATTCGAAATGTATACAAAATTCGAAATTTATATTTTTCTAAACTGAGTAAATTTTACTTAACCCTCAAATGGGCACTATATCTTTTAAGATACAAACAGAAAAAATCTCAAGGAAAATTTATAGTACTTCTGAGTAAAATCTCACGTCTTGTAACTTTTACAAAATTCTATGAAATCAAGTTTGTTGCATTTAAAACATCATAACGCTATTTTTAAAAATATGTTTTTCCGGAAAATTTGTAGTACTTCTGAGTAATCTGCAGTCAAAATTAAAAAAAAAAAATTAAAAAAAATCTACAAATTGGAAGTTTTATAATATATACCAGAAATGAATGTAATGTTGTTATAAATTGTTTATTTTAAATAAAAATTTAGTTTAATGCGAGCTGTATTTTTTAAGACACAACCACTATTAAAAAAAAAAAACATAATTTTTTTTTTTAAATGTGGTATGCAGATGTTCTTCTTTTACCATTTTGCATATTATAATTTTTTTTCGGAGGAATCGGTGATTTAAGGGTTAAAATTTATTCACAAGTTTCTAAATTTAAAAGATGTTGCTCAAATTTTTGTATATTTTAATTAAAAATTTTTCGTTCACAATATGAAATTTTCTTAAGAGAAATTTGAAAATTGTTTTTAATAATTTTTTTCTAAATTTGAAAAAAAATGTTTGCTTTATTTAGATTGTACTGTAATGAGTAAAAAAATTGTAATTAAAATTTTCTAAAATAAAACTACTTTTCCTTATTCCTATGTTCATTTTTTTGTCTGCATAAAAACATTTGCCCTTTGATTCGTTAAAACTGTATCAATTCGTTCATACCAACTTCTCAAAAAAAATATATATATATTTGCATTACCTTTAAGATGTCTAATTAGCCATGTAAGCATTTTCACCCACAAATTTTGCTAGAACCTAATTTTTACACCTATTTGAACGCGGCTTAACTCGAATTTAAAAGAATTGTTTGCAAATGTGTCGTTATGGGTGTACAAAGGAACTAACATTCTGGCAAAAAAAGCTAACGTATGTTGAGCATCGCCTAGTAATGTATATACAGAGTTGATGTATTATATCAACTCTTTCATGTTTGTTCTCTATATATCCACCATAGATGGATACATACATACCATCTACTCATCATCATATACATGTACATATTGTCTCTCGCTCACTCACCACAATGTGTGTAAGCCAATGTGAGTAGGAGAAATTTATAACCTTCAATGTTATACTATACGATGTATTTATTATACTGTCATAGTCTCTCCCTCTCTTTGATGTAGAAAACGAATGAAGCGAAAATAATGAAAGGATCCCCAATAGGATTAAATGAAATATTTCTAAGTAAAGATGGGAAAATAATCTTAGGGGGGATTTTTCAGGGTAAAAGCAAAAAGGCTTGAAAGCTTTCCAAATGCAATGGTCCCACAAAAAAAAATCCAGGTAATATAGGTAACATTTCTATTATTGTGCCTATCTATAGGCTATACAAGCTTTAAATTCTTTATAAAATATTTCAAGAGCAATGCTTTGTATATAAAATTTAGACATCAACATATAAGCCAGAGGTTGTACACTACTAAACGTTACAATTTAATTTAATTAAATCATAGTCTTCATTAAATGAATCAGTTGGGAAAACATTCTATTAAAGTGGTTGAACATAAATTACATCCTCTTTTCAAATCTAATTACAAGAGTTGCAAATGAAAACCTCTACAAGAATTTCTAAATTACTAAAAAAGGAAGTATATTTGTGTAATTTATTTTAATTTGTATAAATAATTGAATTATTCAATTAATTCATGTAGCAGATTTTAGAGAGATGTTCATGAAAATATTTGAATCAATGTATTCAGTAGTAGTTAATTGCTTGGTGAATGATAAGCAAAAATAAGAATATAGGACACTACTCATTTTATATCGTTTGTATGATAGAATATTAGCAGTTCAATATATTAAATTTAAAATATAAATTTGTTACCATTTTCGAAATATTTAAGCAAATGGATGCTTCTCATTATTTATATCTTACCTAAAAGGAAAAAAGAACAGAAAACAATTAATTGTTAGTATTTTTAATCAATGTTTAGAAGCATTACAGAAACGGAGAAATATTTATATAAATATATAAGTAAACTTCACTTTATACACAGAAAAATTCACGAATATTTGTCCATTTAAAGTCTTAATTGAGTTTTTAAAAATTTAACTGATTCAACAAATTTTTTAATTGAAACAAAAATCAATAATAAAAATTAATAGTATCAATTAATTTTTTAATTGATATTATCATTTCTGTGATTGAAGACATTTCAATTGAAAATTAATTGGATCAATTAATTTCGTGATTTAAAACAAAAAATATTTTTTTCTGTGTAGGTAAATAAATTATAAATGCCAGTTTAAACATATTTGTCTAAAATTCCGTTAATTTATTTTTTTTCCTGTACCGTTGCACAAGAATGGGTTAGCTCGCCATTTTTCATGCAAAGAAAAAGTGTCTATCTTTAAATCGATGCTAAATTTGACTCATTTTTGTTCCGAACGTATTATTTGTAAAAAATTTGTAGAAACAATTTTGTGAACTACTGTGCTTCTCTATACACGTCCACTACTATTTGTCATTTCAAAATCTAGATTGCTGTCATTCATATTAAATTATGATTATTTTTATCAAAAAAAAAACATTTGATCAAAGGCCTTTGTAGTAACTATATTGTTAGATATGAATTTCTTCTTAAATATACGTTAACGTTATCTCAACATGAATGCCGTATTATTTGCGATAAGTCATAACTAAGAACATTACTATTAGAAAACTTTTGTGGATTTATCTTTGCTAAAATTTTGCTCTACTACAAAGCAAATGAATTATTTGCTTTTACTCAGCTGTTTTTAAGTTTAAAAAGTCTGATTTCCAAACAAAAACATTTCACGGTATTGAGAATGGATTTATTTGTCTATTTGTTTTGTATGGTAAGAATTGTAAGAAGAAAAACTTCATTGACTTGACTTTTGGTTTTTAATTCTTTGTTGACATAGCATATTCGTGTCTAATAGACTAATTGGACTTTGAAATAAATTTGCTACAATTTGCATAAATAAATGTGGAAAGAATATAACTTTATACACAACAAAATTAAATTATTTTTGGACGAATGAAGTTTACTAGGTATTTACAATAGTTTCTTTTGAGGCTATATGAAACTCGTTGGAAAACTGTAGTATCAGTTATCAAAAGAAAACTTCATATCACTAAAATTTCATGACGGAGGGAAGAATTAGTGTTTGTGCGGTAAATAAGGTAAAGTTTGTCTTTATGGTATGTCCCCAAAATACCTTCAGTATTTCCTGGCAACATTGATGGTATGTCCCCAAAAATACCCAATTTGAATTGAAATTCCTCACAAAAATCCACAATAACTTTTTAACGAGATATTTTATGAAATAAATAAAGTAATAGACTCAGCTGCACAAATCCTTCACGAAAGAATTTCGCAATAGTAGAAAAATGTCTTAGCCAAGCAGAGTAAAATGTAAATTAGGACTTGGGCCTGCAAATAAAATTCTGCAATCTTATCACAAATCGACCAAATTTAAAAAATTTTATTTTAATTTTTTTATCAAATTTTTGTGGTTAGTAAAAATTCCGACAATTTTTTATGTTTAAATATCCATTGAATTGTAAATTTGTCGAATTTTAAATGTTTTACAAATTATAGCTTGTACGAATAAAGGAAAGTTACTACTTCTACAAAATGGGAGATCTTACTCACAATGGACTTTGATAGTATTATATAACACCAAAATACAATTTTTTAAAGATATTGCATTTAGAGAAATTTTGTCAAAATTTTATTTCGTGTTTTGTTTTTTATTGTTGGTTTGTACTTCAATCATATTTGTTGTTTTGATCTCAGCTTTAAAACCATTGTGTTGACTAAACTACAAGAGTAGCTTAATCAACAGAGGAAAAGAACGTTTGTCAAATTTATTTGGGCAAAGCCCATCCAACCATCTTGCAGTCTATAGGCTTTGCCCAAATAAATTTGACAAACATTCTATTCCTCTGTGGGTTAAGCACTCTTGTAGTTTAGTTAACACAATGGTTTTAAAGCTGAGATCAAAACAACAAATATGATTGAAGTACAAACCAACAATAAAAAACAAAACAAAATTTTATTTTCTATAGAAAATTTTCTCAAAATTTTATTTCTATAAAAAATATCCGCAAAATTGTATTTCTATAGAAAATTTTCGCAAAATTTTATTTCTATAGAAAAATTTCGCAAAATTTTTTTTTTATAGAAAATTTTTGTAAAATTTTATTGATTTGATTTTTATACCCACCACCATAGGATGGGGGGTATATTAACTTTGTCATTCCATTTGTAACACATCGAAATATTGCTCTAAGACCCCATATCCATATCGGTCCACTTTTACGTATAGCCCCCATACAAACGGTCCCCAAAATTTGGCTTGCGAGGCCTCTAAGAGAAGCAAATTTCATCCGATCCGGCTGAAATTTGGTACATGGTGTTAGTATATGGTCTCTAACAACCACGCAAAAATTGGTCCACATCGGTCCATAATTATATATAGCCCCCATATAAACCGATCCCTCGATTTGGCTTGCGAGGTCCCTACGAGAAGCAAATTTCATCCGATCCGGCTGAAATTTGGTACATGGTGTTAGTATATAATCTTTAACAACCATGCAAAAATTGGTCCACATCGGTCCATAACTATATATAGCCCCCATATAAACCGATTCCCCGATTTGGCTTGCGAGGCCTCTAAGAGAAGCAAATTTCATCCGATCCGGCTGAAATTTGGTACGTGATGTTAGTATATGGTCTTTAAAAACCATGCAAAAATTGGTCCACATCGGTTCATAATTATATATAGCCCCCATATAAACCGATCACCAGATTTGACCTCCGGAACCTCTTGGAAGACCAAAATTCATCTGATTGAGTTGAAATTTGGTACGTGATGTTAGTATATGGTATCCAACAACCATGCAGGAATTGGTTCCTATCAGTCCATAATTATATATAGCTCCCATATAAACCGATACCCAGATTTGACCTCCGGTGCCTTTTGGAGAAGCAAAATTCATCCGATCTGCTTGAAATTTGGTACGTTGTGGTAGTATATGATATTTAACAACCATGCCAAAAGTGGTCAATATCAGTCCATAATCGTACATAGCCCCATATAAACCGATCCCGAGATTTGGTTTTGGAACCTCTTGGAGGGGCAAATTTCATCCGAGTCAGTTGAAATTTGGTACATTGTGCTAGTATATGGCCGTTAACAACCATGCCTAACTAGGTCCATATCGGTCTATAGTTATATATGGCCCTCAGATAAATCGATCTCCAATCACACAAAAATTGGTCCATATCAAGTTCATAATTGTATATAGCCCCCATATAAGCGACCCCCATATTTCAATTCTGGCTCTCTACGTACAAAACGTCCATATCGATTCGTAATTATTTGTAGACTTAACTATACATAACTTTTTTGTCTAATATATACCATGTATGGACTAAATCACAATTTAGAAAACGATGTTAAGAAGTTTTAAGATACCACAACCCAAGTAATTCGATTGAGGATGATAGTCTTTCGTAGAAGTTTCTACGCAATCCATGGTGGTGAGTACATAAGATTCGGCCTGGCCGAACTTGCGGCCGTATATACTTGTTTTTTCTAAATTTTCTGCTTTTTTTATTTTTTTATTTTTGTTAATTTCTTAGAAAAACAACTTTTATTTCAATTTTACTGGGGATGGGAAGGGTGGTCATTATTTTGAGTATATTTTAAGCACTCTCATATGAATTTGTCATTCCAACATGTTGAAGATTACCCATTTCAAATTCGTTAGAGATTTCATAAATTTTTTTATAGCAGACTCCCCCCCAAAAAAAAACTATTTGTCAGAATACTTAAATCTCTTATATCTCAGTATCTGCTATATAAATTATGTACCATCACTTCAGTCGCAGTATACCCCCAGAGGGTGTATGAGAATGGAAAACTTGTTGAATACTCGAATTCTATTCAAGGATTCTCAATGTTCATTGTTCAGTATTTACAACCAGTCATGTACAACGAACACTACTTTTCGACATGGTCAATATCAAGGGAATTTCATTAAATAGAAAAACTTTTCGCATTGGAAAATTTCACAGTTGTTCGATGTACATTTCCGTTTTTTTTTTTTGCTTTGCCTTTGTTTTTTAGAAATTTTTGTCATGTACTCAACAATTCCCCGGGGTGGAGTAAAAAAGTGTATTGAAAAGGGTGTTGATTGAACAAATAATCCTTTGATTTGTTTACTTAGTGGGTTGGCAATTCGTAAGAAGCTTGCAATGGGGTAATAACACAGAGAGACAAGTGAAAGCAATACGCGATTTGGTTTTAATTAAAGTTTCAATACGACCAAAAACAAGAAAGTTTGGCAATGGAAGAGGTTAAGAATGAGGAAAATATTTTACTACAAAGACCAATGAGAGAGTAGCAATTGAAGCATTTAAGGACATTGGTAAAAGTCTATCCAATTTTTGAACGAATACTATTTTTCACCGAAGTTTCCGTTGAACACCAAAATTGTTTTTTGTATCTTCCAAGAATCAGGCAACACATTCATTGATAAGAGAGAAGTTGACCACCTATGGTAGCATATGGTACGTATAATTAATATGAATATCGGTCCACTGTTTAATTCACATTAATTATACGCACTATGTGATACCACATGTGTACTATGACGCGTATAATTAATATGAATATTGGCTCACTTTTTGTACCCTCCATAAAAAGAAGGGTAAAACTTTGTCATTTCGTTTATACCACATCGAAATATTGGTCTCGGATACCATGAAGTATATCTATTCTGGGACTTGGTGAAATTCTGAGTCAAACTAGCAATGTCCGTCTTTCCGTCTGTCGAAATCACGCTAACTTTCGAAAGAAACAAGCTATCGACTTGAAATTTGCCACAAGTAGTTGTTATTGATTTGGGTCGGTTTGTACTGCAAATGGGCCATAACGGACCTCTTTAAGGTATAGCCCCCATATAAACAAAATTTGACTTCTCGAGCCTCTTGGAAGTGGTGTAAGTATAAGGCTTCTACCAACCATGCACAAATTTTTCCATATGGGTCCATAAGTATATACAGCCACCATATAAACCGATCCCTAGATTTGACTTCCGAAGCTTCCTGGAAATTCAAATTACTTCCCATCCGTTTGAAATTTGGTACGTGATGTCAGTATACACTAATTACTAATCACGCAGTTGGTCCATAATATGATAAAATTTTCTATAAACATAAATTTTTGACAAAATTTTCTACAGATAAAAAATTTTGACAAAATTTTCTATAGAAATAATTTTGACAAAATTTTCTATAGAAATAAAATTTTGGCAACATCTTTGATAGAAATAAAATTTGTATATCATTTCCTACAGAATTAAAATTTTGCGAAAATTTATTATAGAAATAAAATTGTGCGAAAATTTACTATAGAAATAAAATTTTGACAAAATTTTCTATAGAAATAAAATTTTGCGAACATTTTCTATAGAAATAAAATTTTCACAAAATTTTCTATAGAAATAAAATGTTGATAAAATCTTCTATAAAAATGAAATTTTGACAAAATTTTCTATAGAGAATAAAATTGTGCGAAAATTTACTATAGAAATAAAATTTTGACAAAATTTTCTATAGAAATAAAATTTTGATAAAATTTTCTATAGAAATTTTGATAAATTTTCTATAGATAAAAAAAATGGAAATACAATTTTGCCAAAACTTTCTATAGATATAAAATTTTGACAAAATTTCCAATAGATATAAAATTTTGACAAATTTTTCTATAGAAATAAGATTTTGACAAAATTTTCTATAGAAATAAAATTTTGGCAACATTTTTGATAGAAATAAAATTTGTATATCATTTCCTATAGAATTAAAATTTTGCGAAAATTTATTATAGAAATAAAATTGTGCGAAAATTTACTATAGAAATAAAATTTTGACAAAATTTTCTATAGAAATAAAATTTTGATAAAATTTTCTATAGAAATAAAATTTTGAAAATTTTTTCTATAGAAATACCATTTTGACAAAATTTTCTATAGAAATAAAATTTTGATAAAATTTTGTATAGAAATAAAATTTTGATAAAATTTTGTATAGAAATAAAATCTTGAGAAAAGTTTCTATAGAAATAAAATTTTGATAAAAGTTTCTATAGAAATACAATTTTGCGAAAATTTTCTATAGAAATACAATGTTGACAAAATTTTCTATAGAAATACAATTTTGCAAATTTGCTATAGAAATAAAATGTTGAGAAAATATTCTATAGAAATAAAATTTTGCGAAAATTTTCACAAAATTTTCTATAGAAATAAAATTTTGATAAAATTTTCTATAGAAATAAAATTTTGATAAAATTTTCTATAGAAATAAAATTTTGACAAAATTTTCTATAGAAATAAAATTTTGCGAACATTTTCTATAGAAATAAAATTTTCACAAAATTTTCTATAGAAATAAAATGTTGATAAAATCTTCTATAAAAATAAAATTTTGACAAAATTGTCTATAGAGATAGAAATTTTGATAAAATTTTCTATAGAAATAAAATTTTGCGAAAATTTTCTCTAGATATAAAATTTTGACAAAATTTTCTATAGAAATAAAGGGTGATACGGTCAAAATTTGGTCAAGGGAAAACGCGTGTAAATCGGTGACATCGTTTATTTAAAAAATCAAATTAAATTTCTTTTTCAAGTTCAATTAGTATAGAATTCAGGAAAAATATTCAGTTAGGCTTTCGCTTTTCCAAATCTGAATTGCCGGGCCTCACGCTTGACACCTGCCTATAGAAATACAATTTTGCAAAATTTTCCTGTAGAAATAGAAATTTGGACAAAATTTTCTATAGAAATAGAAATTTTAAAAAAATTTCTATAGAAATAGAATTTTTGACAAAATTTTCTATAGAAATAGAAATTTTGCGAAAATTTTCTATAGAAATAAAATTTTCACAAAATTTTCTATAGAAATAAAATTTTCACAAAATTTTCTATAGAAATAAAATTTTGATGAAATTTTCTATAGAAATAAAATTTTGACAAAATTTTCTATAGAAATAAAATTTTGACAAAATTTTCTATAAAAATAAAATTTTGACAAAATTTTCTATAGAAATAAAATTTTGATAAAATTTTCTATAGAAATAAAATTTTGACAAAATTTTCTATAAAAATAAAATTTTGACAAAATTTTCTATAGAAATAAAATTTTGAGAAAATATTCTATAGAATTAAAATTTTGCGAAAATTTTCTATAGAAATAAAATTTTCACAAAATTTTCTATAGAAATAAAATGTTGATAAAATTTTCTATAAAAATAAAATTTTGACAAAATTTTCTATAGAGATAGAAATTTTGATAAAATTTTCTATAGAAATAAAATTTTGCGAAAATTTTCTCTAGATATAAAATTTTGACAAAATTTTCTATAGAAATAAAGGGTGATACGGTCAAAATTTGGTCAAGGGAAAACGCGGGTAATCGGTGAAATCGTTTATTTAAAAAATCAAATTAAATTTCTTTTTCAAGTTCAATTAGTATAGAATTCAGGAAAAATATTCAGTTAGGCTTTCGCTTTTCCAAATCTGAATTGCCGGGCCTCACGCTTGACACCTGCCATCAGATTTTGTACAGCCACCTTGTCCACCTTCTTCGCCGCAGAAAGCCAGTTTGCCTTGAACTGCTGCTCGTCCTTAGCAGTTTTTTTGGTCTTCTTTAGGTTCCGCTTGACAATAGCCCAGTATTTCTCAATTGGGCGGAGCTCTGGCGTGTTGGGAGGGTTCTTGTCCTTGGGAACCACCTGCACGTTGTTGGCGGCGTACCACTCCATGGCCTTTTTACCGTAATGACAAGATGCCAAATCCGGCCATAACTGTACGGAACAACCGTGTTTCTTCAGGAAAGGCAGCAGACGTTTATTCAAACACTCTTTCACGTAAATTTCTTGGTTGACAGTCCCGGAAGCTATGAAAATGCTGCTTTTCAACCCACAGATACAGATGGCTTGCCAAACCAGATATTTCTTTGCGAACTTTGACAGTTTTATGTGCTTGAAAATATCTGCTACCTTTGCCCTTCCTTTTGCCGTATAAAACTCCTGTCCCGGAAGCTGCTTGTAGTCGGCTTTGACGTAGGTTTCGTCGTCCATTACCACGCAGTCAAACTTCGTCAGCATCGTCGTGTACAGCCTCCGGGATCGCGCTTTGGCTGTCGTGTTTTGTTTATCATCGCGATTTGGAGTCACTACCTTCTTGCAAGTCGATAGTCCGGCTCGTTTTTTGGCTCGATGCACGGTTGTAGACGATACACCCAGCTTATTTGCGGCATATCGGAGAGAGAGGTTAGGGTTTCGCTTGAAACTACCAGCAACTCTCTTTGTCGTCTCAGCGGCTTCCGGATTTCAATTTCCCCCCGATCCAGACTTCCTGGCTGTCGACAAACGTTCCCCAAACACTTTAATTACATTTGTAACGGTTGATTTGGCAACTTTTAGCGTTTTTGCCAGCTTTGCGTGCGAGTAGCTCGGATTTTCGCGATGCGCGAGCAAAATTTTGATACACTGCTCTTCTTGCTTGGACGGCATTTTGACCACTGAAGAGTGAATTCCAAAATCAAAATAAGAGCAACATTCTACACACACACACCTTCAAAATGAGAAGAAATACGTCAAGTTTATATTGACCAAATTTTGACCGTATCACCCTTTACAATTTTGAAAAATTTTTCTATAGATATAAAATGTTGACAAAATTTTCTATAGAAATACAATTTTGACAAAATTTTCTATAGATACAAATAAACTTTGACAAAATTTTTCAAAAAATTTCTATAGAATTAAAATATTGCGAAAATTTACTATAGAAATTAAATGTTGACAAAATTTTCTATAAAAATAAAATTTTGACAAAATTATCTATAGAAATAAAATTTTGACAAAATTTTCTATAGAAATACAATTTTGACAAAATGTTCTATAGAAATACAATTTTGACAAAATTTTCTATAGAAATAAAACTTTGATAAAAGTTTCTATAGAAATAAAATTTTGACAAAATTTTCTATAGAAATAGAAACTTTGACAAAATTTTCTATAGAAATAAAATCTTTAGAAAAGATTCTATATAAAAACAATTCGCAAAAATTTTCTTAGAATTACAATTTTGACAAAATTTTCTAAATTACCATGAACAAAGATATTTTCTTAAAGACTGATAGTTTCCAATTAAACGGATCTATTTTTAAAGTTAGCCTTAAAAAAATATATAAAAAACATTGACTTCTCCTTTCGTTTGAAAACTTTCTTTCTTTCAGATTTTACAACCTCAACTCCAATCTCAAAATGTTATTGCATGGGTGAAAATGATTTTGGCTAAGTGTGTGTTAAGCATTTTCACCTTATTTGAGAGGAGTAAGATGGCAGGCATGCATAAAACTTTCTTTCAATATTGGAGCACAAGAAAAACCATGAATATAACGACGTGACCTAAACGTTTGGTGTTTGCTAACGTCCAACCTCAGGCCAATACCAGCATATAACGGGGTTTGCTTATTCTAAGCTTTAGTCAAAAACCATTAAACTGAAATTTTGTGAATCAAGATTATTAAGTTATAAAAAAAAAGAATTTATTGGAAATTAAATTTTTATAACAAATATCCTTTTGTTACATGTTTGGGGGTTAAGATTAATAAAAGAGTTGATTTTTTTTATTGTAGTCGTCTGTGAGGGATTCTTATTGGATTTTTATCTCTTACTTAATTCTTGAAAAGTGTTTCCTTCCATTTTATTATAATCAATTACGTTTTATATTCCATAAAATATGAATATTCCTTCAATGTTTTAGTTAGTTATTATTGGAAATCCATATGTTTTCCTTTATAGCCCTTATGGGTTTTATTTATGATAATATCTTATATTGTCTCACACATATAGACGTAGACGTATTATATTAGCATCACTACTATGAAAACTGTACAGGATTGTTGAAGGAAAAAGTGGGTCATAATACAATTTAGAAGGTCGTGTTAATGAGGCCTTATGTGGAATTTTTCCAAAGAACTTTTGATTGAAAGAAACATTTTTCGATTTACTTCTCATATTAATTTGTTATACAACATTTTGAGGAGGTATCATATTTCATATTTACTGATGAGTATAAAATATTTGGTACAAATATACTAATATGTTAGAAAATAATATATGTCCACACAAACAAAAAAAAAAAAATACTTTTATATAATATATATAATTGATTTTTGTTTCAATTAAAAAATTTGTTGAATTATTTAATTAATTTTTAATTGAATATTTTTTAAAACTCTATTAAAATTTTAATTGCAAAAATTTTCGTGAAATTTTTTTCTGTGTACGAGAATTTTCATGGGCACAGAAAAAAAAATATCACGAAAATTTTTCGAATTAAAATTTTAATTGAGGTTTACAAAATATTTAATTAAAACTTTAATTGATTCAAAAAATATTTTTAATTGAAGCAAAAATAACTCACATAAATTTGTTAAAAAAAAATATTTCCTTCTATGAGAAATTTCACGGGCACAGAAAAAAATATCACGAAAAATTTTAAATTAAAATTTTAATTGAGGTTGAAAAAATATTCAATTAAAAATGATTCAAAAAATATTTTTAATGGAAACAAAAATAAGTCACATACATTTGTTGTACACAGAAAAAAAATCACGAAAATTTTTCCAATTAAAATCTTAATTGAGTTTTAAAATATATTCACAAATTTTTTAATTGAAATAAAAATCAATCACACAAATTAATAGTATTAATTAAATTTTTAATTGAATCAATTAATTTTTTAATTGACTGTCAATTAATTTTTTAATTGATACTATCATTTCTGTGATTGAAGACACTTCAATTAAAAAATTAATTGGATCAATTAATTTCGTGATTGAATCAGAAAAAAAATTTTTGTGTGTATCTATTAATTAATTTAATTGGATCAATTAATTTTTTAATTGACTTTGGAGATTGATACTATCATTTCTGTGATTGAAGATATTTCAATTAAAAATTAATTGGATCAATTAATTTCGTGATTGAAGACAAAAAATATTTTTTGTGTGGGGTATTCGTCTTTATAGGTAAATATATAGTCAGAAACATTTAAATGCTATATATAATTGATCACAAAATTTTATCTCAAATTCGTTTTCAAGTTTAGCTAAAATTGTTGACATTTGTTCTTGCACTGAAAAAATATTTACGTTATATTAAAGATTACGCAACCTAAATCTTAGGACGCCCAATTTACAAACTATTTAGGAAAATGTTTTTTTTAATAATGAAATTTTATTTAAAATAATGTTTTACTTTTACTACCAGTATAGGCAAAGACTTATTTTTAAAATTTAGCATCTTTGGTTTAAAGTTATTTTTTTCTTTTTTGAATGAAGAAAAGATTTTTTACTTTGAAGTATCCGTTATAATTTGGATTTTTAAACTGGCATTTGTTTGTACACCAGCAAAATAAGAGCTTCCAAAAAAGTAGTTTGGATCCCGAATTTGTGATCCGTAAGTAATGCAACCTTGGATCATCTCCAATGAAATTTACATGGGCTTGTCATAGGACGGAAGAACCCCAGTTTTGAATCCTTTGAAATTGAAAAAAACTAAAAAACAATTTTTTTCCGATTTCACTTTTTATTTTTATTACAATTTTTTGTTAAACTTTTATTTTCTTATTATCTAATTTTTACAAATTGAAAAACTTCTTCGCTTCTACCGGGGGTTGAACTTGGGTCTGTTGGCTCCATAACAGCACGCCTTAGCACACTCAGCCACAAACGCCATTGAACACAATGCATCAAAACGCATCTATTCAAATGTTTGTAACATGAACCTAATATGACACCACGGTATGCCTTTCTAACTACTTCCTGAGATGTTCTTTATTATTATGAATGAAAAAATGAAGAACGCTGGTTCAAATCTCACCAGTGGAAACTTTTGTAATAAATAAAAAAAATTAAAAATTATCGTATTTGGCAAAACCTTTTCAAAAGAACTTCCATGGAAGTGAAAAAGTCAAATGGCACAAGTTCAAATCCCAGCGGGGATGATTTATTTTTTTATTATTTTTTTACTATTTTATTGATTTTCTATTCTTTTTTGCGAAATTTAATTGTCCAAAACTTAAATTTCCAATTCCGTACTTTCTAAGACTTGTCCAAAAGGATTGCAAAGGAAGTTAAAGCATATACGGCCGTAAGTTCGGCCAGGCCGAATCTTATGTACCCTCCACCATGGATAGCGTAGAAACTTCTATTGTATTCACAATCCAATTACTTGGGTTCCGGTAACACTTGCCGATGGCAAGGTATCTTAAAACTTTCTATAGGAATAAAATTTTGACAAAATTTTCTATAGAAATAAAATTTTGAAACAAGTTTTCTATAGAAGTAAAATTTTGACAAAATTTTCTATAGAAATAAAATTTTGACAAAAATTATCTATAGAAGTAAAATTTTGACAAAATTTTCTATAGAAGTAAAATTTTGACAAAATTTTCTATAGAAATAAAATCTTGACAAAATTTTGTATACTAGAAAAATGTTGACAACATTTTCTATAGAAATAAAATTTTGACAAAAATTTTCTATAGAAGTAAAATTTTGGCAAAATTTTCTATAGAAATAAAATTTTGGTAGATTAGTTTTGGCTAGAGTGGCAACCGTGATTATGAACCGATATGGACCAATTTTTGTGTGATTGGAGATCGGCTATATATAATTATAGACCGAGGTCAAACCGGGAGAATGTGGACCAATTTTTGCATGGATGTTAGAGGCCATATACTAACACCACGTTCCACATTTGAACCGGATCGGATGAATTTTGCTCCTCCAAGAGGCTCCGGAGGTCAAATCTGGAGAACGGTTTATATGGGGGCTATATATAATTATGGACCGATGTGGACCAATTCTGGCACGGTTGTTAGAGATCATATACTGACACCATGTTCCAAATTTCAGCCGGATTGGATGAAATATGCTTCTGTTAGAGGCAGCGCAAGCCACATCTGAGGCTCCGTTTATATGGGGGCTATATATAATTATGGACCGATGTGGACCAATTTTTGCATGGTTGTTAAAGATCACATACTTACACAGCCGGATCGGATAAAATATGCTTCTGTTAGAGGCTCCGCAAGCCAAATCTGAGGGTCCGTTTATATGGGGGCTATACGTAAAAGTGAACCGATATGGCCCATTTGCAATACCATCCGACCTACATCAATAACAACTACTTGTGCCACGTTTCAAGTCGATAGCTTGTTTCGTTCGGAAGTTAGAGTGATTTCAACAGACGGACGGACGGACGGACAAGTTTAGATCGACTCAGAATTTCACCACGACCCAGAATATATATACTTTATGGGGTCTTAGCGCAATATTTCCATGTGTTACAAACGGAATGACAAAGTTAATATACCCCACATCCTAGGGTATAAAAAACGATAAGGGATCCCGGGATTCACTTTAAAAGAAATGTTTGTGGACTTGTCCAAAAGGACTACATCAGAAGTGGAAAAAAACTAGATGAGAAATGTTTGTGGAACAACTTCCAGTGTTTTTTTTTTGCTGTGACGTGACGCTTTATTAATATACCGCGAAAAGAGAATGTTAGGTTAGGTTAGGTGACAGCCCGATGTATCAGGCCCACTTAGACTATTCAGTCCATTGTGATACCACATTGGTGAACTTCTCTCTTATCACTGAGTGCTGCCCGATTCCATGTTAAGCTCAATGACAAGGGACCTCCTTTTTATAGCCGAGTCCGAACGGCGTTCCACATTGCAGTGAAACCACTTTGAAACCCTCAGAAATGTCACCAGCATTACTGAGGTGGGATAATCCACCGCTGAAAAACTTTTTGGTGTTCGGTCGAAGCAGGAATCGAACCCACGACCTTATGTATGCAAGGCGGGCATGCTAACCATTGCACCACGGTGGCTCCGTCTTTGAATTCAAGTCAATTTTTTGAGTGTGTGAGTATTATTCTTTTTTTCGTAAGGCCTGTCAAATAACTTCAGTACAACATTTCCATGGAATAGCCATCCACCATCACCATCTTCTTACATATTAATGTTATCACAGTTTTTATAAATAAACAATTTGTATGTTTTGTTTCATTCTGTATATGTGTGAACACCATATATGTATATGCTATATATATACCTTTACACAAAGCCGAATATATCCACATCCTTAAGTATGCTTGAAGCTGAAAAACAATATTGTCCTGACATACGTTCTTCCTTATCCATAAACACAAAAACAAAACTGGGGTGTTGTGGGTGCTTTATGACATAAATGATGCTCTTTTAGTTCAAATTGATTTACAGATTATCATAACGTTTGAATATTTATTTTCGTTGTCGTTATTGTTTTTGTTTACTCTATATATATAGCCAGAAGAAAAGTAAAATTAATCAAATTTATGTTTTTTATGGAATCCATTTAAAGATAAATGTGTATATTGACTTTAATAAAATGCTTTATTAATATTTTGACTTCTTTAATTTTTCCCCACTATATGTCATATTTATATGACACAGATGTCCATAATAAATTTATAAAATTAATTAATTTTTTACATATGAGATTTTTCATAACTGTTGCGAAGAAATAATTAACGCAGTGGACGCCCGAAAGAGGTGGTTACCGACGAAAATATCAAAAAAATCCACAAAATGATTTTGAATGACCGTAAAATGAAGTTGATCGAGATTGCAGAGTCCTTAAAGATATCAAAGGAACGGGTTGGTCATATCATTCATTAATATTTGGATATGCGGAAGCTCTGTGCAAAATGGGTACCGCGCGAGCTCACATTTGACCAAAAACAACAACGTGTTGATGATCCTGAGCGGTGTTTGCAGCTGTTAACTCGTAATACACCCGAGTTTTTCTGTCGATATGTGACAATAGATGAAACATGGCTCCATCACTACACTCCTGAGTCCAATCGACAGTCGGCTGAGTGGACAGCGACCGGTGAACCGTCTCCGAAGCGTGGAAAGACTCAAAAGTCCGCTGGCAAAGTAATGGCCTCTGTTTTTTGGGATGCGCATGGAATAATTTTTATCGATTATCTTGAGTAGGGAAAAACCAACAACAGTGACTATTATATGGCGTTATTGGAGCCTTGAAGGTCGAAATCGCGGCAAAACGGCCCCATATGAAGAAGAAAAAAGTGTTGTTCCACCAAGACAATGTACCGTGCCACAAGTCATTGAGAACGATGGCAAAAATTCATGAATTGGGCTTCGAATTGCTTCCCCAACCACCGTATTCTCCAGATCTGGCCCCCAGCGACTTTTTCTTGTTCTCAGACCTCAAAAGGATGCTCCCAGGGAAAAAATTTGGCTGCAATGAAGAGGTGATCGCCGAAACTAAGGCCTATTTTGAGGCAAAACCGAAGGAGTACTACCAAAATGGTATCAAAAAACTGGAAGAAACAGCCAACCTGTGCATATCGGGCGAAATATATATATGGGAGCTATATCTAAATCTGAACCGATTTCTTCCAAAATCAATAGGGTTCTATTCTGACCCAAAAGAGGAGTTTGTGCCAAATTTGAAGTCGATTGGACTAAAACTGCGACCTAGACTTTGATCACAAAAATGTGTTCACAGACAGACGGACATGGCTAGATCGACTCACAGACCAACCTTGAACATTATTGCCAAAGACACCATGTGTCTAACTCGTCTCATTCTGGGTGTTGCAAACATATGCACTAACTAATAATACCCTGTTCCACAGTGTGGCGCAGGGCGAAATATATATATGGGAGCTATATCTAAATCTGAACCGATTTCTTTCAAAATCAATAGGGTTCTATTCTGACCCAAAAACAGGAACTTGTGCCAAATTTGAAGTCGATTGGACAAAAACTGCGACCTAGACTTTGATCGCAAAAATGTTTTCACAGACAGACGTATATGGCTAGATCGACTAAGAGACCCACCTTGAGCATTATTGCCAAAGACACCATGTGTCTATCTCGTCTCCTTCTGGGTGTTGCAAACATATGCACTAACTTATAAAACCCTGTTCCACAGTGTGGCGCAGGGTATAATGATCGGGTTTACTTGCCAAAGAGGTCAGCTGAAAATTACACCTTTAATTAGCCACCAAAACTCAAGCTCCGCCGATGGTGATGGAAGCGGCAGATGGTTACTTCGGCTAAAGCCATTGTGGTTCCAAAAAGTGAAAGAGCTCTCCGATACACAAAAAAAAGTTAAACGGGAAAGAGCCAAGGTGTTGCTTTGCTTGCACGAAAGTGGCCAGTTCCGAATTAAGTTTTCTCCATATTTATTAGCAGTTTGTGAACAAAAAACATAATCGGATTTACTTGCCAAAAAGGTCAGCTGAAAATTACACCTTCGATTGGTCACCACAAGGACCGCCGACCGAGCCAAGGAAGCGAAGAATTGAAGCAAGAATAAATTTAATTCAATTCAATTCTCTTTTAACTTTGATTATTGCGTCCTTGAAACTACACAGAAAAAAAAATTCACGAACATTTTTCCAATTAAAATTTTAATAGAGTTTTAAAAAATATTTAATTAAACATTTAATTGATTCAACAAGTTTTTAATTGAAACAAAAATGAATGGTATCAATTAATTTTTTAATTGACTTTCAATTATTTTTTATTTATTTATTTATTTATTTCAGTCTATGGAATAACAAAATTCCTTACAGACTAGAGCTTAAAACTAAAAATTTTTAACTGATACTATCATTACTTTGATTGAAGACATTTCAATTAATTGAATCAATTAGTTTCGTGATTGAATAAGAATTTTTTTCTTGTGTAGGACACAAATTTGAAATCATTCGTTTTTACTGCTTTTTTCTTCATGTGCTATCGCAGACCTTTAGAAGCGTGGTAACGACAACTTAAATTTCCAAATTCAGGCTAGACTTGAAGTAGAAATTAGGCTATGTTTCAAGGAAAAACGTCTTATTTTTTAATGCTTTTCTTACTGCGGGACATTTCGAAAAAAAAAAAAATAAAAATAAAACCAAATATTTTTTTTTTGCAATAAACATAATTAACATTTATCATCATTTTAACTACGGACTTTATTCTGTGTGATCTGAACTTTTTTTATACCCACCAGCATAGAATGGTGACGGGGGTATAATAAGTTTGTCATTCCGTTTGTAACACATCGAAATATCGATTTCCGACTATATAAAGTGTATATATATATATATAAAGTGTATATATATATATATATATATATATATATATATATATATATATATATATATATATATATATATATATATATATATATATATATATATATATATATATATATATATATATATATATATATATATATATATATATATATATATATATATATATATATATATATATATATTCTTGATCAGGGAGAAATTCTAAGACGATATAACGATGTCCGTCTGTCTGTTGTAATCACGCTACAGTCTTCAATAATGAAGCAATCGTGCTGAAATTTTGCACAAACTCGTCTTTTGTCTGCAGGCAGGTCAAGTTCGAAGATGGGCTATATCGGTCCAGGTTTTGATATAGTCCCCATATAAACCGACCTCCCGATTTGGGGTCTTGGGCTTATAGAAATCGTAGTTTTTATCCAATTTTATCCAATTTGAAATTTGAAATTAGAGGTATTTTATGTCCATAAAGAGGTGTGCCAAAAATGGTAGACCGATCTCTCGATTCGACTTCTTGGGCTTATGAAATTGGAAATCTATAGCTATAGTAGGACCACAACTACGTGTGCCAAAAATTGTGAGTATCGGTCCATGTTTTGGTATAGCCCCCATATAGACCGATCTCCCGATTTGACTTCTTGGCCTTATAGAAACCGCAGTTTTTATTCAATTTACCTGAAATTGGAAATCTAGAGGTATTGTAGGACCACAAATACGTGTGCCAAAAATTGTGAGTATCGGTCCATATTTTGGAGTAGCCCCCATATAGACCGATCTCCCGATTTTACTTCTTGGGCTTATAGAAACGCAGTTTTTATTCAATTTACCTGAAATTGGAAATCTAGAGGTATTGTAGGACCACAAATACGTGTGCCAAAAATTGTGAGTATCGGTCCATGTTTTGGTATGGTCCCCATATAAAACGACCTCTGGATTTGGGGTCTTGGGCTTATAGAAACTGTAGTTTTTATCCAATTTGTCTGAAATTGGAATTCTAGAGGTATTTTAGGACCATAAAGAGGTGTGCCGAAAATGGTGAGTATCGGTCCATATTTTGGTATAGCCCCCATATAGACCAATTTCCCGATTTTACTTCTTGGGCTTCTAGAATCCGAAGTTTTTATCCTATTTGCCTGAAATTGGAAATCTAGAGGTATTTTCGGGTCATAAAGAGGTGTGCCGAAAACGGTGAGTATCGGTCCATATTTTGGTATAGCCCCCATATAGACCAATTCCCCGATTTTACTTCTTGGGCTTCTAGAATCCGAAGTTTTTATCCTATTTGCCTGAAATTGGAAATCTAGAGGTATTTTCGGGTCATAAAGAGGTGTGCCGAAAACGGTGAGTATCTGTCCATATTTTAGTATAGCCCCCATAAGAACGATTTCCCAATTTAACTCCTTGGGTTTCTAGAAACCGTAGTTTTTATCTGATTTGCCTGAAATTGTAAATATTCTGGTGTTTTAGGCTCATAAAAACGTGTATCGGATTATGTTTTTATCGGTCCATTTGGTAATGCCTCCATATAGACCGACTTCACTTCTTGAGGGTGTAGAAGGCGCACTGATCATGAAAAGTGCTTGAAACTCAATATAAAATTTCGGGATTTTACTTCTACAGATTTAAGATTTCAAATCAAGACGTTATTTTATAATTTTCTTGCACACTTACAAGAGATGTTAATGATTCCTCTAAAACTCAAACAAAAATGGTTCTTATAAATTCAGAATGTGATATAGTCCTCATAGGTGAAATCTTTAAATTTATCTTCGGGAAGTGTCCTCAAGTCCTCAAGCTCTCCTGAAATTTCAAAGGAAACTCTAATATTTGGTTCATGGTGGTGGGTATTTAAGATTCGGCCCGGCCGAACTTAGTGCTGTATTTATATGAATACATTTAGTTATTTATATGAATACATTTAATATTTTCCCTGCAGAGATTTAATCTATAAATAGACCAAAAATTCCATCCTCAAATCATGAATTTTATTTAATTATATGCTATCTTTTGTGTTGGTTGAATAGCTTGAAGGACTTGTACTTGTTATACAATAGGGCTTTTATTGAAAGATTAATAGACTTCCATGACGTATTTATCAACATTTATACACAACAGATTATGTCGTGATGTTGAACGCCCATTATTGTGATGGCCCTAATTTTCTCTAGTCTCTTTTTTTTTTTTTTTGCCTTTCCAATGGAAATGATTAATGCCAGCAGCGTTAGCCAGTCTTAATGGCTTCAATTTTCGGTGAATGATAATAATGATTGTAACGGGAATACATAGGACATGGCTATTTGCGTGTGAAATCTTAAAAATAAAAATAATTTATATATGAAAATTTTAATTGAAATGGATTTTATTGGGGAAAATTGTGTGAGTTTATCTCCCACAATCATCAGTGGCATTAAATCTCATATATCGAATTATACACTGAAAAAAAATTTGCTCGCTTCTAAAGATTTTCTAGAGAAAAATCACAAAATTATTATTTTTTTCGCGATACATAACATGCTTGCCGAAATCAAATACATAATTTCCGATAATTGCGACAAACATGTTACATGTTTCCCTTGAAAAAGTAACATTAAGCTCTTGAAATATGTTGATTGATACAATTACATTTTTAATTGACATCTCCAAAGCACAACAATTATAGTTTTTCTCTTTGTGTACGCTAAATACACCTTTTAAATTTCAACGAATTTCATTTGTTCGCAGAACAATACTCTTTTTTATATGAATGCAAATCCATTTCAATCTACTTAAAGTCTTCATCAACGAATCCTTATTGTATTTTTTATGATACACTTTAAACCAAATTAGCTCATTCATCAATATAATTTTACAAACATATACATATACACAAACATTTGTATGGAGAGTCCCTTATATGTAACACATACATGCGCATACCGGAAAATCTTGAAAAGAAATATTTTGTCGACAATATATATGTATCCACAGCTGTAAATTGGGGTAGGAAATAAATCAATGAGGCACGTATGAAATGCAAAATATGCGGTGAATTTATATATACATCAATCAACATATCACATGTACACTGAAAAAAAAAAATATGTAACCCAAAATTTATAACACGAAATTTGCACAATATTTAGGAAAAATTTCTGTAATATTGAGGTATTTTAATGAAATCATTGGGTGCGTAAATTAGCAATGCGGAATTTCCGGGAAGCTTGCGAATATTTGCTCCAAAGGCAACAATTTTACACTCTAAAAATAATGAACCCATCAGGAAGAAAAATGTTGATTAATTTTAGAAAATTTAGATTACTAGCGTAACCCGGCCCGCTTCGCTGCACCTTGCGAAGCATATTTGTAGGAACATTTTGCGTTAACTTAGTGAACCATATCCTTCGTGCTAAAAAATCGAAAAGTGGCTTGTCAAGGAAAGGTATCCTTCTCCTCAACATATCTGAAAATTAAGCACTATATTATAATAACATATAAAGAATTACTGTTTCCCATCCAATAAATCGGAAAAAGCAAAAGTAGCAAAAAAATTTGCAAAAGTAGCAAAAAAAATGGCAGAAGCCTGTGCGAAAATCGTAAAATTATGTACCGAGTTCCCATTTACGACAACCCTTTACTTTCAATTTAAGAAAAAAAAACGGACAAAAGGGAACCCTCTCCCCACCTTCGCTCCACTCCGACCTGATATCGGACTATCACGTTCCCTATATTAATTTCACAACTACTCAATAGTCCCTACACGCAGAGAAGAAACATGATTGTCACAATCATATTCGAAGAGCAAAATAATATGATAGCAGCTATTTTTGCGGCGACCATGTAACATTTTAACCTGCAACCATGTTGGCTCAGTGAACATGGTTCTAAGAAAAATACAATTGTCCTCATCTAAAATGTTATTATATTGATAAAAAGAATTTTGTTTCCATTAAAAGACAATGGTCACGATCTAAAATGTTATGTTATTCGTCAAAAATGTTTTCTTCTAGTTAAAAGAACATGGTCACAACCTAAAATGTTTTGATTTTTATGAACAAACTTTTTTCGTCGTCGAAAAAGGACGCCACTTGAGAAAAGAAAACACAAAATCAACTTTATTTATTTGTTTTTATTTATTTATAAACTAATTCATTGTTTATTTGTATTGACTATGTCGTGCAAGCAAACATCACATATTTTTACACACTCTAGTTTGGTTCAATTTCAACAATAAGAAATCATTCCATATTTACTTCGTGCCCATCAAATGTACAAACACAGACATCATATAACTGCAAAAAAAATAAATTATACCATATGTCAAAATGCAGAACAAAAACCAGGTACATTTGTTTCAATTACACTTCCCTTTTTTGTATTCACATAAAACCACGTGCCATTTCTGAATAGAACACAGAAAGTTAAATTTCGTGATACGCTTTCTAGAGACATTGCTGTATATTCAGGAGTGCCGCAGGGAAGTCACATTGGACCGATTCTTTTCAACCTGTTTATAAATGATTTACCAGAATCAATATTTCGGTGCAACGTTTTAATGTACGCAGATGATGTTAAAATTTTTCATTCTTTTAACGAGCATACTGGTCAAACTATTTTACAAGAAGATCTAGACAGATTATTTCAGTGGTGCAAGGTGAATCTAATGGAGCTGAACATATCGAAATGTAAACATATGTCATTTTTCAGAATAAAACTGTTGCACTCATGCTATGTCTTGAACGATCGTGAACTTGAATCTGTTAATTCTATACTAGACCTTGGAGTCACACTGGACCCACGATTGGATTTTCGACGACATATCTCCTTAACCATTAACAAAGCATATGGAACTCTTGGCTTCATCAAAAGGTGGAGCAAGGAGTTCTCTGATCCGGTTGTAACAAAACTGTTATATATTTCGTTTGTGAGTTGTATACTTGAATATGCATCTGTAATTTGGGATCCTGTTTATGCGATACACTCCAATTCAATAGAATCGGTTCAAAAACAATTTCTTTTGTTCTGTCTTCGCAGATATGGGTGGAATTCTAGTAACCTTCCCAGTTATGAATACAGGCTGAATATAATCATACTCCTAACTTTAAAGAGTCGCCGTACAATGCTAAATATTAGCTTCTTATCTAATGTTATTCACGGACGAACGGATTGTGTCTATATTTTGAATCGGATCCTTATGAATGTTCCTCTGAGGCCGTCACGAAACTACCAGCTGCTCAAAATCCCTTGTTCTAGGTCAAACTATGAGAATAATAACCCAATACTTCGTCTGTTCTCCCAATTCAATAAGTATTTCTTCTTACTGGACCTATCTGAAGATCATACTACACTTAAGCGTAAAATAATACTATTTTTAAATGCATAATGTTATTTGTAAATATGTATTTATAGAATTAGTCTGTAAGGATTATTTAATCTATAGACTTAATAAATAAAAAAAATAAATAAATTAACACAAAACACAATAATTCCGTATTCTCCGTCCATTCCAAGAAACAATCAACACACGACTGATGCGCAAAATGAAAATCGTGTGTACCTGCTCAATGTTTTTATAAAAAAAAAAAATTCTTGTCGCTACAAAAAATTTAAAAAATTAAAAGGTCACGAAAACAATGTACATGGTCTTTATGGCCATGTAATGGTTGTAGACATGTCTATACGTAAACTATAAAAATACTTTTTTCTCCGCAAAAAAGTAAAAAAATTGAATGGTCAGGTACATGATTTCCCTGACCATATAATGGTTTCAAATTCTATCATTTAAATAATAGAACATGTTTGCGGCATTTGAGAACCATTTAAATGCTTATTGCCAACATATATTCTTCTCCGCTCGAAAATTATTTTTACAAAGACAAAATACATGGTTTTCGCGACAATTACATACTCTAAATAAGCATTAAATGGATGCGGCAACCATGTCCAAACATGTTTTTTCTGTGCGTGTATAAAGTCTATCGAAGTAAATCGACAAAGTTTATTTCAATTTTCCCCTTCCCCAACCAGATATCGAAAAATCATATACTAATTGAAAAATCATGTATAAATTTAATCACCTCCTCCCACGTTCCCTGTAAATTTCAAGTAGATCGGAGATGTTTAAATTTTTCTCTATTGTTTTAAAGTGACGTCACTTTCTCCGATGCAATATCGACAAACACCGTAGTGAATAGCACCCCTAACCTGAAAATTCTTGAAACTTTTCTTCGTGTGTGGGGCAAGGAAGGTTGCCTCTTCGTTCATAACCTTCCCCCACTGCCTTTGCAAATGTCAAGAAAACTTAAGATTTTTTTTGTTAGAGCAGGACTCCTCCCCGACCAAATATCGAAAAGTGATGTAGAAAACGTTTGTAAACGTCCCAGAAAATGTCAAGCAAATTATAAGCCTAAAGGGGCGGCCTCTCTTCCGTCCAAATATCAGGTATCAACTATTAATATCGTAACCTCTCCCCAGTCCTCTGTAAATTTTAAGTAACTCGGTAAAGTTTAATTGTTTCTCTGTATGTACTTAAGAGAAGCGAATGTCTCCCTAGGCCCTTTAATTTTTATTAGAAAATCAGCAACCTGATATAAATTTCATAACCTCACACATTTTTTCCGTAAAATTTCAGTTGGGGGAGTTTAGTTTTGTTTTCACTGTACTTTAAAAAAAAGTCGGGCAAAGGGGTGGTCACCCTTCCCGACCAAATATCGAAAAATAATGTAGCGGATTTTTGTCTAGATGCCAACCCCAACATTTAATGAAAATTTCAAGCAAATCGCATAATTTTGTTCCAAGTTTCAAAAAGTAGGGCAAGGGGGAGGTCCCCCTCCCCGTCCACATATGAAATCATCAGGTACCCCATATTAATTCCATAACCTCACCGCATGTTCTCTGTAAATCTCAGATAATTTAGAGAATTTTAGTTTTTTTCACTGTACTTTGAAAAAAGTCGAACAAAGGGGAGGTCCCCCTCCGCCTCCAAATATCGAAATATAAAGTAGCGGATCTAGACAAATGCCAACCCCAACCTTCAATGAAAATTTCAAGCAAATCGGTCAACTTTGGTCCAATTTTCAAAAAGTCCGACAAAGGGGAGGTCCCCCTCCGCTACCAGGTGTCAAAAAATGAGGTACCCTATTTCCACCACATGGACGCCCCCTACGATTTTGAGTGTAGGCAGACCGTTATTACAGGCTCACTTAGACTATTTAATCCATTGTGATACCACAGTGTTAAACCTATCTCTTATAAATGAGTACTGCCCGATGTAATGTTTGCCCAGCAAAAAAAAGCGTCGCCAAAAGAGTAGTGAAAAAGTTCTTTTTGGATCCGGAAGTACTGCAACATTGGCGCAAAAGCAATGAATTTAACATGGGCTTCTCATAGGACGGATGTCCAGCATTTCAACAGCCGTTGCACTGAATTTGCATCACTTCTTATTCTGTGATTCGAATTCTGTGTTTTGGATGTGAATTAAAAAATGTTGTCGTATTTTGCCAAATAAATAATTTTTATATTTTTTATGATTTTTAATGCATTCTAAGGCTTGTCTGAAACGTTTTAATTAAAATATTTTGAAAAATTCGCAATATTTCATAAATGGATTTAGATTTTTTCGACAACATTTAAAAAATTTGTACCATTTTATTAATTTTTTTTAACCTTTTTGAACACACAAAAATTAAATTTATCCATTAAAAATTAAAAAAGATTTTGACCTTCCTTTGAGGATTTTGGTATTGATTCCGAGCCAAAGATGCGGGTTCTTTAAAATAAGGAAATTTTTTGCGACCTATCTGGCTTTAAATCTAGGATCTATAAAATTAAAATTAGGATACCGATCTCATTGAAGTTTCATTCTATTTTTCCTGTATATTAATAAATCTATTTCTTATTTTTATTTCGAAGTAAAAAAAATATTTTCTTAATTACAAAATAACTTTAAACCAAAGATGCTAAATCCTCAAAATAAGTCTTAGCCTATATTTGAAGCGTTTTTATCTTAAATCTAAAGATTCAATATTTCAGTTAATTTAAGGACGATTTCTTTAAATCAAAAATGTGTTTCTTTACTTTAACGAAAATTTGCCTTAGTTTAAAGTCACGCAACTTTAACGAAGGGACGCAAATTTTCAAAATGTGTGTCCTACATTTAATGAAAAAAAAATTTGAAGCAAAGATTATAAATTTCCTTTAATTAAAATTTCATTATTTTAAAGCAATTTGTCCTTAATACTGTGTAAATTGCGCATCCTAAATTTGAGGTTGCGTAATCTTTAATATCACGTAAATATTTTTTCAGTGTAATTGAATTAAAAGAACTTCCTGTATAGTTAAAATAAATAACATCTTTGGGAGTACATTTTTCGGAAGTGCTTTTAAAGTTGTGCCTTTGGAAGAACTTCCAAATTTGTTTGCTGGGTAACTCAATGACAAGGGATCTCCTTTTTATTTTTTTATTCCTTAAATGAAAAAAGCCACCAAGTACAACTAATATATATATATATTTTTTTTTTTTTTTTTTCAAAGTACCAAAATTACACTTCAAAGTATAAATTCATGATATTCATCTTGTATTCCATATAAACCTCCACTTTTTAGTATACCCACAAATCACTATATATTGTGGATAGGACAATGAAATGTTGCCTTTCTTTATAAACTTCCACAAAGAGGAGGAAAAGAAGAAGGAAAAACGATGAAAATCAAAACATTTTTTTTAAAGTACAAATAAACATACCCATTCATCTTATGCTGAAGACATTTCGAATATAGGAATTACCCCCGTCAATGTTGAGAAAAACATTTGTGGGAAAACTTTTGTGATGTATAGCTGGGCACGTTTCGAATCGACAGGTGTCTTAAAGAATGTGATTACGATGACAGCGCATTTGTATTTTGAAGAATCCAAAATTACAAAAATAGGATACAGATACAGAAATAATATATTGAAACTCCATCGAGTGATTTTGTAAAATTATACGCTCCATTTTTGTATATTTTTTCTCTTTTTCAGTTCACATAACAAAAGTAAACCATTAAATGTCTTGAATATACACAATGTCACCTTCGAAAGAGTTATGAAAGCAAAAACAATGAATTATTTCTTATAATACTTGCGCGAAGATGTATATTCGAGCTAGTATTAGATATATAACTCAGGTTTTTTGCTTTCATAATCCTCGAAGGTAACATTGTATATCCATGTTATGCAAATCACAAATAAGCTAAAGCAACAATTTTTCTTAATATCCATGGAAAAATAGTAACCGAATATCCGTATGAACATTCTCTATGGATAAGAATTGGAAAATCCCATAAACATTTTTATGTCGTGGAAATACATCGTAGTTTAACAAAATTGTATTTCTATAGAAAATTTTGCTAAAAATTTATTTCTTTAGAAAATTTTGTCAATTTTTTTTTGCCAACATTTCATTTCTATAGAAAATTTTGGCAAAATTTTATTTCTATAGAAAATCTTGGCAACTTTTTATTTCTATAGAAAATTTTGGCAATATTTTATTTCTATAGAAAATTTTGGCAAAATTTTATTTCTATAGAAAATTTTGGCAAAATTTTATTTCTATAGAAAATTTTGGCAAAATTTTATTTCTATAGAAAATTTTGGCAAAATTTTATTTCTATAGAAAAATTTGGCAAAATTTTATTTTTATAGAAAATTTTGGCAAAATTTTATTTCTATAGAAAATCTTGGCAACTTTTTAAATAAAATAAATAAAAATAAAAATAAAATTTTGGCAAAATTTTATTTCTATAGAAAATTATGGCAAAATTTTATTTCTACAGAAAATTTTCTAAAAATTTTATTTTATTAGGAAATTTTGGCAAAATTTTATTTCTATAGAAAATTTTGCCAAAATTTTATTTCTATAGAAAAATTTGCCAACATTTTATTTCTATTGAAAATTTTGCCAACATTTTATTTCTATTGAAAATTTTGCCTAAATTTTATTTCCATAGAAAATTACAAAAAAAAAACATTCAAAGATTTTGTCTTAAATTTTGTATAGAAATAAAAATTTGACACAATTTTCTATAGAAATAAAATTTTGACAAAATTTTCTATATAAATAAAGAACTATTGTCGTAAACATAAAAACTGCATGCCATTAAGATACGAATGCAAATAATTGATAACTTTTCATTGGTGACGTTTTGTTCTTAGCATTACGTGATTTGACTGTAAAATGGGTATCATGACATAAAAGAAAATTCCGTCGAACTTAGGTCAACTTAAAAAAAAAAATATAAAAAACTTTCAATATTAATGAAATCATTTATAAATTCTATCTTTTTTTCTCGTTTTTCAAGAGTTTTTTTTTTTTTTTGAAGGCGAGTTTGAATTTAGACAGACAAAAAAACGAATGAAAACAAGATTTGTATTCAATGTACCCTTATAGTTTCGTTGGCTAGGAATTAATACCAAAAGAATTTAAAAAAAAAAACAAAATCTTTACAGTTTTTTTTTCATTTTCTATAGAAATAAAATTTTGAAAAAAAATTCTATAGAAATAAAACTTCAACAAAATTTTGTATAGAAATAAAAGTTTGAGAAATCTGTATATATTGTAGTTTAGTCAATGCATGGTTTTAAGCTGAAATCAAAAAAAAAAAAAAAACAATACTTAAAGAACAAAAGCAACAATAACAAAACAAAACGAATGAAATAAAATTTTGATAAAATTTTCTATAGAAATAAAATTTTGACAAAATTTTCTATAGAAATAAATTTTCTATAGAAATAAAATGTTGACAAAGTTGACAAAATTTTCTATAGAAAAAAAATTTTGACAAAATTTTCTATAGAAATAAAATTTTGACAAAATTTTCTATAGAAATAAAATTTTGACAAAATTTTCTATAGAAATAAAATTTTGACAAAATTTCCTATAGAAATTAAATTTTGACAAAATTTTCTATAGAAATAAAATGTTGACAAAATTTTCTATAGAAATAAAATTTTGACAAAATTTTCTATAGAAATAAAATGTTGACAAAATTGACAAAATTTTCTATAGAAATAAAATTTTGACAAAATTTTCTATAGAAGTAAAATTTTGACAAAATTTTCTATAGAAATAAAATTTTGACAAAATTTTCTATAGAAATAAAATTTTGACAAAATTTTCTATAGAAATAAAATTTTGACAAAATTTTCTATAGAAATAAAATATTGACAAAATTTTCTATAGAAATAAAATTTTGACAAAATTTTCTATAGAAATAAAATTTTGACAAAATTTTCTATAAAATTTTGACAAAATTTTCTATAGAAATAAAATGTTGACTAAATTTTCTATAGAAATAAAATTTTGACAAAATTTTCTATAGAAATAAAATTTTGACAAAATTTTCTATAGAAATAAAATGTTGACAAAATTTTCTATAGAAGTAAAATTTTGACAAAATTTTCTATAGAAATAAAGTTTTGAGAAAATTTTCTTTAGAAAAAACATTTTGACAAAATTTTCTATAGAAATAAAATTTTGACAAAATTTTCTATAGAAAACAAACATTCTTTTCCTCTGTTGGTTAAGCTACACTTGTAGTTTAGTCAATGCATGGTTTTAAGCTGAAATCAAAAAAAAAAACAACAATACTTAAAGAACAAAAGCAACAATAACAAAAGAAAACGAATGAAATAAAATTTTGACAAAATTTTCTATAGAAATAAAATTTTGACAAAATTTTCTATAGAAATACAATTTTGACAAAATTTTCTATAGAAATAAAATGTTGAAAAAATTTTCTATAGAAATAAAATTTTGACAAAATTTTCTATAGAAATAAAATGTTGACAAAATTTTCTATAGAAATAAAATTTTGACAAAATTTTCTATAGAAATATAATTTTGACAAAATTTTCTATAGAAATAAAATTTTGACAAAAGTTTTTTATAGAAATAAAATTTCTAGAAAATTTTCTATAGAAATAAAATTTTTAGAATATTTTCTATAGAAATACAATTTTGACAAAATTTTCTTTAGAAATAAAATGTTGACAACATTTTCTATAGAAATAAAATTTTGACAAAATTTTCTATAGAAATAAAATTTTGACAAAATTTTCTACAGAAATAAAATTTTTACAAAATTTTCTATAGAAATAAAATTTTGACAAAATTTTCTATAAAATTTTGACAAAATTTTTTATAGAAATAAAATGTTGACAAAATTTTCTATAGAAATAAAATTTTGACAAAATTTTCTATAGAAATAAAATTTTGACAAAATTTTCTATAGAAATAAAATGTTGACAAAATTTTCTATAGAAGTAAAATTTTGACAAAATTTTCTATAGAAAAAAAATTTTGACAAAATTTTCTATAGAAATAAAATTTTGACAAAATTTTCTATAAAATTTTGACAAAATTTTCTATAAAATTTTGACAAAATTTTCTATAGAAATAAAATGTTGACAAAATTTTCGATAGAAATAAAATTTTGACAAAATTTTCTATAGAAATAAAATTTTGACAAAATTTTCTATAGAAGTAAAATTTTGACAAAATTTTCTATAGAAAAAAAATTTTGACAAAATTTTCTATAGAAATAAAATTTTGACAAAATTTTCTATAGAAATAAAATTTTGACAAAATTTTCTATAGAAATAAAATGTTGACAAAATTTTCTATAGAAATAAAATTTTGACAAAATTTTCTATAGAAATAAAATGTTGACAAAATTGACAAAATTTTCTATAGAAGTAAAATTTTGACAAAATTTTCTATAGAAATAAAATTTTGACAAAATTTTCTATAGAAATAAAATTTTGACACAATTTTCTATAGAAATAAAATTTTGACAAAATTTTCTATAGAAATAAAATTTTGACAAAATTTTCTATAGAAATAAAATTTTGACAAAATTTTCTATAGAAATAAAATTTTGACAAAATTTTCTATAGAAATAAAATGTTGACAAAATTGACCAAATTTTCTATCGAAATAAAATTTTGACAAAATTTTCTATAGAAGTAAAATTTTGACAAAATTTTCTATAGAAATAAAATTTTGACAAAATTTTCTATAGAAATAAAATTTTGACAAAATTTTCTATAGAAATATAATTTTGACAAAATTTTCTATAGAAATAAAATTTTGACAAAAGTTTTTTATAGAAATAAAATTTCTAGAAAATTTTCTATAGAAATAAAAATTTTAGAATATTTTCTATAGAAATACAATTTTGACAAAATTTTCTTTAGAAATAAAATGTTGACAACATTTTCTATAGAAATAAAATTTTGACAAAATTTTCTATAGAAATAAAATTTTGACAAAATTTTCTATAGAAATAAAATTTTTACAAAATTTTCTATAGAAATAAAATTTTGACAAAATTTTCTATAAAATTTTGACAAAATTTTCTATAGAAATAAAATGTTGACAAAATTTTCTATAGAAGTAAAATTTTGACAAAATTTTCTATAGAAAAAAAATTTTGACAAAATTTTCTATAGAAATAAAATTTTGACAAAATTTTCTATAGAAATAAAATTTTGACAAAATTTTCTATAAAATTTTGACAAAATTTTCTATAGAAATAAAATGTTGACAAAATTTTCTATAGAAATAAAATTTTGACAAAATTTTCTATAGAAATAAAATTTTGACAAAAGTTTCTATAGAAATAAAATTTTGACAAAATTTTCTATAGAAATAAAATTTTGACAAAATTTTCTATAGAAATAAAATTTTGACAAAATTTTTAGAAAATTTTCTATAGAAATAAAGTTTTGAGAAAATTTTCTTTAGAAAAAACATTTTGACAAAATTTTCTATAGAAATAAAATTTTGACAAAATTTTCTATAGAAAACAAACATTCTTTTCCTCTGTTGGTTAAGCTACACTTGTAGTTTAGTCAATGCATGGTTTTAAGCTGAAATCAAAAAAACAACAATACTTAAAGAACAAAAGCAACAATAACAAAAGAAAACGAATGAAATAAAATTTTGACAAAATTTTCTATAGAAATAAAATTTTGACAAAATTTTCTACAGAAATAAAATTTTGACAAAAATTTTTTATAGAAATAAAATTTCTAGAAAATTTTCTATAGAAATAAAATTTTTAGAATATTTTCTGTAGAAATACAATTTTGACAAAATTTTCTTTAGAAATAAAATGTTGACAACATTTTCTATAGAAATAAAATTTTGACAACATTTTCTATAGAAATAAAATTTTGACAAAAATTTTTTATAGAAATAAAATTTCTAGAAAATTTTCTATAGAAATAAAATTTTAACAAAATTTTCTATAGGAATAATTTTTTTAGTTTATTATCCATAAACAACCAAAGTTAAATACCTAATAATCTTGTTCTAACATAAATCAAATCAAACTGTTAACAAGAATAGTTACCCAACTACAAGCAGTTCATTTGATTGTTAGTACACCTTGATTCGTTTTTTTCATTAACATTCAAGTTCATTAGCTTTTTCACTTCATTTCTCTGACAAAATGGGCCAAAAACCTACGCACAGTATAACATTTAATCGAATAAAACTTTATTTAATTGTCCAAAGAAACATAGATAAGATGTTCATAGAACACTCACAGCCACATCACAATCCTGTTATCACATCGTCAAACTGTGTGCGTTTCGTAGATAAAGACGGACATTTCTGTTGGTAGTTGATTTGAGAGAATGTTTTTTGTTTTTTGTTTGTATTTTTTCCGTTAGTTCTACAAACTTCCTGGCAAATAGACAATAAAGCTAGGGAAGATATAACAGCCTACTACTACTACAAAAGGACCATATAATGCCACAAGAGTACACAAATAATTTTTATGTAGTACCAAAGCCATTTGGAAAAACAACGAATCTCATCATTGTGCTTCAAACAGCAGCATCATGATCATCATCATGGTTATCATGTCCCCGCCGTCTTCTTCTTCATTTTCTCACGCAAAATACTAAAATGCTCATTATTAACATCAAGTCAATGTAGGCAATTTCCTTTAAGCTACTGCTACTACTATAACTGTTGTATATTTTCATGCTCCATTCGCATTTTTATCATCAGTAGCTGGATTCATTTATCCATCTACGTTACCACCAAACTCACGCCTTCACCCTATGAAAGGGAAGTGGAGGATACAGAAGAGACTTTCATTTGTGTAGGATTTTTATGGTCCCATAATGATTTTTTAAATGTGACACGTACATACAATTTTATCTTTGTTTAACCGTTTTGTTGTCTGACATCCTAACGCAAAATTTCTGAGTTTTCCAAGTCCCTTTTTCCTGTTTTACCCACTGGTTCATATCATTCATTCTCTATAACACATATAAGGTTTTCGTATTATGTTGTTCTTGGAACATCATAGCCTCATAAATGGTACAATAACAATTTGTAATTTTTGGATTGTGAATGGTTTATTCAACATGGTTATATAAATAATAAAATTGAGGGGATGATATGCGACGGTAGGACTTTGTGGACCTACTATATGTCTACATTTCTAATTTCTATCAATGTCTACACTTCTAATTTCTATCGATTCTATAGAAAATTTTGTCAAAATTTTATTTCTATAGAAAATTTTATCAAATTTTTATTTCTATAGAAAATTTTTTCAAAATTTTATGTTTATAGAAAATTTTGTAAAAAATTTATTTCTATAGAAAATTTTTGCAAAATTTTATTTCTATCGAAAATGTTTGCAAAATTGTATTTCTATAGAAAATTTTGTCAACATTTTATTTCTACAGAAAAATTTCATTCGTTTTGTTTGGTTATTGTTGGTTTTGTTCATTAAGCATTTCTATAGAAAATTTTTTCAAAATTTTATTTCTAAAGAAAATTTTGTCAAAATTTTATTCCAATAGAAAATTTTTTCAAAATTTTATTTCTATAGAAAATTTTGTCAAAATTTAATTTCAATAGGAAATTTTATAAAAATTTTATTTCTATAGAAAATTTTGTCAAAATTTAATTTCAATATGAAATTTTATAAAAATTTTATTTCCATAGAAAATTTTGTCAACATTTTATTTCTATAGAAAATTTTATCAAAATTTTATTTCTATAGAAAATTTTGTCAAAATTTTATTTCTATAGAAAATTTTGTCAAAATTTTATTTCTATAGAAAATTTTGTCAAAATTTTATTTCTATAGAAAATTTGTCACAAATATTTTCTCTAAAAAATTTTGTCAAAATTAAAATACTATAGGAAATTTTATAAAAATTTTATTTTTATAGAAAATTTTGTCAAAATGTTATTTCCATAGAAAATTTTATTTCTATAGAATATGGTGCCAAAATTTTATTTCTATAGAAAATCTATAGTCGAAATGTTATTTCTATAGAAAATGTTGTCAAAATTTTATTTCTATAGAAAATTTTGTCAACATTTTATTTCTATAGCACATTTTGTCAAAATTTTATTTCAATAGAACATTTTTTCAAAATTTTATTTCTATAGAAAATTTTGTCAAAATTTAATTTCTATAGGAAGCTTTGTCAAAATTTTATTTCTATAGAAAATTTTGTCAAAATTGTATTTCTATAGAAAATGTCAAAATTTTATTTCTATAGAAAATTTTGTCAAAATTGTATTTCTATAGAAAATTTTGTCAAAATTTTATTTCTATAGAAAATACATAGTCAAAATTTTATTTCTATAGAAAATGTTGTCAAAATTTAATTTCAATATGAAATTTTATAAAAATTTTATTTCCATAGAAAATTTTGTCAACATTTTATTTCTATAGAAAATTTTATCAAAATTTTATTTCTATAGAAAATTTTGTCAAAATTTTATTTCTATAGAAAATTTTGTCAAAATTTTATTTCTATAGAAAATTTTGTCAAAATTTTATTTCTATAGAAAATTTGTCACAAATATTTTCTCTAAAAAATTTTGTCAAAATTAAAATACTATAGGAAATTTTATAAAAATTTTATTTTTATAGAAAATTTTGTCAAAATGTTATTTCCATAGAAAATTTTATTTCTATAGAATATGGTGCCAAAATTTTATTTCTATAGAAAATCTATAGTCGAAATGTTATTTCTATAGAAAATGTTGTCAAAATTTTATTTCTATAGAAAATTTTGTCAACATTTTATTTCTATAGCACATTTTGTCAAAATTTTATTTCAATAGAACATTTTTTCAAAATTTTATTTCTATAGAAAATTTTGTCAAAATTTAATTTCTATAGGAAGCTTTGTCAAAATTTTATTTCTATAGAAAATTTTGTCAAAATTGTATTTCTATAGAAAATGTCAAAATTTTATTTCTATAGAAAATTTTGTCAAAATTGTATTTCTATAGAAAATTTTGTCAAAATTTTATTTCTATAGAAAATACATAGTCAAAATTTTATTTCTATAGAAAATGTTGTCAAAATTTAATTTCAATATGAAATTTTATAAAAATTTTATTTCTATAGAAAATTTTGTCAAAATTTTATTTCTATAGAAAATTTTGTCAAAATTTTATTTCTATAGAAAATTTTGTCAAAATTTTATTTCTATAGAAAATTTTGTCAAAATTTTATTTCTATAGAAAATTTTGTCAAAATTTTATTTCTATAGAAAATTTTGTCAAAATTTTATTTCTATAGAAAATGTCAAAATTTTATTTCTATAGAAAATTTTGTCAAAATTTTATTTCTATAGAAAATTTTGTCAAAATTTTATTTCTATAGAAAATACATAGTCAAAATTTTATTTCTATAGAAAATGTTGTCAAAATTTAATTTCAATATGAAATTTTATAAAAATTTTATTTCTATAGAAAATTTTGTCAAAATTTTATTTCTATAGAAAATTTTGTCAAAATTTTATTTCTATAGAAAATTTTGTCAAAATTTTATTTCTATAGAAAATTTTGTCAAAATTTTATTTCTATAGAAAATTTTGTCAAAATTTTATTTCTATAGAAAATTTGTCACAATTTTTTGTATATAAAAAATTTTGTCAAAATTTAATTTACTATAGGAAATTTTATAAAAATTTTATTTTTATAGAAAATTTTATTTCCATAGAAAATTTTGTCAAAATTTTAGTTCTATAGAAATATTTGCAAAGTTTTATTTCTATATATAGTCAAAATTTTATTTTTATAGAAAATTTTGTCAAAATTGTATTTCTATAGAAAATTTTGTCAAAATTGTATTTCTATAGAAAATTTTGTCAAAATTGTATTTCTATAGAAAATTTTGTCAAAATTTTATTTCTATAGAAAATTTTGTCAAAATTTTATTTCCATAGAAAATTTTGTCACAATTTTATTTCTATAAAAAATTTTGTCAAAATTTTATTTCTATAGAAAATTTTGTCAACATTTTATTTCTACAGAAAATTTGTCACAATTTTTTGTCTATAAAAAATTTTGTCAAAATTTTATTTACTATAAGAAATTTTATAAAAATTTTATTTTTATAGAAAATTTTGTCAAAATTTTATTTCTATAGAAAATTTTGTCAAAATTTTATTTCTATAGAAAATCTATAGTCAAAATTTTATTTCTATAGAAAATGTTATCAAAATTTTATTTCTATAGAAAATTTTGTCAACATTTTATTTCTATAGGACATGTTGTCAAAATTTTATTTCTATAGAAAATTTTGTCAAAATTGTATTTCTATAGAAAATTTTGTCAAAATTGTATTTCTATAGAAAATTTTGTCAAAATTATATTTCTATAGAAACTTTTATTTTTATAGAAAATTTTAACTACTGTGTGCATACATTCCTCTGTTGGCAAAAAAAAAAAAAAACGAATCACTTCAAAGTATGTATACAGTCATTTGAGTAACAGAGCATCTACTCCTCTGACTCATTCTTTTAATAATATTAATACCTAATTTTGGACACGTCCTTTCTGACATCTTTTTGGCAAACGTATTGTTATTTTTTTTAGTGTTGTTTTTCGTGGTAAATTATTGTGGGGTCAAAATAAAATTGTAAGATTGTTTTTATGTGACACAGAGCAAATATTTGGTGAATAACAAGAGAATAAATGAGAAGACATGTTTCCAAAATCTTCACCATTTTTTTAACTCGTCCTCATTAAAATTCCAACAAGGTAATAAAGGAATATTTAATGACTGTTTAAATTAATATGTCCAATGTAATTTAAAAAAGGAAGAAAAAAGGGTTGCTCCTGGTTGGTATGTACTACATAGAAAAGGATACCTGTATATTGGATACACTTTTGTTACAGCTATACTACTAACTCTGTCATAAATAGCGTAGCTGTCTTAATATCGCTTTCACGAGAGATTTATGTATCACCAGCCATCACAATGAGTGGTGGAGCCATTTTACGTTTTTCAAGGAGATTCTATTACCAGTCAGGTTTGTGGTATCACGCACAAATTACTTTCTTATGATTTATTACTTGTAGCCGCGCATCTGAGGTCTATTGTCGTCTTGGCCAATGTCAGACTATCCAGTGCTCATCTCCTTTAGCTTTGTCCTAAGACAACTAAAGACAGATTGACACATTGCCCCATGAAGAAAAACAAAATGAAAAGTACAATAGGAATACTGAACCAAAAAAAAAATACTCCAAGATATGTAAATAACCACGAACACACATGGGGATAAATAAAACAAAGGCACGTGCTTAGCCCTGGAAATTAATAAAAAAATCAGTGTGTGTCTGTGTAGCATTATGTTTCTAGGGGTGGTTTGGCTAAGTGTTGGGAAAGCATTAAATAACAGGAAACCTGGGTCAATAATGAAATACATAAAATGGGACATGTACGCTATAGTTGTGGTATGACATAAATCTTGGAGTCATAGGTAAATTATGTATCTAGAAGGTCATTCACTTGTTGAAAAATAAACGGCAAACATTGGAGTAAAGAGAAGAAATAAGTAAAATAAGTGTATGCAAGAATGAAAATTGTCACTGGGAATAGTTAAGTGATCAGGAAACATATTTTCGCTAATGTAATACAGTTCTTTTCTATATTTAGGTTGACAAAATTTTCTATAGAAGTAAAATTTTGACAAAATTTTCTATAGAAATAAAATTTTGACAAAATTTTCTATAGAAATAAAAATTTTGACAAAATTTTCTATAGAAATAAAATTTTTTCAAAATTTTTTATAGAAATAAAATTTTAACAAAATTTTCTATAGAAATAAAATTTTGACAAAATTTTCTATAGAAATAAAATTTTGACAAAATTTTCTATAGAAATAAAATTTTGACAAAATTTTCTATAGAAATAAAATTTTGACAAAATTTTCTATAGAAATAAAATTTTGACAAAATTTCCGATAGAAATAAAATTTTGACAAAATTTTCTATAGAAATAAAATTTTGACAAAATTTTCTATAGAAATTAAAATTTGACAAAATTTTATATAGAAATAAAATTTTGACAAAATTTTCTATAGAAATAAAATTTTGACAAAATTTTCTGTCGAAATAAAATTTTGACAAAATTTTCTATAGAAATAAAATTTTTAGAAAATTTTCTATATAAATAAAATTTTGACAAAATTTTCTATAGAAATAAAATTGACAAAATTTTCTATAGAAACAAAATTTTCTATAGAAATAAAATTTTGACAAAATTTTCTATAGAAATAAAATTTTGACTAAATTTTCTGTAGAAATAAAATTTTGAAAATATTTTCTATAGAAATAAAATTTTCGACTAAATTTTCTATAGAAATAAAATTTTCGACTAAATTTTCTATAGAAATAAAATTTTCGACTAAATTTTCTATAGAAATAAAATTTTGACTAAATTTTCTTTAGAAATAAAATTTTGACAAAATTTTCTATATAAATAAAATGTTGACAAAATTTTCTATAGAAATAAAATTTTGATAAAATTTTCTATAGAAATAAAATTTTGACAAATTTTTCTATAGAAATAAAATTTTCTGTAGAAATAAAATTTTGACAAAATTTTCTATAGAAATAAAAATTTTTGTAGAAATAAAGTTTTGAGAACCTATGAAATGCCATTAAAATTTCTCATAGGGGATAATCCACCGCTGAAATACTTTTTGGCGTTTGATTGAAACTAGAATTTAACCGATGACCTTTGTATGCAAGGCGGGCATGCAACCCATTACACTACAGTGGCTCCCTCGGCATACTTTACTCCTTTAACGTGGTAAAGTAACAAATTGCAAAGCTTCAAGAGAAACCTGTGAACTTACAGTTTCTCGCCGAGAAACCATAAATATTTTATACCGATGGAATAATATATCCAGTGTTGCTTTTCGAAATTTTGAAAAAGTCGCAAAAAAGTCTCATTTTCTAAAACAGATCGCACAATAAAGTCGCATAATGCTAAACAAGTCGCTTACATTTGTGAAATATTTTTATTACAAAAAAAAATGTTCTTAAAACAACACAAAAATAGTAAAGGAACAGTCCATTAACATCAACAGATATTTTACCAACTTATTTCAACACTAAATCCATTAAAACGTTAATACATTTCATTAATTTTATAATTTTTATAGTTTTATTTTTTCAATTCAATTCTTATTAATCAATTCAGGCCCAGTTTGGATTAGATATTGATAGACATTTCATGCGACTTATATGTTTTTATTTTTCTACTAAGTCGTTACTTGGAATCCAATCTTCTTTATCCATATCACGTAAATTTAAGCCTAATAAGATATATTCGCAGGCTTTAATTTGTGTTTCATCAAACCAAATTTAGAAAAAAAAACTTCACTGCTATTAGGTATTTAAATAGATTTGAATAAAGTACCTCTTCTAAAAAAACGCTCGCTTTTAGATTGAAATATATGTATTTGCATTGTAGAAAAAATTGTTTGACAACAGAAGATCAGCTGACAGTTGTTGAAATGGTATGCAATAAAACAACGACTGAACAAACCAGAACATCGCTTAGGTTAGATATATGTATTTAGTCCATTGTGATGCCATACGTGATTAATTTCTCTCTTAATAATGAGTGCTGCCCCATTGCATGTTTAGCTCAATGACAAGGGACCTAAATAGTTTTTATAGCCGAGTTTAACCGACGTTTTACATTGCGATGACGCACTTAAGGAAGCTTAGAAACCCTCAGCATCCACCGCTGAAAAACGTTTTACTGTTTGGTCGAAACTGGATGTGAATCCATGGCTCTTTGTATGTATGGCGGATCATTTCATGGACATGGCTCCCATTCAAGGCGCACGACAATTTCCCATTTGTAAAAATTGCTTCGCACGCATGCGACTAAAGTCGCTCATTTCACATATTTTAAAAAAAAGTCGCCAGGTTGCAAAATGCGACTAAAGACGCACAATGGTAACACTGAATGTATCCAGTGGAAAAAATGGCAAACGGTGATAGACCAAAATGGTGTGTATTTAGTTCAATAAAGGTAATGATAAATAAAACCAAGTAAGGAAAGTCTAAAGTCGGGCGGGGCCGACTATATTATACCCTGCACCACTTTGTAGATCTAAATTTTCGATACCATATCACATCCGTCAAATGTGTTGGGTGCTATATATAAAGGTTTGTCCCAAATACATACATTTAAATATGACTCGATTTGGACAGAATTTGATAGACTTTTACAAAATCTAGAGACACAAAATTTAAGTTGGCTAATGCACTAGGGTGGAACAAAATTTTAGTAAAAAAATATGGGAAACATTTAAATCTGCACTAGGGTGGAACAAAATTTTAGTAAAAAAATATGGGAAACATTTAAATCTGAAGCAATTTTAAGGAAACTTCGCAAAAGTTTATTTATGATTTATCGCTCGATATATATGTATTAGAAGTTTAGGAAAATTAGAGTCATTTTTAAAACTTTTCGACTAAGCAGTGGCGTTTTAACAAGGAAAATGTTGGTATTTTGACCATTTTTGTCGAAATCAGAAAAACATATATATGGGAGCTATATCTAAATCTGAACCGATTTCAATCAAATTTGGCACACTGACTATAATACTAATTGTACCCCTAGTGCAAAATTTCAACCAAATTGGGCCAAAACTCTGGCTTCTGGTGCCATATAAGTCCATATCGGGCGAAAAATATATATGGAAGCTATATCTAAATCTGAACCGATTTCAATCAAATCTGGCACCCATGACTATACTACCAATTGTACTCCTTGTGCAAAATTTCAAGCTAATCGGGATAAAACTCGGGCTTTTGGGTCCATATAAGTATATATCGGGCGAAAGATATATATGGGAGCTATATCTAAATCTGAACCGATTTCAATCAAATTTTGCACACTTGACTATACGACTAAGTGTTATGTTTGTACAAAATTTCAAGCAAATCGGTGCAAAACTCTGGCTGCTGGGTCCATATTAGTGCATATCGGGCGAAAGATATATATGGGAGCTATATCTAAATCTGAACCGATTTCTTCCAAAATCAATAGGGTTCTATTCTGATCCAAATTAGGAACATGTGCCTAATTTGAAGGCGATTGGACTTAAATTGCGACCTAGACTTTGATCACAAAAATGTGTTCACAGACAGACGGACGGACGGACGGACAGACGGACATGATTATATCGACTCAGGGAGTGTGAGTGTGCGTGATTAACCAAGCAAAATGTCGTGAGTCACGAAAATAATATCTTCGTTAGTGTGCATGAGTAACGAACTACGCTCACGAAAATAATCCGCTCACCAACATAAAACGCTTAAGAGTTAAATTCATATACAATTTTAGTGACACCTACGATGTTAAGAGTTTAATAACGGTCTCGATTTTAATCGTGCTAATGATTTCAGAAATGTTCCTCGGGCAAATTACACACAAAATTATTCGTGAGTCACGACATTTTTCATGAGTCACGATATTTTTCGTGAGTCAGTCACGCGTGAGCGTGAGACCTACCAAGCAAAATCGTGCGTAAGATTTTTCCGTCGTGAGTATGCGTGAGCGTGAGTAAAATATTACCCACGTGCACACCTCTAGTCGCTAACTACAAATATTCATATGAGGTATGAGCATAACATGCCTCACTAATTTTTGTGGTGTATGGAATACAACAGTTAAGTATTACCAACCCTGACCCCTCTACGTATTTTGAATGTAAACTTTGATGTTCTGATTGGGGTAGGTTAAAGTGTAGTAGAAGTCAGTTTTCTCTGTTCTTTATATAGCTATTTTCCCTTGGATATGATGACATGTAATGACACAAGAAATGCCAATGCTTATTCTCCCACAAAATTGTCGACGTTCTAAAGGAAAAGAGATAAACATCTTTTTCTGAGGCAAATAAAAAGGAGAATAAACAATCATTCACACATTTAAACACACATCATCTACGCACCCTGGAAAAAAAAACGTAGAAATTCTTAAACATCAAAGGAAAAGAGAATATGGATATCGATGTGTGTGCGAGTGTTTATGTTTGCGATAGGCATCAATTACTGGAAATCGAAGATACACAATGCAGTAACAATGCATGAAATTGATAAGCTATATGTACTTCAGATGCCCAGGCAATTTTCGTTTGGTTATCACAACTTATACATATCAATTTCTTATTTAATAGATAAACACGTACACCAACCAATGCACCAACGTTTTAGAGAATTGGTCTTGTCTTGATTTCCCCCCCAACAAACTTACCTTCAAATCCTTCTTTAAGTTTTTTTCCCTCATATTTTTGCAAAGCTAGCTTAATGGCAGCCAACTCAGTTTCCTTAAGATTTGATATAAGATCTAAGGCTCTCTCTTCGCACAGAGGATGCGAGCCCAATGGTAAAGATTCACGGGCGGCAGTAAATTTGGAATAGTTTTTAATAGTGGTGGCGGCGGCGGCGGGTTTTTTTAACATCAACAATGAAGTTGAAGGCCTATGCCTACTACTGTTGTCATTATTATTTTTATTCATGGTGTTCTCTGACGTTGACTGCGGCAATGACGATGAGCAGCATGCTAATGTCAATAGACTTTGTTTTTGTTGTTGCTGCAAACTAATGTAGAATTGTTGTTGTTGCTGCTGCTGCTTAAGTAAAGTTCGGCCAAAGTGGCTCAACAGTTTTTGTGAATTATACATTTTATTGAAAACTTCTCTTTGTTTTTGAATCAAATACTTTGATCTTTTTGCTATTAACTTTAAATTTGCTTATGTTTTTCGGGTTTATGTAAAGCTCCACGAACTTTTCTATAGTTTTTGTTGTTGTTTTCACTGGTATGCAATGTATGTTTTGATAAATTCTATGACGTCACAATTATTTTTTTATATTTCATCGAGCGTTTGTGTTAATTTTCGTTAGTTTTATTTCATTGAGCGCGTAATAATTTATTAAAACAGACTCCAAACGTTGGAGCCCTGCGTCTACTATCCTTTTATCCTTCCCGAAGTCCCGACTCGTACTGATTTCTTTTATTTTCGTTTTGTTTCCCGTTTTGACATTTTTTGGGGATTGGGGTGGTCATAGAGAGTATCATAGATAAGCCAACAAATCGTAAGCAACATGTGCATAAACGTCAATGGTGTTGACGAAACCAATGGCAACTCTAATTTGAATTCATATGAGTGTGTGAAACATAATCAAAGCGACTGCTGGAAGGCGAATCAACCATAGAAGAAATGCATGCTTTCAAATGTATTTTCAATGATATTTTGTGAAACCCCTAGCGCAACTAGCTTATTGGAATTTATTTAAATAAAAACGAAAATGAAGTGCTGAAAACATAGTTATTACACCTTAAAGGTGAGTATTAAGTTCGAGTTTAGCCGCTAAAATCGCTAATGTGAAAACTAAATCAGTAAGAAAATTGCATGATATTACCCTGCCAGCATTTCAAAGTTCCATTTCATCTTCATCGCTACCACAGACTCGTAAATGTCACTACAACCATCCTACTGTGATGGGGGGCAGCATATCATAAAGTACAAAATGTACTTCATACATGTATTTTGCCATCACTACTTTTACAAAAGCCATTTTATTTTTTGTGAAACGCCAAGCGCAACCAGCTTGTTATATTTTATTTAAATAAAAACGAAAATAAAGTTCTGAAAACATAGATTTTACGCTTAAAATTGTGAAAGGTATATTGGTGAACAATTTTTGATTTTCCAAATGGAATAATTTTTCAAATATTTTACAGACTCCTCCTCCTCCTCCATCGAATAAAAACGGCTAAACTCTAGTTTAGCTATACCTCTCAGATTTTTTCAAAACTTCACAGATGGTAGTACTCTTTGAGTGGATTACAACAACAACTTTTTTTCTTGGAGGTCGTAACCGGATAACCGGCTATTCGGTTCTAAAGTGTAAGTTAAAAATCCTTAATATATCCGGTTCTAGATCCGATTACTTTTGAAAGTACATCACTAGAAAGGTTTTGAAGAGACCTTTAAAATGATGTATGAACCGTTATATCAGCTTCATCCGTTCCAGCTGTACGGGTAAAAACTTGTATTTTTCGGAACCGGTTTTTTATAAATAAGCTTATATCTCAAAAACTGCTCCATATAAAAGTACTAAATAACGGATTGCATTGTGTAGCTAACACTTCTACCTTTCCGTCAAGGTTAAAGTCAAGCTGCTATCTTTACTATAACCGGTGATATTAAGTATTATATATCCATATACGGGTCGCGCGATTTTTTTGAAAAAAAAATTTTCCTGCGGCGCTTTCTTATTCCTATATTTTGACATATTACCCGGATCCCATCCATATACGGTTTAAAAAATAAAAAAATTTTTTCAAAAAAATCGCGCGATTTTTTTTGAAGAAATTTTTGCCTGCGGCGCTTTCTTATTCCTACAATTACACATATTACCAAGATCCTACCCATATCCGGTTTGAAAAGACAAAATGAAAATTTTTTTCAAAAAAATCGTGCGATTTGAACCTTTACATCGAGCGTTTTTGGATTAAAAGCCGGTTTTTAATCCAAAAACCGATTCAAAAACACGTATTTTTTCATCTAAAACCTAAACTGATAACCGGATAAACTCGAGCTGTACCTCATTTGAAAGGTCGTACCTTTAGCTTTCTAGTGATGTACATTTTAAAGTAATCGGTTTACTAAAACCGGTTTTGTTAACGATAAATTCAAATTTTACGGTTACAATTAAATTTCAGATCAAATATATCCGGTTCTAACGGAGATATCGGCTTGCAAATAACATTGACGGATAGATAGAAGTGTTAGCTACACAATGCAATTAGTAATTTTGAACCTTTACATCGAGCGTTTTTGGATTAAAAGCCGGTTTTGTCAAAAAACCGGTTCAAAAAACGTATTTTTTTCATCTAAAACCTAAACTGATAACCGGATGAACTCAAGTTGTACCTCATTTGAAAGGTCGTACCTTTAGCTTTCTAGTGATGTATATTCTAAAGTAATCGGTTCACTAAAAACGATTATTTGCTTACACTTTAGGCCCGAATAACCGGTTAACCGGTTGCGACCGCCAACCGGTTACTTTTTATTTCGATGTCAAATTTAATTCTCTATCGACCCAAGAAAAAAAATTTTTTTTTTACGAGGTATAGCTAAACTAGAGTTGCTCCCATATTATGTTTGGGACATAAAATGTTTGTAAATATAATATGCTTGGATGCAAACATATATTAATTTAGTAATAGCCTATAAACATATATGTGTTTAGTAGCTTGGAGCGCTATTTAACAGGGAGCGATATTGAATTAAGTTGGTGGTTGTTGCTTGTTATTACAAAATTAACATTTTATTTTCCCTTGGGCAATTGATCAGCTACTTCTTTGATCCTTACAAACTGTGTGGTCCGCTGTTCGAATCCCCGTCCGGCAAAAGGTAAAATTAAAATAAAAAAATCATAAAATTGAATAATTTCTTCTACAATGTTCGTATTACAGAAAAAGGTGCTAAGAACTAAAAAATCTCGTGGAAGTGAGAAAGATGTGAGGGAATATACAATTAGGCAGAAACAAAATTTTGAGCATTCAGGTCGAAAACCTATGTTGTTAGCACCTATATTACCTGTTTATTTTCATAATTCATTATGGCTGTAAATATATAAATAAATAAATAAAATTTTGAGCATAATATTGTTTGGGAGAATTTTTTTAAGCATATAATATTTTTGGGTGCAAAATGCTTCCAAACATATTATATGTTCACATAATAACATATTGTTTTTTGGAAAACATTATTGAATTTGGATGCAAAAATACAAAATGTTTGGAACTTAGACTACCCAAACATATATTGTTTAGACCAATATGCTTTCAAACATATTATATATTGGAAGAGATCAAACATATAAATGTTTGGGCAATACCCAAAAATGTATATGCTTGAAGCAAAATATGTTTGGGAGTATATGTTACAGAAGCGATTTTTTGTGAGGGTGTAGGCATGGTTGTTAACGGCCATATACTAGCACAATGTACCAAATTTCAACTGACTCGGATGAAATTTGCTCCTCCAAGAGGCTCCAAAACCAAATCTCGGGATCGGTTTATATGGGGGCTATATATGATTATGGACTGATATGGACCACTTTTGGCATGGTTGTTAAATATCATATACTACCACCACGTAGCAAATTTCAACCAGATCGGATGAATTTTGCTTCTCCAAAAAGCACCAGAGGTCAAGTCTGGGGATCGGTTTATATAGGGGCTATAAATAATTATGGACTGACATGAACCAATTCCTGCATGGTTGTTGGATACCATATACTAACATCACGTACCAAATTCCAACCGAATCGGATGAATTTTGCTCTTCCAAGGGGCTCCGGAGGGATCGGTTTATATGGGGCCTATATATAATTATGGACCGATTTCGACCAATTTTTGCATGGGTGTTTGATGCCATATATTAACACCACGTACCAAATTTCAACTGAATCAGATGAATTTTGGTCTTCCAAGAGGCTCCGGAGTTCAAATCTGGTGATCGGTTTATATGGGGGCTATATATAATTATGGACCGATGTGGACCAATTTTTGCATGGTCATTAGAGACCATATACTAACACCATGTACCAAATTTCAGCCAGATTGGATGAAATTTGCTTTGTGGACCAATTTTTGCATGGTTGTTAGAGACCATATACTAACACCATGTACCAAATTTCAGCCGGATCGGATATATATATATATATATATATATATATATATATATATATATATATATATATATATATATATATATATATATATATATATATATATATATATATATATATATATATATATATATATATATATATATATATATATATATATATATATATATATTTTAAAGGGTCTTAGAGCAATATTTCGATGTGTTACACCCTACGGTAGAGAGTATAAAAAGAAAAATTAAAAACTGTGGCTTTGCAAAAAATCAGTTCACTACAACCAGGTTGCCGTAAGTGGTTTGAAACCGATTTTTTATACCCACCACCATAGGATGGGGGGTATATTAACTTTGTCATTCCGTTTGTAACACATCGAAATATTGCTCTAAGACCCCATAAAGTATATATATTCTGGGTCGTGGTGAAATTCTGAGTCGATCTGAGCATGTCCGTCCGTCCGTCCGTCCGTCTGTTGAAATCACGCTAACTTCCGAACGAAACAAGCTATCGACTTGAAACTTGGCACAAGTAATTGTTATTGATGTAGGTCGGATGGTATTGCAAATGGGCCATATCGGTCCACTTTTACGTATAGCCCCCATATAAACGGACCCCAAAATTTGGCTTGCGAGGCCTCTAAGAGAAGCAAATTTCATCCGATCCGGCTGAAATTTGGTACATGGTGTTAGTATATGGTCTCTAACAACCATGCAAAAATTGGTACACATCGGTCCATAATTATATATAGCCCCCATATAAACCGATCCCCCGATTTGGCTTGCGAGGCCTCTAAGAGAAGCAAATTTCATCCGATCCGGTTGAAATTTGGTACATGGTGTTAGTATATGGTCTCTAACAACCATGCAAAAATTGGTCGACATCGGTCCATAATTATATATAGCCCCCATATAAACCGATCCCCCGATTTGGCTTGCGAGGCCTCTAAGAGAAGCAAATTTCATCCGATCCGTCTGAAATTTGGTACATGGTGTAAGTATATGGTCTCTAACAACCATGCAAAAATTGGTCCACATCGGCCCATAGTTATATATAGCCCCCATATAAACCGGTCCCCCGATTTGGCTTGCGAGGACTGTAAGAGAAGCAAATTTCATCCGATCCGGCTGAAATTTGGTACGTGATGTTAGTATATGGTCTCTAACAACCATGCAAAAATTGGTCCACATCGGTTCATAATTATATATAGCCCCCATATAAACCGATCACCAGATTTGACCTCCGGAACCTCTTGGAAGACCAAAATTCATCTGATTCAGTTGAAATTTGGTACGTGGTGTTAATATATGGCCTCAAACTCCCATGCAAAAATTGGCCGATATCGGTCCATAATTATATATAGGCCCCATATAAACCGATCCCCAGATTTGACTTCCAGAGCCCCTTGGAAGAGCAAAATTCTTCCCATTGGTATCCAACAACCATGCAGGAATTGGTTCCTATCAGTCCATAATTATATATAGCTCCCATATAAACCGATCCCCAGATTTGACCTCCGGTGCCTTTTGGAGAAGCAAAATTCATCCGATCTGCTTGAAATTTGGTACGTGGTGGTAGTATATGATATTTAACAACCATGCCAAAAGTGGTCCATATCAGTCCATAATCGTATAATCCGAGTGAGTTGAAATTTTGTACATTATGCTAGTATATGGTCGTTAACAACCATGCTTAACTAGGTCCATATCGGTCTATAGTTATATATGACCCTCAGATAAATCGATCCCCAATCACACAAAAATTGGTCCATATCAAGTTCATAATTGTATATGGCCCCCATATAAGCGACCCCCATATTTCAATTCTGGCTCTCTACGTACAAAAAGTCCATATCTATTCGTAATTATTTGTAGACTTAACTATACATAACTTTTTTGTCTAATATATACCACGTATGGACTAAATCACAACTTAGAAAACGATGTTAAGAAGTTTTAAGATACCACAACCCAAGTAATTCGATTGTGGATGATAGTCTTTCGTAGAAGTTTCTACGCTATCCATGGTGGTGGGTACATAAGATTCGGCCTGGCCGAACCTGCGGCCGTATATACTTGTTTTATTCTACACACATTTAAAAGTAATTGGTTCATTAGAACCTGTTTTACTTACGACTACTTACTTGCACTATAGGCTCGAATAACCGGTTATAACTGCAAACCTACATAAAATATAATTCTCTATCTATCTTTGGAGAGGTATAGCTAAACTAGAGTTGCTCCAAAAATAGCAACCAATGTTTGCAAAAGCAAAGACTGTTTTCCCTTTTTCAGCAATTTTTTCTGCTGTGTCTACAAACAAATATCTTTGGGTTTAAGAATACATAGCTTATTAAAATCATCTCCTGAGTTCAAAACAATTCTATATATTTATTTGTGTAAAAATCATAATTGATTTTATTTATTTTTGCTCGATAAAATTCTTAAAGAAAATATTTCTTAAATCTAAAATTAATATTAAATTTAATTCTAATTCGTAGTTTATATTATAAACTATTGGGATTACTTCATATATAGTAGATAGATTATTGGCACTTTACTTAACTTATTAAACCTCGTTTACCTAAAGTAGTTTTAGTTCATTTGCATATTCTCGTCGTCGTTGTCAACTTATGTTCCTTGAATTTACGTGCAATCGTTTGCCCGCTGCCCTGGTATTCCACGTAATTCTTGATTGAGAGTACGCAGTAGGGGATGCTTACCACAACCACAACGTCCACGGAAATCATCCAAATCTAAAGCCCATACCATACCGCCTCCCAAACGCATCTTACGCACGAATTGTGATTTACGGCGTATATCATTGACATCATCATAGGAAACCCATTGATTGCCACTATAGGCATAAGGTCCAATGCGACCCTCAGGATCACGTATCACTGTCCAGCCGCCATTGCTTACTTGTTCACAAATCTCATAGTAGGCCAAGAAACCACCAGCTCTTGTATAAGTTCCAGCTCTACCGGGTCCCACTGTCTTCTCATTTAAAGTGCGAGCATTAGGATCGGCCAAAGAGAAAGATTGTCCATATAAAGGCATACCCATGATGAGTTTGTGAGGTGGTGTTCCCTTCTCAAGCCAATAGTTAATACTGAAGTTAGCATTGAAATAGGGATTAGAGTCACCCTCCACGTAGTACAAAGGAGCAACATGACCGGTTTGTTTATCCCAATGACCATGGAAATCATAAGTCATTACGGCAATCCAATCAAAGTAACGAGCCAATTTTGGGACATCATAGCCAGCATCAATGACCATTTTACTAGGTGATACAGCTGCTGACAAAAGCAAACCTTTGGGCTTAAAGGCATCCGCCAATTCACGAACCAGAGAAGCAAATCCTTCTTTTTCATTTGCCGACCCCTTGGAACAATCAACTTGCCAACACACAGGATATTCCCAATCTAAATCCAAGCCTTCAAATCCATATTTCTCACAGAAGGCCATAACACTTTCTATAAATCTACGACGGGCTTGAGGATCCAAGACCATGCGAGCATATTTACTACCCAACGAATCATTCCATCCTCCTATGGCCACGGTGACTCGAATTCCTTTTTTCTTATAGGCCACAACTCTTTCGTAGAATCTATTATCTATGTCAGCCCAAGAGTCATGTGTCTTTATGGTCAAGGAATTGCTATTTAGAACGGCGAACCCATACACAATGTGGGTGCAAAGATTTTCATCTATATCTTCGGGCACATATTTTCCTTGGCCCGGACGATACCAAGCCCAATTGGTAAAGTAACAAACTACCTTGTAGTCTTCATTACTGCCCAAGGGAGGGGAATATGTAGGTTTGGGATGATATACAGGCTTTTTACTAGGTGTTTGTATAGGTTTCTTGGTAGCTTTAACTGGAGCCTTTGTTGTGGTTGTTGGAGGCATTGTGGGTTTTGGCCTATGGATAACTGGTTTTTGTGTGGTCTGATCGTTCCGCACCGAACATTTACTTGCCTGAGGCCAATCACAGTAATTCTGATTCCAATGCAAACCCGAAGGACATCTATAAGAATTTTGAATAAAATTGTACTCTAAGATTCTACCAGCAATTTAGGGTACTCACTTTTGTTCAACCAATTCCCCATATTGGCATATGTAATACTTATTGCAATCTCTTTCGTGGGGCGCGTAGTTTCGTCCGTAACATTCCATTCTCATGGGAGCTTCAGTAGGTTTAGTGGGTTTGGCTTGTATAACTTGTTGGCTTACCAGATTGGTGTTTATGGTGGGCTTTGGCTTATAGCCTGAGGAAGATGCCATACTAACATCCGCAACTATAAAAAGAGTTACAATAAGTCCATAGTCCAATTTCTCCCCTCTCCCCAAAAATTCATCTACTTACTCATAGTCTTATCTTTAGTTTCCAAAACACACTTGGGATGTGGTCCTGGATAGTTTCTCAATACACGATTTATGGTCTTCAGTAATGGATAGGATTCACAATCACAATCATTCTTAAAGTCATCCAAATCCAAAGCCCATATCATAGCTCCACCCAAGTCCATGGCTTTTACATATTCCGACTTATGGCGTATCATGGGCGCATCATCGAATGACACCCATTGGTCACGCATATAAGCATAGGGTCCCATACGTCCTCGAGGATCTCTAACCACATTCCAACCCCGCTTGCGTATGTAGCTACAAATCTCATAGTATGCCAAAAATCCTCTAGCTCTAGTGGCTTCTCCAGCCTCGCCTCCTCCATAAGTGGCAGCGTTCAGGTCATGATCGCTTGCTTGGGCCAAAGAGAATGATTGACCATACATTGGCATACCCATGATCAATTTCTTACGATCAGCACCACTTTGCAACCAATAGTTAATCGAGTAGTTGGCATTGAAACCTTCCGTTCCGGCAGGATGTTCATACATGGGAGCCACATGACCGGTCTTCTTATCCCATTGGCCATGATAATCATAGGCCATTACAGCAATCCAATCGAAGTACTTTGTCAACTGTGGCACATCGTAACCAGCATCGATAACTTTGCGATTTGGTGATACCGCAGCGGACAATAGCAAACCTTTGGGCCTAAATGCTATGGAAAGCTCACGTACCAAATCAGTGAATCCATCCTTTTCGTCTGCGGTTCCTTTCTTGCAATCGACCTGCCAACACACTGGATATTCCCAATCCAAGTCCAAACCATCAAATCCATATTTTTCTATAAATTCCATAACATGACGTATGAAACGAGCTCGAGCCTCAGCAGATCTTACCAAGCGGGCATATTTATCTCCGGCCGAATCATTCCATCCACCAATGGCCACTGTGACTTTGACACCCTTGGAACGATAAGCAGCCACACGCCCATAAAATTTATTATCCAAATCAGCCCAGGAATCATGCGGTTGTATGGTCAACTTATCGCGATTCAAAACAGCAAAACCATAAACAATATGAGTACATAGTTCAGGATCTATATCTTCCGGTAAGAATTTGCCTCCGCCTTGTCGGTACCAAGCCCAATTGGTAAAGTAACATACAACTTTGAAATCATCCGATGTTGAGGTAACCTCACTTGATTCGGGATTTGTATTGATCAATTCAACTTCCGTGTCCTCAACCTCTTCATTTGGATCAATGACGTTCTCAGTATCTTGAATATCTCCTGGTCCAGTCTCAATTTCACTGGGATATGAAATTTCTTGTGAGTTGAGTACCTCTTCAATGGATTCGGGTTCATTTACGGGAGTAAGACCAGCTGTAGTTGTAGATTTAAGCATTAGAAAACAGATTTTAGAATATTCAAAGGAAAGGAAAACTTACGTGTCGGTTCATAGCCAGAAGGGGGATCTTTCAAAACATCATGAATTTGGGTCAATAATGGATGAACCCCTTGGCCACAACGGTTACGGAAATCATCTAAATCCAAGGCCCAAACCATACCACCGCCTAAGTTCAATGCCCGAACCAATTGAGATTTTTTGCGGATCATTGCAGGATCGTCGAATGACACCCATTGATTGTCCTTGAAGGCATATGGACCCATACGTCCACGTTCATCCTGAACTACTTGCCAGCCTTGATGTTTAATACGATCACAAATCTTAAATTGGAAGAATATCATAGCTCAATGATTCTCTCAGTTGATGTACCCTAAAGAGGACTTACTTCATAGTAGGCCAAGAAGCCAGCAGCTCTAGTGAATTCTCCTGCCTTACCGGGTCCTGGAGCCTTAGCATTTAATCCATTATTACGGGTATTTTCCAAAGTAAATGATTGGCCATATAAGGGCATGCCCATGACAATTTTCCTCGAAGGAGCTCCTTTCTCGATCCAATAGTTCAATGAGAAGTTCTAAATAAAATCAAAATTAGAAGGATCTCAGCTTCCCTTAGGCCAAAAACTTACCGCATTGAAGTAATCGAGATCATCATCCGGATGATAGTACAGAGGAGCTACATGGCCAGTCTTCTTATCCCATTGGCCATGGAAATCGTAGGTCATTACAGCAATCCAATCGAAATATTTGGCAAGTTGGGGAACATCATAACCGGCATCAATGATTTTCTTGCTTGGCGAAACTGCTGTGGACAACAACAAGCCACGAGGTTTCAATGCCTCAGATAATTCACGGACCCACGCAGTAAATCCTTCCTTTTCATCCGGTACACCCTTTTTGCATTCGGTTTGCCAGCAAACGGGATACTCCCAATCCAAATCCAATCCTTCGAATCCATACTTCTCCATAAAATCAAGGGCATGTTTAACAAATTTAGCCCTGGCTGTGGGATTTCGTACCAACCGACTGTATTTATCACCCTGCGAATCATTCCAACCACCCAAAGCCAAACTAACCTTAACTCCTTTACTTTTGAGGCCACTTACACGGGTATAGAAATTGTTGTCGATATCAGCCCACGAATCGTGAGTGCGCAATGTCAACTCCGAGTAGTCGAGCACAGCGAAACCATAAACAATGTGGGTACACAAATCTGTGTTAATGTCATCCGGGGTATAACGACCAGCTCCCTTGCGGTACCAAGCCCAATTGGTGAAATAACAAACAACCTTATAATAACCATCCAAAGGTTGCAATGATGGTCTATCGGTGGGATATGTTGGTCGTGCAGAGGTAGTTGTAGTTGGTCTTGGCGTGGTAGGAGCTGGTTTTGGTTTTGCCGGCTTCAAATCATTTGATCCTTCACTGGGTCCTGCATCATCATTACATTGTGCCGTTGCCGGCCAATCACACATTCCCGCGACTGCATTAAAATGCAAACCTGGAGCACAATCGGCTGCTTGCAAACGATTCCACAGGCAGAACAAATACTTGGAACAATCTCCGGGATATGGAACACGTTCCTCACCATTGCATGGATCTTCAGGGCTAGACTTGGACTGAACAATACGAAGATAACGTTTAGTAGTTACGCACTTTACATTCTCTGGCCAGTCACAGATTTTGCGAATGCCATCCCAATGCAAATTGCCTCCACAGGAATTTGGAACAAGTACTCCATTGATGCATATATAGTACTGGCCACAATTACGATGGGTATAATATTCTCCTTCGTTGCATTTAGAGCTGTGAGAGGGTCTGTGGGACGAGGCGGGCTTACGAGTGGTGGCAATAGGCTTTGTGGGTACTCTAGTAGTCCATGATGATTTTGTTGTTGAAGTTGTCCGTTTGGGTATCGATGTTGTGGTACCCCAAGCAGGTTGCTTCGTTGGCTTTGTAACAGCGGCGGAAGGTTTATTTTTTGTGGGTGTACAGTCGGCCGCAGATGGCCAATCGCAATTCTTGGTTTTGGCATTCCAATGAAGTCCTCCGGGACAAAATTGCTGTCGCATCTCACCAACTACTATACACTGGTAATAGCTGTTACAATTAGATTGATCCGGATAGAATTCTCCTGGTTGACAATTACTAGCCTGGACAACTACCGGCCGAACAACTGCAGGAGCTGGAATTGTTGTGGGTTTTTGGGTGATTTGCGTAGGTCTATGCGTGGCTGGAGGACGTTTGGTGGTGGTTGTAGTAGGTCTTCGTGTAGTTGTTGTTGTCGTTGTGGTTGTAGTTGAAGGAGGAACCCACCAAACTGTGGATGTTCTTTGGGTCGTGGTAGTTGGTGCTTGCCACACTGGACTAGCGGTGCTTGTGTGCTCATGTATACCACCTCCCGATGAACCATCACTACTTATGGTAGTCATTACTGGAGGCATAGGAGTCACGGGTACTGTAGGTCGAGAACAGTCGGATCGTGTTGGAGGTGGACTATTAAGTCTACCCAAAGCTCTATTGAGAGCCGTTAAAAGTGGAAAGGCTTCACTGCAGCAACGATTTTGAAAATCATCCAAATCCACTGTCCATGCAGCCACACCACCAAAACCTGAGTTGACTGCATAACGAGCCTTAACCTCTACTGATGCGGGATCTTCGTACCCTACCCATTGATTTCGTAACATGGCATATGGTCCAGATTTCCTTTCCGCATCTCGGCCCGTCAACCATTTTTGTTTACGTATGCGTTGGCAAACTTCATAGTATGCCAACATACCCGGTTGCTTAGTGAATTCTCCAGGCTCGCCAGCTCCTGATGCAGGGACTCCTTCTCCTTGTAATTGTGTACTATCATGTTCCAAGGTAAAACTCTGACCATAGAAAGGAATGCCCATAATGATTCGTTCTTTCTTGGCACCCAATTTCAACAAAAGTTGCATGGCATAGTCGGTATTGTATTGGGGATATTTATCACCCTTTCTTCCATATAGGGGACTTACATGACCCGTTTGCTTCTCCCAGGCCCCATGATAATCGTATGACATTACCGTCATATAGTCTACTATTTTCGATAACTCTGGGAACTCATAGGCTTCCGTTATGATTTCCTTGTATCCTGAAATGGCCACACCTAAGCGTAATTTTTTATTCACACGATCGAATTCGGAGCGAATTTCCCGGAGCAACTTAGTTAAATTGGGTTTGTCGGAGGCAGGACCCTTGGAGCAATCGCTCTGCCAACATTTTGGATAATTCCAATCTAAATGTAGACCAGAGAAGCCATGGCGTTGCAAGAAACCCACTAGGTTGGAGGCAAATACTCTGCGTTTAATATCATCCGAGGCAAGACGTGAATACTTATCTCCCGCTGAATCGGTCCAACCTCCCATGGCAATTAGGACAGGTATTCCTGTGGAAACAACGCGGCTATATAGCTGATTATCTATATCAACCCAAGGATCAAACTCTTTGATATTCAAATGATCAGGATCCAAAGAGGCAAAAGAGTAAATAAGTTTGGTGCAAAGATTTTTATTCTTCAAATATTCAGGAACAAATTGCCCATCCGCTTTCCGGTAAAAAGCCCAATTAGTGACGTAACATAAGACCTCAGGAGAGTTGTTGAACTCCTTATTCGATTGCTTAATATGAGCCAAGGCACCATAGGGACGATCTTCATAATCCTCTTCATCATCATCGAACTCTTCCACATCTTGGGAACGGAAAGATGATGATAACGCTCCATAGGATAATATTTGTTGGCGTACCTTTGCCACATCTTCGACTTTTTCAGGATCAGTTACATCAGAAGCCTTTACCAATTGCTGATAAGGAGAATCGGAACGGTAGGGCTGAGGCAAGGTCTCAACATCATCATTGTTGGGATTAGGTACTATGTAGGCGGCATATTTATCCGATACCGACCAAGCATCGGGCTGTTGAAATGTTTCTGCATCTAAATCAGGTTCGGGTTCAGACAGCACTAACTTCTCTGGCATGGCATCTGCTACTGAAGATTCTCTAATACTTGCCGAATATTCTTCTTCTTCGATATAATCATCTTCCTCATCGGGGAATGATTCTACGGCATCTCTTACGAAATGTCTTAAAGGAGACGATGATTCCCGTAAATCAGCTACTGTCCTGGCATTGATAGTGGGAACACTTTCCACAGCACTACGAAGTGGTAAAAATACATCACCAAAACTGGGAGCCAAACTAAAACGACTCAATCCATCCACTGATTCTTCCTCTTCAGGGACACTTTCGACAGCTGAACGTAGGAAACCGGGTTTAAATTTTGGTGCATTATGCTCTTCGGGTGCTTCAATACGTATGTGAGCCCATATGGGGCAAGAGCAGAGTAACTATAAAATAAATAAAAAATGTGAAGGAATTGTTAGTGCAAAAAAATTTTTTTCTATTTAATTTTGAAAAACCTACCAGCAGACCAACTGCTGTTACACTCCCCACAATCTTCATGACAAGGTGTAATTAGTTACACTATCTCTCTATACTTCTCTCCTTCCAATGTTGTTTAATTAATAATTATTGTTTTCTTCTCCTCTTCCAGTACTTAGCCTGTAAGACATAAAATAAATCATGTGTCAGTTTGCGGTTTAATAGAAATGAATATCATCCCAGTGTCCATCTACACTCATTCCTTGCATTATGATTAATTCTCCTCTACTACAGCATTTAAATATAAGGAACTGAGAGGAGCGCATTCCATGAATATTAATTAATCGAACTTTTATTTTTCGCCATCGTTAATGTTGTTGTATTGTCAACAAAAGTCCATCGGCCCACTCATGTAGGAGTGCTCATATTTCGTAAGACAAATATGGGATGACAAATTAGGAAGTAAAAAATTTTACTTTGTTCTTTTTTTATTTTTAATAATTGTCCACAACTATTTAGCTTGGGGACATTGAGGTGATGAAGCATTTTAAGAATGAAACCGAAACAGGGGAAAATTCTCTTTTTGTATTGTGGTGGCTAATAACGTGAATTTCAGCAAGCTAATGGTTCCGTAAAAAATTTTGAGAACTTTTGTTTAGAGATATAACATTTTGAGAAAATTTTCTATATAAATAAAATTTTGACACAATTTTCTATAGAAATAAAACTTTGACACCACTTTCTGTAGAAAAAAAATTATTCTAAAGAAATAAAATTTTGAGAAAATTTTCTATAGAAATAACATTTCGACAACATTTTCAATAGAAATAAAATGTTGACAAAAACATTTTTACAAAATTTTTTATAGAAATAAAATTTTGACAAAATTCTGTAGAATTCTGTAGAAAAAAAAAATTTCTATAGAAAAAAAAATTGGACAAAACTTTCTATAGAAATAACATTTTTTTACAAAATTTTCAATAGAAATAAAATGTTGACAAAAAAAAATTACAAATTTTTTTATAGAAATTTTGAAAAAAATTTCTATAGAAATAAAATTTTGAGAAAATTTCTATATACATATTTTTTATAGATATAGCATTTTGAGAAAATTTTCTATAGAAATAATATTTTGACAAAATTTCCTATAGAAATAAAATTTTGACACCATTTTCTATAGAAAAAAATATTCTATACTCGTAGAAATAAAATTTTGAAAAAATTTTCTATAGAAATTACATTTTGACAAAATTTTCAATAGAAATAAAATGTTGACAAAATTTTCTATAGAAATACAATTTTGACCAAATTTTCTATAGAAATAATATTTTGACAAACTTTTCTGTAGAAGCAAAATTTTCTATAGAAATAAAATTTTGAGAAAATTTTCTATAGAAATAAAATGTTGAGAAAAATTTCTATAGAAATAAAAATTTGACAAAATTTTCTATATAAACAAAATTTTCTATATAAACAAAATTTAGAGAAAAAATTTTATGCAAATAAAATTTTGACAAAATTTTTATAGAAATAAAATTTTGACAAAATTTTCTACAGAAATAAAATTTTGACAAAATTTTCTACAGAAATAAAATTTTGAGAAAATTTTCTTTAGGAATACAATATAGAAATAAAATTTTGACAAAATTTTCTTTAGGAATACAATATAGAAATAAAATTTGGACAAAATTTTCTATGAAAATAAAATTTTGACAAAATTTTTTTATAGAAATAAATTGTTGAAACAAATTTCTATAGAAATAAAATTTTGACAAAATTTTTATAGAAATAAAATTTTGAAAAAATTTTCTATAGAAATAAAATTTTGACAAAATTTTCTATAGAAATAAAATTTTGACAAAAATTTCTATAGAAATACAAATTTGAAAAAAATTTCTATAGAAATAAAATTTTGAGAAAAATTTTTATAGAAATAAAATTTTAACAAAATTTTCTATAAAAAATAGAAATGAAATTTTGAGAAAATTGTCTTTAGTAATACAATATAGAAATAAAATAAATTTTTGAAAATTTTCAAACAAAATTTTAGAAACAAAATTTTTACAAAATTTTCTATATAAACAAAATTTTTAAAACAATTTTATACAAATAAAATTTTGACAACATTTTTATAGAAATAAAATGTTGACAAAATTTTCTACAGAAATAAAATTTTGACAACATTTTTATAGAAATAAAATTTTGACAAAATTTTCTACAGAAATAAAATTTTGAGAAAACTTTCTTTAGGAGTACAATATAGAAATAAAATTTTGCCTATAGAAATAAAATTTTGACAAAATTTCCTATAGAAATAAAATTTTGACAAAATTTTCTATAGAAATAAATTTTTGAAAAAATTTTCTATAGAAATAAAATTTTGACAAAATTTTCTATAGAAATAAAATTTTCTAAAGAAATAAAATTTTGACAACATTTTCTATAGAAATATAATTTTGAGAAAAATTTTAATAGAAATAAAAAAATTTTCTAAAGGAATTAAATTTTGAGAATTTGTTTTATAATTCAATATCTTTAAAAATTTTAATTTTCGATTTATTTCATTTCAATTTTTAGTTCATATACATATTACATTTCAAGAGTATATATACACCCAACAAATTATCGCTAATATGAGTAATCATTCATACTGCCACAAAGTTTTTATCAAAAACTTCAAAATAAGATTTTTAATTTGGTAGATTGTGGTAAAATTTTCTTCAAAACTTGGTAGATTATTTTTGGCACGAGTGGCAACTGTGCCAGTGCATCGCCTGTTCCAAAATGGCAGATTGTTTCTCGTTTTAGCAAAAAGTTGATTCAGTTCATTTTTATAATATAATTATTATAAAAGTGAACTGAAGTTAACGACAATAATTTAGATAAAACTATTTTATATATTACACATTTCTCACAAATATCCCAGAAAGAAACATCTTCCTCATAAGGCTATAAGAAGACTAAAACCGCATATTCTGTTTGTGCAATTTATTCTTATAGATATTCCATTTTATTCAAATCATCCAATCGAAACTTCTTCAAGTATTTTATGAAGTATTTTAGAAACACCTTGATTTTTGTCGAAATAAAATTTTGACTCTATATCGTGAATAAATAAATAGCATCTTTCAAAATTTAATCACTTCTCATTATTTAATCGGATTCCAATTAAGGCCTAAGCAAATGTAATAAATAAAGCACCACAGACATTACAAATAAATTGATCTGATATACTACTGTACACAAAGCAATATCTCAAGATAAAAATCTTCATAAAGAGCAATAAATGAAATATAATAAAATCAGCTTTACTAATACTAAGGTCCTAGTGAAAAAAAAAATAATAATTAGAATCCTAAGTACATTGAAAACCCAAACACGAGCACAAATTAAAATAAAAATATTGGAATTATGCCAATGTTAAAATCATGAAAATTAAATGTAAAAGTTTTTTTTTTATAAAAAACTAAACCAGACTTCCGTCTTTTCATTGTTTGTTTTATTATTCATGGTGTAATTTTTGATATTCAAACAATTGTCCAAAAAGAAAAGGTTCTTGAAATCGAAATAAATTTTTGTTCATAAAAAAGTAGCACATCAAAAATTTCGAATCGTGCTTAACATTAATTCATTTATTAAAGTTTTTTTAATTTATATTACTATTTAAATTCTGGCAACGTTTTCAGTGTTACTAAACAGACAGTTTAATGACAGTTTTGTTTTTGTTTTTCTACTGAGCCAAATATAAAAGCTTATAAAACTATTGAAGAGAAAGAGAGAGGGAGAGGGAGAGAATTCGAATCATAATCGAAAATTAATATTATATTCTCAAAATTTACTCACAACAAGAGGGCTTTTTTGGTGAATGTTTGATATGAGTTTGCATAGAAAAATACTTTCGATGAAATAGAATTCTAGATTATAAAGAAAGTAAAACGAAAACGTGTCGTTTTTCGGTCATCACCTATTAAACTGACGTTTTTGGAGCACAGGCCATTAGTATTCTATGGCGAATGGGTGAAATTCAATGTTTCAATAGAATATTTCGTACCATAAAGATTTGCGTACTGGGCTGTATTTGGAATTCAATACAGTTACACAGTTTGTATCTTAAGTCTTTTGTTTATATTCTTTGGTTAAAGATATTCGCACGGTTTCTTTCGTTTAATATTTTGAAACATTTTATTTATTATTTATTTTATTTTCACATTACGTTAAAGATAAAGTGGCAGCCGGATTTATTTTCGGGCTCACTTAGACTATTCAGTCCATTCTGATATGTTTTCACATTACATTTACTTTTGTTAATTCCTAAAATATACAGTGTGGCTGATATGTTATGAAACCAACTTCAGGTTGCTATCATTTACGCGTTTAAAGCGTTTTTATCTATTGCATTCAGATAGATTCAGTTCTACACTAAAAAAAATTACTTCGATCCAAAGATTTTGACCTTAATTTAAGGATTTTGGTATTGATTCCAAGTCTAAGATGCGTCTTCTTTAAAATAAAGACATTTTTAGCGACAAATGCGACTTTAAATCTAGGATCAATAAAATTAAAATTTTAACAAAATTTTCTATAGAAATAAAATTAAAAAAAAAATCTATAGAAATAAAATTTTGACAAAAATTTCTATAGAAATAAAATTTTACAATTAATTATTTTTCAAGCTTTATGGACAAAGTAGATGAAGGAATTTGATCAGCAGTAGCTTCTAAAAATAAATTTCGTGTTGTTGCATTACTGTAGTAACAAAACGAAATAAAAATAAGATCAAGGGATTTGTAACTATATGAAAAGATGATGCACAGTGGGAGTTAAGATGATTCAATTTGTAAGAAGAAAATTCCCAAATGTTTTCTCCATAAGAAGTTAGCATAAAGATAAAAAAATTGAGTTTTCTCTCCCAGCCAGATCTATACTAAAGGCTGTGGAGAAGTTCATTCGCCCGAACTGAAACATGTATTTGTATGTGGCGTTTTCTTTTCAATGGTTCTATTGATCAAATTCCTTGATCTACTTTGTCCATAAAGCTCGAAAAATAATTAATTTTAAAATTAAGATATCATGCATTTGGACGTTAATCGCCTGCTTCAGTATCAGGCTAACATGAAAAATAATGAAATAAAATTTTAACAAAATTTTCTACAGAAACAAAATTTTAACACAATTTTCTAGAGAAATAAAACTTTGATGAAATTTTCTATTGAAATAAAGTTTTGAGAAAATGTTCTATACTAATTAAATTTTGTGAATTTTATTTAATTTTTTTCGTATTTTTCCAGTGGATCATGTAAAAATATTAGAAAACATTTCAAATTGCAATAAATTTTTTCAAACCCCTACTGTTAAATTGATGAGATTATGATCCTTTAGATAAGGTTCTTTAATTTCATATCAAAAAGTTTGCAATTGCCATATACTATAACTAATTTGACAATTTCTTTCCGCTTAACAAGCCCTCGATTCTTGTTGTATTGGTTTGACTACGACTTTCATTAAGAATTTTAATCGAAAAAAAGAAATTTGATCGTATCGTGACCGCATTAATTACATTTAATGCTTAAAAACATATTAACCTAATTTTTTTGTTGTTATTCTTTAGGCGATGATTATGGTTAAGGTGTACAAGATGATAAGATTTTATGGTTCTTTGTTGAAAATATTTCCTAAATTGATTGGGTGTAAAGATTTAAGTATATTTACTTGTGGCCATATATTTTTGTGTTTTTTTTTGCAATACTTTATAACATTGGCCCCTGAAAGAAACTATAGAGAAATATCTTAAGCATTTCCATTCTGAACGATAATGAGCGAAAGAATAATAAGCAGTCATATAAAAGATAAAAAGCTCGTATCATTCCTTATTGTTATGGTTCCAAATGAGTGTGTGTGTGGTCCAAAGCAATACAAGATTGTGTCGTTTTCTTCATTCATTATTTTTGTGTTTATTTCCGAAGTGGGTAAAGAGTTAATTAATTAACATAATACACATGATACCGTAAGTCATACTGATTGAAACTGCCTTCTGTTTAGCCCGCCTGTTTATAACAATTCGATGCTGTGAAAAACAAATAAATAATTTATTTAACACACATTCCAAATGGAATGGAACTTTTCTCCACCATCATCATATCGTTTACCAAAAGTGTGAATCATTAATGTTCATAATTAATAATCAACTTGGTGGATGATTTGTGATATTATGTTGTCAAAAAAAATGTACAGGAATTAGATAGCGGGAAAAAACGAAAGACTTAAGACATAAACACGAACTTTTATTTTCATTGGTTTTGACATTTGTTTTTTTAATTATTCTCTAAAAATGATGTGTTACTTTCGATTGTTTTTTTAATCATATATAAATCTGATTTGATATAACTATATTTTCAGCAAAATAGAGTATTTCATCTAAGAGGATTACCCTTGTTTTGGTTATTCATTCAAACCGATTAAAGATCGCTCAGAATTAAAATTTATAGATAACAAATTATTCCGCTTTCACTAGAAATTCAAATTAAAAACTTTTTAATTAAATGGTTTCTATTGCCTTTTAATGTTGCATAAATTTATTTTAATATTCTTTTAACCCATTTTTAACTGATATAGAATTTATTTAAACTTTGTATATTCAAACATATGAACTAAACCACAAATGGTGTAACTCATATACCTCCCAATCGGATTTTTGAATCATCAGGCTTTTCTGCATGAAATCCCTACGTTATCAGCAAAACCAAATTTAATGTTATCTATGTTTTTATAATGTTTTTCTATTCCCTATGAAGTTTTTTTTGGACTAAATTAATTCATCCAATTATTTTTTAGTAGAAATATCTTCAATAAAGAAACGAGAGTTTTAATTGGACACCAAAAAAGTCAATTGTATCAATAAATTTTTTAATCGAAAAAGTTTTCAGCTTCATCTATTAATTCGAAATATATTGGTGATCTATTTTTCTGTGTGGAGTCCTCTCGAGTCATTTAAATGTGAATAAATCGATTACTTCAAAAATAGTAGATTTTTTACTGTTTGGTAGAATTCTTGTTGTTTTGGTAGATTTTGCAATATATATCTCTCCAACTAACAGGTACATTAATTTTCTATAGACATAAAATGTTGACAAAATTTTCTATAGAAATAAAATTTTGACAAAATGTTCTATAAAAATAAATTTTTGACAAAATTTTCTATAAAAATAAATTTTTGACAAAATTTTCTATAAAAATAAAATTTTGATAAAATTTTCTATAGAAATAAAATTTGCAGAAAATTTTCCATACAAATAAAAATTTTGATAAAATTTTCTATAGAAATAAAATTTTGGCAAAATTTTCTATACAAATAAAAATTTTGATAAAATTTTCTATAGAAATAAAATTTAGACAAAATTTTCTATAAAAATAAAATTTTTGAAAGAATTTTCTATAGAAATAAAATTTTAACAAAATTTTCTATAGAAATAACATTTTGACAAAATTTTCAATAGAAATAAATTTTTTACAAAATTTTCTATATAAATAAAATTTTGACAAAATTTTCTATAGAAATAAAATTTTGACAAAATTTTCAATAAAAAATTTTGTATATAAATAAAATTTTGACAAAATTTTCTACAGAAACAAAATTTTGATAAAATTTTCTACAGAAATAAATTTTAGCAAAATTTTCTACAGAAATAAAATTTTAACAAAATTTTCTATAGAAATAAAATTTGGACAAAATTTTCTACAGAAATAAAATTTTGATAAAATTTTCTACAGAAATAAATTTTGACAAAATTGTCTACAGAAATAAAATTTTGACAAAATTTTCTATAGAAATAAAATTTTGACAAAATTTTCTATATAAATAAAATTTTGACAAAATTTTCTATAGAAATAAAATTTTGACAAAATTTTCTATAGAAGTAAAATTTTGACAAAATTTTCTACAGAAATAAAATTTTGATAAAATATTCTACAGAAATAAATTTTAGCAAAATTTTCTACAGAAATAAAACTTTGACAAAATTTTCTATAGAAATAAAATTTTGACAAAATTTTTTACAGAAATAATTTTTGCCAAAATTTTCTACAGAAATAAAATTTTGGCAAAATTTTCTATAAAAATAAAATTTTGACAAAATTTTCTAAAGAAATAAAATTTTGACAAAATTTTCTATACAAATAAAAATTTTGACAAAATTTTCTGTACAAATAAAATTTTTGATAAAATTTTCTATAGAAATAAAATTTTGATAAAATTTTCTATAGAAATAACATTTTGACAAAATTTTCTATAGAAATAAAATGTTGATAAAATTTTCTATAGAAATAAAATTTTGATAAAATTTTCTATAGAAATAAAATTTTGATAAAATTTTCCATAGAAATAAAATGTTGACAAAATTTTCTATAGAAATAAAATTTTGACAAAATTTTCTATGAAAATAAAATTTGAACAAAACTTTCTATAGAAATAAAATTTTGACAAAATTTTCTATAGAAATAAAATTTTGACAACATTTTCTATAGAAATAAAATATTGATAAAATTTTCTATAGAAATAAAATTTTAATAAAATTTTCTATAAAAATAAAATTTTTACAAAATTTTTTATAGAAATAAAATTTTGACAATATTTTCTATTGAAATCCAATTTTCATCCAATATTGAAATCCAATTTTCATCCAATCCAAATTTCACATTTTGACAAAATTTTCTATAGACATTAAATTTTGAAACAATTTTCTGTAGAAATAAAATTTAAAAAAAAAAAATTTCTGTAAAATAGAATTTTGACAACATTTTCTATCAATTCAATATCTTTAATTTTTTTTTATTTTCGGTCGTACTATCAAAGTACATTGTAGGGTTGGGTTGGGTTAGGTGGCAGCCCGATGTATCAGGCTCACTTAGACTATTCAGTCCATTGTGATACCACATTGGTGTACATTGTACATTGTAAGTTCTCCCTTTTTGTAGAAGTAGTAACTTTACCTTCTTGGTGCAAATTAAAATCGTTAAAACATTTAAAATACCATACTTACAATTCGAGGGATATTTATACACCCAAAACAATTGTCGCTAACAGGATTATAATAGGATTATATATATATAATCGTTACCGTGATATTAACAGTGCTGTGTTGCATTCAAAAAGTGGAAAAAAGTGGATAAACAACACAGGAAATTATCCCAAAAGTGAATGTCAGATTTGATCAAAATCAACGCCGCAATGATAGAAAACTTGATTGTGATCTGAACATATCGCTAAAACTAATATAGCACATTGAAAATGAGCTAGGACTCAAGCCATTGAGCTCACCGATGCACAAAAAAATTAGACTGGAAGTAGCCAAGGTGTTGCTTCGCTTGTACAGATATAACCAGTTACCGAATTTGGTTTTCTCCGACGAGAGACATTCCAAACTGACGAGTTTCTGAACAATCAAAATGATCGAGTTTACTGTATATGTCATCTGAAAATGTACTGAAAATGGCCTATAGGCCTATAGTCGTAATGGCAGACTCTCGCTCCCCGCTCGTATTCATCGTCCGTCAGGCCTAAATAAATGTCAAGTTCAATACTGTCATCGGAAAAATGCCCTGAAGAGTCGATCGACACAAGAAGTCACTTCGCCTGGAATGGGCCAAAATACATCGGAGCCCTTTTTTGCAGCGTGTGATAGCTTTCTCGGCCGTTAGAATTTGCTACAATTCGTGCCAAAGGTATCCAATTCGAACAAATGTAAACTGATTCTAAAATGTGATTTTATTTCGCTCTTTTTTTGCTTTTGATTAAAATTTAAATGAATTAAAAAAAAAAAAAAAAAAAATATATATATATATATATATATATATATATATATATATATATATATATATATATATATATATATATATATATATATATATATATATATATATATATATATATATATATATATATATATATATATATATATATATATATATATATATATATATATATATAGCGCTTTACATTACATTATATATCAGCGACCCTGTAGATATATCTACTTAATTAGAAAAATAATTTTTTTTATTTTTTTGTTTTGAAAAATATTTTTTTTTTGATCCACTCGTTTTGTTTCAGATATAATAGTTTTTCTTAAATTGAATTAGTTTTTGCTTAATTTAAAAAAAAAATAAAGATAAAACACTATTTATTAATTTTAAATTTTAGAGTTTTTTTTATTTTTCTGAAATATGTAAATTTTATTTAAAATATCTTTATTTTCAACTTTTTATAGTGCCACCAAATTTTCAAAATGTCACATTTTTGACAGTAGAAACAATTTCTCTTTAATTAATTTTCTTAAAATTTACAAAAACTTTGCATGACATGATACGACTCTCATGCTAGGGTCTATTTAATCATATTAACATATAAAATTTATTTATATTTTCTTGCATGATGGATTACTTTTTATTTGAGTGCATTGTAATATTGTTAAAATAAGTCCAAATGCAAAATCTTAACATTTTAAAAACAAAACACACATTAAAAACCATCTGTAAATAACATTAAAATATTTTTACATTAAAATGTTTTAATCTCGGTTTAAAACGGCAACAAATAAGCACTTATAACCATCACCATATATAAAAAAACAAAAGACTTAAGACACAAACTTGATATATGGGTGAACAAAATTCTTATTCTGCACCATTGTGGTGTAGCTTCAAGACTTAAATTTTCTTGGGTTTTCTTTGTCTTTTAAAGTTCTTACAATTACAAATATTTTTACACTTGTTTCTTAAAAAAAAATCAAATCGAATAAAAAATTCAAAGCACGTTCTTTTCGGTTTTTTTTTAACTTTTAATTTTTCTTTTGTTTTACTTATTTTTTATTTGGCAATGTAATATTTTTTTCTATTGACATATAAATCCAGAAATAAATTAAAGGCACATTTATAAATTTCTTTAGAAATTATAAATTTCTTCTTTAAATGTAATTATTATTATTTTTATTTTAATTTGTATACACCTTTTACACAAAATTCAGCAATTCCAGTAATTTCGTATTGTATGAATTTATCCCAAAAACAAACAGAATCAGAACCAGCGAACCGTCTTTAAAGCGCGTAGAAATCAAACTGATTATATCGTTGGCAAGAACGCACCTATTTATACACAATTCCCCGAAGAAGTCACGTCTCACATGAGAATAAAAAACGACCCATCAGAACAGCGAAAAACATTTATCCATATACATGAAAGCACACACATTCACTAGGTATTAATGCGTTATAAAGAAAAGTAAGAAAGGAAAAAAACATACAACACCAAGAAGTCCAAAAACCATTTCCATTTGGTTACAGGGAGATCAAGCAACAGCCATCTGGGATGACAGTTTAAAAGGTAAAATAAGTAAAAAAAAAAGCAAAACACAAAACGCTTTGCCATTGGACAACAACAAAAATTATGAAATTTACATACAATCTGCATAATGGCCATCTTTAGAAAAGCAAAAACATTTTTATTTTGGCCAAGAAGCTGCCGGGCAAAATACTCTTTCTTCAAGCTTGATTCTGATCATTCTTCTATACTCCCACTTTAACCCGGCCGCTTTTTTGGCATTTCCATGGGATCCTTTGTAACAAAGTGTCTTGTTGTTGACTTTCAGACCCCAAGGCTTCTTTACTTTGATGATATGGATACTGGTTCTAACTACACCCTACACAATCCTAAAGTGCAAATGGCTATTTTAGAATATGAAAATAAGTATGAAAATGAAATTTGATTGATTGAATAATTAATTTAATTTAACCAAACGAAAGTTCAATTTAAAGGTATTTAAATAAGTTTTAAATATATATTTTTTAATGTTCAATTAATTCTTAAATTAATATATCATGCATATGGACGTTAATCGCCTGTTTTCAGTATCAGGCTAACATGAAAAATATTTTTTTTTTTAATTTAAATTTTATATATTAATTTAATTATTAACTAATTTAACCCTCAGAAAAAAAGTCAACGAAAATTTCTATAGCCGATTTAAAATTTATTTTAGTTCATGTAAATTAGTTAAATTTTTCAAATATCAAACATATTTGATTCTTTAAATAATTTATTTTATTGAACAATATGAATTAAAAATGAGAAAAAATTTACACAATTTGCTAAATTTTAAATTTGCATAAAATAGTTCATATTTTTTTTAATGAGTAAATTTATTTAAATTGTGTATGTCTTTTTAACTTAAATTTTTTCTTTCAAAATATGAAATTTTCTTAAATAACAGAAAAAATTATATTTTTAATAGTTTTTTTTTTTTTTTAAATTTGACAAAAAATATCATCCTTTCGCATCATGTTTCAATTATTTAAAAAAAAATTTTTTTGTGTGATTAAAGTAACTTTCATTTGATATGTTTTAATTTAATTTGAATTAATTTATATTATTTTTTAAAATTTTAAGTAAATCTTAAATGATCAAATTTTTATTTCGTCATATATATTTAATGAAAATTTTACAATGATTGTCCTAATTCATCTATATGAATCTTAAGATAATTAAAAATCTATAAATCTAGTGATGTCAATAAATAAACTATTGGTTAGTCACTTTTTTAATTTATTAACATTTTTGTTTTAAATTATTTCCCATCTAGAGTTGAACATGTATACACTCAAAAAAAGTGAACCCTCTATTTCAGTAAAGCCCATTTAACTTTATTATAGTTCATGGAATTATTACACGTAGAGAAGGAATATGATCATCTCAAACATGTTTCAAACATAACCTGCTTGCCGAAATCAGATGCATACTTTCCGAGAAAATAACATGGTTGCTACCACCATGTTACATGGTCACCACCAAAAAATAACATTTTGCTCTTACAACATGTTTGAGGTGATCACATTCCTTCTCTGGATGTATGTTTACAGAAAGTTTCTTTTACTCTAATAATTTTTTGCGTACGTTAGTTAAATGAACTAAAAACGGGAAAAAGTATACACAAATAAAGCATAAAGAATTACTAAATTCGTACTTCTCACAAAATAATTAATTATTTTTTAAATCGTATTGCACTAAAGACATTCTTGCAATTTTGAACTCCAACTTTTTCCTTCAAGCTAAATTTGTTTCTTTAACATGTGAAAAAAATAATTATTAGACATAATAAATTTTCTTTAAATTGCCGAAAAATATTTACCTAGTTTTGTAATATCGGCGTGATGTCAGGGTTTGTATCATGGTTGCCATTTTGGACCGATCGGGCCAAAATTGGCCAAAAAACTGATTAATTTTTAAATTTGGTCCGATGGTCGGACATAATGGAATTAGGTTGATTTTGGTCCAATTTCGTCGAATCGGTATGTTTTTCAAAATTTTCTGTAGAAATAAAATGTTGACAAAAATTTGTATAGAAAAAAAATTTAACAATATAATATAATAAAATAAAATCTTAACAATAGAAATAAAATTTTGACAAAAACTTGTATAGAAATAACATTTTGTACAGAAATAAACTTAAAAAAAATTTGTACAGGAAGAAAATTTTGTAAAAATTTTATACAGAATTAAAATTTTGCAATAACTTTCTATAGAAATAAAACTTTGACAAATTTTCTATAGAAATCAAATATTGACAAAATGTTCTATAGAAATACAATTTTGGCTAAATTTTCTATAGAAATAAAATTTGGACAAAATTTTCTAATGAACTAAACTTTTAACAAAGTTTTCTACAGAAATAAAATTTTGACAAAATTTTCTATAGAAATAAAATTTTGGCAAAATTTTCCATAGAAATAAAATTTTGGCTAAATTTTCTATAGAAATGAAATTTTAACAAAATTTTCTATAGAAATAAAATTTTGGCTAAATTTTCTATGGAAGTAAAATTGTGACAAAATGTTCTATAAAAATAATTTTTTTTATAGCAATAAAATTTTGGCTAAATTTTCTAAGAAATGAAATTTTAACAAAATTTTCTATAGAAATAAAATATATATAGAATAAAATAATAACAGAAATAATAGTTTGACAAATTTTCTATAAAAATCAAATATTGACAAAATGTTCTATAGAAATACAATTTTGGCTAAATTTGGACAAAATTTTCTAATGAACTAAAATTTTAACAAAGTTTTCTACAGAAATAAAATGTTGACAAAATTTTCTATAGAAATAAAATTTTGACTAAATTTTCTATAGAAATGAAAATTTGACAAAATTTTCTATGGAAGTAAAATTGTGACAAAATTCTATGGAAATAAATTTTTTTTATAGAAATACAATTTTGGCTAAATTTTCTATAGAAATTAAATTTTGACAAAATTTTCCATAGAAATAAAATTTTGGCAAAATTTTCTATAGAAATAAAATTTTGGCTAAATTTTCTATAGAAATGAAATTTTGACAAAATTTTCTATAGAAATAAAATTTGGACAAAATTTTCTATAGAAATAAAATTTGGACAAAATTTTCTAATAAAATTTTGACTTTCTATAGAAATAGAAGTTTGACAAAATTTTCTATAGGAATAAAATTTGAACAAAATTATCTAATGAACTAAAATTTTAACAAAGTTTTCTACAGAAATAAAATATTGACAAAATTTTATATAGAAATAAAATTTTGACTAAATTTTCTATAGAAATGAAAATTTAACAAAATTTTAACTTGTAAATGATATTAATTTAATTTGGAAAAATGGTCCGCAGGTAGGAATTTTGGTTCAATTTTGGAAAAATCTTGGTCCAAAATAAAAATTCATTATGGCAACGCTGTTTGTAATACTGTTTAGTTACAATTTTCTAAAAATAATTAAAATTTTCTAAAATTAACCAAAATTTTTGTTCATGGTTGGTTCACTGTTTTTTCAGTGTATATTTTTTATAAGCCGATAGATAGTCTTTGTATTTGTTATTGTTTTTAAAATGTTAATAAATAAAAACAATTTTTTACAATGACTTCCAACATCCATATATCATGAATGGTGTAGGGTATTTTTGATTGTCCAGATTTTTACTCCTCTTCCCATCATCTCATTTAAAATGAACAGTATTCAAGTTTGTCCAAAGTTAGTGGGTTATAGCCCATAAGGTAATGAAATGTACATATCACATAGCCTCAAGCCTCTAAATGTGGATGCGATAAGACTTATTCATTCAAGTGACTTGATTTTATATTCAAATTATCCGTTATGTGTTTATTTGATGATTTTGTTTTTATCTTTTTTTATTGTTTGCTTATTACATTAAATGTAATTTATTTATACCGTTATATTATAATTGTGTTTGGCGGTCAGCTTTAAGGATTACATTCATATGGGCTTAAATTAAATGTCATAATATTAGGTGATTTGGCATGGGAAATACTTCCACTACGTAGTGGAAGTATGGGTGTGTGTGTGAACTAGCTTCCTATTTAAATAAATAGCGGACATTCAAGCATTCAATAAAGGAAGAAATTAAAGTAATATTTTTTATTAGAAAATATGTTTTGTTGTTAATTAATAATTTTTTATTGGTTTAAAATATAAGTATTTTAGTGACAAAAATGCAAAAAACTTCAGTATTAAAAACACTTAATAAAAATCAAGATCGGTACTACACCAAACCAAACAAAACAAGTATATACAGCAGTAAGTTCGGCCGGGCCGAATCTTAAATACCCACCACCATGAACCAAATATTAGGGTTTCCTTTGAAATTTCAGGAGGGCTTGAGGACTTGAGGACACTTCCCGAAGATAAATTTAAAGATTTCATCCATGAGGTCTATATCAGATTCTGGATTTATAAGAACAGTTTTTGTTTGAGTTTTAGAGGAATCATTAACATTTCTTGTAAGTGTGCAAGAAAATTATAAAATAACGTCTTGATTTGAAATCTTAAATCTGTAGAAGTAAAATCTGGAAATTTTACATTGAGTTTCAAGCAATTTTCATCATCAGTGCGCCTTCTACACCCTCAAGAAGTGAAGTCGGTCTATATGGAGGCATTACCAAATGGACCAATAAAAACCTAATCCGATACACGTTTTTGTGAGCCTAAAATACCAGAATATTTACAATTTCAGGCAAATCAGATAAAAACTACGGTTTCTAGAAACCCAAGGAGTTAAATCGGGAGATCGTTCTTATGGGGGCTATACTAAAATATGGACCGATACTCACCGTTTTCGGCACACCTCTTTATGACCCGAAAATACCTCTAGATTTCCAATTTCAGGCAAATAGGATAAAAACTTCGGATTCTAGAAGCCCAATAAGTAAAATCGGGAAATCGGTCTATATGGGGGCTATACCAAAATAGGGACCGATCCTCACCATTTTCGGCACACTTCTTTATGGTCCTAAAATACCTCTAGATTTCCAATTTCAGACAAATTGGATAAAAAATAAGGTTTCTAGAAGCCCAAGACCCCAAATCTGGAGGTCGTTTTATATGGGGAACATACCAAAACATGGACCGATACTCACAATTTTTGGCACACGTATTTGTGGTCCTACAATACCTCTAGATTTCCAATTTCCGGTAAATTGAATAAAAACTGCGATTTCTATAAGCCAAAGAAGTAAAATCGGGAGATGGGTCTTTATGGGGGCTATACCAAAATATGGACCGATACTCATAATTTTTGGCACACGTATTTGTGGTCCTACAATACCTCTAGATTTCCATTTTCAGGTAAATTGAATAAAAACTGCGGTTTCTATAAGCCCAAGAAGTAAAATCGGGAGATTGGTTTATATGGGGGCTATACCAAAATATGGACCGATACTCACAATTTTTGGCACACGTATATGTGGTCCTACAATACCTCTAGATTTCCAATTTCAGGTAAATTGAATAAAAACTGCGGTTTCTATAAGCCCAAGAAGTAAAATCGGGAGATCGGTCTATATGGGGGCTATGCCAAAACGTGGACCGATACTCACCATTTTTGGCACACCTCTTTACGGTCACAAAATACCTCCAGATTTCAAATTTCAGGCAAATTGGATAAAAACTACGGTTTCTATAAGCCCAAGACCCCAAATCGGGAGGTCGGTTTATATGGGGACTATATCAAAACCTGGACCGATACAGCCCATCTTCGAACTTGACCTGCCTGCAGACAAAAGACGAGTTTGTGCAAAATTTCAGCACGATTGCTTCATTATTGAAGACTGTAGCGTGATTACAACAGACAGACAGACAGACAGACAGACAGACAGACAGACGGACAGACGGACATCGTTATATCGTCTTAGAATTTCTCCCTGATCAAGAATATATATACTTTATATAGTCGGAAATCGATATTTCGATGCGTTACAAACGGAATGACAAACTTATTATACCCCCGTCACCATTCTATGGTGGTGGGTATAAAAAAAAACGTAAACCCACCATAAAAAATTATGTTTATTTTAAAAAATTTTAATCAAAATTTTTTTACTAATTGCAACAATTAATAAGTTAATAATTTTTGTCAAATTGAAAAAAATTATTTAAAAAATACATTTCTTTTGTTGTATAAGAAAATTTCATATATTGAAGGAAAACAACTTTAAATGGGTAAAATGTCTTTAGCGCTATACGAAAATCAAAGCAGGAACAATTTTAGTAAAATTTACTAATTTTAGAAAAATATGAACTATTTTCGCATTTAGTAAAATTGTGTAATTCATTTGTATAAAACTTTTTTTTCTCGTTTTTAATTTATGTCATTAAAGTAAACAAAAACTAATTAAAATAAAATCAACTATTTATTATGAACGAAAGTAAAGTGAAATCGGCTTTCGAAATTTTCGATGCATTTTTTCTAAGGGTACGGAAAAACGAAATTTCAAGTACAAAAATACCAATATTGCTCGGGATTTAATTATCAATTCAAAAAAATTTCTTTCCGTAAAATAGTATAGTAAAAAACTAATATAGTAAAAAAAGTAACCATGACCATTGTTGATTTTAATGGCGAGTACGCACTTCCTGCTAAAATTGTCCTTCCCATAGAGGCCGGTATGCACCACCTGCGAAAATTATCCTTTCCATAAGAAATGCATTGCTGTTTAAAGGCCTGTATGTACCTCTTGCGAATTTTGCCGTAGAAAAAAAAACTATTTAAGTTTCCGATAAAAAATGGTTTGTGTAGAGAGTAGAGAAAAATATAGTATATACCAGGGATGAAAAATACAATTTTTAAGAAAGTACAAAAAAGGTATTTTTTGAGCGAAAAAGTACTTTTCACTAAATTTCAACAAAAACTCCATTAGAAGGTTATTGTCAAGAGCACTTTTAGACCGAATTCTGTTTGTCAACTTCTCAAATTTAAATATTTTTTTTTAGTTTTATATCCGCTTACAAAACCTACAGTAGTATTGTAATCACAGTGTGGTAGATTGGTAGAATTCATGGTATTTCATAAATTTTCTGTAGATAAATAAAAATAAATTTTTGACTAAATTTTGTGTAGAAAAAAAATTCGAAAATATTTTCTGCAGAAATAATATTTTGACAAAACTTTCTTTAGATATGATTTTTTGACAAAATTTTCTATTGAAATAACATTTTTCCAAATTTTCTATAGAAATAAAATTTTGACAAAAATTTCTATAGAAATAAAATTTTGACAAAATTTTCTATATATATAAAATTTTGACAAAATTTTCTATAGATATAAAATTTTGACAAAATTTTCTATAGATATAAAATTTTGACAGAATTTTCTATAGAAATAAAATTTTGATTAAATTTTCTATAGAAATAAAATTTTGTCAAAATTTTCGGTAGAAATAAAATTTTGATAAAATATTCTATATAAAATTTTGACAAATTTTTCTATAGACATAAAATATTGACAAAATATTCTTTAGAACTAAAATTTAAAAAAATTTTTTATAGAAGTAAAATTTTTACAAAATTTTCTAGAAATCAAAATTTTCTACAGAAATAAAATTTTGACAAAATTTTCTATAAAAAATAAATTTTTGACAAAATTTTCTATAAAAGAAAAAATTTTCACAAAATTTTCTATAGACATAAAATATTGACAAGATTTTCTTTAGAAATAAAATGTTGACAAAATTTTCATAAAATTTTGTATAGAAATCAAAATTTTAACAAAATTTTCTATAGAAATCAAAATTTTGACAAAATTTTCAACAGAAATAAAATTTTGACAAAATATTCTATAGATATAAAATTTTGTCAACATTTTTGCAAACTAATTTTCTGTAGATAAATATAAATAAATTTTTGACAAAATTTTGGGTAGAAAAAAATATCGAAAATATTTTCTGCAGAAATAATATTTTGACAAATTTTCTATAGACATAAAATTTTGACAAAATTTTCTATAGAAATAAAATTTTTACAAAATTTTCTATGAAAAGTAAAATTTTAACAAAATTTTCTATAAAAAAAATTTTCACAAAATTTTCTATTGAAATAAATTTTTGACAAAATTTTCTATAAAAGAAAAAATTTTCACAAAATTTTCTATAGACATAAAATATTGACAAAATTTTCTATAGAAATAAAATTTTGACAAATTTTCTATAGACATAACATTCTGACAAAATTTTCAGTAGAAATAAAATTTTGACAAAATTTTCTATAGAAATACAATTTTTACAAAATTTTCTATAGAAATCAAAATTTTCACAAAATTTTCTATTGAAATAAAATTTTGACAAAATTTTCTATAAAAGATAAAATTTTCACAAAATTTTCTATAAAAATTAAATTTTTGAGAAGATTTTCTTTAGAAATAAAATGTTGACAAAATTTTCTATAGATATACAATTTTCATAAAATTTTCTATAGAAATCAAAATTTTAACAAAATTATGACAAAATTTTCAACAGAAATAAAATTTTGATAAAATATTCTATGGAAATAAAATTTTGACAACATTTTTGCAAAATATTTTTGTTTTGTAGTTTTTGGTAAGATTTGCTCCAAATATTGGTAGATTATTTTTGTCTCAAGTTTCGACCGTGACTGTAAAGCGGACCTTAGACGGTCGGATAAACACTCCGACAGAGGTTCGTCTATTTGTTGTGTGTTCGTTCAAGTTTTGCAATTACACTGCACGAACAAATGTGATGACAACATGAAAAAATAAGAAGAAGTATAAACAAACAATGAAGTTGTACGAAGATTTATGGGTGAAACCATTTTTTACTGAAAAAATGGAAGAAAATAATAAAAAAAATCCTGGTATATGTGTCAAAACAATGATTCCTGAAGTAATCCACATATAATATATTATTAAATTACGTGATGAATTTCCAAATACTTGTCGCCTGGTTTTCCATTGATTGGAAATGGAATTTTTCCACGTTTTTGCCACAATACTGGTTTAGATTTATATATTTCTTTAATTTTCAACCAGTATTGGCGATCCATCATTAATTTCATTGCAGAAATGCATGTTTTTAATGTAAAAATAAATTTGTCTTTGATAATGTTTGTCGAACATCCCCTTACACTCAATAATTTTTACCACCCAACCAGAAAAAATCAAAGTTGTTTTGATTTTATGCCAACACGTTCCCGCGACAGCCGAACACGACCTTATACTATCGGATTTGTCGCCGCAACGTGTTGTGTCGCAGGGTTTATCCGACCGTATAAGGTGCCCTTAATGGTTCGCATTATTTTAGTACGCGATCGATAACTTCTGATCTAGAAAGTATTCGTGTGGAAGCGTAATATAGAAGCACATGCTTTTTTCGACTAAAACATTATTGAAAATCAATAAAATCGTGTTTTTGACTATGGCTTTTACAAAATCGAGATTTTCTTCCCGCATGAACTTGTCTGTTTTGCCAAATTTATAAAAGACTTGTCAAAACTAGTGTACCATAAATCTGATATCGGCTTATGCCCTTTACAGACTATCAGTTATTCCAGACGACAGTGCTCGTGTCGAACATATCCCATATATTGTGCACATTATAAGTTAAGTCCGAAAACATAATCGATACTGCTGCATATTTATGGGATCGATAACACATTTACCGATTATTTAGTCATCGCCGACAAGTCGTATCGATCCGACACACTGTAAAGCGGACCTTATGCGCTTTACAGACTATCAGTTATTCCGGACGGAATGTCGGTGTTTGTAAAGAATCTTACAATGTGTCAAATCGATACGACTTGTCGGCGATGACTACATAGTCGGTAAATGTGTTATCGATCCCATAAACATGCAGCAGTATCGATTATGCCTTCGGACTGAACTTATAATGTGCACAATATATGGGATATGTTCGACACGAGCACTGTCGTCCGGAATAACTGATAGTCTGTAAAGCGCATTAGACGGTCGGATAAACACTCCGACAGAGGTTCGTCTATTTGTTGTGTGTTCGTTCAAGTTTTGCCCTTACACTGCACGAACAAATGTGATGACAACATGAAAAAATAAGAAGAAGCATAAACAAACAATGAAGTTGTACGAAGATTTATGGGTGAAACCATTTTTTACTGAAAAAATGGAAGAAAATAATAAAAAATCCTGGTATATGTGTCAAAACAATGATTCCTGAAGTAATCCACATTTAATATATTACAAATTACTTGATGAATTTAAAATACTTGTCGCCTGGTTTCCCATTGATTGGAAGTGGATATTTTCCACGTTTTTGCCACAATACTGTTTTAGATTTATATATTTCTTTAATTTTCAACCAGAATTGGCGATCCATCATTAATTTCATTGCAGAAATGCCTGTTTTTAATGTAAAAATAAATTTGTCTTTGATGTTTGTCGAACATCCCCTTACACTCAATGATTTGTACCACCCAACCAGAAAAAATCAAAGTTGTTTTGATTTTATGCCAACACGTCCCCGCGACAGCCGAACACGACCTTCAGTGCTGCCGCTAGTGAAAAACTGGGTGAAGTAGATTTTGGAAAAAAGTGGAGTAGATTGAATAAAATTGAAGTAGCATATATTTTCGAAAACAAAACAATAGAATTCATTTTATTGTACCCTCCACTATAGGATGGGGGTATATTAACTTTGTCACACATCGAACACATCGAAATATTGCTCTAAGACCCCATAAAGTATATATATTCTGGGTTGTGGTGAAATTCTGAGTCGATCTGAGCGTTTCCGTCCGTCCGTCCGTCTGTTGAAATCACGCTAACTTCCGAACGAAAGAAGCTATCGACTTGAAACTTGGCACAAGTAGTTGTTATTGATGTAGGTCGGATGGTATTGCAAATGGGCCATATCGGTCCACTTTTACGTATAGCCCCCATATAAACGGACCCCCAAATTTGGCTTGCGGGGACTCTAAGAGAAGCAAATTTCATCCGATCCAGCTGAAATTTGGTACATGGTTTCAGCATATGATCTCTAACAACCATGCAAAAATTGGTCCACAACGCTCCATAATTATATATAGCCCCCAAATAAACTGATCCCCCGATTTGGCTTGCGGAGCCTCTAAGAGAACCAAATTTCATCCGATCCGGCTGAAATTTGGTACATGGTGTACGTGTATGGTCTCTAACAACTATGCAAAAATTGGTCCACATCGGTTAATAATTCAATGATTTATACCGCTATGTTCATCGTAATTAAAGGAATAGGAAAAACAATTAGGCAATATGAGCAAAAATTTAAAAATTTGAAGCAGAACAAAAAGTGAAGCAGATTTTTGGAAGAAGGAGTGACGAAGTAAATTTTGTGAAAATGAAGCAAAATACTTCGATTGAAGTAGTAGCGGCAGCACTGACGACCTTATACAATCGGATTTGTCGCCGCAACGTGTTGTGTCGCAGGGTTTATCCGACTGTATAAGATGCCCTTAAGATTCTTTACAAACCCCGACATTCCGTCCGAAGTAACTGATAGTCTGTAAAGCGCATTAAAAATGTCAACACAAAAGGTACTAAATCATTCTACTACGGTACTGACCAGGGTGAAAAGGTACTGTAGTAATGCATTTGTGGTATACACAAATTGTAAACCCGCTTATCGCTATTAAAAATTATTAATATTTATTCCAAATAAATTGTTAATTTTTTACAGACCTCGTGAAACTGTTACATGCACAACGTTTAAAAACAATTAAATGATTGCAGCCATTAGTTGTCGACATCTCTCCAACATATGCTGTTAACAACCCTTTTATGGGCAAACATTTTCAGTAGATGTGCATACCGGTCTTATGCTAGCGAAATTTTTGGGTAGCGTTAAATTCGACAAGCTAGTACACCGTTTTGGGACCCCTTGCATTACCATTAAAGTTATACATGGGAAGTTCTTTTTATTTTCACCAATTTTCTTTAATTACACTTTTTCGCTCCGACTAGGTGTTTAACCTGGCGTAGCCATTAAACATTCCGCATCTACAAGTCAATTCAACAGATTGTGTTATTAACTTAATATTGAAACTACGTCTATGTTTACGATTAAGCAAATATAGAGCACAGGTTCAAATCTCACCAGAGCAAGAAGATGTTATTATAGTGTTCATTGACTTTGAAAGTATTCTGTGAATTCATGGAATTTTTAAATGTGGTAGTTTGATGGGATTCTTCAATAAAGTATGGCAACCCGTGTCAGCATATGTTCTCTACTGCCATATGGTGTTGGTAGATGGCGGCAGAGCAAAAGGATAATTGGAGTCGAAGATAAAATATAAGTAGAAGCATAAAAAAATTTGCTGCATATCTCTGGAAGATAATATAATAAAGCAAAGTGTTCAGTTGTTTGTTGGTGTATAGATCTATGAAATAGTTGTCACTTGGTATCGGAAAAAAACAAACTTCCTTAAAATTCAGTACTGTGCACCTAAGGAATACATACACGTAATTACATAAATACAAGAAGTGCAAGAAAAGGTGACCAAGGATACTATTTTATCTATAACAACAAGAGAGTATAAACAAACGCGTCCATTATTTATAATTTGTAACCAAACAACAAAAAGGTGAAATTGTTTTCAAAGACAACAAATATATATACAAAGAACTAAGTATTCATTGTTGATTTAGTAGTTGTCCGTTTAACCACAGAATATCTAAGCAAACAAAGCATCTACAACATCATGGAACGTCCTACAGCTAAAGCTTCTACAGCGGTCAGTGGGGTAACTGGCACTGGACGCAAGAAATCAGGACCAAAATTTGAGCTTTCCGATGCCCAAAAAGCTGACATCAAGGAGGCATTTGATCTCTTCGACGTGGATTGTACTGGATTCATAGAAGTAAAAGAGTTGAAGGTAGCCATTAGAGCTTTAGGATTTGAACCCAAAAAGGAGGAAATAAAACGCATGATTGCTGAAATCGACGGCAAAGATGGGCGAATAAGTTTTAATGATTTTTTGCATTTAATGACAATGAAAATGGCCGAAAAGGACAGTAAAGAGGAAATATTAAAGGCCTTTCGTTTATTCGATGATGATGATACGGGAAAAATATCGTTTAAAAATCTCAAGAGAGTTGCCAGAGAACTTGGCGAAACATTAACGGATGAGGAATTACGAGAAATGATTGATGAAGCTGATCTCGATAATGATGGTGAGGTTAACCAGGATGAGTTTCTAAGGATTATGAAGAAAACAAGTCTTTATTAAAATTAATTAGCTATAACAAATATTTATTATATATGTATTTATTTGCACATTAATTATAAGGAACTTTCCGGTAAACCTGAGATAATGGATCCAGTTCAGAATTTCTCTAATACGACTTTTGAATTCAATTGCTGGCTAAAATTAACATATTCTTTTAGAGCAAAAATAAAAAAAAATCCATTCCATATATAATTTCTGAATGAAAAACTTTAATGCGTAGATAGGGCATTTAGTTTTAGGTTTATCGGAAAATATCTCTTTTTTAAAAAGAATTTTGTATGCAAAGAAACTGCTTCTATCTACAAATACAACAAGAAAAAAAAACAATCTGTAAAACAATATATTTTTGAAAAGGATTTCTTGTAAAGCCAAATAAAATATGCTTATAGATATAAAAAAAGAAACACACCGCATGAGAAAAATATCTATTCCAAATGCTAAGCCGGCAAATTTTTAAATTCTATTTGAGATATTTGTGACTGATAAGAGTATCTTTAGAGGTTGGCATTTATTTTGAACAAAGTTTTGACTTCAAAATATCTAGTCGGTTTAGCTTACTAGGAATTAGTCATCGATATATGAACTTAATATCGCAAATGCCAAAATACTATAGAAAATTGCAAACCATATGTAGCCAATATAGAATTATACAATGATTCTACCATATGGATTTATTTATGGATATGTGAAATATTCCTTGCTCACATTTTGCATTAAAATGAAGGATATGTAGTATGTAGTGGCAGTTCCCTATCAGATTTATTGTCTACAAATTTTACTTTCTAAATTTGCCCGTTATGCATCTCCAACGATACATATTAAGCCGATAGTCTTGGTAGCTAGTGTTTTAATGTTTACTATAGTTGCTAAAATTGTAATAAATAAATAAAATAATCTGTTACCCATAAGAAAGGCTAGCGAAAATATCGTTAAGATGATGTAATTGGTTTTTTACATTTTTTTTCATAAGAACATATGGTAAAAAATTGATTATTGGTGCATATCGGATGTAAGGAATACTGATCTTTATGTCAGGAAAATTTCGTTAGGATTTTCTTTTTATAAATTTAAGGGTTTACTCCAATATTATTTCTTTGCTATAAACTACTTGGCAAAATTGTCAAACGAGAAATTCGCTTATATTTATGACTTTGGAACTATCACTACCTCTAAAAAATGTTTGTTTCAAAATGGTAATGACATTTTAAAACAGTAAGGATCTCTAAATTAGAAATTGAGACAAAACATATTTTATTTACTGTGCAGCAAGTACAAACGAAAAGTTCCCTCGCGCTTAAAATATACAACAAATAATAAAAACTATTTTTATATCCAAATTAAATCAAACAAATTTAAAAAAAAATCATTTGAAAACATATCAATTGAAATTTGAAAACAGCTCCAAATAGTGTCCAACATAGATAGTTTACGGTTTATTGCCAAAGAGATTATACTCATACAATTTCAAAATAGATTTATTTTAAAATGATTTTACTTAATTTTTTAATTTCAATTGGCATATTTCCAAATGACTACTGGCAAATAGCGCAATTAATTTTATACGAAAAAAATAGATAGAACTAATATTAAGTTATTCACAATATATAACATTAGTTATTAATAAATGTATGCAGCAAAATATTACCAAAACTATGATTTTAAATCAGATGGACGAAAAAAAGCTCAGCAGTTCAAATATTATGCAAACCTTTTCTTCAATATAAAGTTCTCTATCAAACTAGTGAACATTTTGCTGCTAATGAAATATATATGGCTATTTGTGAAAAAAAAACATCAAACACATGACAAAATTGTAATCGAGATTTGAACCCAGAATAAATACCGATAATAGAGGTTTGACCTGTAATTATTATGGGATAAAGTCGATAATGACATCTCATTGAATTTTCGCTTGCAAATATGAAATTATAATGGGCAGTAAAGCTCTCGCTAGAGGTGAATACAGAACTTAAGACATATTAATAAAAATTACAGGTGTCCTAAGTTTTGGATTTGAATATCCAACCTAAAACAATTTAGTCAATAGTGTCTTAGGGCTATAATTTAGTCGGCGAGGTGTGTTTGTCAATCAATCAAAACTGTAACTCTTGTCCATTATATACCAAACTCTTGCTTACTACCACTACAATGAAATTCACCTTGGTAATATTATTCATGAAATAAATTACCATTAGAATTAATAGCATTAATTTTACAATAGTATTCCAGTATTAGAATATAGTGAATTAGTTTTAAAATGTATGCATATTAATTCGGCTGTTATGGATATAAATGAAATCTTCCAAAAATGTTTTATGATTTTCATATCAAATATTTTCAAAAAATGGTTTCAAATACGGCCGAAATAATGAATTCAATTTCAAATAAATATTTTACTTTAAAGTAGATAATCAGCAAGATTTTTTCTCTTTTTTTTTTCAAATAAAACTTAACGAAAGGTAACGACTCGATTTCCAATGATTTTAGATTTTTAGTTTTTATGTAAAGCTCGATATGCACCACAAGCAAAATGTTTGCAATACATAAGAAATTTATACCTAAAGGTATAGTAAGGAGTAAAAAGCCTGTTTGAGGCGACAGTGTTTTCTTATGGAATGAACAACACCTCACAGAAATGTTAATGGCAATGGCAACGATCAATTTGTATATGTATAACATTTTCACTTGAAGCCTGGTATGCAGCGTCTATGGATTTCTTATGAGCAGCGGAAATATCGTTGTCCGCAGCTATTCTTTATGTCAGATTGGCCAGTTCTTGTACCAGCCATTGTGCACTTTCAATATTAATAACGCTATCAATTATTATAGCAAACTTCCTGTTGCATGTCAATAAGATAGTTTTGTCATGGGTGTCTTATGGTTAATATATAAACAATCGATAATACAGTTTCGAAACTTTCGTTTGAGATAATAGGTTTTGAATTTTTGCTCAATTTTTGCACATAGGTTTGCAACTTTTGCTCGAAGTGCTCACCGACGCTTTAACGAATTCATTACCAGCACTTTCCGTTTGAATAGGTGTTGAATTCAAACAATTGTCAAAGGTTATGTTTCCGGTAAGATAATTTGCAACTGATCCGGCAATCTTTTTTTTGGCAATCACTGGCAACATTCTAATAGAGGGGGAATAAAGGAATGAGTTGTTGTTGTGACATTGCAATTTCATTTGATTTACAGTCCTACAATACCCAGATAGTTACCAGTTTAACCACAACAATATCTACACAAATACAATCTCCATTTATAAAGAAGTGCGATAAGACCTAGATGAGGAGGAGTAGTAGTAGCAAGTACATATAAAATCATTCAATTAATACCGAACAATCGGACAAGCTAATAACACACGTATCACCATCACCCCCACAGTGAGGATAATTATGAAAGACACAACGGAGATTTTAAAGAAACTTAGGCATCTTATGGCCACCCATTGTCAGCAGTCAGTTTTGTCAGCTTACATTATTCCTTCAGATGATGAACATCAATCCGAATATATATCTAAACATGACGAACGGAGAGCGTTTGTTACCGGTTTTGATGGTAGTGCTGGAACTGCTCTCGTAACTGAAGATAAAGCATTGTTATGGACAGATGGAAGATATTATCAACAGGCGCTTCAACAACTAGATTGTAATTGGGAATTGATGAGGGACGGATTACCAACAACTCCTAGTTTGGCGACATGGTTGGCTACAAATCTTCCCAAGGGCAGTAAGGTAGGTGTTGATCCAAAACTATTTTCCTATCGTCTTTGGAAGCCAATTGAGAAGGAACTCGTAGGATCCGATTGTAGCCTTGTGCCCGTTGAAGATAACTTAGTGGATATTGTTTGGGGCGATGAACAACCGAAACAAACCTCAAATGAAATTATAACACTGGACACAACGTTTGCTGGACAAACCATTTCGGACAAATGGGAAAATGTCAAAAAACAAATGACCGAAAAGAAGGTCCAAGCATTAGTGGTCAGTGCATTGGATGAAATTGCTTGGTTTCTAAATATGAGAGGTTCCGATATTGATTACAATCCAGTATTTTTCTCATATTTGATAATCACACACAAAGAACTAATGTTCTTTGTCGATTCGAGCAAACTGCCCAAAGATTTTAACCAACATCAGTCCAGCAATGGAGTCTTAATAAGTATTCACAAGTACGCCGATGTAGGTTCTGAACTAACTCGTTTGGCTGAGAAATCGAGTGATGGTAAAATTTGGATTTCTCCAGCTTCAAGCTATTACCTCAATGCCTTAATTCCGAAAAGATTGCGTCACCAGGAAATCACACCCATTGCTGTAGCAAAAGCCATCAAGAATGACATTGAAGTAGAGGGATTCATTAACTGTCATATTCGTGATGGAGCCGCTCTATGTCAGTATTTTGCTTGGCTAGAACAAATGATAGCCAACAACCAGCATGTCGACGAAATATCGGGAGCTGCCAAATTGGAGGAATTTAGATCAAAGAAAGAACATTTTATGGGATTAAGTTTTACCACAATTAGTTCATCGGGTCCCAATGCTTCAGTTATTCATTATCATCCAGAGGAAGCCACTAATCGTCCCATAACAGATAAAGAAATTTATCTTTGTGATTCTGGTGCCCAATATAAGGACGGTACCACTGATGTAACACGCACATTGCATTTCGGTGAACCAACTGATTTTCAAAAGGAAACCTACACTCGTGTCCTAAAGGGTCAATTGGGCCTGGGTGCTACAATTTTCCCCAAAAAGGTTAAGGGACAAGTTCTAGATACGTTGGCAAGGAAAGCTCTTTGGGATGTGGGATTGGATTATGGACATGGAACAGGTCATGGAGTGGGACATTTTCTTAATGTCCATGAAGGTCCTATGGGTATGTATGTGTTAATATATTATTGCGATATACCTTAAATATTTGTAATTTTTTTTCAGGTGTGGGCATTCGTGTAATGCCTGATGATCCAGGTCTGCAAGAAAACATGTTCATTTCCAATGAACCAGGCTATTATCATGATGGCGAATTTGGTATACGTATTGAGGACATTGTTCAAATAGTTCCTGCCACCAATGTCAAACATGATTTCAACGGTCGTGGTGCTCTAGCATTCAAGACGATAACATTATGTCCCAAACAAACAAAAATGATTAAAAAAGAATTATTATTGGATGAAGAGATAAAGCTATTAAATGACTATCATCGTCTTGTATGGGAAACATTGGGCCCCATCCTTAGAGCAGAAGGTGACACACGTACTCTATTGTGGTTGGAGAGAGAAACACAAGCAATCTGAGAGTAGACTTTACTAGCGGATTGTTACCAATTGTTGCGTTTTCTTTTTTTTACATGATGAAAATTTGTTCTTTTTTATAAATACAGGTATCTATAAATAACGTTAAAATAAATAATGTAACGTAACTAAAACAGAAGAGTTGTACATCGGGGTTATCAATCACATAATCAAACTATTTGTTTATAGATAGGGTGGGCATTTCATATAACCGTGATGAATAAGTTGTATACCTATAGGTATGTATCTTTAAAATATATCAATGGTTCGTTTCCTAGAAGGGTGGTTGAACATCAGACTATTAAATATTTTTTTTCAAATGAGATTAGGTTAGGTTAGGTTAGGTTAGGTTAAGGTGGCAGCCCGATTAAGATTCAGGCTCACTTAGACTATTCAGTCCATTGTGATACCACATTAACTAAAAGTACCTATTACATATGGGCACTTCTAGTTTTAACCGCTGAACCTTCTTGATTATTTTTCTTTGTTGAACCAACCAGATTGTTCCAAAAACAGTAGCAGACTGCTTAAGTTAACGTTTTCCAGATCCGCCAGTAATCTGAAGCTATATGCTCCTAAAAGTTGCTTGCGCTTTACACAAAATGCAGGACACTCACACAAGAGGTGTTTAATTGATTCTTTTTCCTCCGCATCATGACAGCTCATACAATAGTCATTATACTTCGCGCCAATAGTTTTTGCAAAATCGCCTATCAGGCAGCGACCCGTTATAGCAGATATCAGGAGTGATATCTGACGTCTCGAGAACATTAGCATATCTAGTGTGCGGTTTAAGTTGAAATGGGGCCATATTTGCTTGGTGTCGTTACAACCCTTGCAATTCTCCCATCGAACATTTGCCATCATAACAGCCTTCTCACGCAGCATGAGCTTGCAGGTAGCTAGGGGCATACCAACAAATTCTAGTTCCCCTGGAATATGTAAGGTAGTCCCTAGCCTTGCCAACTCATCCGCTTCGCAGTTCCCCGGTATGTTCCTATGGCCAGGCACCCATATTAGGTGAATATTGTACTGCTCAGCCATCTCATTGAGAGATTTGCGGCAGTCGATGGCCGTTTTCGAGTTGAGGAACACAGAGTCCAAGGATTTTATTGCAGGTTGACTGTCTGAGTATATATTAATGCCCACATTTTTTGGAACATTACTTCTCAGCCAATTCGCCACCTCTCTTATTGCTAATATTTCAGCCTGAAAAACACTACAGTGATTAGGTAATCTTTTCGCTATTCGAAGTTCCAGATCATTAGAATATACTCCGAACCCCACTTGTCCATCCAATTTGGAGCCATCAGTGTAGAAATCTATATATTCTTTATTCCCCGGGGTCTGTGTGCACCACGCCTCACTGTTGGGGATTAGAGTCTCAAACTTTTTGTCGAAAAGTGGACTCGCCAAAGTGTAATCCACTACGTTAGGCACATCTGGCATTATTTTGAGGACAGAACTGTGACCGTAACCTTTTTCCGACCACAGCGATAGTTCGCGCAACCGCACAGCCGTTGTTGCAGCTGACTGTTTGGCCAAAATGTCTAAAGGCAATAGATGCAGCACGACATTAAGGGAATTTGTTCCTGTCTTGCTGAATGCGCCTGAAATACACAAACACGCCATACGCTGAACTTTATCTAAACAAGTCGGTTTCTGAGGTGCCGGCCACCAGACTACAACACCATATAGCATTATAGGTCTAACCACTGCCGTGTATAGCCAATGCACAATTTTTGGTTTCAGTCCCCACTTTTTTCCTATTGCCTTTTTGCACGAGTACAAAGCTACAGTTGCCTTTCTCGCCCTTTCTTCAATATTAAGCTTAAAGTTCAGCTTCCTGTCCAAAATAACGCCAAGGTATTTTGCACATTCACCAAAGGGAATTTCAATACCCCCTAAGGAAATAGGCCTAACCGTGGGAGTTTTGCGATCGTTGCAGTACATGACTAATTCTGTCTTTGCAGGATTTACCCCAAGACCATTGTCTTTCGCCCATTTCTCAGTCATCCGGAGGGCCCTCTGAATAATATCTCTGATTGTGGATGGGAATTTTCCCCTGACTGCCAGAGCCACATCATCTGCGTATGCCACCACTTTTATCCTTTCTTTTTCTAGAGTAACCAGAAGGCTATTTATAGCAACATTCCAAAGAAGAGGTGATAGAACTCCTCCTTGGGGAGTGCCTCTGTTCACATACCTTTGTATGTTTGCTTGTCCTAGTGTGGCTGAAATACGTCTCTTCATTAGCAGTTCGTCTAACAGCCTGAGTATACATGGATCAACATTCAGAGTTGTCAGTCCATTTAATATCGAGCTCGGATGGACATTATTGAACGCCCCTTCGATGTCTAGAAACGCCACGATTGTGTATTCTTTGACAGATAGTGAGCTTTCAATAAAGCTGACTAGTTCATGTAGTGCGGTCTCAGTAGACCTGCCCTTCGAGTATGCATGCTGTCCTTTCGAGAACAACCTTGAATCGATTCTAGTTCTAAGATAAATATCTATCATCCTCTCCAGAGTCTTAAGTAGGAATGAGGATAAGCTGATTGGTCGGAAATCCTTCGCCCTCGAGTGAGAGGCTTTTCCCGCTTTAGGTATGAAAACGACTTTTGTTTCCCTCCACTTTCCTGGGATATATGATAAGTTGATACATCCTTTATATATCACTGACAACCAGGGGATAATTTTGTCAGTTACAGCTTGTAACTCCGCCGGAGTAATTCCATCAGGTCCGGGGGATTTGAATGGTCCAAAGCTATTTAGCGCCCATCTTATTCTAGTTTCCGATACAATTTCCTCGACAGGAAACGACCGCTGAGCAACTGTGGCACCGCCAGTACATGGTTCAACCGTCTGATTCCCAGGAAAATGTGTGTCCAATAGCACCTCCAGCGTCTCCTCACTGGACGTTGTCCAATTTCCCTCCGATGTTTTAATGAAACCTGGAGCGGAGTTGGTGGATGCTAGCACCTTCCGTAGTCTGGAAGCCTCGGACGTATTCTCAATACTGCTGCAGTAGTCATTCCAAGAGTTATGCTGAGCCTTTCTCAGTTCTCGCTTGTATCCTCTCAGATTCCTCTTGTAAGCGTCCCAGTCCTCAGGGGCTCTGGTGGACTTTGCCTTGTTAAAGAGCTTCCTGCAGGATTTCCTCATATTACTTAATTCCGTAGACCACCATGGTGGTCGATGTTTTCCCCTTGGCTTTCCTCTAGGGCATGCAGCTTTCAGTGAGATGTTGAAGGCCTTAGTAATCCGCTCCACTGCGTGTTCGATATCTTGCACATTTCTCATATTTGTCTCTGTTATTTCCGGTATCATCATATTGAACGATTCCCTATACCTATTCCAGTCAGCTTTCCTAACATTTGGCGAAAATATGGTCTTGGTGATATGAACATCAAATTTGAAACTGATGTAGCGATGATCTGAGAAGCTGTGTTCACTTAAAACATGCCACTCAGATATCATTTCATTCAGTTCTTGCGAGGCCAAGGTGATGTCCAAAACCTCTTGCCTGTTTTTAGTGACAAAGGTTGGGGCATCTCCCTTGTTGCAAACTACCAGATTAGTACGCAAAATAAACTCTATTAGCGACTCTCCCCTTGCATTAGTATCACTGCTTCCCCATATACTATGATGCGCATTCGCATCGCATCCCATAATGAGTTTCGTCTTTGTTTTCAGGGACTCCTCAACTAAGGTCTTAACGGCACATGGAGGCATCTCCCTGTCATGTCCCATATAGACCGAAGATACCCAATATTTGCATTTGGCTATTTCTAAATTGGCAACGACAGTGTCTGCATTGCACATTGAAGGAAGCAGAAACAAGTTAAGCTCGTTTTTAGCAATTATACAGGCTCGAATTACATCATTACCAGTATACTGCAATAGTTTGAACCCCGGAGTACTTAATTCACATATTTTGTTTCTATAAACATATGGTTCTTGAATAAGAACTATGTCTATGTCCCCTTTCATCAGGAGAACTTTTAAGGCAGCACATGCAGCCTTACAATGATGAAGATTTATCTGGAGGATCCGTAGGACCATCGAGATTTTCAACAACCGTCACATCAGCCGCTTCAATCGAGTCATCAAGAATGTCCTCTTCAGAGATATCGTTGACTCTCGCAATAACCATAGGTTCGACTTTGGTGAGTTCTGAGGCAATAGAAGCCTCCTCACGCATACGGTATCTATCCATGTCTTCAACTTTGGTATCTCCCTCGACTTCGCAAGAGGATCCGCTTACTTCTGATTCAGACAGAGGCTTGTCCATTTCTGAATACTTTAGCTGATCGTTTTTATACACCTTCATTTGGATATAATGAAAGCCATAACATACACGGCCCTGGGACTTTGCCAGATGTGGCAAAGACTGAGTGTTCAATATAAACACTGCATGCCGTCTTGGTCCATCCACTTCATCCAAACGGCCAACCTTCCAATCAGCTGTTGGAAGATCTGGATTGCATCGTTTCAGTCTATTTAAAATAGATTCAGGGTCAGAAGGGTTTGCAGGTATCCAGGCATGTGCTCTAGGTCTAGCCGGTATGTCTTTCTTCTCGACTAACTCTAGAGCAGCTCCTTCCCAAACTTCACCAATTAGTATCAGAGCAGCTTTAAAACATTCTATAGACCTCTGGTCCTCAAATGCGACTAGCTTAAATCGTCCTTGATACCAACCAGCCTCTTGGTGTCGAGGATCTGGGCCGGGAAACTTTTCCAGCACCTGTGAGTAGACGACAGACAGAGCATTCTCAATTTCCCCCCATTTTTGCTTTGGAACCATACCGTCCAATGATCCTTTATTAATGATAGCCATCACAAGGCTATCTTTAGCAACTGAGGCAAACGATCTTTGATCCCTTTTGGGGGATGGCAGCTCATCCGGCGATCGTTCCCTTTTTCCAGTCTCAAGAATTCCTTGAGCCCATTTTAAGGAATCGCTTTGTTTAGCCGACAGCGTGCTTGGGTCGACTGATCCTAACTTCTTTAGGATAAACAAAGCATTTCTGCGTTCCTTGAATCTCTTTCGTGAGGGATTACCTCCTTTTGATGTCGTTACCTTAGAAAAAGTTCGACTTGTCAGAGTGTCGACAGCTGTCGACCCGTCTACAGGTCGACTAATTGGGCCTAACTCTTGGTCATTGCCCAGATTTATAACTCCAGTCGATACCCGTCCACTGGGCCCTGAAGTTAGCAACCCAGTGGATGACTTGGAATTTCGCTGGATGGTGGCTTAATATCCCACCACACTTGAAATTCGTAGTAGGTACCTATTACGATGAGTTTATCCGCTATTGAAAAACACGTCCGTTCCGTTCGACGGTTGAATAGAGAATATGGGAAACATTGGGCCCCATCCTTAGAGCAGAAGGTGACACACGTACTCTATTGTGGTTGGAGAGAGAAACACAAGCAATCTGAGAGTAGACTTTACTAGCGGATTGTTACCAATTGTTGCGTTTTCTTTTTTTTACATGATGAAAATTTGTTCTTTTTTATAAATACAGGTATCTATAAATAACGTTAAAATAAATAATGTAACGTAACTAAAACAGAAGAGTTGTACATCGGGGTTATCAATCACATAATCAAACTATTTGTTTATAGATAGGGTGGGCATTTCATATAACCGTGATGAATAAGTTGTATACCTATAGGTATGTATCTTTAAAATATATCAATGGTTCGTTTCCTAGAAGGGTGGTTGAACATCAGACTATTAAATATTTTTTTTTGCAAATGAGATTAAAAAATATGTTTTCAAGATGCTAACGAAATTAAATTGTGAAATGGCTATAACAAAATTTGAAACGTATTGGAGCAAAATGGGTTTGTATGCTATGGACACTTAAGAAGTCAATTTATGTATTTTACTCTCCAAATAATTAATAAATGAATACACAATAATACAAAAAAAAATATATTTTTATAGCCGAGTCCGAACGGCGTTCCACAGTGCAGTGAAACCACTTAGAGAAGTTTTGAAACCCTCAGAAATGTCACCAGCATTACTGAGGTGGGATAATCCACCGCTGAAAAAGTTTTTGGTGTTCGGTCGAAGCAGGAATCGAACCCACGACCTTGTGTATGCAAGGCGGGCATGCTAACCATTGCACCACGGTGGCTCCCTTACCTTAATTTAAAAATTGAGCTTTTCGACCAAAATCAATAAAATTTTTAATTGATCCAATTAAAAAATTAATTAAAATATATTTATATATTTCAGTTATAAATACAATCCTTTTCTGTGTAACAATGCTGACATGCGGTCTTTGTTAAATCATATTCGAATTTCTGTCAAAATGAATTGGCCCCAAATCCTGTTGAATTTTATTAAATTAAATTATTGATTTAGAAAAAGGCCTCAGACTTAAGTGTTGTTATCACACAGAAATGTGAAAATTAAAATCCTAATTGAATTTGAACATTTTTCAATTAAAAACTTGGTTGATTTAACTTATTTTTTAATCAAAATAAAAATCAATCTCAAAGAAATAAAGTTTTATTCGGAACATTCAATTTTTTAATTGGTTTCTGTGATTGATAGTACCATTTCCTTTTTTGTTATTTTTATAGTTCCATTCTTGTGTCCCCATATTTTGAATATGCATACAAAAGCTACCAATATGTATGTCGGTCGATGGCATTTTAAAGTATTTGATAAAAGAAAAGAATACGCAATAATTTCTGAAATATTTTAAAACTCGTTTAAAAAAATTATCGAATTTAGAAACTGCTTGCAAGTGTGAAAACAAAAAAAAACAAGATTTCAAAAGTAAAATCTAAAAAAAAACAAAAATAATTTTATTTGTTATTACATATTAATCAAAGAACGGCCAATAAATAAACAAAAACATGTATTCCTGTATTAGCTGTGTGTATAAATTGAATTGATACAAATTTATGAGACATATATCAATGTATAAGCATACAATCGCATAACGATTCCAATCTAATCTATTTAGATTTCGCTTCATTACTATTTGCTAGTTTATAAAATACTGATAGAATTGAAGTTTAGTTTATATTTGAATGCAATGGAAGACAATAGAAATTAGAATGAAAGTAGTGGATCATAAATAACAAATTATTTATTTGTAGGGAAATTGTCTACATTGCCGTTGGGAATGTTTGTTGACATTTAAATAATCACAGTCGATTCAGAACAAAGGAACATATTTTCCTTGAACTTTTAGATCATTTCCCTAGAAATGTCGTTTATTCAGGGCCATTAAAATTGATCTAAATGCAACCCATTAACATATGAAAGATGAAGAGATTTATGTCAAAAACAATCTGCTGTATAAAACAACCAGAAACGTTATCTGAAAAAAATGCAGAAAATTTAGTGGTTGCATATTGGGGCTAAGCCCCAATATAAATTAATTTGCCGATGTCAGTTGCCAAAATAAATTTATTGTCCGAATTTATATTTCCGGCAGGAAAAAATGCCAACCTTATTTGTAAAAAAAAGCCTCATATTTTCGGAAGTCTTCTTTTTTATTTCATTTCATTTTTTTTTGACAGAAAAATTTCAGATTTCAGTTTTTACTATGAAACCATCCATAACTTAACAGATTAACTAACTCCCTTCAATTTCTAGTCATCATCAGATTTTTCTAAAAATAATCAATTTAATCAAAGAAATTTGTTAGTAGGGACAGCAGAAAAGTCTGCTAAAACAGCAGAAAGTCTGCTGAAAAAGGGACAGCAGTCACTGTTTGCTGAAATAGCAAACATTTCCTGCTATTTTTGAAGCTCGATTACTCTAAAACATGTTTTATTTTGGCTAAAACAAATAAAAATGTCAACTTAGGAGCTATTCTAACATAATTAAAACAATATTTTATGAATATCTATAGTATGTGACCAAAAATCTGAATATTTATCGAATTGAGGCATAACAGCAAACAAAATGTTTGCTGATCGTATTTAGGAGCTTGTAAGTATATTACGGTGCAAAAATATACCAAAAACTACTTTTGGTTCTTAAATATGCTTTGGGGAAAAATTTATAACCTAAAAATGTTATAAATTGTTGTTCATTTGGCCCTGAAGTACAAAAATATAACAGCAGACATCGACTGCTGTTTTTAGCAGACTTTTTTCTATGAGTGTACCTTAGACAAGGTGAGATTCGTTATCCTGGTATGTACGTCTTACTTACTGCAAAAACAAAATGTAGGTAGATGGTGCGATAAGTACTTAGTCAAAAGAAGTAAGGAAAATCTAAAGTTGGGAGGGGCCTTATACCCGCACCTATATATAAATAAAGGTTTTTGTTCCCATATACATATATTTAAATCTGACTCGAACGGGACAAAATTTGTTAGATTCTACAAAATCTATAGACTTAAAATTTATTTCGGCCAATGCCATGGGGAAAATTTAAATCTGAACCAATTTTTAGGCAACTTCGCAAAAGTCTATTTATGATTTATCGGTCAATATATATGTATTAGAAGTACAGGAAAATTTGAGTCATTTATACAAGTTTTCGACTTAGCAGTGGCGATTTTGCCGAAATCAGTAAAACTTGTATTGGAGCTATATTTAAATCTGAACCGATTTTAACCACAGTGTGGCGCAGGGTATAAAAAGTTACACTCCCGCTATCACAAAAAATTCTACCACCTGATGTCACTGAGCTTGATTGTGCCTCATACCGGAAGATTTTCTTCAAATGTTTATCATACTCTGTTATTTCTTGTTCAAGAGCATTTTGTTCCTTAATGTTTAAAGGGTCATGGGTTCAAAACCCAGTTTCGGCCGAACAACAAAACTTGTATACAAGTGCCAAACGCCATTCGAACTCGGATAAGGAAGGTCCCTTGTCTGCTTTAAAAATAGAATCGGGTAGCACTCATTTGTAAGAGAGAAGTTTGCCAGCTGTGGTATTACTGAATTGTGGGAAAAAAGCTTGACATAACGGGCTGCTATATAACCTAACCTAACATTGTTCAATCATGTTTCAAATAGACTTAATCTGAATCCTAACGCAGATTTCAAGTTTGTGCTGGTAAAATCAGTTTGAAAAGTTTTGCTTTTCTTAAAAAGTTAAAAAAATATATACACTACAATCATATACTCGTAGTGGAAGATGGGTGTCCAAAACGAAGCAAAACTTGGGGTTATTCCTACCGATTAATAACAGCTTTTCCATTTGGGTCTATATTTATGATGTAGCAACAATCAAATTGAATAACTAAACTAAAACAAATTTCTGAATATTATTTAAAATTTTATTTTATATTTAATTTTAATGTGAATATATTAGATTTTCTTTTTCATGTAAGCTAGAACAAAAATTATTGTTGAGTTGATTAAAACAAATGTATTTACAAAAATTAAATATGTTATAGGGAAATAAATTTCTTTCTTTTGCATATTGACCATGAGTTGTGTCCTTTGGGGGAGATAAAATAAAAATATTCTCTTTTTTTATATAATCAATAAAAATGAAATTTGTTAAATTAAAACAATAAAGTTTAAACATAGATATACTTAGCTTTTTAAATTAATTAAAAAAAGAGAAATGTTGTTAAAAAAGTAACATATATCTGAGAACATACGGACTAATTATAGCTGGAATACACAAAGAGGGGGGAGACGCTTACACTTACAATGTTTGTTTTGCGGGTGAAGGTGGGAAAAAATGTTTCCCATCATCTATATTCTAAACTTTAATGTTTAAGGGTAGTAGTAGTAAATACTTTAAGCCTCAAAATCAGAATCATCATCATCATCACTGTCACTGTTTACAATACGTTTCTTCTTCTTCTTCTGAAAATAAATAAAAAATGCCAATTCTTAGTTATGTAACCTAATAGTCGTTTAGTATTTTGCTTGCCTTTGTGTCTTCTTCACTTTCTGGGCTGGATAATGCCTTCTTGCGTGGTCGTTTCGCTGCGGCAGGCTTCTTCTTTTTATCCGGTGATTCTTCGGGTTGGAAGTCATCCAATTCGCTGTTTTCTTCATCGGATATTTTAGCCACGGTATGTGTAGGGGCTTTAACAGCATCGTTTTCTTTGAATACCATTTCACCATCACTACTCTTCTCTTCTTCAGAATCAAGGAGAGCAGAGTAATTGAACTTTTTCGCTGTAGCCCTGCGGCCAGGTCGATCTGCACGAGGGGCAACAGAATCAACATGTATATCCAGATCACTGCCCGAACCATCAATGTCATCTTCGTCCGAGCTATTTGCCTTCTTTCGCTAAGAAAAATTTGGAAATATTTAGTCAAATATAAAAAAAATATTCGTCAAACACTTACGCCGCCTTTGCCTTTGAAGTTGAGTTTGGATTGCTTGAGGCCATCAGCACCACTATCTTCCTTCTTCTTACGCGGTTTCTTTACCCCCGGTTCTTTCTTAACTTTAGGAGCTTTTCCTTCTACCAAGGCGTCAAACTCATCACCTTCTTCGCCCTCTTGTTTTACTCCACCTGCTTTTGCGGCCTTTTTATCAACTTTTTCTTTCTTCACTTTGGCAACACCAGACGATGCAGCAACAGCGGCGGCTACTTTTTTCATAATTTCTTCCGTTACCTTGAACTCAACTTTGACTCCTTGTGGATCGGGGAAAACATCACCGCTAGCATCTTTACCGCCGCGTTTCTTTGTCGCTGCAGCTGCGGCAGCTTTGTTCTTGGCCAAAGCCTTGGCTTGTTTCTTGTTAATGCCTAATTCATCAAGGCGCTCCTTTTCTTCAACTTCATCCAATTTCTTTTCGAATTCGTCCAGATCATCCAACCACAACGTTTGTATAGTTTTTTCTTTTAATGCAGCCAATTCGGCCAATTTTTGATCACGTTGTTTCAATAACTCATTCTTACGTTCTTCGGTCAACATCCACATGGACATACCCAAGAGGTAATCGAATTTCTTAACATCTGTAAGTTTTTGGAATGCTTTCTCTGGATCGACAACTTTTTTCTCTTTCTTGATGCCCGATACGGACGCTTCTTCTTCGGCACCATCATCTTCATCCTCAGGTTCTTCTTCCTCCTGCATATTAATGCGCCGCTGCCATTCTTTAACGGGATCGGGACGGTAGCCACGCTTTATCAATTCATCAATCATGGATTTACGTTTCTTATTTTCGACTACCAATGTACGCTCACACTTTTCCAATATGAAACGCGCCTGATCGGTAAGGCGATCAGCTTGAGCAGTTAACATTCCTACCAAGTAATCTTTGCGCTTTTGATAGTATTCTAGGCGCAGTGGATAAAACGACTTTAGAACATCCATGGAGGTTGGGAAACGTCTTAAGCAATTCAATTCATCAAATGCATGCATTTGGTTTGTGGACATGGAAGAAGTTAATTTGAAAACGCGATGGAAACCACCAGGTTCTTCATTGAGACGATCAAATTCTCCTGGGGCCAGGGTAATGACAAATCGTACCGTGGTGTCTGTGTGGTATTCGCGGTAATCAGCAATAATAGGTTTAATCTTCTCCGAACCATTTGCTAAAGGTTCAAGAACATTTTCTTTGTATGTTTGAGTCCATGTACCAATGGGTAATTCCGATATTTCTACTTTATCTCCCTGTATAATTTGAATGTTACCAGAGCTAATGTAACGGCCATCCGAAATATACTCAATAGCACCACGGAAGTTTTTATACCTGGAAAATGTTTATCGTAAATAAAAAATCGACTCATGATGCTACGAATGCTTACCATGGATGCATTGGTTGTGGTTCTTCGCCACCCAACATACGTCTGATATTTCTCATAATATCTCTTGGATTGTGGTTGTAGATTTTGGTTGACCAACCTGTACCTATACCATCGGCTCCATTTACCAAAACCATTGGTATTATAGGAATGTACCATACGGGTTCAATCTTTTGACCATCATCTACTTCGTATTGCAATAGAGGATCGTCAGAGGGATGGAAAATCAATCGAGCAAGTGGAGACATTATTGTGAAAATGTAACGAGCACTAGCACTGTCCTTGCCACCTGTTAAACGGGTACCAAACTGACCTCTAGGCTCCAACAAATTGATATTATTCGAACCCACATAGTTTTGGGCCAAATTAACTATAGTCATTTGCAGTGAAACTTCACCATGGTGATAGGCGGACATCTCAGCCACAGAACCGGACAACTGGGCAACCTTGACTTCCCGCTTGTCATTACGTTTAAAGCATGTGAACATAACTTTACGCTGGCCAGGTTTAAAACCATCTACCAAACATGGTATGGAACGAACATTGTCTGCGTTGGAGAACAAAATCAATTCCAAATTGACAAAATCTGCGTATGTTACTGCTTTTGTGCCCTTAGCGTACAAATAACGCTCAGGTAACCCCAAGGTTTTACGCCTCTTCACTTCATCCATATGAGCTGTTAGCCATTCTTTACGAGATTCTATATGCTTTTTGGAGAAAGCCATTACAATACTGTCATCATCTTTACTGCCGTCATATTTGAATAGAATACGATGACGTTCCATATCTTGGAAATATTCTTTAGCCTCCTTCGATGTGGAGGTACCCAAACCTAGGAGATGAATTAAAAGGATTTTTTGTTTTGAAAAATATTTAAGTTTTTAAGTTTGAAAAATTATTACCTTTGTAGTATTTGATATTGTACGTATTATGGTTGGGGGTATCGTTCTTCCACTCTTCAAACTCTGGCAGAGAGTAGAATGACAATTCTTCATTCTTTTTGGTTGCCTTAACAATTGGCGTAATAAATTCTTCCAAGAAAGGCAAACGCAGTAATTCTGGCCAGTTGGTGTGTATAAAGTTGATTAATAATCCTTTGATATGGGAACCGTCCTGATCCTGATCAGTCATGATCATTACCTTTCCGTAACGCAGAGTTTTTATGTCATCCATGGTAAGATATTTTTTCTTATATTGTAAACCAATGATTTTGCAAAGATTATTGATTTCAGCATTCTCGGCCAACTGTTTGAATGTGGCTTCACGGACATTTAGAAGTTTACCACGAAGTGGAAATACACCATAGAAATTTCGTCCAATGACACCAAGGCCAGAGACAGCCAACGATTTGGCTGAGTCTCCCTCGGTGAGAATCAAAGTGCACATGTAAGAATTCTTTGTACCGGCCTCATTAGCATCCTCCAACTTAGGTATACCTTTGATCTTGGACGACTTCTTACCGCCCGTCTTGGCAATGTCATTTTGTGCTTTAAATTTAGCCCAGGAAAGTACCGATTCTACAATACCCGATTTCGATACCGATCCAATGAACTTCTCAGATATGGTACATTTCGATCCAAAACCTTTTGCTTGTAACGTCATATTCTCTTTAGTTTGTGAATCGAATGTGGGATTTTCAATTAGACAATTCACAAAGATCCACATATGATTACGGACCTGGAAGGGTTTGATGTTAATACCACCCTTGTTTTTCTTTTTTAGAACCTCTAGCAGCTGTTTGATAATATTGTCGACTACATGGTCGACGTGACGACCACCCTTGGTGGTTGCTATCGAATTCACAAAAGAAACTTGCTGGAAACCTCTGTCCGAGGGACAACACGCTATCTCCCAACGCTCACCGCATTGTTCATAGACAATCTTGACGGGCTGACCTGCAGAGTCGTCCTCACCCTTGACATACAAATCAATATAGTCCTTGAAATTCTTAACTGCTAGTTTCTTGCCATTGAGGTATACGGCTATGCCTTTGGTAGATGCCGCAACATCAAATGCTCTTCTGGACAACAAAGATACAATATCCTCATCCAACCGATCCATTTTAAACTTTGCCAAATCCGGGGAAAAAGTAATCTTGGTGTAATCAGTGCCAGCAAAATCTTTTATTTTGGGTTCTGTAGTTTTTGTCATATTGCTGGCCCAGGTTTGTTTGAATGAGCGTTTATATTGCTTGGAAGCCGTCTCAACTGTAAACATTGTTGAAAATATATTACACAATTTGGCGCCATAGCCATTACGACCACCAGTGACCTTCTTTTCATCATCGTTGTAGTTGGATGAGGTCAAGAGATGCCCGAAAATCATAGTAGGAACGTACATTTTTTCCTCTTTGTGCATGGTAACCGGGATACCTTGGCCATTGTTCCACACCGAAATCGTATTTTTTTCAGCATCAATATCGATTTTAATAGCGCTCATAGACTTGTCCCTCTGCTTGTTGTCAGCAGCATTTACCAAGATTTCATCGTAAATTTTGTATAAACCGGGAACAAACGAGATCTCTTTCTGCACCATACGATTCTTTTCCTCATTATAGACCCACATCAACTCTTTTGTATGTTCGACAGAGCCGATATAGGTATCGGGCCTCAAAAGAATATGTTCTAATTGTGATTTCTTTTGATACATTTTTTCGATGGACACACCACCGCTGCCGGAGGCACCACTTCCATTCTCCATTTTGCCTTGATACTGTTTTAAGTGATCTGCGAGTGATACAATTGAACGCTTTCTCAGGAGAAAGAAACTGACTTTAGCCAAAATTTGAGAAATTCTTTATTCTGTTTTATTTGGTCCCGCGTTTTTACTGGAAATTTAGAAAATATACAAGCATAATTAACAATTGTCAGACTCTGCATTTTTTTTGTACTACCTTGTCCTTTTATGTCTTATCTCTACCAAAGAAAAATATACACTAACTAAAAGCCACCCTCAGCAGCAGTGATATGAAGCAGATGTTTTCGTTCGTTATGCCTTTGAAAAGATCAAAGGATAAACAAGCCAACAAGCCTTGATCTGTAGCAAGCACCGAAAAAAAATCACTCTTCGCCACCCTGTGGTTTGTACAGTTTGAAAAACCAGACGAAACAGAAAGGGAGCGAAAGAGAAACGAAATTCCACTACAAGCAAGTGAGCGGGAAAATGTATTTGTGTGTTTGAATGTGCAAACAAATGCATAAACGCGAAAATGCTCTGCAAAGCAACGTGAATAAAACTAAAACAAAGCAACACGCTACAAGCGTTTTTATAAATGCATGTAGATAGATATGTATATACATCCCTATGCTAGTACATATGTAAGATCAATTTGTAGACAAAAATATGCATAAATCGAATTCTATAAAAAAAAGACAACTATGGACAAAATAGAATAATTTAGCAACATGTCGCAAAATGCGCCATTTTTAAGCACCGGCTTGCTTTAGTACTATAGACAATTCCCAAGCGAATACCAAAATTTCCTCCTATTCAGTTTCTTCAAAAGCTAATGATTATTTTCAATCTATCTTTTTAAATTCTTTACAGCTTTGGATACATACCTTCTTAAGCAAATCAACTGTACAACTATTGTGTTGTCTCTCCCCACGGTTATTCTTTTTTCACAAACCAATTAGTTTCACCGCCGGCAATCAATAGTTTATCGTTTTCTTCTATTCTTCCGGCTTTGTTACAAAAGCAAATCCAATGAGTGACGCTCACACTTACTCGGTTACAATGATTTAAAATATCCTTATACTAAAAGAAAATACTTAATTTTGTTGTAATATTATTGCAAAGGAAATTTTTGCCGCACTTCGACTGAACGCAGCGTCGTCTCTGAATATCTTCAGAACTTCGTTAATTACGAATGGTAAGATAGCGATGGTCCAATATTTGCAATATTCGATGCATAGCATTTATAATCGATATATGTTATCGATAAATAATTTTTCCCCTACTTTGATTGTTTAACGAAATTTAAAGGTAGTGTTTTAAGGCCGGTACTTTCGAATTGGGAATCACACGACTTTTGCGGTTACTTATTTTTTTTTAAATAAGTAGAAATATAGACTAAACCCAAGGTATTGCTGTTAAATTTGACAAAATATAGATGAAAAAACTGTACGCATGAACTATGTAAAATTATTTATTTTAATTAAGAAGCTGCTAATATTCAAATATTTCAGGCATTCAGCGAAAAGAATGGCAATAATTTTGTACAATTAGCAAATTTTCTAAGGATAAATCCACTATGTATTACAAAACTTTATGGTGGACATCCGCCATAAGGTTTTCGAGCCGAAAAACATATTTTTCCCATGGTTACTTTTTGAATCAATTTTATTTTAATAGGTGAAATTGTAAGCAATCAATGTATTAGACAAGTTGATTAAAATATAATCGGCGTGACATAAATTTTTGCACTTTTAATTTAGATTTTTAATGGAACAACTGAACATATATGTTAGGGAGCGTATGTAAATGTGTGAACCGAAACCGAAAGCCCAAAAAGTTAAAATATTTTAAACTTTTTTTTTAAGCTTCGGCACCAAGCTTACGTGTGCTTCAACTTTTTTCAAAGCAAATAATAAAGCGAAGAATTAAGCGGCGTGTTCATTGTGTGTCGGCCTTAAGTCTTGCGTTTGGAGTTAAACGGATGACTAGATTTGACTTTGAATATTTTTTACAAGGTTATAAAGCGATTATTGCCTGCTGGTCTTGCAGCGTGATTCATTTTTCCACGCTCAGTTGGGAACCCACAAATTAGTTATCTTAATTTTGTTCTATATTTTATAGATTTGCTTCTAGAAAGCTTGTTAACAATTTAGTTGTTTTTTCTGAGCTCAAAATTACAACTCTTTTATCTCTTTTAATTTTACTTTTCTCAGTCAGTTTATTTCACATAAAAAATCCAATATTTACAAAATACACTTGAAATCTATTGTTTTATTTTTTAATATTTTCATATTTTGTTCTCAGTAAAATTAGCCACCAACCATATATATTACATTACCGCAAAGAAACTATTACCTAGATCACAATCCTCATCAGAATCCGCACCTTCATTAAACTCGTTGAAAAACTTGCCATTTGTATTGGAATTCCATGTGTCTGTATCTTCAGGATCGACATGTGTAACACAAGGTTTGAAATGATCGTATGTACACATTGTATTTGGAGGCGAGGCATCTTTCATACGTTGACTAGGTTTCATATTGTAGTTGTTTTCAAAGAAGTCAAATATCTGTTGCTTTGTTGTAAATGAATTGAATTCCAAACGTAGTTTCCGTTTTAGTGTTGGACCAAACATAAATGTTAAATGATGATGAAAACAAAGGAAGTGAATGTTATCCCCCGCCTAAAAAAAATGTTTTCCATAGTTTAAGTATTTTAGAGCAATGCACTAATACTTACCTCTGCCGCTATATCCAACCAATCTTGTACACATTGTAACGGTGTAGTGACGCAATTCTTGTATTGGGGGTTAAACAATGTGGGATTTGAAAGTAATCCCCTCGCAACCATGATTCCATCTGCTCCTGTTTGTTCGTGAAGTTCACATGCTTGTTGCCAAGTTCGTACACTGCCATTGGCTATAAGGGGAATTCTCAATGAATCTTTGACGTCTTTTATTGCAGTTACGTTTAGTGTTTCCGATGTCTTTTGCCACATGGTCCTGCCATGTAAACTAATGAAATCCGCGCCACACATTTCTAGTTGCCGAGCAAAATCTACAGTAGTCTTACTCGACTCATGCTGTAACAAACGTATTTTTAAGGAAACGCTGAACTTTTCACCAACCGTTCGTCGAACAGTCCGAATAATGTCCTTTACCAACTCCGGCTGCTTAAGTAGGCCACAACCATATCCTTTGCTAATCGCCCACGACTGTGGGCATCCGCAATTAAGGTCAATACCGTCCACATAAGGATAAATAAGTTGGGCGGCATTTATAAATTCCTTTTCATCCTTGGCGGCAAATTGTGCAATAACTGGGTCGTCATCTATTGCAGTTGTGAACTCGTTTTGGCGGGCCTTTTCGCTTCGTATAAATGAGTCAGCAATGATCATGGGAGTAAACCGGAGTTGAACCTATACAAAAAGACTACCCATAAAAAACCACCTACAAAGCGCTTATAAATAACTTACACCATGTTTTTTTAAAAGGCGCCGGAACTCTAGTTTACTGTACCTAACCATTGGCGCTGCCACACGAAGGAACCCATCAATATTTCGTCCTTCATTGAAGACGTCTTGAATATCACGATGTGGTCGATATGTGAATTCCATTAAGATTTCTGAATTTAATTGCTTGCGTTTGTTTACAAAAACTCTTAAGCACTGCAACATCAGCTGATTCAAAAAGAAAGAGTTGCCAATATTTCATAAAACGCATAATGCGTTCTACAAGACGGAATGACTGTGTTTGTAAAGAATCTTACAGTGTGGCCAATATCTGGGATATGTTCGACACGAGCACTGTCGTCCGGATAAACTTATAGTGTGGACGGTGCATTAAGGTGGGTATTTCGTTACCATTCCTCGCTAAAAACCAGCTGGTATCCATGGTTATTTTTTTGGAACAATCGGCGTGAAACCCGAACATAGTACCAACATTTTAAACTCGGAGATCGATTTTTGTTTGTTTGCTTTTTTTAATTTAAACGTTTACACCCAATTTCTCATATCCGAAGCACCTTCATTCTACTGAAATGCCAAAAACAGCTGATTTTCCTTTATAAATTGAGCTGTTTTGGGCATCCTAGTTGAACGAAAGCATTCGTGTCGGATAAGAGAAATTTGCTATTAAACTTTAAAAAAATATATATGGACGGACCCTATACACTAGGGCTGTCATTCGGGATACATTTTTATAAATCCAGGGATTCGGGATTTTATAATATAGAATCCCGGGATCTTGGGACTTTTTAAATAGTTTAAGTAATACCAATCTACAGCGCCAAAAATTGTTGTACGTTAAACCAATTTAGTTTAATTCAATTTTATTAACAAAAAGAAAAATCCCGGGATTCAATATAAAAAATCCCGGGATTTCGGGACGGGATTTATCTCGGGTGACAACCCTACTATATACACAAATTGAATTTCGCTTTTCGCCCGACGAGATCATTGAGTTTATGTATATGGCCTTTCAAGCCGCTTAAACGAGTTTAATTTTCCTAACTTGGCAGCCCTTATTCGCACTTATCCATATGATTTAAGTTTAGGCTATTGTTTCTTAATTTTTAAAGAACGAACAACTACGGGAATCGTATAGCAAATGACCAAGTGGTGACTAATTTAATTTAAGACTCACGTAATTCCCACGCAAAACTAATTTAAGGCCAAAAGAAAATGAGTGCTAATTAAAATACATTGAATAATATCGGAAAAGACGGGGAATTGGTTAAAGAACACAAGAATTGACTGTTATTAATTAGTAGTAGTATATCGACTACAAGTGATAGAATGCATTTTTCCATTCCCGATACACAGGAATTATATTCCGAGACTACTGGTTCGTCCTACACAGGATACAATATATACGTGAATGGTACTTTTCACGCCTGTTTACGTTACAAACAGTTGCATTCTCTGAATGACCAATTGCGTAGGCACTGTTTTACAGTGGGCCAAATGTTACCAGATTTTCCACCCAAAAAGTTTTTGCCTCTAACAAATACACAAATTGAAAGCAGACGTCAAGCCTTGGAGCATTATTTGCAGGTGTTGGGCCAAGATTCGCGTGTTTCTAAATTGCCTATATTTCAACAGTTCTTTTTAAATGCACAGCTGGAAACAGCTTTAAGTGATGGTGTCTTCGAAGAGTACTTTGGTTATGGTGCCGAGGAAAATGGCTCATCAAGTGTTGAGGAATTTATGCGTTTAGTTTGTCTAGAAGTAATTTTACCCAATGGCTACCAACTTAAAGTAGATTGCCATGTATCGGACAATGCCACATCTTTATTGCGAAAGGCATTAACTTGTATACAATTACCTATTGATATGATGCCATACCTTTGTTTATTTCTGGTTCGAAGAGAATCAAAAGATTCGTTGGTATTGTTAAGAAAGTTAATGGATTTTGAATCTCCCTTTGTATCACGACTTTATAATCAACCATGCCAAATACAAATACGGAAAAGTTATTGGAATCCTGCATATGATTTGGTGCTAATGAAAAACCCCATAGCCTGTAATTTAATTTTCATGCAGACTGTATCGGAAGTGGAGAGAGAATGGATAATAGCTGCCCCTGAGGTATTAAAGAAATTAAAATCCCTACAAGAGTATGGAATGCATAAGGAATATGTGGACATGGCCCGTCAATTACCACTTTATGGGTGTTTGCAATTTCTTTCCTCCATAGTTGACTATCCTGAACCAGAAACAACTGCTTTAATAGCTATTGGAAATAAAGAGCTTAGTATGCGTACTATGCAACAAGATAAAATTCTGGAAACCAAATTTCGAGTTACACGGATGCGAGTGTGGCGAGTCACTGCAATACACAACACACAACAAACCGATGGAAAAGACAAAACTTCAAATCTACAGCTCTCATTTGAATACTTAATGTCAAAGCAAAATCTGCGATGGATAACCATTAATAGTCCACAGGCGATGCTAATGTCTGTATGCTTACAGGAAATGGTAAATGAATTGCTCAACTCCAAGGATAATGATCAAAGGACGAGCACAAATTTAGTCGGCTCCATAAATACCACATGTTCATCATCCTCCTCATCATCGTCATTCACCTATCCTACACCCACAACATCATGTTCATCATCTTCCACACCCACCTCGAACTATGTGCAATCCTATACTGACGAGTCGCCAGCGTCATGTGATACATCGCCTTCAGATGCACCAGTAAGATTTTTGGCCCAACGAATTTTGAACAAACAAAATCCCCGCATTTCCAAACAACATTCCTATGGTGCAGTATTCTATAGAAATTCGCTAGCTCAAGACGATTCAGTCCAAAATGAAGCTTTTGAAGGTATAGGCGATGATGATTTGTAAGAGAGACTAATAAGGACTTTCAGTTTTGTAAGTAAAGAATACTTCCCTATTATTGTACAGGTATATTCCATTGATTTTGGGTATGAAACCGTCTACAAAAGTCTAATATTCTATGACTAATCTAAGCTCTCATTTTGTTTTCTTCATATTGTAATAGTTTATAATTTTGACAAATGCAGTCCGTAGGTAAACTTGAATGTAAAAAATTTTGATTAAATTTTTTTAAGCATGAAATGTAAGACAAAATTATTTATCTTGTTAAATCATTGGTAGCTATTTTGTATGACAAACCTCTATTCAATATAGATGTCAATGTGTGGTTTGACGAAACATCCAAATATCAATTTTAACTCTACAAATGTTCGATTTTAATAGCGACTTTAGCCACGGGGATAGAAAACAGAAGAGTCTTTATGTTCAAGAACTTCAACATCTCATGCGAGCAGTACACAAATACCAGTAGATACTACAGCTTTTAATCTTTTAATATTTTGATTATCTTCAGTAAATAAGAAAACTTAAGCTCCCCAATTCAAAAAGAGTGGTAGAGTATACATTTATTCTAAAGTCACTCCCAGTCTCGATTTTCAGTTCAGCGGATACCTTCCTATGAAGTGGATATTGAACTGCTAAATCATCTCGGTGATATATGCAAATCCGTTTTCGACCCTAGAAATACGGAATAAACTAATTTAATAGCAGCTTAACTGGATGAGTATATTTTTGGTAAACTACACTCATCCTTATCTCTGAGTAGTATACCAACAAGAACACTCACCACCAAAAAATGTTGGTAGTGTGAAAATGGAATTTGGTTACTTTTACATGGATATTTTCTGTGAGGAAAGTAGTTTTTTTAGTGGAATACCTAGAGCTCAATTGTGAGATTGGACGAGACATATGGCGGTTCTCATGAAACACATAATTTTATATATGGTATAGGGTATCTAAAGGCAATGCGCTTTATATGCGGAACAATGCCATTAGTTTAACTTTTTTAGAATCGCTTGACTTTTGGTCCCTGAAATGCTGCAAAGCCTTACATAGTATATTCGTCCCTGTTAAGCATCATCTAAAAAGGAGGTATCTTAAAGACCATATGAACATTTTAGAAGGCTAAAATTTGCTTTCCTCAATTTTGCCCAACTATCTTCAGTGGTGATTAAATACAGAATGTTTCCGAGTTCCTCTATGTGGTTGCGAAAATTCGGAAATAACAAGGCGGTTATAATTTGACTGCACATGGAATAAGCCAACTCTCGTTGTCGGCTTCTTATATACCAGTTAGTGAAAATGTTTTATGGTAGCAGCTATTTTATCAATAGGACGACTCATATAGCAGGTGGCTACTTTACCTAACATATCACAACATATTTCGAACAAATAAATACTTTGTTTAACACCGAAATCAGTGAACCCTCTTAAACTTGGACACTCTGAAAGGCGAACACCTCCCAAATATGGACAGTTGTCTGGGGACGTTTGCTATATTATCACATTAAAATTAACCTCTCATACCTGGACACCTCTCAAGGGTGGACAAAATTTAGGCGACCGTGGATGTTCACCTTGCAGAGGTTTCACTTTCACTGTACAGTGCACTCGCGGCAACGTGAAGTAATTAAAACCAAGAGAGTTCACGTTATCCAAAATGTTCACGTTAGTGAACTTCAACGAATTTCAGAACAAAACATCGCCATATTCGGGAGTTTTACACGTTATAGTGTGATAGTCTTTTATTTTTGTTATTAGTAATATTAAAAACCTAATTTAATTTCGTGAAAAAAATGTAAAAATAAAATCGGAAAAATGTCAGTGGGTATCGAATTATAAAATCAATTTAAATTAATAATTAAAATTCACGAAAAAGCCAAAATAGTTCACTTAAAAATTCCGTAGGTGTATTTGACATTGTGCATCTGCCTTTAACGGCAAATTTCATGTTCTTCAGCTTTACGGAGTAGTTAGTGTCAGAAAAAGCGTGTTCACGTTAAGCGGTGTTCAAGTTACCGAGTGCTCTGTATATCCTTTTTGACATTCTTCTTGCCAATATTAGGCCTATTTTCTCAGTAGGTTAGGTTAGGTGGCAGCCCGATGTATCAGTCTCACTTAGACTATTCAGTCCATTGTGATACTACATTAGTGAACTTCTCTTTTATCACTGAGTGCTGTCCGATTCCATGTTAAGCTCAATTAATTAAGCCGAGTCCGAACGGCATTCCACTTAGAGAAGCTTTGAAACCCTCAGAAATGTCATCAGCATTACTGAGGTGGGATAATTCACCGCTGAAAAACTTTTTGGTGTTCGGTCGAAGCAGGAATCGAACCCACGACCTTGTGCATGCAAGGCGGGCATGCTAACCATTGCACCACGGTGGCTCCCTATTTTCTCAGTAATATTTCCATTTTTTTTTCGATGTTTCGTTTTTTGACTGCAATTACATTTGTATTTTCTATATGTTTACTTTGGAACTTTTCATAACAGATTAGTTCACAAACAAAATTATTATATCATTGCCTAAATTTGATAAAAAAATTTAATTTCTCTCTTCGAAATGATAAGTTTAACATTGTGAAAACATTTACATATACTATATGCAATTTCCCAGTTATTTTGTTATTACAATTACATAAAACGCAAATAGTCCTTATATAAACATATAAAACAGATTTATTTATATATAATTATAATATAAGATAATATACCAAACAAATAGTAAAGCAAATTTAATCAAGACCCCATTATAATCAATGGATATTAGACCGATTGGGATATTATATTCATTATTCAGTCATGCTGTCACTTTTATTAACATTGTCTACAATACATAATATAATTTATAAAATGTATACGGAATTCCAACATATAATTCCATACATTGGAAGTTAACTGTAAATAAAATAGAAATATAAGAAATAATATACAATACTTAAATACAAAAAAATTATATCTCTGACATACATATATGACAATTGCATCTTTCTATATACATACATTTGGTTTTCATCAGTGCAAACATGTTTCAGGAAAGACTAAATTTCATTTAATCAAGTAAGGTTCAATATATAAAACATATGCTGATGGTAGCTAAAATGATCTTAGCTTAAGAGATGCTATTCAACTTAGTCTTATGTAAATTCTTTGCTACCATACTCGACTGATCTATTAAAATCGGCAATTTTTTTTGTTGTAACTTTAACTTTATTTGGGATTTTAGTCGAACGAAAGCTTCAGATATAGGAAATTGCCCGTTATATTATATATATAAGTAATGGACATTACAGTAAATTAGCAACTGTCATTTATTGATAAACATTGTCAAATATATAAATACAAACAAAATTAAAAAAAGAGAAAATATATATTGCCTTTGTATAATTTCATATTTGTTGTTGGAATAAATTCTTATTAAAATTTAATATTTTATTTGACTGTTAAATATTGACTATTTTTTTTGTTTAAAACAACGAAATTTATTCTAGTGATTATATTAGTTTTTCATCCATCATGAAAAATGCTCATTGCCAAGGTTTTCAAAACGTAACTTTTATTAATAGGAATACAGTAAACATCACAAGAATTTATAAATCTAATAAAAAAAAAATTGTTACCTAGTTTCTTCCATAATTTTTTATTATACATTAGTCATTTGGCAGCATAGTAAACCCTATAGAAAATGGAAAGTTCTACTGGCATTCCATTGTGTAACATGTTAAACTGCGGTATGTCTTAAAGAAACACATTTCTTTCCGGTGGTAAATACAAATTAACTTAGTAAAATTCTAAATTGTCATTTAAACTAAAACAACTATCGTTGTATTAAAATTTATATACGTTTTTTCTAAACACCATACATCTAGTATATATCATTTAAAAGCTATCTTTTGTAAATGCATTTAATACATTTTTTATACTCGTATACATACATTTATATATATATACATACACATATTTACCTAAAATTAGTTTAAAATATAAAACAGGCAAAAATATGTATGGAATACCATGTGTTACAGATTTTATTAAATAAAATTTAATATTAAAATAAAAGTTAATTTATATAGATATTGTTTTTATTCTAAAAAAACTTGTACAAAAGTCATGGGTGGGATATATAAAAGGTTGGGGTTTGCATTGAAATTAAACACTAAAAAAAGAAAAAAATTATGAAAATCCAATGCTTCAAAATGTTTCTTTAAAATTAATTATTAAGGTGGGTATTAAGTTCGAGTTTGGCCGCATTTTTTCACTAAAGTGAAAACTAAATCAGTAAAAAAAAGACATAAAATTATACATATTTGTTGCAGATTTTATTATAACTTGAAGGGAAATAGCCCAAAGCAAGTTTTCACAAAGTTTGTATTCCTTAAAAAGTATTATTAAAGAAAAGTAATCCTGAAAAATGGCGATTTTAGCGGCTAAACTCGAACTTAATACTCACCTTTAAGGAAAAGTACTCGTGAAAAATCACAACTTAAACCCATGACTAAAAATTCGAATCAACCCTTCTTAGGAATATTTATTTAAAGAGATTTCGGACTTGTATTAAAGCCAATTTTTAATTCCAATGTTAAAAAAAAGAAAACATTTAAAATTTTTGGCTGGCCATCTCTTACTCCATAAGGGCGTTAGTTGATTAATTGAATAAATATTTTCGTAAACAGGAAGGTTGTAAAAAAACTAGAACGATATGAATCACTTTCACCATATCTGTTTGTTAATTCGTCTTAGAGTTTTATCCTGATTGCGCTCGTCAAAAGTCGAGCTTTTAGTCATCGCAAAATCCAAACATTAAAAGGACGAGAAATTTACTTTCCAAATTTTTCTATAAAAACTATACAGTTTTTAAAAAGTAAAAACTGTAAAAACACGAAATCTCGTGAAGGGAACTTTTCCCAATTTAAAAAAAGTCGAAAAGGAAAAGTCGACTTTTTAAATTTTTGAAAAACATGCGATGAAATTGTTGAAATGGCGCTAATACCTAAATGAATAATATGCAATAAACCGCAATAAAGTTGGCTAAAAAGTATGATAATTTAAAAAAATACATCCCTCTGACTAACGCTTTGTTCAGCAATATGGTATGTACGCTATCCCTACGTCGGAAGGGGTATGAAAGTGGCCGTTGGATCCGTTAGGTAGCGAAAGGCGAACTTCTTCAAACCCCCAAAATTTGACTTTTTTAAAATTTCACAAAAATCGAGAACAACTCAGGGTAATTTAAAATAAAACAAAATATATGAAAAATCCACTCACTGATTTGGATTACAAAAGGAAACAGCGAAAGGTAGACTTTTTCAAACCCCAAAAATTCGACTTTTTCAAAATTTCACAAAAATCGAGAACAACTTAATGTGACTTCAAATTGAAAAAATATGAAAAGTCCACTCACTGATTATCCAAATCCAGCGTTGCCACAATGAATTTTTATTTTGACCAACAAAATTGGACCAAAATTCGTACCAAATTAAATTAATATAATTTAAAAATTTTCCAAAGTTTTACTTCGATAGAAAATTTTGTCAAAATTTTATTTCTATAGAAAAATTTGTCAAAATTTCATTTCTTAAGGTGGGTATTAAGTTCGAGTTTATCCGCTAAAATCGTCATTTTTTCATGATTACTTTTCTTTAATAATCCATTTTAAGGAATACAAACTTTGTGAAAATTTGCTTTGGGCTTTTCCCCATCAAGTTATAAAAATGCAGCAAATATGTATAATTTTATGCCTTTTTCTTATAGCCCATTCACATTAGACTCGAAATCTACTAAAAGTGAATTTGAAATCCCTTTTTTATAAGACAAATGACAATTGAAATCTAGTTAAAGTGGATTTTGAAAGTGTAATGTGTATGAGGTTTTACTGATTTAGTTTTCACTTTAGCGTTTTTAGCGGCTAAACTTGTCAAAATTTTATTTCTATAGAATATTTTGTCAAAATTTTATTTCTATAGAAAATTTTGTCCAAAGTTTATTTCCGTACAAAATTTTAGCAAAATTTTATTTTTATGATTTTTTATCTCATAATCTCGGCTATAGGTCCATAAATTAAACTTGAAATTGTTGGTTTCTTGTTTTTTTATTTTTCGATATTTCGGTTGACTTCGTCACAACCGTTTTCAAGGCTACAAATTACAAAATTGTACAAAAATTAATTACAAAATTCACAAAATAAAATCAAACTATCTATTGTACTTTACATTTTCTCCGCTGTCTTGTTACTTCGCTGTCTGTTTTTTTACTGGTGATTACTTTCTCTTGTGTTTTTGTATCGTATGCCGATATATTCTCGCGCAGTTCTCAATATCTTTCTTATAATTTATTCCCTCGTTAATTGGAATGTTAATGATGTGTAACATCTCCAGAGTAAATCTTCGTCTGTAGTTGTTTTCCTTGCTTAGGATTTTTACTTCGTTTAAGTTAGGTTTGTGACCAGTCAATGTACAGTGGGCCGCAAGTGCTGTTTTTTTTTATGAGATAAAAAATCATAAAAATTAAAATAAAAAGGTCAACAATATCAACAACAAACACAAAAATTTTATTTCTATAGAAAATTTTGTCAAAATTTTATTCATATAGAAAATTTTGTCAAAATTTTATTCATATAGAAAATGTTGTCAAAATTTTATTTCTATAGAAAATTTTGTCAAAAGTTTATTTCTTTACAAAATTTTAGCAAAATTCTATTTGTATAGAAAATTTTGTCAAAATTTCTATAGAAAATTTTGTCAAAATTTTATTTCTATAGAAAATTTTGTCAAAATTTTATTTCTATAGAAAATTTTGGCCAAAGTTTATTTCTGTACAAAATTTTATTTGTATGGAAAATTTTGTCAAAATTTTATTTCTACAGAAATTTTTGTCAAAATTTTATTCCTACCGAAAATTTTGAAAAAAGTACCAATACGACGAAAATGGACCAAAATCAACCAAATTCCATTTGGTCTAACCATCGGACCAAATTTTATTTTATTTTATGTGTTTAGTGTTACCACCCCGCCAGTGCCAAGGGGTGGGCTTATTTGGCCCATCAATTGATGAAAACGCCATCGCCAATCGGACCAAATTTAAAATTTAATAATTGTTTGGACCCATTTTTGTCCGATCGGACCAAAGTGGCAATTCTGATTTGGATTACAATCCTTAACGTATGACAATCTTTTATCTCCCTTCCTCCCATATTAACTATTTGAACATGAATTAATTTTATATGAATCTCGAGTAATTTTTGCTAATGTGTAGAATTCTATTGTTGACAATAAGTTACAAAACACAACCATGACGTGTACCTCTTAAGGGCAATCAAAAATATTGGACGGAATACTTTGATTACTATTATAATTTCATTCTTGGCGGTGAATTATGCGCTTTACAGACTATCAGTTATTCCGGACGGAATGTCGGTGTTTGTAAAGAATCTTACAGTGTGTCGGATCGATACGACTTGTCGGCGATGACTAAATAATCGGTAAATGTGTTATCGATCCCATAAACATGCATCAGTATCGATTATGCCTTCGGACTTAACTTATAATGCGCTTTACAGACTATCAGTTATTCCGGACGGAATGTCGGTGTTTGTAAAGAATCTTACAGTGTGTCGGATCGATATGACTTGTCGGCGATGACTAAATAATCGGTAAATGTGTTATCGATCCCATAAACATGCAGCAGTATCGATTATGGCTTCGGACTTAACTTATAATATGCACAATATATGGGATATGTTCGACACGAGCACTGTCGTCCGGAATAACTGATAGTCTGTAAAGCGCATAATGTGCACAATATATGGGATATGTTCGACACGAGCACTGTCGTCCGGAATAACTGATAATCTGTAAAGCGCATTATGCACTTTACAGACTATCAGTTATTCCGGACGGAATGTCGGTGTTTGTAAAGAATCTTATAGTGTGTCGGATCGATACGACTTGTCGGCGATGACTAAATAATCGGTAAATGTGTTATCGATCCCGTAAACATGCAGCAGTATCGATTATGCCTTCGGACTTAACTTATATTATGCACAATATATGGGATATGTTCGACGCGAGCACTGTCGTCCGGAATAACTGATAATCTGTAAAGCGCATTATGTTGGGTTTGAACTAACCACCAGAAGCCTTTAACTTATTTACCATTGGTTTTATTATATTATCATATCATACTTAAAACCTACAAGGCCAATACATTAATATTATATATTATACGATCATTTTCATGTAGCTCCGTTAGGCTTTAACTGTCAGTTAACAGAAAGTAAATTGCAAATATCTTTCCTCCAGTTTACTTTAACTGAAAAATTTCAAGCAGTTAAGCTCCTAACTGGCATATGGAATGTATAGACAAGATGACTGATATGTCCATAGATCGGTTTAAAAGTTAGTTAGCTAACGTAGCATTATCGGAGCTTCATGAAAATGGGCGATATTACTTAACAATAGTTGATAGATAATAAAACAGAAAATATAACTTGTTTAAAGGATTCTTAAAATCATGAAATATAAGCAAAATTTATTTGTTTTTGTTGAAGTGGAATTTAAAATATAAAAATCAGCAATATTTTATCATTAAAATTAAGTGCAGGAATAAAACGATGATTTCTTTTTTGGCCAACAAGGCCATTTATTTGTTCATCGAGAAGAAATGTTTCGTCTGTCGTTACACGACATCGTTGTGATTATACGCAAATGTTTGTCTTTCTACACAATTTCTTAACTTGAGGGACTATCGATTTGGTAAAAGAGAAGAACGCTTTTTTTGAGAATTTTCTAATTAAAATAAAAAACCCGAATTTACTGTGGAAATGGTTTTCCCGGAAAGCGAGTATTTCGACACGGATGACGGGAAGAAGATTCCTCTTCCACGTATTAGGAGATATGATCACTTTCAGCTCGAATATACGGCGATCATTCAACCGCACAAGGCTGGGCCAAAATTTCGACTGATGAAACTGAGTAAGAATCTATACTCCAAATACAATGACTTGGAAATTCACTACATGACAAAGAGGAAGCTGCGTTTGATAAGTCCTAACAAGGATACAATAAATAATATTGTTAGCGATTCAGAAATTCGACGTGAATGCTATGTATACATACCAATGGAGCTTTGTGAATCAAAGGCAATTGTAGAGATTCCAGCAGAAGACAACATTGATGAGGAATACATTTACAAAAAGGCAGTGGTCAAACACCGTGCTGAATACGGTCCTCTTCTTGGGGATATCCGTATAACGGAGGTCAAACGACTGACCAAACCTGATCCTGAGAAGGCGGACACACGCATAGATATTGACATGGTTGCTATTTGTGTAACCGGAAATAAACTTCCATCCCACATAGCACTTGACAACATAATATTTCCTGTAAAACCGTTCATCGAACACGTAGTACAATGTAGACGCTGTTGGAGATTCGGCCATACAACAAAAGTATGCCGTAGATATAAACAAATTTGCTCACGTTGTGGCGGATCTCACTCAGAACCGTGTGAGGGGATAGCCAAATGCTTGAATTGTAAGGATTCTCACGACTCTGCCTCCTTCAACTGCCCAATTCGCAAGGATTTGCGCGAGCGGGCAAGGGTCAAAGCGGAGCAAAGAATGCCAAGAAGAATCGTTACGATAGATAGTACCCAGATACACAATACACGGAACGACAATTTCCAATGCAATGACGCCGATTTTCCACCAATTGGAGTCAAGAGACCAAAGCTAAAACCACGGAAACGAACCAGAAAGCGACAAGGCACGGCATTAGAATCGGCCAACCAAGCCATTGAAACTAATGTTGATACATGCGAGGAGGAATTTGATGCTACGCCTCAAAACGGCACTAATACAACAATAGAGACTTCACCGACAGGCTTATTGTCAATAAGCCATAAATTATATGATTTGCCCACAAACGCAAACGATACAACTGACAACAGTTTATCGAATTCACAAAATATTAATGATACCGATGAAGATACGTCTCCAGCAGATGATATCATAATCGACACAATGGCAGCTGACCTCATAGCTGGTCAGATGGCAACAGTCGATGACACCAATCACAACAGTGAGACCCTGAAAACCAAAATATGTAACAAACAAGATCCCTTTCAAAAATTCCAACAATCTGTTCCTGTAGAAGAAAATTACCAAATACCTGACAATGATCAGGATACACGCTTTAAGCAATTTAAAAACAAATATTAAGTATGAAACTATTACAAATTAATCTCACCAGTATCAGGAACAAGAAAGCACAACTTATGGAATTTTTGAGGGAACATAACATAGACATTGCTTGTCTTTCAGAGACTTTTTTGAATCCAGATGAGACTTTCAATATACCCGGATATGACATTATTAGATACGATAGAGCCACATATGGTGGAAGTGTTGCCATTCTAATACGAGGCGCTTTGAAACACAAGAAGTTAACAGTAAGACCACCGAATACAAGATTGGAGCTTGCTGCATGTACCGTGGATACAAATTTGGGCAGTATAACAATAAGCTCATTGTACATTCCACCATCTGCATCTTTCACCAGAAGCGATTTAAATTTTGTATTACAATTAGCTCCAAATAATGGTCACTATATAATATGTGGAGACTTTAACTGCCACCACCAAATATGGGGAAACGATTCATGCGACGAAAAAGGACAGATCATGATGGATTTTATAGAGGATAATGGTATTGTTTTGTTGAATGATGGATCGAAGACTTTTTTTGGGTGTGCTAATCCAACTGCTATAGATTTGACATTATGCGATCCAGCCCTGGCATTAACCGCATCTTGGTCAGCTATGAATGAAACTTTGGGTAGCGGACACTGTATTCTGAAGACGTCATTTCAATTGAGACCCACAGTATATCAGAAGATTGCTTACGGTGTTCCTCGTATTATTTCTAAGGGCGCTCTAAATAAAGGTGCGTGGGAGATATTACAGAGTGAGTCATTTAATGCTGCGGATCAAAGTGAAAAATTTGATGTGTTTTCCAAACTTTTCTATGAAAAGTTTATGAAAAAGACAAATATAAAGTCACATACTGATACACCATGGTGGAATCTGAATTGTAAGAAGGCAAAGGCCAAACAGATTAAGGCGATATCCGAATTTAGAAAGCAGCCATCAAGAGAGAATTTCATTAGATACACTACATGTAAGAAAGAGTATTTCTATATAATTAAATCGGAAAAGCGACGTGGATGGAAATTGACGTGTGAAGGTATCGACAGTGAAATAACACCTAGTGAGCTCTGGAAGATTGTGAAACGGTTTAGAGGTATAAATATACCTAAGCCGCCATCTATTCCTGACTCCTGTATTGAGCCCTTCTGTGATATTTTGGCTGGCCCGCAAGGACCTATACCTATAATACCTGAAAGTGAACAGACAGCTTTGGAGGGAGACTTTGTGTTGTCAGAACTTGAAATGGCTATTTCGTCTTCCAAAGACACATCTCCAGGTCTTGATGGAATCCGCAACGGCCACATCAAGGAATTTGATAACAGGGTCAAGGCGGCATTACTTGAAATGTTTAATAGTGTGTGGAGAAGCAAATGCATTCCTAATTCATGGATGAAATATAAGATAACACCAATACATAAAAAAGGTAAACCACATGACCGACCAGATGGATACAGATCGATAGCAGTATTATCATGTCTACGAAAATTATTTGAGAAAATGATTTGTCATAGAATCGAACATTATCTTGAATCGGAAATGAAAATTAGTAACTCGCAATTTGGCTTCAGACGTGGCAGATCAACACAAGATAATGTTATCACGCTATGGTCAGCTGCTCAATGCGCCCGAAAAGAGGGAAAGTATACTACATGTCTATTTCTAGATATAAAAAGTGCGTTTGAAAACGTAAATATTGAACAGCTGATTTTGAAATATAGAGCACTCGGTGTTGGTGGCCACACTTGTGATGTACTTTACAACATGCTACGATTCAAGGATTTGTTAATAGAAAGAGATGGTAAGTCCTATTATAGAAGATCATTTACGGGGACGCCGCAGGGTTCGGTGATAAGTCCCCTGAGCTTCAATATTTATATCAATGACCTATTCTACGATCTGGATGTGGAAATACTGGGCTACGCGGACGACGTGTCCATTTTTTACTCTGACATATCGCTTGATAGGAGCATTGAGAAGATTCAAAATGCCATTAACATCCTTGAGAGGAGATTAGATGACATACAACTCTCGCTATCCGCCAACAAGTCAAAGGCTATGATCATTACACCTGGTAAAAAAAAGTTGAACCCCACATGGCCACGATTATCGATCGGGGGATCCACAGTTGAATATACAGACAAGTTCTGTTTTCTAGGATTCATCTTGGATTCTCATATGAATACAGACAGACACATACGATATGTTAAACGGAATTGTTTTGCGTTCATGAATATATTGCAAGCACTTTGTGGTGTTACTTGGGGGGCAGACCCCCATAATTTGTTATTGCTCTACAAAGGGGTCGTAAGACCTAGAATTGAATATATGGCCCCATTATTATTAGAATGTTCTGCTTCGAGTCTATTGGTGCTGCAGAGAATCCAATTTCGAGCTGCAAGAATAGCTTTGGGCGCGTTAATCTCCACTCACACACTTGCATTGGAGCAAGAGGCAAATCTCATGCCCTTACCGGAGAGATTCAGATTTCTCGCAAATAACTACATAAACAAGATAATTTCTAATATAAATCATCCAGCAAGGAAATATATAACCCATTTCATAGATAGTCGTTTCTCTGGATCTAAATTTATGTCTGAATATGCGGAGAAAACACGCACATTCCACATTGAGGAGTACAACAAGTTGCCCAGACATCAACACTCTTTTGGGAGCATTATATACAGACCAACAGTACATTTTTTGGATACTCGTAAAGATGACATAAACCCAAGTGTTGTGCTGACAAAATTCAACTGCCTGATGAATAATAAATGGAAACATTTTACCAGAATTTACACGGATGGAGCCAAAAATATGGATAGGACCAGTTTTGCCTTTTGGACACCAGATATGGACATAGAAGCATCCTTTTCATTACACCCAATATGTACAATTTACTCAGCAGAGGCACAGGCCATAATAGAATCTCTTAAATTCATAAAAGCTAGTGATTTGGACAGATACATTATTATTTCAGATAGTAAGTCTGTTCTAATGGCTTTAAGTTCATTTGGAAACAACAGAACACATCCTTACATTTGGATTATAAGAGAACTGCTATATGAACTTGATCTGGAAGGCTATACTGTTCATTTTCTATGGGTTCCCAGTCACACAGGAATTCCAGGAAATGAACACGCGGATTATCTGGCTGTAAACCATACAGACACATTACATTATCCGGCGATACCCTATATGGACATTAAATCATATGATAAGAACAAATCTGTAAGATCTTGGCAGCAGAAATGAAACGAGAGTCCATTCGGACGCCGTCTCTATTCATTATCTAGAACTGTTAATACAACACCTTGGTTCCGAAACCGAAAACTGCCTAGGGAGGTGATTACACTAATATGCAGAGTCAGATTTGGTCATACTTGCGCCAAGGCACATTTGTTTAGAGTGAATATGACAGACAGCAGTGCATGTGAATGCGGATCAACGCAAACCATCGACCATCTCACATTTGAATGTCCCAGCATGAGTCTTACATCAAGAGATTTCCTGATTAGGAAACTTCGCAATGCTGGTATCAGACAACTCAACTGCATAGAAATATTGAAGAAGGATGACCAAAATATCTATGTAGCACTTCATAAATTATTCAAATGCTCAGACAAGATACTGTAATTTCAAAACAACAATCAGATATTCCCACAACTTTTAATAATACCCACAACTAAAACCCAGGAAAGGTGGCATCATAGATCTGGTGTCTCAGCCACCTTTTACTACAATTCATATGTGCTGAGCACATATGAAACAGAAGAAGAAGAAGAAGAATTTCTTAACTTGAATTCTAGTGCAATCCTTTGAAACACTGTTTGAAAGTGTGTTAAATTCAAGCATTTCTCCCAATGCTTGTAAAATATCGATAAATTCATTTATTTCGATAAAATAAAATTTATTTCGATAAATTTGGATCTACCATAATTAGAAAATTAATATATATCGTTGTATCAATCAAGTAACCGAAAAATAAAAAAGGCAATATACTTCATAATTTAGAGGCGAAAAATAATTATTGCATATATATAGAGGAGACGAGTAAAATTTGAACTCTAGGAAAACCGTCTATTTCATGGGAAAATCAATATTCCTTTGAAAAGGCAACTTTCCCATACGCACACGTCAAACATAGGTCTTCGCCGTGTCATAGACGAAAATACTAAAACAGACAAAGGCATCATTTTATTCGCAATAAACATCAACGCTGAGAAAAAAGTTAAAATTGTATTGGGTTTTCCATAAAACAAGCTGGGCCAAAACAACAAAGAAGAAGCAACGCGGAAATATTAACCTGTCATAATAAAGATTCGTGTGTCTGTCGGTTTGTACAGGAGAATTTAATAATTAGTAAATCAACAACACAAAACCCAAACAATATCAAAATGGACCGCGGGTAAGTAGCTAATTTTAAAGTGAGAATTTTACCATTCTCGCTTGCTGGGTAAATGGGGGTAAATTATTGATGTTATCGGATAGCTTTCGCCATTTAAGTTTGTCTAAATAAAATTTGTGGTAATACCGAAACAACGAATGGGAATTGAAAATTGTGCCAAGGTCTTTCATATAAGTATTTTGTTTTTTTTTTTCTTTCGTTGCTGTCTCATACGAATGCCAGCTCTCCCCAAATTTAGGGCCGATGTCTGTTTATATAGGGGTTCGGGGTTCATTTACATTTGTGGGTAATTTATAATTAGTGTGCAAGAGGTGATAGTAGTTGTATTTTTATATTCTCAGTGGACCTTGTAATGGTTTCCTAAAAACTTATTGTTTTGTTGCCATTTCTTTTATTTCTGTTGGCTCTTTTGTAGCGAGGCGGTTCATTACACTTTTCTCGGAATTCATTCATGTACGCAAGGTGTAGTGCATATATTAAGCGTCAGTTATTAGCAAACGTACATTATTGATTTCACGTTTCCCATTTTTGCATAGTGCATTCTAACGAATAGTTTTAGTGTACTTTATGTTTGGTGATAATATTGATGATGACCTAAATCATATATGTGCCTTCTTGTAATGGTGTATTGCGTCCAATTATAGTGCTAGGATCTGTTAGCCTGTGCCCATATCTTAACTTATTGGATGGAGTGTGTCCAATCGATTGGTATCAAATAATTGGAAATTCAACTTTATCGCATAGGCTATATTAATCTTAATCACCTGTTTTCTGAAATTTTGAAATATGAGGGTATCCAACTTAGATGTCAAAGATGGATCCTAAAGACTTCATTTCACATTCCATACACACCGATATCCTATGTGAAACTTTGAAATATGTATAATTTATGTATGGCCTTAAAAATAATAATCGGATCCCTGGATTGGATTTGATATGTTGAGCATTTGCATGGCGTTACAGACCAGACACAAACAAAAATTCTGGAGCCTTTTAAATCCCAATTCTTTGGGTCATTCAACATGCAAAGTGAAAATTGGATAGGTCCTCAATCATAACAGCATAAACATTGAAAAATAAAAACCCTCGCTCTATATGTATATTCACAGAAAATTTAAATAGAGTAATTTAAAACAAAAACTTAAATATACTACATATAAGCGAGAGTCTCCTTATTGCAGTGGCTAAGTTTTTTATAACGTTGTCGAGATTTTTATCATGTCAGTGTTAGAGTAGGCTAAAAATACAAAGCTGATCGTTGACATGAAAATGGAAAACGATAATTTAGCTAATTTATAAGTTTTTTTAGGTTTGGTACAAGTCAAATGGAATGGAATATCTCGGTGTATAGACAGCAGTTGTAGCCTTCGTTGATCATGTCGAGGTGAAGCCGGTGCGCTATCTTGTATGAAAGATCAATTTCTCATTCATGAATTAAGCCCTTCTGGCCAATGACGGCCACATTTTTTAATAGACAGGAGGTGTAGCCCCCGTTGATCATGACGAGGTGGAGACGCTACAATTTTTTTATTCTGGCTAATGACGGCCAAATTTTTTTCGCGTCGTTTTGGATGTTCAGATTAGTATAGTTTTTTGATTGTTTTACGATTTACTGTAGTCTCTCTACTAACGTATAAAAATATATGTACTATAATTTCAATGGAATCTAAGAATGTTCTTCAGTTTAAATTCTACGGATATAAAATAATGCAAAAAATATTTATATCTTACAATTTGAATTAAGATAGCTAGTTCTATTTTCGTATAAGATTGTAATATACGTTAGAATAGTTCGTTGCAATTTGCTAAATCGGCCTCTTGAAGGATTGCAATTGCTTAAATCAATAACAATTTTGAATAAATAACGAAGTTTGTATACTAACCTATATTTTGTCCATTAGAGCTCGACCGAAGCATCGGCTTCGGCATTCGGCCAAAAATCGATAATCGGCCTTCGGCGTCCGATTATCCGAAGCCAAAACTTTTTGAATAATTTATTTGATATTGAATTGTCCAAGAGTTGAGTTTGTCTCAGTCAAAACACCCAGTACAAATAAAACGAAAAAAAAAATATACAAAAATCATCTTTTGTCATTATAATGTAAAACTACTGGACTGAATTACCTTTTATTGTTGTATTTATGCATTTGTTGAAAAAATATTCTAATATTAAACTAAAACACACCAAATGTTTTTAATTACAAATTTGAAGAAAATAATCGGCTTCGCCTGATTATTGCTTTTTTGCCGAACATCGGCTTCGGCCAAAAAACCCGCTTCGGTCGAGCTATTGTCCATTGGAATATTCTTCGTCTTCCCTTTGTTTTTGTTGTGTACCATTGGATTCAAGTTTCGTCGAATGTCACGAAACGATGTTCAAATTGTCTCGTATTTAGCGTCATATACTCTTCTCTAATGGCCTAAACCTTTTCCAGAGTGAGTTAGTGGGAACATCCTCGTAGGGAATCTCGTTTTAATTCCCTTTTTACAGGCTATGCAAAATGCTCTTGATTGTTTATATATCAAACTTGTATGAGGATGAGCCTCAATCGTCTACGTAAAAGATGGTTTTACTATAACCCACCTATAAGCCACCGTGGTGCAATGGTTAGCATGCCCGCCTTGCATACACAAGGTCGTGGGTTCGATTCCTGCTACGACCGAACACCAAAAAGTTTTTCAGCGGTGGATTATCCCACCTCAGTAATGCTGGTGACATTTCTGAGGGTTTCAAAGCTTCTCTAAGTGGTTTCACTGGAATGCGGAACGCCGTTCGGACTCGGCTATAAAAAGGAGGTCCCTTGTCATTGAGCTTAACATGGAATCGGGCAGCACTCAGTGATAAGAGAGAAGTTCACCACTGTGGTATCACAATGGACTGAATAGTCTAAGTGAGCCTGATACATCGGGCTGCCACATAACCTAACCTAACCTACTATAACCTTCAATCACCGTGGTCTACCTTTAATATCCCATATAATATCAATTTATATTTTTTTGTTTCTTCGTAACAATGTTGAAGTATAGCGGAAATATTCGTTTTTAAATTTTATCAAGTTTTGATTGTTATTTCTAATCTTTTATTACATTACTTTTATTTTCAGTTCTGGACGCTATTCATACAATCGCCGTGAAGGTGGAGGCGGTCAACGCCACAATAATCATTCAAATTCTTCATTATCGTCATCATCATCTTCATCACTTTCTTCGTCTTCAAATAATCATAATTCATATAACACACATCGTAGTGCAACAAATAATTCGTCACATTATTCAAATAATTCTTTACCAAATAATTCAACATCATCATCATCGATGTATACAACTACAACACACATAAGCAATAATATAGCACCAACAGCCCGCGAACCGATAACACAGCATGATGAACTTATACGGTACATACGAGAAGCATGGACAAAAGTAAGTAAAATCACAAAGATATGGGTTGCTTTCATATAGCTTTTATCAAGAGGAAGGAACGTAATTCTTTCTTTTTCCTTTTTATGTATGATTTAAATCGAAAAATATGTTTCGGACTGTAGACCCAATTTTAAGATACGTTTAAAAAATCGAATCTTTAATATTTGAAGTCTATAGAAAATTTTGTCAAAATATTATATAGAAATAAAATTTTGACGAAATTATCTATAAAAACAAAATTTTGACAACATTTTCTATAGAAATAAAATTTTGAAAAAATTTTCTTTAGAAATAAAGTTTTGGAAAAAATTTCTATAGAAATAAAATTTTGGAAAAAATTTCTATAGAAATAAAATTTTGACAAAATTTTCTATATAAATAAAATTTTGACAAAATTTTCTGTAGAAAAAAAAAATTGGACAAAATTTTCTATAGAAATAAAATTTTGTCAAAATAAAATTTTAACAAAATTTTCAATAAAAATAAAATTTTGACAAATTTTTCTATAGAAGTAAAATTTTGACAAAATTTTCTGTAGAAAAAAAATTTGGACAAAATTTTCTATAGAAATAAAATTTGGACAAAGTTTTCTATAGAAATAGAATTTTGACAAAATTTTCTATAGAAACAAGATTTTGACAAAATTTTCTATTGAAATAAATTTTTGATAAAATTTTCTATAGAAATAAAATTTTGACAAAATTTTCTATAGAAATAAAATTTTGACAAAATTTTCTATAGAAATAAAATTTTGACAAAATTTTCTATAGACATAAAATGTTGACAAAATTTTCTATAGAAATAAAATTTGGACAAAATTTTCTATAGAAATAAAATTTTGACAAAATTTTCTATAGAAATAAAATTTTGACAAAATTTTCTATAGAAATAAAATTTTGACAAAATTTTCTATAGAAATAAAATTTTGACAAAATTTTCTATAGACATAAAATGTTGACAAAATTTTCTATAGAAATAAAATTTGGACAAAATTTTCTATAGAAATAAAATTTTGACAAAGTTTTCTATAGAAATAAAATGTTGACAAAATTTTCTATAGAAATAAAATTTTGACAAAATTTTCTATAGAAATAAAATTTTGACAAAATTTTCTATAGAAATAAAATTTTGACAAAATTTTCTATAGAAATAAAATGTTGACACAATTTTCGATAGACATAAAATGTTGACAACATTTTCTATAGAAATAAAATTTTGACAAAATTTTCTATAGAAATAAAATTTTGACAAAGTTTTCTATATAAATAAAATGTTGACAAAATTTTCTATAGAAATAAAATTTTGACAGAATTTTCTATACAAATAAAATTTTGACAAAATATTCTATAGAAAAAATTTGACAAAATATTCTATAGAAATAAAATTTTGACTAAATTTTGTATAGAAATAAAATTTTCCAGTTTTTGGTAAATATTTTTCCAAATTTTGGTAGATATTTGTGGGCTCGAGTGAGAATCGTGATTGCAAAGGATAAACGAGCTCCATCTCTGTCGAAAACAATATCATGTTTTCTTGTTTTTTATTTGATATATTCATTTACATATTTGACTAATTTTTATTATTATTTTATTGTCTTTTAATTTCAGGTTAGTGAACAAAGTACTTCTGTTCTATACAGTGATACTGATAATCAATTAAAGAATTTTAAACCTTTCAATTTGGAAGAATATTGGGGTCAGCGGCTGGTTCAAAATATTCACATTTCTTCGCATGGTCATCAATAAGAAGTCGCCCTTCATATTAACAACCACAATAATATATTTGAGACAAAATTAATAAGTTAATGGCAAAAAACAAGAACAGTTATAACTGAGAAACAAAAATATTGACAAAAACACAGATGAATTGTTGGCAAAGGAATAATAAGCAAAATTTAAGTAAACACAAATCTTAATAACATTATAAAAAAAAGACAAATGTAAATTCGAAAATAGAAATTTGTAACAAGATTATCTTAAAACAAAACTCCGTTTAAAAGAACAATATTAAAAATTATATTTAACTTTGAATAGATGAAACAAACAAAAACAGTACAGACAATTTAATATTATACATTAAAATAATCTAAAACATATTTGCGTTATATACAGGGTTTGGACAAATTGTCTTTGTTTTTATTATTTTTTAATATTCTATTAGATTTCAAGAGGTTATGGGATTGTTCTATATGTATATTTTGTTCTGTCTTGAAAATCTATTGGAATCACATACACTTCATTTTAGTGTATGCTGTTATTTATGATGATCCGTTTTTTGTATTTTTATAGAAATATAATCGTTTTGCGTTTAAAAAAGTATTTGCGGGAATACTTTAAACTGCCATTAAATTAAAAATGCAATTTTTTATTTTTCATTTCCTATCATGATGGGTAATGATGATGCATTTTATTTGCAAAGGCATTATTGTTTTTAACCCTGTATATAATTTATATGCCGATGATGATATATAAGCAATAGTATATTAGTATTAACATGAATACAGAAAGGAAATATTCTCAAAACACCAATAATTTTAATCTCAAATGGTAATTTATTTGAAAATTATATTTCGCATATATGAATTTTTAACAAAAATATTTTTTTTTTATGTTTACACAATCCCTTCCCCCCACCTACCGGGTAGACCATTCCTATTTAATATATTGTTTTGCTTGAAATCGTTTTGTCTTTTATACTTAGGGTATTATGTTGGAAAATGTGAAATTAAAGTTAACCAAGTATGTTTCCCAAAATTCACAGAATATCAAAAAATGCCCTAAGATAAAATATCCCTTTTGCTTGCATTTTTATTATTTCTTTTATGTATGTTTTTATGTGTGTCCCTTTTTATAAAGGTATTTATTAAAAAAAAAAAAACAACAAAAAATTTTTGTGTTTTCCAATGTTGAATTCTTTTCTTAATAGCGATTAAATAATACATTTAAATACTTTTCAAAAACATACTTTTTTTATTTATTACGGTCCTGTCTGAAGGGCCATTAGTCAGAGAAGAAATTAGAGTAACATCGAAAACCACTACCGCCACTAAAATAAACTACAGTAGTCTGCCATTTGCCAGTTCCCGACCCGGTTTTCTTACTGTCAACGGAAAATGGATTCTCTGGTACATGTCCGAGACCAAGGATCATTCGAAATAGTGGGCTACGTAGGATGTACTATCCCGTCGACCCGAAAGGTAAAACTCGCAACTTTTCTAAAATATTCGTTCTAAGTACTCTTTGAACTACCTTCGTGCACAGAGACTAGAACTTGACCGCAGAATCCGGATTCGACCAAAAATCGATAATCGGTCACAAATCGGCCTTCGGCGCCAAGAGGCCGATTAACCGAAACCGAAACTTTTCTAATTATTTATTTCATATCGAATTGTCCCAGTCAAAACACCCAGTACAAATGAAAGAAAAAGCTCAAATTCCTCCATATGGGAAAAACATGACTTAAGCCCAATAAAATTGAGAAGCTTAGAAAACTAATATTAGAGAACGAAATGGATTCATATATTACGGAGCCTACGGAGCTACATAATGGTTACATATTGAACTAAAACATTCCAAACTTATTTACAAATTTCAGGAAAATAATCGACTTCGGTCGATTATCGAACTTCGGCTTCGACCAAAAACCCCACATCGGTCGGGTTCTAACGGAGACATATATTTTGGCCTCAAATCATAAAGTTGATCTAACAATTTTTTAATTGAAATGACTTTAATCGCTGAAATTATAATTCCATCGGCCAGAAAAAGGGGTGATTCCCATTGATTGTCTGGAGAATGTTAGAACAATCCAAACATTTTACCGCCACGGGAGACTATTTTGCAGGCATCCAGAAAACGTATTTTGCAGACGGTTATAAAAGTTGTATCCAAGTGTATCAAGTTGAAAGAAGGCTACAGTGAAAATTATATTGCCACTTTTCGAAAATATTTGTATTAACTACTTCTTGAACCACCCTCGTTCACAGGAAGAGATATTTTGCTTTAATAATGGAATCTAAAGTACATCCAGAAGACTAGTGAAAAGTCGGTCGCCACGTTTCGAAAATATGTATGCTAAGTACTTATCGAGCCACCCTCCTTCACAGAAAGATATAGCCTTTAATAATAGAAATTGATCTAAAAAAATTTAATTGAAATTACTGCAATCGTCCCAATCAAACATTGTACACCCAAAGAAATGTGAGTAGGAAGGTACAGCAGAAAAGCGGCTACTGTTCATTGAAATAGCAAACGTTGTCTGATATTTTTTCAACTCGATTAAACTAAAACTGACCACTTTTGTGCAACCGAAGCATCTCCTTGGCTTTTTCCAGTTTAACTATTTGTGCATCAGTGAGCTTTTGGACTATTTGAACTTCAATGGCATCCGTTCGAGTTATATGTTCAAATTTTTTTTCTATAGAAAATTTTGTCAAAATTTTATTTCTATAGAAAATTTTGTCAAATTTTTTTTCTATAGGAAATTTTGTCAAAATTCTATTTCTAAAGACAATTTTGCCAAAATTTTATTTCTATAGAAAATTTTGTCAAAATTTTATTTCTATAGAAAATTTTGTCAAAATTTTATTTCTATAGAAAATTTTGTCAAAATTGTATTTCGATAGAAAATTTTGTCAAAATTTTATTTCTAAAAAAAATTTTGTCAAAATTTTATTTCTATAGAAAATTTTGTCAAAATTCTATTTCTGTAGAAAATTTTGTCAAAATTCTATTTCTATAGAAAATTTTGTCAAAATTTTTTTCTATAGGAATTTTGTCAATTGCGAACGAACGGCAGTCACTCACTTTCGTGCCTAGATTTGGGTTTCTCTAACTTCCCTTTGTTCATTCGTATGGCTTACGTTACTGTCAAATGCTAATATTACCAGATCTCAATTATTTCAATTACTTGAAAAAAGGCCCCTACATTTTAAAAATTATTTTCCATACAATTCAGTCTGGCATTGCCGTTCATTTGGTAAACTTTTTCCGCTTCTGATATTTGGTTTAGCTCAATAATTTTTTTTAAGAAATTAGTCAGCGTAGAGAGATATGTATTTGTATGTCTATATATCTCCAATAATTAGGGTTCGGGTTTCCTCCCAGCGGCGGAATCGAGAAGGACCTTGCAAATTCAGGCATGTTAAATGCCTTAAATTGGAAGGAGTTGTGTTTATAAGGCATGCATGTGTACTGATTTTACATTCATCGGAAGCCTTCTAAAATCAGACCTGTATTTAAGCATTGCGTTTCATTTACTTTTTTCATTTTATGCACACGGACATTCTCTCTGCCTTCTTTATAGCAAGTTGTATAGCATGGGTATTAAAATTATGTAGCAAGAGAGATGTCTTGTGCTCTCGTTTAAAAGAGAGCTTTAAAATTGTTTACATTCCTATTAATTTATAATTAGAATGCATTTGTAATGCCTTTCATATTATGACAATCCCCGACTTACAAATAGAAATGAATAGACATGTAATTACATTGCTTTCCACTTCCAAAAATAAGCTATTAGGAATGCGTAGGATTTCGTGTATGTTAGAGGAATTGTATTTTAACATTTTCTACCCCCAAACAAAAACAAAAATGAAACATAGCAACATTTGAAATTTATAACTATTTATGTCAGAAAATATTTTCATTAATGCCATGTGGATAATAATTTAGCGTACGCCAGTACATGCTATTCGTTAGTTGAATTATTGATCTGGTAAAGTACGTACGTCTTCCAAATTATAAAGTGTTTCGCATTTGCGATAGTAACCTTAAGTATTTAGTGCCAGTGTCCAGCACTATCTTTCAGAAGAAACAAGATACTCGGCTCTTATTTCTTTCAGACTTTGACCGACTTGCGAGAATGCAGCCTGAGGAATATCCTCGTCTTCATCAAGTCTTCGGGGTGGAGGAGCTAGGCGCTTCCAAGGATACACTATCATACAATGGACTCATTCCGGCCAGAAGATGACGGACACGTGGAGGAGAAGGAAAAAGAAGTTTAGAGGAATCACAATGGACCAACTATGGTCTAAGTGGACACAAACCCGCTAGTTCGGATTGGTGTCAACCTCCATAACCTAACCTAACCTAACCTAACCTTAAGTATAAAACTCTAACGGTAAGTCTTTAATTTTATTTTATTATTTTCATTTTTTAATGCATTTTAGTTCTTTCAGATCTTGACAATAAATTTACCGAAACGCAGAAAGAATATAGAGCCCAGACGAATCAAATATAGTGATATCTTGGGGAGTGACTTGACATTTTCTTTATGTTTTTATATATCTCTGAACGCTAATCTTTTTTAATGTTAAAAATAAATAAATTTGAAACAAAAGCATAAAAATTTAATACCGGATTATTTATTTATCATAAAGGCATTATTTTGGGAATGTGTATGGAAGGCCTTCCTAAACGAGAACCCGTTTAGCGCTACAACATGCCTACAATAGGAAGGACGTGAGAAGATAATATAACTATATCAGCAATTATGTAGGTGTTTTATATACACTCGTGTAAGCCTCCTCCTTTTTGTAGGGCTGGTGAAGGGTATTTTATGGAAGCTACAAATAAGGCCTTGCCCTCCAATCTCACCCTATGTTAAATGGAAAGGAAGGTGTAATGTCCTAAGCAGGCCTCTGTAATGCCTAGACAGGCCTGGAAGGAGGCCTTCCAACCCCATGAACTACGCCGCTGGGCTTTTAATGAGTGCTCCATTTAAAATGTGTGTGTTTGTTCGTTTTGGAATTTCCTTTAAACGGTCTATATTGCGGTTATAAAGTGAAAAAGATCGATATAAACCACTGTAATCATATATTTGCACCAAAAAGCGTTAATCAATTTATCAATTGTTGAGTTTTGCCCTATTTTTGAATCCCTTAGTCCACAAAAGGCAAGGTTTGTGCAAGGTGAGTGGATTTGACATTTCCGTTCAACAAAATGCGAACGAATGGAGTTAGAGAAACCCAATTTTAGTGGTAACGTTACGTTTTCGTTCTCATTGATTTTCGTCTCACTTGTCGTTTAGATAGGGCTTAGAGAAACCGAAATCAGCTGATTTTCGTTTTGTATGCGAACGAAAAGCAGAATTCGGATATCATAAATAGGCTGTTACTTTCTGGCTAGTTTTGACAGTATAATTTTTTACTGGAAAAATACGCGAACAGACCTACTAATTCGATACGTCACGTTACACACTAATTACAAAGTTCACTCATTGTTTCATTCCATAATGTTCCATAGTTCGATGCAAGTCCATATCTCATGTACCATATGATCGCACGTGGACTGCTTGTTATTTAAATTTTATTTATTTACCGATTGTATCCGACGTTTGTTCCGGGATCCTACAAAATGGATAAAATAAAATTCAATAATGATGACGGTGGTCAATATGAGCCCACAGACTCCGATGAAGACTATAGTGAAGAAGAAAGAGAATTGCTGCAAGAAGTGAGAAAGGGGCGATCCAGAAACGAATCTAAACAAAAAGAAGTATTGGCATTTACAGATTCTGAAGGGGATGATGATGACGATGAAGATGCTGGAGAAGACAACGATGACGATGAACTGGGTTTAGCCGATAGTGACATCGAAGGAGCGGAATTGAACGAAGATGATTTGCCAGACACCAAATACTGGGGTAAAAAGTCAAGTGCCTATTATAATACGGATTTTGTGGATCAAGACTACAGCACGTACAATGAAAAAGAAGAGAAATTGGCAAAATTGGAAGGAGAGGAAGCAAAGGCTATACAACTGCGTTTGGCTAAACAATTGAAAGAAGAGGATTTTGAATTGGACACAGTCTTTAAGAAATCAAAAAAATCGAAAAAGTCTGCCCCGGTGGAAGAGGAGAAAAGTACTTTGCTAAAGGCCGATTTTTCTGGTCTAAGTAAAAGGGAACGTTTAGAGCTGTTCGAAAAAGATTCCCCCGAATTCTCAGGTCTCATAGGAGACTTTGAGGGATATATGGAAGAAATACAGCAATTGCATGCTCCTGTAATGAGTTATGTTCATGAGAATAATGTACCCATGATACCAGCTTTGCAATTTGCTCAACATTATCAGAACATTGCACTAACCTATTGTTCCAATTTGGCTTTTTATCTTTTGTTAAAAGCCAACAGAACCTCAATACAGAATCATCCAATTATTTCGCGATTAATGCAACTTAAAAAACTACTCAATCAATTGGATGATAAACATGAAAATATCATTAAGCCTCAACTGGAAGCATTATTGGAACGCATACAGGACGGAGATCAATTCGAAGTTTTAGAAATGAAAAATGTAGCAGAAGTTGGCACATCAAAACCAAAACATCCTAAGAAAGCCAAATTGGGTATCTTGTCGGAATATGATAAAGAAGATCAGCCTTCAAAGAAACGGGTTAAACTGGAAAATGATAAAGATAATGAAATGGGTTCTTTTGCTCAAATGTCTTCCGATGATAATGACGACGATGAAGCAGAAGATGACGAAGAGGCTGGCCTAGATGAAAATGACGAGGAAGATGGTGAATCCCGTCGTGGCATCACTTACCAAATTGCCAAAAATAAGGGTCTTATGCCACATCGTAAAAAGGAACAACGTAATCCCCGCGTTAAACATCGTGGTAAATACCGTAAGGCTTTGATACGACGCAAGGGAGCTGTACGAACAGTGCGCAAGGAGACCACAAGATATGGAGGAGAAGTATCTGGCATTAAGGCCACAGTTAGTAAGAGTATTAAGTTTAAGTCCTAAACCATTGTGGATTATATGTCACGTAGCATATATTTCAATTAATAAAAATTTAATTTTGTATATAAGTATTTATGCGTATCCTATTTTAAAGATAGTTTTCTGTGCAATTCCCAAATTAGGTAATTTCATTGGCGCTATATGTTGAATATGAACGAAAAAAAAAATTATTATTGAGTGGTGAGTTGGCTAATTTACTCCTAGAAAATTTAGCATCCATTCCCCTAGAATTTTCTCCTCATATTTGAAAATTTAATATGTTGGACGTCGAAGGGCTTAACATCATACATGACTTATGCTTTGGTCTTATGTCCAATGCATGTACACAATTAAAAGACAAGTGCTAAAAACTTTTGGGTCATATGGCTAGACATGTAAGAATCAGATGGAATACATTTGAAAGCTGAGCTGTTATGGGCGATATGGTAAATGTTTATTTTGTGGCAAATGTGAAACGGAATCTGTACCCTTCCATAAGAGGGTCTGTACGTATGGCATTTCATAAGGGTGAAAGACACTATAGACGACTCATTTACCCCAAATTATTTATGAGATCGAATATGAAAAAATTTTAATTGGGTTCCTTGTGCTAAAAAATTTCTTATGTGCCAAATTTTATGGGGGTTGAACATTCTCGGCTAGACCTATCCAGAATGTCTTAATGTCTAAATCAGGTTATGGAATCATAACAGCATAATAATAATACTTTTTAGCAATTAAATTTGCAAAGATTTGGTTCATTATATGCAGATAAAATAAGGAAATCGATTTCCGAAACCAAGTCTTAGAAAACCTACATTGCAAATTAAAAGAATCAACAAATGTGATACCCTACAGAAATTAATAATCTTATCTAGTTTTTGCTACACAAAAAAGTCTCAAGGTCCATCATAGTGATACCACTTGCTGTTAAACTGTAAAACACAGCTCAATGATAGGAATATTGAATCGAGTTTTTCCAGAATCACCAATTGTGATGAAATAATCAGCTCCTATAAAACATTTGGTCGCCAGACCATCTTTGTAAACAAGGTGGTCATGTCGACAATTGCAAAACACCCATGGTCGTTTTAATGGAAATGGAGATATACATTTTATGACAACAATCTCCAACTATCTTCATAACGCCTTCAGTGTATATTTAATTTGCATTACAATAATACAGTGATTTGTATTTATGAGAAAAAATTTACGACCCTCACCGAAATCATTACGGGTACTAAAATTGCTGCTGCAGGCAAACTATTGGTCGCAGTAGCTATTGATCATATTTGTGAAAACGGGCAAGGATATATCAAACTTTGTAATGTTCTTCAAAAAAATGTTTCAGGAAAAAATGGGAGGCCTGCTTCTAACTAAAAAAAAACGTTAGATTTAAGCTCGGGGGTCTATAGATAAAATTGAACATAACGTGTTTTTTGGGGTAAGCTAATTTTAATTTCCATGCAGCCCAGTCAATGCATACAATGACCTCATATTTTTTCAGGATATATATTAATACAATTGCAACTAAATCTTCATTAACACTCTTACATGTGCATGAAAGTCCTTTCTACAGAAATATCAGTACCGAATTAACAAAAAATATTTTTCCTACATGAAAAACGGATTTATGGTAAACGGTCATTTAGGCTAGTCAAACCCATGCAAATTTTTTTCTCAGTAACTAGCCGATGAACTTTTAGAATTTCTCTCAGCTATCTCTCTTCAAAAAGATTTGCACGTTTTTAAGGTGTTTTTGATAACAGATTGGGAAAATGGAAAATAATGCTGTTTATTAAATATTAGAAATTCTATCAAGCATCAGTGCTATTGACATTCACTTATCTGCAAAAATTTTTCATAAAACACTTTTTAACTTAAAAAGATCCATCTTTTTGTTTATTTTTTCCATGCTTTAGCATTAGATATAAAAAAGTATTTCCTTATTAACAAACGTTCGAAAACGTTTGAAATTTAAAGCATAATCCTGTTTCTTTTATGTGTGTGTATTGTATATTCTTGTCACATTTTGGAAAAACTAAACAAACAGACATTACATGCTAATCTCGATTGGTTATAAAAAATTAACCAACCAACATGTCCATGTTTAAACCATCTTGCGGAGTAGTTTGTTGATCTTGTCTTCACGGTTACCGAAGTCACCACCATCGACGTAGTGGTTAGCCTTCTTACGCCAGCCGCCAGTTGGTGTGTTCAATTTGAAGGGCCACAAGAAGTTGGAAGCGTGCTTGAATTTGGGTCCAACGGTGAAGATTTCATGAACCAAATCTTCAACGCATTGAATTTGGTGAGCTTGACGCATTTTACGTTCAATCACAAAGTTATCGGTGATTGGCACACGTTGACGGTTATGCTTAACAAATCCACGTTTGTAGATCAATTCGCGCACAGACTTCAAGTTGGGATAGCCCCAGGTAATGTAGGGTTCAGCAATACGCAACATGTTGATGGTAGCCTTGTTCAATTTGATGAAGACACCATTGTTGATTTGACGCAAACGGAACAATTGCAAGACCTTGCGTACCTTGGGGGCAACTTTGTTGATACTGGAATAGATTTATGAAAAACAAAATTATTAATAATTGTTTACTTCCAAGTGGGACCGGCCAGAAGAATAGTAAGGTTATGTTTATAAACAAAACATATATGGCTCTAGTAGAATTAAGTACCATGAACCTCACACATTCTTTTTGCCAAATTCAATAAATTTATGCAACTCACCCGCGAATACGGATCACGAAAGCCAATTTAGATTCGGCAGGAACGTAGAATTGGCCACGGCTCTTGGCCAAGCGGCGCATTTTAATTTCACGTCTATCGGCCTTAATATATTCACTTTGGTATTTCTCGGCACGAACCAAATTTTCGCGTTTACGCAAAGCGATAACGGCATTGCGTTTCAGCTTCCTCTTGGTTTCGAGGGCACGTTTGCTGAGCTGCTTCTTGCTGAACTTCAATTTGGACTCAGGCACAGCTGGGAGCTTTTTAGCTCCGGTTTTCTTTGCGGCCGTGGCAGGCATCTACATAAAGAACACATTTGAACTGGTTAATAATGGTAAAGGTATTTAATTCACACATTTTCCAATGAAAACATTAACTTTTTTCACTAACCTTTACTTGTCACAATGCACGTTGAAAGAGAAAAGGAAAAGGCAAAAGGAAGTTGTTTTCAATGTTGTCAGTACTGAAACACGTTGTCAGCACTGCCGAATGCAACAGTGCGTTCAATAACAGTTAACATGGAGTTAGTGCACAACGTAATGGGACGTTTACACCTACAATTAATTGGGTAATTCATTTGCTATTACATCTCATAATTGAGTAAAAAAACACAAAACTATCTGTAAATGCTGACAACAATTTTTAATCTGTACCACAGACACTTTTGTGTCACAATATCGGGATTGCCTACGACAAAAGAAAATGTAGAAAATGATATTCGTTTATGGTGTTTTCTTTTCTTGTAAAAAATGCGCACTTTTTTGCATTTTGCTCGGCAAATGTACATGTTAGGTTTTTTTTCTAAAAAAAAAACAGGCAAAAGTGCGAAAAGGCTTCTAATTCTGTTATAAAAATTGCCACCCGTAAAGATAAATTGCTGGTATTTTCAGCATTGCCGACAAACGAGAGTGCTGCGTTTGTCCTGATTGCTACTTTGAATTTCTTTCTGCCCGTTGAAATGATAGCATTTTTTAGGATACTAACAGCATTTAAAAAATGCGCATCCTGTACAGACAAAAAGAAGGCAAAGCACTTTTTTCAGAAAAGTAAACACCATTAATTTGCATTTAGTGTAGTTAGAAGGGCAATTTTGTACAATTAAAGGTAAGTACTATGTTCGCTTTTCGCGTTGAAATTTTCGTGGTTACTTTATTAAAACAGTTCCATATAAAACAGACAAATTAACTCAATTGATGCGTAGTTTCTTGTTCCTCTAGATTTCGGCAAGACTTTACAGGAATAAGTTTGTTTTCATTTATAATTTTGATTATTTAAGGAAAAGTAATCGCGAAAATAAAGTGGTTTTCAACTCGAAAACCGAACATAGTACCTACCCTAAGGTCGGAAAACAATGAAAAACAGCAACAGTCTTGAGCTCTTCTTGTTTTTGTTAAAAGCGGATTTTCCAATACATATAGAAAGGCCGAAAACGCAAGTCGTCTGGCTTTCGTTCCGTCGGAAACTACGAATAGCACTCATGTCAAAAATGCACAAAAACTCTTTTGGAACGGTTTAAATAATGTTGGAAAAGATAAGAAGTTCGAAATATGGGTTCCACATGAGTTAACGCAATTTGTACCTATTAATAGCAATAAAATAGGCCCATGTCCTCTGACCACGAAAAGTGAATCACTTAGGATGAATTTAGTATGAATTTGACCTTCTAACGGCGTCTAGTCACCAAAATAAAAGATTTTCTTCGTGTTTCGCTAGTGAAAACTACAATTACAAGTACAAAATGTCTATAAAGATAAGGTTCTTCTTAGAAAAATCGAAAAAACGTAGAGGTCCAATTCTTAATTAATAACTTTTCTTTCCTCACAACAACATCGATCATATAAATTCGAATTACGGTGTGGTCAACGCAAGTCATTTGGATTATCCCCATTAGAAAATTAAGAGCAACTCTACGTTTCCTTGCCAAAGGTGGCTATCAAAAGGGTGTAGGAAAATATCGATACGTATCTGTGGCGCAGTGTAGCCTGAGCAAAATTCCTATTGCCAAAGTGGATATATTTCATAAAAACAGAAGAGAAAAAAAAACTAATCCCGAATCCCGGGATTTTTCGACATCCCGAAAAACTAAAATTCGTAAAATTTTTAGCCTTTTAGTATTATTTATTAATAAATTGGAGTCTTTATTCAGTGCAAACGTTCCTTAGATATCATATCGACAAATTGAGTTCATAAACATTTATGGTACACCTCGAGTAAGTATTTATTATACATGAGGTAAACTATAAAAATCACAATTTCATCAAAAATTGAAGTAAACGATAAGGTCCTCAAGCAATGACAAAATGTCCGTCAACAATATGACAAGATCGCGTTTATCTGATAATGCCTTGATATTTGTAAGAAGTTACTTAAAACCATGAAGTACAAAAGGATTAACAACACAACGAAAATATACCTAATCTAATCAAAATCCTTCAAATGTTTTGCTGAATAAGATAGCGATATGCTTTTTTTTCATAATTTTTTGAAATTTCTTTTTAATTTACTCTTATGTTCTTTTGTTAATAACTATTTAAAAATCCCGAGATCCCGGGATACGATATTTTAAAATACCGAAACCCGGGATTTATAAAAATCGACCCCGAATGACAGCCCTAAAGGCCGGTATGCACCTCTAGCGAAATTTTCGGTAGCAAAAATTTATTTAAGTCTACAACAAAAAAACAGGGCTGTGTACTCAAATTTTAAACCAGCTAATCGCTTTTAAAAATTGTTAATATATGTTCCAAATAGTCCTCAAATAAATTGTTTATTATTTACAGACCTTTTAAAACTTTTACGCACACAATGATTGTAATAAATTAAATGTTTGCTGCCAAAATATGCATTTGACAACCCTGTTATTTTCATTAGAGGTGCGTACCAGCTTACGAAATTGAACGCTACCGAAAATTTCGTTAGCTTAAATAGCAATGCATTTCTTATGGGAATGAAATTTTTCGCTAGAGGTGCATACCGGCCTTAAGCATGGAATTCCTAGCGTAATAGAATATGTTAACGGTACGCATTTATTTCCAGTGTCTTTAAAACTCTAGGGTCTTTTTGCATATGTCATATTAACAAATAGCTCCATCTACATTGTATTTCTTGATATTGCCGCCGACCATGGCTCTTGCTTCAATCTTCTATGGCATCTGCCAAATGACAGCTGATTTTGCTTCTGCAGCCATTTTCATTCTGTTTATGCCGCCCGCCTTTTGTTTGTTTGCCATTTTTGTAAATAACTTGATTTAGTTTCGGTTTTAATTCTACACTCTACACTATCATGTCTCTGGAATGTCCTACCAATCCGGTGTACAATACATCTGTGGAGCAAAAGCTTAAATCAAAGAATGCCGCAAAAGTACGACGATATGGTAGTGAAAAGCTAAGGGATATGTTAAGAGAGGTAAGACAGCAAGCTAGTATATGTGGCCTCATCTGGTTATTCTAATTTGATGTCATTTAATCTTAATAATAGAAGTGTATTATACGCGCTAAGGAGGCTCGTCAACAGTGCTATTCATTAGTGCGTATTGGAGAAGATGGAAAAGCGATTCTGAGTAAGGTATGTAGAAATTACAGTAACATGGTATCTGCCAAAATCCACCTTATGGAGTGTAATTCGCTCAAAATTGGGGAAAGGCAATGGGTGGCCATAAAACCATCCAAATTCAATTTTCAAATACAGTACCAAAATTCAACTATCATTTGTTTAAAAAGAGATAAATATAAAAATTTGCCTTGTGCTTTCAATTGGAGGCTTAGTATGGCTTTGTTTGATAATTTTTTATGTCGCCATTTTAGAGCCTTTTCCCCGGTAAAGTGGATTTTTGTCCCATACCTAATTTCATTTACATTCTTTCTTTTTTATCGTCCTTTCTTTAAACCTGCATAGGATACCATTCAAGATATTTTGCGTCAAGAACTAGCCGAACTGGAACATGATATAGAATTGCAAAACGAAATTTATCATGAGATTTTGGAAGAATTTAACGAATGGTTTGTTCAAGAATTTGAAAATGAGGCTAATTATCTTGTGGAAGTGGCCGAGTCTCAGGCCTTGGTATGTCCTATTTGTCAGGTTAAAAATTTGGTGGCATATCAGGCAAAAGATCAACGTTTCAATTATCGATGTAAATGCAATGCCAAGTAAGCTAAATGCTAAATATTCAAAAAAAGTTTTAATTACTTTATTTATTAAATATAGCTTTTTCTATTCATCGGATACAACGGCACTGCATTCGAATCTATTGGCACATATCGATACCCATGAGAAGAAATGCATAACAAAATTGAATTTCTTTGTAAATCCCATAACGTCACAGCTGGAAGCTATATGTGATAATTGTGATTACTTTTGTGCTTTGTAATTCCGATATACGTCTTATGCTATGGTCACACTGGGCAAATATTTGACAGAAACCGAAACCGTCGCCACAGCCAAACCAGCAAACATTTTCAGATTTTTGGAAAATGGTTCTGGAAAAATGTTTGACACTCATTTTGCTCAAATATTTGCATAGTGTGTGACCCTATAGCCTTAGTTTTGTTTTCGTAAACTCTAAGTAGGTTCATTTGTATTTTCCCTATGATTATGAATATTTTATGTTATTGAAAATAATGGATATAATCCTTTGAATTAAAATGATGTTTTGTAAAAAAGTCAAAATATTTAGATATTTTTTATGTCATATGTTGGGGACGTTTTAAGTTTGCCAATGGTAAAATTTCAAATTGATTTTCAATCATACTAACTTCGATGATATGTAAGGTCGTCCTTGGCTTGTTTTCAGCACTTGCTTAAATAAAGTTTTGAAGTGGCGAATTTTAAATCTTGGTAAGTGCAGGGAAAATTCTTAAAGCTTCCCACGGATACCACATAGTCACAAAATATGTGAACAGAGTTTTTTATACGGACTAAAAGGGGTGGAGAATGATAGTATGACCTAAGACAAAAATTAAAAATTTTAAATTTGTTGAATTTATATTATTTTTTTTCAAAATTTTATTGTATAGAAAATTCTGTCAAAATTTTAATTCTATAGAAAATTTTGTCAAAATTTCTACATTGTATTTCAAAATTGTATTTCTATAGAAAATTTTGTCAAAATTTTATTTCTATAGAAAGTTTTGTCAAAATTTTATTTCTATAGAAAATTTTGTCAAAATTTTATTTTTATAGAAAACTTTGTCAAAATTTTATTTCTATAGAAAATTTTGTCAAAATTCTATTTCTATAGAAAATTTTGTCAAAATTCTATTTCTATAGAAAATTTTGTCAAAATTTTATTTCTGTAGAAAATTTTGTCAAAATTTTATTTCTATAGAAAATTTTGTCAAAATTTTATTTCTATAGAAAATTTTGTCAAAATTTTATTTCTATAGAAAATTTTGTCAAAATTTTATTTCTATAGAAAATTTTGTCAAAATTTTATTTCTATAGAAAATTTTGTCAAAATTTTATTTCTATAGAAAATTTTGTCAAAATTTTATTTCTATAGAAAATTTTGTCAAAATTTTATTTCTATAGAAAATTTTGTCAAAATTTTATTTCTATAGAAAATTTTGTCAAAATTTTATTTCTATAGAAAATTTTGTCAAAATTTTATTTCTATAGAAAATTTTGTCAAAATTTTATTTCTATAGAAAATTTTGTCAAAATTTTATTTCTATAAAAAAATTTTGTCAAAATTCTATTTCTATAGAAAATTTGATCAACATTTTATTTGTATAGAAAATTTTGTCAAAATTTTATTTCTATAGAAAATTTTGTCAAAATTTTATTTCTATAGAAAATTTTGTCAAATTTCTATTTTTATAGAAAATTTTTTCAAAATTTTATTTTTATAGAATATTTTGTCAAAATTTTATTTGTATAGAAAATTTTGTCAAAATTTTATCTCTATAGAAAATGTTTTCAAAATTTTATTTCGATAGAAAATTTTGTCAAAATTTTATTTCTATAGAAAATTTTGTCGTGGTGAAATTCTGAGTCGATCTAAGCATGTCCGTCCGTCCGTCTGTTGAAATCACGCTAACGAACGAAACAAGCTATCGACTTGAAACTTGGCACAAGTAGTTGCTATTGATGTAGGTCGGATGGTATTGCAAATGGGCCGTATCGGTCCACTTTTACGTATAGCCCCCATATAAACGGACTCCCAGATTTGTCTTGCGGAACCTCTAAGATTAGCATATTTTATATAGCCCCCATATAAACCGATCCCCAGATTTGATTTCCGGAGCCTTTTGCAGGGACAAAATTCATCCGATCCGGTTGAAATTCGGTATATGGTGTTGGTATTTATATGTTCTTTAACAACCATGCAGAAATTGGTCCATATCGGTCTATAATTATATATAGCCACCATATAAACCGATCCCCGGATTTGACCTCCGGAGCCTTTTGCAGGAGCAAAATTCATCCGATCGGGTTGAAATTTGGAACGTGGTGTTAATATGTGGTCTCTAACAAACACGCAACAATTGGTCCATATCGGTCTTTAATTATATATAGCCCCCATATAAATCGATCCCCCGATTTGACCTCCGGAACCTCTTGGAGTAGCAAAATTCATCCGATTCGGTTGAAATTTGGTACGAGGTGTTAGTATATGGTCTCTAATAACCATGCAAAACTTGGTCCATATCGGTCGATAATTATATATGGGGGCTATAAAGCCGTTCCCTAGATTTGATCTCCGGAGCCTCTTGGAGGAGCAAAATTCATCCGATCCGGTTGAAATTTGGAACGTGGTGTTAGTATATGGTCTCTAACAACCATGCGAAAATTGGTCCATATCGGTTCATAATCATGGTTGCCACTCGAGACCAAAAATAATCTACCAAAATTTTATTTCTATAGACAATTTTGTCAAAATTTTATTTCTATAGATAATTTTGTCAAAATTTTAATTCTATTGAAAATTTTGTCCAAATTTTACTTCTTTAGAAAATGTTTTCAAAATTTTATTTCTATAGAAACTTTTGTCAAAATTTTATTTCTATAGAAAATTTTGTTAAACTTGATTATATACGTATTTAATCGGCCTTTTTTAGTTTAATATATACCACGTATGGACTACCTTGCAATTTAGAAGCCGGTGTTAGGAAGTTTTAAGATACCTTGCCATTGGCAAGTGTTACCGCAACCGTAATTCGATTGTGGATGACAGTCTTCCGTAGAAGTTTCTACGCAATCCATGGTGGAGGGTACATAAGCTTCCCCCTGGCCGAACTTACGGCCGTATATACTTGTTTTCTATAAAAAAATTGAAGTAACTCTTAGTCCAGGTGGAATATTTTCTACCAAAACGTCAAGAATTCTACCAAATAGTAAAAAATCTACCAGTTTTGGTAGAATTCTACCAAATGTGGCAGCGTAGCTGACGTGTGTCCCATCTGTAACTAAGGGCCAAATGAGACTAGTTACCTTTTTTGCTTGCCCAGCTAAACCAAACCGATCACTCTGGACATATCGCATCCTTGTCACAGCGTTCCTTGATCTGGATACGAGCTGATGTACTGTTACAACAAATGAAAAGTTTATTAGGCGGTTTGCGAGATTACGAAAAGTCAACATTTTTAATATAAGTACATTTTTCACTTTTATCCCTAATCGAATTTTGGACTTTTTAGAAAATTGTAGCAGAGTTCATATGGACAATTTAGAAGACCATGTTAAGAAGTTTTAAGACAACTTACCATTGGCAACTGTTATCACAGCCGTCGTTTGGGTCGTTTTGCGACAGTCGATGAAATGCTAAACACATCACCATAAGGACACTTTCCTATGGGTGTAAATTTAATAAAATCAAAATATTAAAACTAAACATTTCTACAAATCTTCCTCATGTTCGTTTTTTTTTTCTTTCAGTGTTTATTCATATTTTAAAACAGCTCTAGAATTTGTGGTTTTTAAAGTTCGTATATGTTTCGTTAATGTACCAAAAATAAAATTTATATGAGGTCCCATGTAACATAATCCAAGTTGAAAGCATTTTACCACGAAATCCTCGAAAAGAGTTTCTTCTCAAGTTCGTATGTCTTGTTTTTTTTTTGGTAAGTTGCAAGTTTAAATTATGCAAAAGATATAATGCATCAGTGAGCGGATGTCAGAAAGAGAAAACATTTTGTGGATTTGTGGAAAGAAGACAAACAATAAAAAATAGCTAAAAAATAGAAACATCTCTAAACAAACGGAAGTGTGTTATTCGTATATGGGACAATTCAGAACTCTTTGGATTGCTCTAACCACTGAAGTGCAAAGTCAAGATTTTCTTAATCTGAATTTTTGAAATTGAGTGTCGTCGTAATACGTACCATTATGAATTTCGGATGTGATTACAGAATAAGCTACCATGCAGAGAAATTAGACGCCAATTACTCGATTGCCAATTTCAGGGCCCAGAAGACGATTTTCCGATACAAAAGTCCAGTTTAGTGGTTTGACTTTTGATGTCGCGACTTCGACTCTTTGGTGAATTTTCAGCAACATCACATACCCCTGCCAATTGAAATTCGACTTTTATCTCACTATAAAAGTCGACTAGACTCCTTTGGAAAACAATTAAAAAAGAGGAATGAAAAAAAGAATTAGTCGATTTTAAGATCACAAAAAGCCTTTATATTTTTTACAAAAGTGGCGAAATCGACATCCGACTTCAGCGGCTAGACATTTGACGTGGCGACTTTTCAGCTTGACTTTTTCATCAAAGCAAATGGTTTCTTAGATATAGGCGATCCAATATCGGGGCTATATATAGCCAATATCTGGTGATAATATAGCTCAAAAACTGTACATGAGATTTTTGAATTTTTAATTTTGATTTATTGTAATAACCAATATATATTACTGGAATTATGTCTGGTCAATTCCTCTAGAACAGTTTCATAGATATAGGCGATCAAATATCGGGGCTATATAGCCGGTATCGGTGACGCTATATCTGAAATGTTGATTTTTTAATGTTGGTTTTTGGCCCAGGCCAATATCTACCACTGCCATTTGGTCTGGTCAATTCCTCTAGAATGGTTTCCCAGATATGAGCGATCCAATATCAGAGCTATATGTTGTCTGATGGCACTATATCTCAAATACTGTGCAAGTTATTTAAGAATCTTATTTTTGTACCCCCTAGATGTTTTTATTTTTTTATTTTACTATCTTATGTCCATTACTTCAGGATATATTGACGATCCAATTAGACTATTTTTGTCACTATAAAAAGTCGAATAATCGAATCATGAGAAAAAGTCAAGCTGCAAATTCAACAAAAAGTGGATTCGGATTAGTCGAAAAGTCAATTTTCACCTTGTATCCCAAATTGTCGACTTTTTAGATTTTTAAATTAGAAAAATCGACTTTAGCAGTTAGACTTTTAACGTCGCGTCTTCGACTTTTTGGTAAATTTTCATCTTGACTTGTCTCATGGTTCGATTGGTCGAGTTTTGTCACTAAAACAATCGATATTCGATCGATTTTCAAAAAAAAAAAAAATGTTTACGAAAATTAAATTTTTCATCTTTTATCCCTAATAGTTTTCAAGATCACACAAAAAGTCTTTCGACTTTTTACAAAAGTGGAGAAATCAACTCTCGACTTTAGTGATTTAATTTTTGAAGTGGCGACTTCCACTTTTTGATGAATTTTCAGCTTGATTTTCAAATATTTAAGAATTTTTTGATGAATTTTCAGCTTGGGTTTTTTCCCATGATTCGATTAATCGAGGCTTGTCACCATAAAAAATCGATAATTGGCTCGATTTTCAAAAAAAAAAAAAAATGAAATGTTTATTAGACGGTTTACAAGATTGCAAAATGTCGACTTTTTTGGACTAACAGCCGATTAGTCGAAAAGTGACTTTTGACTTTTATCCCTAATCGAATTTCCGACTTTTAAAAAAAATGAAAGAGTCGACGTTCGCCTTTAGTGATTAGATTTTTAACGTCGTGTCTTAGACTTTTGGTGAATTTTCAGCTTGACTTTTTTTACATGGTTCTATTAGTCTATTTTCGATTAAGTCGATTAATTGATTTTGGCAAATATCAAAAGTCGATTAATAGATTTTGATATTTGTCAAAATCTATTAATCGACTTTTGATATTTGCCAAAATCAATTAATCGATTTTGACAAATATCAAAAGTCGATTAATCGATTTTGAAAAAATCAACAGTCGATTAGTGGATTTGACTCAATTAAAAAAAAAAAAAATTCATTAGGCGATTTGCAAGATACAAAACAAAAAAATTCATCATGTATCCGTTCCTAATCAAATTTTCGAATTTTCGACTTTAAGCGTTTAGATTTTTTTCATTTTCAGCTTGACTTTTTTCTCATGATTCGATTAGTCTATTTTGGTCACTATAAAAAGTCGATTAATCGATTTTGATCAACATCGCTTTGACTCGATTTTCAAAAAGTTTTTATAGGCGATTTAGAAGATTACAAAAAATTGACTTTTTTGACAATTCGATTTTGTATCTTATAGTTAAATTGTAATGGGCTCGACTTTTTAACTTTTCAAAATTTGGAAAAGTTTTTCAAAATTTCCAAAAATCTACTTTCGACTTTTTCTTCGATTTTCATAATCGATTCTTTTGTAAGAAAATTCTAATTATGATTTTTTCTATGAAAATCGATTTTTTTTTTTGGCTTTTGTGATTATTGATTATTTTAAAATTTATACAATTTTGATTTTTTTTAAATCTCGATTAGTCGATTTGACAAAATTTTCAAAATCGACCAATAGACTTTATTTATTTTATTATTTTTTTTTTTTAATGTTTTTTCCGACATTTTTGCCATAGATTAGAAAAAAAAAAATAATAAAAAATACAGCGCTTTACTTTGTTGCATTGCATATCAGTCACCCTGTATACGTTTTTAATTATTTAAAGAAACTAATTGTGAATCTAATAACGGTCTTTAAGCAGTTTTCAAATATTTAAGAATTTTGCATGTAATCCATGGAGAGGGGTACATAAGATTCTGCCTGACCGAATTTTCTACCAAATAAACTTTTTGCCTTATATTTACATATGTACATATGTATGTTTAAAATGACAGATTTTTACTTTAAATCAATTTAATATTTTTTTTTTTCAAAATTGGCAATTTGTGTGTTCGAATCAAATATGCATTCTAAAATACAATTTGTGGTTTTTTGGACATTGAAGAAATGAAATCCATTAAGTTTATCCAAATTTATGGTGAGTTCATTAAAATGACATTTTTCAATTGAAAAGAATTTTCAAACTCAATCTAAAACCATGAAATGACATTTATCACTAATTCAAATGTTCTAAAAAACAATAATGATTGAATGGAGAATACAGTATGTGTGGGTGTGAATGTATTTGTATGTATGCGTGTGTTTGTAGTTGTCTGTCCAATCCAGTTTTCCTCATGATGATAGCAAAAAAATGAAAGATTTTTACTCGAACACTTACATCCGTTTCCATGGTTTTGATATCCATTTAAAATAGCAGTAATTTAAATTTGAATTTTGATTTGCGTAGATTCTGACTGTGTGTATATGAATGGGTGATCTGAAATACATACGTACATACATACAATGTGTATGTATGTGTGTAGGATAGAAATTCAATATTTGCTTATTGTCATATCCATGATATATGTTGAGATTGATTTAACAAATATTGGCTTTATGGGTCTATTGTTTATTAACTGGATTTCCTATATCCGTTTCCTTTCCCTCTGTGGATAATAAAGGGGGTATAGGAGGAAGCCACATTTTTTACAAAAATACGGAAATAGGGATTTGGGTCTAATGATTATCTTTTAGTGTAAGTGTAACGTTGGAAATTTGTATTTCCCATAAATAGAACTTAATCGGTCCAAAAAATTGTAACTGCTTGTTGTTTTTGTTTTACATTTATTTTTATAGCCAATGTATTTTCATCTACACTGTTTTTTTTCTACTGAGAAATGAAATTCAATTAAAATGTTATTTATATCGAGAACTTTGTTTAAAATTTATTTCTATAAAAAACATTTTATTACGATTGAAATTTTTGTCAAAATTTTATTTCTATAGAAAATTTTGTCAAAATATTATAACTATAGAAAATTTTGTCAAAATTTTATTTCTGTAATGTTGTCAACATTTTATTTCTACAATAAATTTTGTCAAACTGTTATTTCTATAATGAATTTTGTCAAAATTTTATGTCTATAACAAATTTTGTCAAAATATTATAACTATAATAAATTTTGTCAAAATTATATTTCTATAATAAATTTTGTAAAAATTTTATTTCAATAGAAAATTTTGTAACAATTTTATTTCAATAGAAAATTTTGTAAAAATTTTATTTCTATAGAAAATTTTGTCAAAATTTTATAACTAAAATAAATTTTGTCAAAATGTTATATCTATAATAATTTTTGTAAAAGTTTTATTTCTATAATAAATATTGTCAAAATTTTATTTCTATAGAAAATTTTGTCAAAATTTTATTTCTATAGAAAATTTTGTCAAAATTTTATTTCTATAGAAAATTTTGTGAAAATTTTATTCCTACAACAAATTTTGTCAAAATTTTATTTCTATAGAAAATTTTGTCAAAATTTTATTTCTATAATAAATTTTGTAAAAGTTTTATTTCTATAATAAATATTGTCAAAATTTTAATTCTATAAAAAATTTTGTCCAAATTTTATTTCTATAGAAAATTTTGTCAAAATTTTATTCCTATAAAAAATTTTGTCAAAATTTTATTTCTATAGAAAATTTTGTCAAAATTTTATTTCTATAATGAAATTTGTCAAAATTTTATTTCTATAATAAACTTTGTCAAAATTTTATTTCTATAACAAATTTTGTCAAAATTTTATTTCTATAATAAATTATGTCAAAATTTTATTTCTATAATAAGTTTTGTCAAAATTTTATTTCTATAATAAATTTTGTCAAAATTTCATTTCTATAGAAAATTTTGTCAACATTTTATTTCTATAGAAAATTTTGTCAACACTTTTTTTGTTGAAAACAATTAAGGAAAGACTAAAGTCGGACGGAGCCGACTTTATTATACCCTGCACCACTTTGTAAATCCACATTTTCGATATTATATCAAATCCGTCAAATGTGTTGGGTGCTATATAAAGGGTGATACGGTCAAAATTTGGTCAATATAAACTTGACGTATTTCTTTCAATTTTGCATTTAAAAAACCTGAACACCCCTTCCTTTGAAGGTGTGTGTGTGTGTAGAATGTTGCTCCTATTTTGATTTTGGAATTCACTCTTCAGTTGTCAAAATGCGTCCAAGCAAGAAGAGCAGCGTATCAAAATTTTTCTCGCGCATAGCGAAAATCCGAGCTAATCGCACGCAAAGCTGGCAAAATCGCGGTTGCCAAATCAATCGCTAACGGTTGCCAAATCAACCGTTACAAATGTAATTAAAGTGTTTGGGGAACGTTTGTCGACAGCCAGGAAGTCTGGATAGGGGGGAAATCGAAAACCGGAAGCCGCTGAGACGACAAAGAGAGTTGCCCGTAGTTTCAAGCGAAACCCTAACCTCTCTCTCCGAGATGCCGCAAATAAGCTGGATGTATCGTCTACAACCGTGCATCGAGCCAAAAAACGAGCCGGACTATCGACTTACAAGAAGGTAGTGACTCCAAATCGCGATGATAAACAAAATACGATGGCCAAAGCGCGATCCCGGAGGCTGTACACGACGATGCTGACGATGTTTGACTGCGTGGTAATGGACGACGAAACATACGTCAAAGTCGACTACAAGCAGCTTCCGGAACAGGAGTTTTATACGGCAAAAGGAAGGGGAAAGGTAGCAGATATTTTCAAGCACATAAAACTGTCAAAGTTCACAAAGAAATATCTGGTTTGGCAAGCCATCTGTACATGGGGCTTGAAAAGCAGCATTTTCATAGCTTCCGGGACTGTCAACCAAGCAATTTACGTGAAAGAGTGTTTGAATAAACGTCTGCTGCCTTTCCTGAAGAAACACAGTTGTTCCGTACTGTTTTGGCCGGATTTGGCATCTTGCCATTACGGTAAAAAGGCCATGGAGTGGTACGCCGCCAACAACGTGCAGGTGGTTTCCAAGGACAAGAACCCTCCCAACACGCCAGAGCTCACGTAAATCGGACTACAACTTTGAACTCTGTGGTCATATGACGGAAAATCGGGCGAAAGAAATATATGGGAGCTATATCTAAATCTGAACCGATTTCAATAAAATTTAGCACACTCCACTACACTACTAATTGTACTCCTAGTGCAAAATTTCAACCAAATTGGGCTAAAACTCTGGCTTCTGGGGTCATATAAGTTCATATCGGGCGAAAGATATATATGAGAGCTATATCTCAATCTGAACCGATTTCAACCAAATTTGGCACACCTGACTATAGTACTTATTGTTCTCTTGGTGCAAAATTTCAAGCAAATTAGGGTAAAACTCTGGCCTCTGGGGCCATATAAGTCCATATCGGGCGAAAGATATATATATTGGAGCTATATCTAAATCTGCACCGATTTCAATCAAATTTTGCACACTTGACTATACGACCAAGTGTTATGTTTTTGCAAAATTTCAAGCAAATCAGGGTAAAACTCTGGCTTCCGGGACAATATAAGCCCATATCGGGCGAAAGATATATATGGGAGCTATATCTAAATCTGAACAGATTTCTTCCAAAATCAATAGGGTTCTATTCTTACCAAAAACAGGAACTTGTGCCAAATTTGAAGGCGATTGGACTTAAACTGCGACCTAGACTTTGATCACAAAAATGTGTTCACAGACAGACGGACGGACGGACAGACGGACATGACTAGATCGACTCAGGGACCCATCCTGAGTATTATTGCCAAAGACACCATGTGTCTATCTCGTCTCCTTCTGGGTGTTGCAAACATATGCACTAACTTATAATACCTTGTTCCATAGTGTGGCACAGGGTATAAAAATATGCTAATGGGTTAATCCAATCACTTTTCCTCTGTCATTCCTCTTATGCTCAAGAGTGTAAAACCTCAAACATTTCTTTTGACACAAAGTTAGTATTTGCCAAATCGATAAAACTGATCCATCTCTTTGATATTCACACCACTTTAAAATTTAGGTTATACATTTGTATCTTCTACAAAAAGAAAAGGTTGATGTCCTTACCATACCAATTCACCGAATTTGTATGGGAATTTCATTCCTCTTTTCTTTGAGGAACAAAGAGTCCAAAGAGGGGAGAGTAGACTCTTTGGTTGCCGATATCAGTCCTTTATTGTTAAGTATTTTTGTCTTTCATACTTTGGAGTACAACTTCAGACAGATCAACTTAAACTAGCAATTAATGTTTCTGTATTACCCCCAATAGGAGAAGAAGAGGAGGAGGCATATATGACAAATGTTGCTTCTTATAGGGGGTGGTCCTCTGGTCTTTTGTTCAATTAATGATGCCAACAGATACATTTCGTTTGTTTTGTAAATATTTAGCTTTCGCATCAATTAAGGAAATTCCAATATACTCAACTTGATGCAATTGAGCATCAAGTTGCATGCCCGCCCTCTCCCATTATTATGGAGTAAGTGGCGGTTGGTTTATTTTCTTAGTGGTTTTGGATGGATGGCTGATTTAAAGCGATCGTTAAGGGTCAATTAATAACAACACAGAAAAAAGAGTGTCCCATATTGCGGAATAAACTTTGCAAATAGCGTTGATGTTGGATTTGTAATCATCTCGAAAAGGAATTGAGTTTAAATAAAGTTATGATGGAAACTAAAACCCAACTTGAGCAATAAATGGAATCCTAAGTCAATGGTCAATAGGTTCGAATGAGTATTCTAAAACTGTTTAGCGGGTCTTACCTATTTGGAGATGGAGAAAAATGATTTTGTATGGTTATTAGAAAACCTATACGGACATCATGTACCAAATATAAATCTGGATTGGAAGAAATTTCCTCTCCTCAGGTGAAAAAAAAAATTTTGAAAAATTTTTCTATAAAATAAAATTTTGACAAAATTTTATATAGAAATAAAATTTTGAAAAAAAAATTCTATAGAAACAACATTTTGACAAAATTTTCTATAGAAACAACATTTTGACAAAATTTTCTATAGAAATAAAATTTTGACAAAATTTTCTATAGAAATAAAATTTTGACAAAATTTTCTATAGAAACTAAATTATGACAAAATTTTCTATAGAAATTAAATTGTGACAAAATTTTCTATAGAAATAAAATTTTGACAAAATTTTCTATTGATAAAATTTTGACAAAATTTTCTATTGATAAAATTTTGACAAAATTTTCTATTGATAAAATTTTGACAAAATTTTCTATAGAAATAAAATTTTGACAAAATTTTCTATAGAAATAAAAATTTGCCAAAATTTTCTACAGAACTAAAATGTTGACAAAACTTTTTATAGAAAAAAAATTGAAAAAATTTTCTATAGAAACAAAATTTTTTATAGAAAAAAAAAAATTGACAAAAATTTTCTATAGAAATAAAATGTTGACAAAATTTTTTGTAAAAAAAAATTGACAAAATTTTCTATAGAAATACAATTTTGACAAAATATTTTATAGAAGAAAAATTTGACAAAATTTTCTATAAAACTAAAATTTTGACAAAATGTACTATAGGAATAAAATGTTGACAAAATTTTCTATAGAACTAAAATTTTGACAAAATATTTTATAGAAAAAAAAATTTGACAAAATTTTTTATAGAAAAAAAATTTTGACAAAATTTTTTATAGAAAAAAATTTGACAAAATTTTCTATAGAACTAAATTTTGACAAAATTTTTTATAGAAAAAAATTTGACAAAATTTTCTATAAAACTAAATTTTGACAAAATTTTTTATAGAAAAAAAATTGACAAAATTTTCTGCAGAAATACAATTTTGACAAAATTTTCTATAGAAATAAAATTTTGAAAAAAAAAAATTCTATAGAAACAACATTTTGACAAAATTTTCTATAGAAATAAAATTGTGACAAAATTTTCTACACAAATTAAATTTTGACAAAATTTTCTATAAACAAAAATTTACAAAATTTTCAATAGTAATAAAATTTTGACAAAATTTTTTATGGAAAAAAATTTTGACAAAATTTTCTATAGTAATAAAATTTTGACAAAATTTTTTATAGAAAAAAAATTTTACAAAATTTTCTATAGTGATAAAAATTTGAAAATTTCTATAGTAATAAAAATTTGACAAATTTTTATAGAAAAAAAAAATTTGACAAAACTTTATATAGAAATAAAATTTTGACTAAATTTGCTATAGAAATGAAATTGTGACAAAATGTTCTATAGAAATAAAATTTTGAGAAATACTTTTTGGACAAAATTTTCTATAGAAATAAAATTATGACAAAAATTTCTATAAAAAAAAATTGACAAAATTTTGTATAGAAATTAAATTTTGACAAAATTTTCTATAGAAATTAAATTTTGACAAAATTTTCTATAGAGACTAAATTCTGACAAAATTTTCTATAGAAATTAAATGTTGACAAAATTGTCCATAAAAAATTGACAAAATTTTCCATAGTAATCAAATTTTGACAAATTTTTTATGGAAAAAAATTTGACAAAATTTTCTATAGAAATAAAATTTTGACAAAATTTTCTATAGAAATAAAAGTTTGACAAAATTTTCTATAGAAACTAAATTTTGACAAAATTTTCTATAGAAATTAAATTTTTGACATAATTTTCTATAAAAAATTTACAAAATTTTCCATAGTAATAAAATTTTGACAAAATTTTTTATAGAAAAAAAATTTGACAAAATTTTCTATAATAATAAAAATTTCACAAAATTTTGTATAGAAAAAAAAATTTGACAAAATTTTCTATAGAAATAAAATTTTGACAAAATTTATTATAGAAATAAAATTTTTACAAAATTTTCTATAGAAATAAAATTTTGACAAAAGTTTCTATACACTGAAAAAACAGTGAACCCAACAGGAAGAAAACTTTTGATTAATTTTAGAAAATTTTGAATAGTTTTAGAAATTTTTAACTAAACAGTATTACAAGCGCTGGCATCACGCCGATATCACAAAAATAAGTAAATATTTTTCGACAAATTCAAGAAAATTTATTAGACATAAAAATTATTTTTTTTTCTCTTTTTAAAGAAAATTTTGTAGTTTGTAGGAAAAAATTGGAGTTCAAAATTGCAAGAATGTCTTTAGTGACATACGAAGTTCATGATGGACGCTGTAGTAGTAAAATTTACAAATTTAAAGAAATAATGAACTATTTTGTGATAAGTACGAATTTAGTAAAACTTTTTACTTCATTTGTGTATAATTTTTTCCCGTCTTTTAGTTCATTTAACTAACGTACGCAAAATATTATTAGAGTAAATGAAACTTTCTCCAAATATAATAATTTCATGAACTAAAATATAGTTAAATTGGCTTTAGTGAAATACTGAGTTCACTTTTTTTTGAGTGTATGTTAGAAATAAAATTTTGACAAAATTTTCTATATGCTAGAAATAAAATTTTGACAAAATTTTCTATATGTTAGAAATTCAATTTTGACAAAATTTTCTATAGAAAAAAAATTGACAAAATTTTCTATAGAAATTAAATTTTGACAAAATGTTCTATAGAAATAAAATTTTCCATTTGTTTTGTTTTGTTGGTTTTGTTCTTTAAGCATTGTTGTTGCTTTTTATTGCAGCTTAAAACCATACATTGACTAAACTACAAGTGTAGCTTAACCAACAGAGGAAAAGAATGTTTGTCAAATTTATTTGGGCAAAGAGAAAAGAGATATGTTTGTTTCGAATTTATTTCGGCATAAGCCGGCTATCAATGTAAAACCTTTTTTCGGAGGGTTCAAGTGTGGTTTTTGTTGGGTTTAATAAACTGCCTGAATTTATTCTGATAATTGGTTGATAGTTTTGCTGCAAGTAGAGGATGCTGATGAGGAATGTGGTAATTCCGAAACGTGCGTCCATCCAACCATCTTGCAGTCTATAGGGCTTTGCCCAAATAAATTTGACAAACATTCTTTTCCTCTGTTGGTTAAGCTACACTTGTAGTTTAGTCAATGTATGGTTTTAAGCTGCAATAAAAAACAACGAAATAAACTTTTGACAAAATTTTCTATAGAAATAAAATTTTGACAAAATTTTCTATACAAATAAAATTTTGACAAAAATTTTGTATCGAAATAGAATTTTGACAAAATTTTCTATACAAATAAAATTTTGGCAAAATTTTCTATAGAAATAAGATTTTTACAAAATTTTCTATAAAATTAAGAAATAAAATTTTGAAAAATTTTCTATAGAAATAAAATTTTGAAAAATTTTCTATAGAAATAAAATTTTGACAAAATTTTCTATAGAAATAAAATTTTGACAAAATTTTCTATAGAAATAAAATTTTGACAAAATTTTCTATAGAAATAAAATTTTGACAAAATTTTCTATAGAAATTAAATTTTGAAAAAATTGTCTATAAAAAAATTTGACAAAATTTTCCATAGTAATACAATTTTGACAAAATTTTTTATAGAAAAAAATTTGACAAAATTTTCTATAGTAATAAAATTTTGACAAAATTTTTTATAGAAAAAAAAAAATTTACAAAATTTTTTATAGTAATAAAATTTAGACAAAATTTTTTATAGAAAAAAAAATTGACAAAATTTTCTATAGAAATAAAATTGTGACAAAATGTTCTATAGAAATAAAATTTTGACAAAATTTTCTATAGAAATAAAATGTTGACAAAATTTTCTATAGAAATAAAATTTTGCCAAAATTTTTTATAGAAATAAAATGTGGACAAAATTGTCTTTAGAAACAAAATTTTGACAAAATTTTCTACAAAAATAAAATTTTGACAAATTTTTTTATAGAAAACAAATTTGACAAAATTGTCTATAGAAATAAATTTTTGACAAAATTTATTATAGAAATAAAATTTCTGTAGAAATAAAATTTTGCCAAAATTTTTTATAGAAATAAAATGTGGACAAAATTGTTTTTAGAAACAAAATTTTGACAAAATTTTCTACAAAAATAAAATTTTGACAAATTTTTTTATAGAAAACAAATTTGACAAAATTGGCTATAGAAATAAAATTTTGACAAAATTTTCTATAGAAATAAAATTTTGACAAAATTTATTATAGAAATAAAATTTTGAAAAAAATTTTTATAGAAAAAAAATTTGACAAAATTTTCTATAGAAATAAAATTTTGACAAAATTTATTATAGAAATAAATTTTTTTTTATTGTTGGTTTGTACTTCAACCATATTTGTTGTTTTGATCTCAGCTGTATCCGTTGACTAAACTACAAGAGTAGCTTAACCAACAGAGGAAAAGAACGTTTGTCAAATTTATTTGGGCAAAGCCCTATAGACTGCAAGATGGTTGGATGGACGCACGTTTCGGAATTACCACATTCCTCATCAGCATCCTCTACTTGCAGCAAAACTATCAAGCAATTATCACAATAAATTCGGGTAGTTCACTAAACCCAAAGTGAATCACATTCGAACCCTCCGAAAAAAGGTTTATGATAGTTGGCATTTGCCTAAATAAATCTTTGTACAAACATTTCTCTTTTCCTTTGCTACCATCACATCATCGATGTGAGTGCAGTTGGCTGGGTTTATTTTGAGCGTGCTTCCTCTTACATCATTCGTTTTTGTTTTCTATTGTTGGTTTGTACTTCAATCATATTTGTTGTTTTTGTTACAAGAGTAACTTAACCAACAGAGGAAAAGAATGTTTGTCAAATTTATTTGGGCAAAGACCTATATACTGCAAGATGGTTGGATGGACGCACGTTTCGGAATTATCACATTCCTCATCAGCATCCTCTACTTGCAGCAAAACTATCAATTAATCAATTAAAAATTTAATTGATTCAACAAATTTTTTAATTAAAACAACAAATCAATCACAAAAATTAATTGGATCAATTACTTTTATAATTGACTTTGGTGATTGATTCTATAGTTCCTGTGGTTGAAGACATTTCAATTAAAAATTAACTGGAGCAATAAGACCAAAAATGGAATCCGTGATTGAATCTAAAAATTATTTTTTTTTTGTGGAAGTATGTTGCTCGGTGGCGGGCGAGTTTCTGACCAGCAATTTGAAAGAATTTTTCTTTGCTTAACATCTTGCATAATTTAATTTTCGTATTCAACTTCTGCATTGTATAATTATTTTAACAAATTTTGATTTTGTTTGGCGCCTATATATAATAAAAATTGCCAATAAAGAAATGCGGAAGCTTTTATGCAATATTCATAAAAATCCCTTCTGTTTTAGCGTTCAAAAGAAACTTAATAAAAAACAAAATACTACGTAGAGTATAGTAAACTGAAGTTTAATCTTTGGCTGTTTATAGAAATGTTTGATTTTTATGATGAAAATATAATTTATATAAAAATTGACCAAGGGTACTCTTATCCATACAGATGGCTTGCATTTCAAAATGAAATATTGGCACAGTGGTTTGATTTCATTTGCAACTACACGAGGAGAAATGTTGATTTGTTTTCTTCATAACCCGAAAGTGCAGGATGGTAATTTCAATACCAGATGTCATTAACAAAATATTCTATAGACATAAAATTTTGACAAAATTTGCTATAGAAATATAATTTTGACAAAAATGTTTGCGCGTGGGTTGTTTTTTATTTGGAATCGCGTTTTATGGTATACGGAGAGAGTGATAAAATAATAATGTAGTAAAATAATATAATAAATAACAAATGAAATATATATAAAATATTTGTTATTTTAAATTAGTGAGAAAATTTTTCGTTTTTTGAAAATTATTAAACATAAATAACAAACAATAAGTCTATCAATGTTCGTGATGGTGTACAAAGAAAGAAAACACCAACAGAATAACAACCCCTTCATTCATCAGGTAACATTCAGGACGCTAACCTTTTGTGAAAAAATTGGTTTATGATTTTTTATATTTGTAGGCATTGAAATTGTAAAAGGAGGACAAAATCGCTAGGCAGCAACTTATTAAAAGTGAAAGGTACAACAAGAAGAAAAAAATTACGTTTTACAGTTGATAACATTACATGGAAATTGGAAATAGTGGAATAATAAACTAGTATTTCGATACTGTTGATTTTTAATAAATATATTTAATATATTAATAAAACATGTCTTTTATTGAAGAAAAAATTGAATTGAAAAAATAAATAAAATTGTATTCAAAAACGAAGATAAGAAGTTCTAATTTTGAAGTAAAATGTTTACAACAAATATGTAAGATTTGTCCAAATGAAAGAAAAAAGTTCAATAAAATCATTCCATATATGAATTCAATTCACTTAATTTTTTTTTCATTCTGTAGTATAGTGGTACATAAATATAGGAAAATGTTAACTAATAAAGGGTGATACGGTCAAAATTTGGTCAATATAAACTTGACGTATTTCTTTCAATTTTGCATCTAAAAAACCTGAACACCCCTCATTTTGAAGGTGTGTGTGTGTAGAATGTTGCTCCCATTTTGATTTTGGAATTCACTCTTCAGTTGTCAAAATGACGTCCAAGCAAGAAGAGCAGCGTATCAAAATTTTGCTCGCGCATCGCGAAAATCCGAGCTATTCGCACGCAAAGCTGGCAAAATCGATAAAAGTTGCCAAATCAACCGTTGCAAATATAATTAAAGTGTTTGGGGAACGTTTGTCGACAGCCAAGAAGTCTGGATAGGGGGGAAATCGAAAACCGAAAGCCGCTGAGACGACAAAGAGAGTTGCCGGTAGTTTCAAGCGAAACCCTAACCTCTCTCTCCGAGATGCCTCAAATAAGCTGGGTGTATCGTCTACAACCGTGCATCGAGCCAAAAAACGAGCCGGACTATCGACTTACAAGAAGGTAGTGACTCCAAATCGCGATGATAAACAAAATACGACGGCCAAAGCGCGATCCCGGAGGCTGTACATGACGATGCTGACGAAGTTTGACTGCGTGGTAATGGACGACGAAACCTACGTCAAAGCCGACTACAAGTAGCTTCCGGGACAGGAGTTTTATACGGTAAAAGGAAGGGAAAATTTAGCAGATATTTTAAAGCACATAAAACTGTCAAAGTTCGCAAAGAAATATCTGGTTTGGCAAGCCATCTGTACCTGTGGCTTGAAAAGCAGCATTTTCATAGCTTCCGGGACTGTCAACCAAGAAATTTACGTGAAAGAGTGTTTGAATAAACGTCTGCTGCCTTTGCTGAAGAAACACGGTTGTTCCGTACTGTTTTGGCCGGATTTGGCATCTTGCCATTACGGTGAAAGGGCCATGGAGTGGTACGCCGCCAACAACGTGCAGGTGGTTCCCAAGGACAAGACCCTCCCAACACGCCAGAGCTCCGCCCAATTAAGAAATACTGGGCTATTGTCAAGCGGAACCTAAAGAAGACCAAAAAAATTGCTAAGGACGAGCAGCAGTTCAAGGCAAACTGGCTTTCTGCGGCGAAGAAGGTGGCTGTACAAAATCTGATGGCAGGTGTCAAGCGTGAGGCCCGGCAATTCGGATTTGGAAAAGCGAAAGCCTAACTGAATATTTTTCCTGAATTTTATACTAATTGAACTTGAAAAAGAAATTTAATTTTTTAAATAAACGATTTCACCGATTTACACGCGTTTTCCCTTGACCAAATTTTGACCGTATCACCCTTTAATGTTTTGGTGTACCAAAAAGGAAATTCGGGTTTATTTTCACTTGAAATATTGAGGTTTATTTCCATTCAAGTATTGGCGTTTATTTTCATAATACAAATGAGCCCGAAAAATTAAATGAAGTTACCCGCCAAAAATATTTGGTGTTTTCTCCATATAATTTTTCGAAGTCCCAAAACAGAAATTGGGGTTTATTTTCATTTAAAATATTGGGGTTTATTTTCATAGCACAAACGGGCCCCAAAAATGAAATGAAGTTTCTTTCAAAAAAAATATAATAATTTGTTTGTTGTTGGTTTTTTGGGTCCTAACAAGGAAATTGGGGTATATTTTCATTTGAAATATTGGGGTTTATTGTCATAATACAAACGGACCCCAAAAAATTAGATGAAGTTACTTCCAAAAAAAAAACATAAAAAATTGGTATTATTGTTTTCCATAAAATTTTTCGAGGTCCTAAAAACGAAATTGGAGTTTATTTTCATTTGAAATATTGGGGTTTATTGTCATAATACAAACGGACCCCAAAAAATTAGATGAAGTTACTTCCCAAAAAAAAAAAACATAAAAAAATTGGTATTATTGTTTTCCATAAAGTTTTTAAAGGTCCCAAAAACGAAATTGGATTTTATTTTCATTTGAAATATTGGGGTTTGTTTCCATAATGGAAACGGGCCCCACAAAAGAAATGAAGTTAGTCGGCAAAAAACATAAAAATTTAGTTTTATTGTTTTCCATAAAATTTTTCGGGTCCCAAAATGGAGATTGGTACTTATTTTCATTTGAAATTGGGTTGGGGTTTATTTTCATAATGGGAATGGGCCCCAAAAATAAAATGAAGTTAATCGCAAAAAAAAACATAAACATTTGGTGTTGTGATTTTCCATATATTTTTTGGGGTTCTCAAAAGGAAATTGGGGATTATTTTCATTTGAAATATTGCAAAGGGGCCCCTGAAATGAAATGAAGTTAGTCGGCAAAAAACATAAAATTTTTCGGGTACCAAAATAGTGATTGGTACTTATTTTCATTTGAAATGTTGGGGTTTATTTTCATAATGGGAATGGGCCCCAAAAATAAAATGAAGTTAATCGCCAAAAAAAAAAACAAGTATATACGGTCGTAAGTTCGGCCAGGCCGAATCTTATGTACCCTCCACCATGGATTGCGTAGGAACTTCTACTGAAGACTGTCATCCACAATCGAATTACTTGGGTTGCGGTAACACTTGCCGATGGCAAGGTATCGTAAAACTTTTCAACACTGTCTTCTAAATTGTAAGTTAGCCCATACGGGGTATATATTAAACAAAAAAAGGCCGATTAAATACGTATATAATATAATTTGACAAAATTTTCCACAGAAATGAAAACTTGACAAAATTTTCTATAGAAATAAAAACTTGACAAAATTTTCTATAGAAATAAAATGTTGACAAAATTTTCTATGGAAGTAAAATGTTGACAAAATTTTGTATAGAAATAAAATGTTGACAAAATTTTCTACAGAAATAAATTTTTTACAAAATTTTCTATAAAAATAAAATTTTGACAAAACTTTCTATGGAAATAAAATTTTGACAAACATTTCTATAGAAATAGCCGTTTGACAAAACTTTCTATAGAAATGAAATTTTGACACAACTTTCTATAGTAATAAAATTTGACAAAATTTTCTATGGAAATAAAGTTTTGGTAGATTATTTTTGGCGATATGGACCAATTTTTGTGTAATAAGTCATCGGCTATATATAACTAAAGACCGATATTGACCAATTTTTACATGGCTGTTAGAGGCCATATATTGACAAAATGTACCAAATTTCAACCGCATCGGATGACTTTTGCTATATATAATTATGGACCGATATGGACCAATTTTTGCATGGTTGTTAGATACCATATACTAACACCATGTACCAAATTTCAACTGGATCGGATGAATTTCGCTCCTCCAAGAGGCTCCTGAGGTCAAATCTGGGGATCGGTTTATATGGGAGCTATATATAATTATGAACCGATATGGACCAATTTTTGCATGGTTGTTAGAGACTATATACTAACACCACGTACTAAATTTCAATTGGATCGGATGAATTTTGCTCCTCCAAGAGGCTTCGGAGTTCAAATCTGGGGATCGCTTTATATGGGAGCTATATATAATTATAAACCGATATGGACCAATTTTTGCATGGTTGTTAGAGGCCGTATACTAACATCAGGTACCAAATTTCAACAGGATCGGATGAATTTTTCCCTTCCAAGAGGCTCCGGAGGTCAAATCTGGGGATCGGTTTATATGGGGGCTATATATAATTATGGACCGATATGGACCAATTTTTGCATGGTTGTTAGAGACCGTATACTAACATCAGGTACCACATTTCAACCGGATCGGATGAATTTTTCCCCTCCAAGAGGCTCCGGAGGTCAAATCTGGGGATCGGTTTATATGGGGGCTATATATAATTATGGACCGACATGGACCAATTTTTGCATGGGTGTTAGAGACCGTATACTAACATCAGGTACCAAATTTCAACCGGATCGGATGAATTTTGCTGCTCCGGGAGGCTCCCCAAGCCAAATTTGGGGATCGGTTTATATGGGGGCTATACGTAAACGTGGTCCGATATGGCCGATTTTCAATACCATCCGACCTACATCAATAACAACTACTTGTGCCAAGTTTGAAGTCGATAGCTTGTTTCGTTCGGAAGTTAGCGTGATTTCCACAGACGGACGGACAGCCGGACAGACGGACGGACGGACGGACATGCTTAGATCGACTCAGAATTTCACCACGACCCAGAATATATATACTTTATGGGGTCTTAGAGCAATATTTCGATGTGTTACAAACGGAATGACAAAGTTAATATACCCCCATCCTATGATGGAGGGTATAAAAACATAAAAATTTGGTGTTGTGGTTTTCCATATATTTTTTGGGGTCCTCAAAAGATAATTGGGGATTATTTTAATTTGAAAAATTGCCCGCAAAAGTTACTCAAGTTACTCTCCAAAAAACATAAAAAATTGGTGTTATTGTTTCCATAAAAATTTTTCGGGGTCCCAAAGAGAAAATTGGTGTTTATTTTCATTTGAAATATTGGGATTTATTTCTTAATGCAAACGGGCCCAAACATAAAATGCAGTTAGTCGTCAAAAAACATAAACATTTGGTATTGTTGTTTTCCATATAATTCCATATAATATTCATAGCGCAGACTTCTTCGTTAAAAGTAAATTTCAGTAGTTTTTCAAAAATATCAAAAGTCGATTAGTCGAATTGTAAAATTACTCCGAATCGACTTCGACTTCGATTTTTGATAAAAATCAATTATTTGGACCTTTGTATCCCTGTTTCAAAAATCATAAACTGGATGTATTAGGGTAAAGTAATATATTATAATTTTAACTTTATAGAGTGGAAAGAATTATTAAGATACCATTTATGATCGTTAAGCATGCTTGCATTTTCCTTCTTCCCCAAAGTGCAAAAACTAAAATCTTCCAAACACCATTTGTCTTCTCTTGTTACGCACATATTCCCAAAGTGAACATCAGTTTTCAACCAAAATATCAATTCCAATTTTTGTCGAAAGCACTCAGCCATACGATTGAAGATTTTGAATTAATATGAGTATTTATTCCATAAAATAAAGAGTAAAAGATGAAATTCTCTCCAAGAATTCAAAAGAAATATTATCGAGATGAATGGACCAACAGAAGAACGCTTCCAGTTGGTAGTGTTCTTGCTTTATTCCTTCCTATACAGAGAGAAAAATTTAATCTCCAAGAATGGGCGAACAGAAGCTGATGCTGTTTTTTTTTGTTAATACCCCTTCAGTGTACAGCCTAATGGCCATTTGTATTAATTTTCGAATATTCCGTATTCAGATGATCTCCAGAGTTCGAGGAAAACGGTTCACTTGAGAATATCAATTTCGGCTGAAAATAAAAACGAAATTTACGAGTGCATTCGGTTTGATGGTATTTCTTGTTGATGTTTTCGGTGATCTTGAGCGAAAAACAAAATATAAACATTTTGTTTTATTACCGATATAGTACGTGTACTTGTTGTACCATCGTGGTTTGTTGGCAAATGCGGGTGGAGAAGGGGTGGTGTGACCATCCATCCATCCATTTGTCGGTTTAAATGTGTTTAAATAAATATTTGGAAATATTTTGGAATTGAATCACTAGTGCAAATCTATATATATAGAGAATGTTTCAAAATATCATTTGAAAAAAAATATATATAATAAAAATTACTATAAAAATATAAAGAAAAAAAATTATAAATAAGAATATTGAAAAAAAAAAATAATAATAATAATATTAAAATAAATATATTGAAAAATTGTGGTGAATAAAATGGTATTGTGTAATTTAAAAAAAAAATAAAATTTTATATTTAAATTAAAAAAAAATAGTATTAGCAAATACAAAGTGTTACAAGAAGATTTTAAATAAATGCTAAAAAGTTTTTAAACATAAAAAGTAATAACAATTAAAAACAAAAAACATCATTGAGGAACATCGGCCTGAATCTCATATAACCTCTACCATGTATTTGTTGTAAAAATTAAAAAAAAAAAAATTAAATTGAAAGACGGACAAATAAGAGACATCTGGGAAGTAGGGTGTATGTAGGGGAATATCCGTGATACTGCATGGTATCCAAAAAGTGGATAAAAAAACGGCATCGAATTCTATGCCGCAGTGGTAGAAAATTTGCTCGTGAGCCGATTACATCGAGAGAACCGATGCAACACACATTGAATTGATAAACGAGCATAGACTAACGCCCTTTGTTTAGGTTAGGTATAGTGGCAGCCCGATATTTTTAGGCTGACTTAAACTATACAGTCCATTCTCTCTTATCAGTGAGTGCTGACCGATTCCGATGACCAGGAAACCACGGTTGCTTCTCGAGAATTACAATTTTTAAAGATATTGACTTATTATTGAATTTATAGAAAATTTAGTAAAAATTTTATATTTTCTAGAAAAAAATTTCAATATTTTATCCATATAGACAATTTTCTTTTCTATAAATTTTTTTTTAAATTTTATTCTTACAGAAAAGTTTGTCAAAATTTTAGTTCTATAGGAAATTTTTTCGAAATTTTATTTCTATAGAAAATTTTTTCAAAATTTAAAATGTTGTCAAAATTGTATTCCTAGAGAAAATCGTGTCAACATTTTATTTCCATAGGAAATTTTGTCCAAATTTTATTCTTCTAGGAAATTTTGTCGAAATTTTATTCCTAGAGAAAATTTTGTCGAAATTATATTCCTAGAGAAAATTTTATTTATTCTTTTATTTTGTCAAAATTTTATTCCTAGAGAAAATTTTGTCAAAATTGTATTCTTAGAGAATATAATGTCGAAATTTTATTCCTAGCGAAAATTTTATTTGTTCTTAGAGAATATTTTGTCAAAATTTTATTCCTAGACAAAATTTTGTCGAAATTTTATTTCTATAGGAAATTTTGTCGAAATTTTATTCTTACATTAAACTTTGTCAAAATTTTATTCCTAGAAAAATTTTATTTATTCTTTTATTTTGTCAAAATTTTATTCCTAAAGAAAATTTTGTCAAAATTGTATTTTTCGAGAATATAATGTCAAAATTTTATTCCTAGAGAAAGTTTTATTTATTCTTAGAGAATATTTTGTCAAAATTTTATTCCTGGAGAAAATGTTGTCAAAATTTTATTCCTAGAGAAAATTTTGTCGAAATTTTATCCTTTCAGGAAATTTTGTTAAAATTTTATTCCCACATAAAATTTTGTCAAAATTTTATTCCTAGAAAAAAAAATATTTCAAAAATGTTTTCCTAGAAAAAGTGTCAATATTTTATTCCCAGAGAAAATTTTGTCAAAATTTTATTCTTAGAGAAAATTTTGTAAAAATTTTCTTTAGGAATAAAAAAATTTTCAAAATTTTATTCCTAGAGAACATTTTGTTGAAATTTTATTCTTAGAGAAAATTTTATTTATTCTTTTATTTTGTCAAAATTTTATTCCTAAAGAAAATTTTGTCAAAATTGTATTCTTATAGAATAAAATGTCGAAATTTTATTCCTAGAGAAAATTCTATTTATTCTTAGAGAATATTTTGTCAAAATTTTATTCCTAGAGAAAAAATTGTCGAAATTTTATCCTTTTAGGAAATTTTGTTAAAATTTTATTCCTACATAAAATTTTGTCAAAAGTTTATTCCTACATAAAATTTTGTCAAAATTTTATTCCTAGAAAAAAAATATTTCAAAAATGTTTTCCTAGAAAAAATGTCAATATTTTATTCCCAGAGAAAATTTTGTCAAAATTTTATTTTTTTTATTTTGTCAAAATTTTCTTTAGGAATAGAAAAATTGTCAAAATTTTATTCCTAGAGAAAATTTTGTCGAAATTTTATTCTTAGAGAACATTTTATTTATTCTTTTATTTTGTCACAATTTTATTCCTAGAGAAAATTTTGTCAAAATTGTATTCTTATAGAATATAATGTCGAAATGTTATTCCTAGAGAAAATTTTATTTATTCTTAGAGAATATTTTGTCAAAATTTTATTCCTAGAGAAAATTTTGTCGAAATTTTATTCCTAGAGAAACCCGTGTCAACATTTCATTTGCATAGGGAATTTTGTCGAAATTTTATTACTAAATTAAACTTTGTTAAAATTTTATTATTCTTTTATTTTGTCAAAATTGTATTCCTAAAGAAAATTTTGTAAAAATTGTATTCTTCGAGAATATAATGTCGAAATTTTATTCCTAGAGAAAATTTTAGTTATTCTTAGAGAATATTTTGATGTTGTCAAAATTTTAGTCCTAGAGAAAATCGTGTCAACATTTTATTTTCATAGGAAATTTTGTCGAATTTTTTTTGACAAATTTTATTCCTAGAGAAAATTTTATTTATTCTTTTATTTTGTCAAAATTTTATTCCTAAAGAAAATTTTGTCAAAATTGTATTCTTAGAGAATATAATGTCGAAATTTTATTCCTAGAGAAAATTTTGTCGAAATTTTATCCTTTTAGGAATTTTTGTTAAAATTTTACTCCTACATAAAATTTTGTCAAAATTTTATTCCTACATAAAACTTTGTCAAAATTTTATTCCTAGAAAAAAAAATTTCAAAATTTTATTCTTAGAAATTATTTTGTCAAAATTTTCATTTCTATAGAAAATTTTGTTAAAATTTTATTTCTATAGAAAATTTTGCCAAATTTAATTTCTATAGAAAATTTTGCAAAAAAATTATTCCTAGAGAAAATTTTGTCAAAATTTTATACCAATAGACAATTTTGTCAAAATTTTATTCTTAGAAAATATTTTGTCAAAATTTTATTCCCAGAGAAAATTTTGTCAAAATTTTATTCTTAGAAAATATTTTGTCAAAATTTTATTTCTACAGAAAATTTTGTCAAAATTTTATTTCTATACAAAAATTTGCCAAATTTTTATTTCTATAGAAAATTTTGTAAAAAATGTATTCAGAGAGAAAATTTTGTCAAAATTTTATTCCTAGAGAAAATTTAGTCAAAATTTTATTCCTAGAGAAAATTTTGCGAAAACCTTTTTACTAGAGAAGATTTAGGCAAAATTTTATTCCCATAGAAAATTTTGACAAAATTTTCTCTAAGAATAAAATTTTGACAAAACTTTCTTTAGGAATAAAATTTTTACTCCTAAAGAAAATTTTCTCTAAATTTTATTATAGAAATTTTTGTCGAAATTTATACCTTGATAAAAATTTTGTCAAAATTGTATTCCTAGAGAAAATTTTGTCGAAATTTTATTCGTACAGAATATTTTTGCAAAATTTTATTCCTAGAGAAAGTTTAGTCAAAATTTTATTGCTAAGAAAATTTTGCCAAATTTTTACTTCAAGAGATAATTTTTTCAAAATTTTATTATAGAAAATTTTGTAAAAATTTTATTTCTAAAAAACTAAAACACTAAATTAAAAATACGAAAAATATATGAAAACGATTACATTTTTATCAAGACTTGTCAAAATGATGGGCCACTAGAGTTCAAGCAACTCCGATGGAAATGGTATAAAAATAAATGCCAATAATTATCGGAAAAATAAATGCCAATAATTATCGGAAAAAAGTACTAAAGCCCTATCCAGATAACCATTTCGGAAACAGACCGCAGAACTAGAATTGTCTGTGCAAAATTTTAAGTAATTCGGAATGAAATTCGGACCTTATATATCATTCGCTTCAAATACAAATTAAAGCTTAAAAAAATTAAAAATTATTGTAACTGACTACGACATATTGTTTCCGGCAAAAGCACCCCCATGTTCTGAGCAAGGCCGGATATTCTGGTAGGTTAAATCTGGAAAGGATAGGGTCTCAGATGGTGGTAGCCTGATACCGAAACATGCGATCAATATGCATAATTTAATTTATAATTAATAATTAGTTCGAGTTATATGGACAACGACAACGTTTAAAGAACTTGATTAATTGAGTCATTGAATATTCTATCCTCTTTGATTTCGACTGCAACCGGTGGTATTTTTTGTCATCCGGTATTACTCGAAAAACACGGTGGCATTGAGTAAAATACCGAAACACTCTCTGGTGTCTTACCATTGGTACAACTTCAACAAGAACAACACTCGGAGTAACAGTGCCAGTGTTTTGTGGTGTTTTTTTTTTTTGACTACCACAACCATACGTTGTTCACACAAATGCGGTGTCAACGATATCTAATTACAGTTGGCATCGTATAAATAGAGAGAGAGAGCACGTAGTATTTTGTATAGGGTGGGTTTTTACTCCGTTGTCTTCAGAATCTCGGTACTCGTATTTAATCGCATTGCAGTTAATCATTGGCATGGTTCTAAACAGGTATTTCTACTTATAGTACTTTTCAACAGCAAATACGAGTAAAACACTACTACACCGTATGTTACCGATGTACCGGGTCTATTCTGTGCGTCCGTTGTCGATTTGAGATACTGTAAGATTTTCAATCTGCAGTAGTGAGTGTCAGTACGTAATTGAATTGAATTTTTTACTAAAAATCATATCTCTTGCCGCAGATCCCCCTAAAATTTCGAATAACCCATGGTGGAGGGTAGACAAATTTCAAATGAATAATTTAGCGATCTTAACAATTTAATAATAATAAAATAAAATTTATTTTATAGAATGAAATTGAAATATGCACTCCCTTCAAAAAAATATAATGCTTTTTGAATAAAAAAGAAATCCGTTATATTTGAAAATTTTATATTTGAAATAAGTGTATTAGTGTTAGTGTTACCTGTACAATGGGTACATTTGTGAACTGTGCTACGATACGTTCTGAAATTCTTCATGAGGCCTTTGGCACTGATATATGCCTCATCAATTCCGTGAAATGGGAGGCAACAGCCTTATCATCAATATTATTGTTTGGATTAATTATTTATATGATGCTGAAATGGAAATATAGGTAAGTTGATAAATGTGTTTTTTTTTAATTTGCTGGAAGTCTTGGTGAAAAATGTTCTATCCTATCAGATAAACAGATTATAAATAACAAGTATATACGGCCGTAAGTTCGGCCAGGCCGAATCTTATGTACCCTCCACAATGGATTGCGTAGAAACTTCTACGAAAGACTGTCATCCACAAATAAATCTACAAATAATTACGAATCGATATGGACTTTTGCACGGTACGTAGGGAGCCAGAATTGAAATATGGGTGTCGCTTATATGGGGGCTATATACAATTATGAGCTTTATATGGAACAATTTTTGTGTGATTGGGGATCGATTTATCTGAGGGCTATATATATGTTAACTATGGACCGATATGGACCTAGTTAGGCATGGTTGTTAACGGCCATATACTAGCACAATGTACCAAATTTCAACTGACTCGGATGAAATTTGCTCCTCCAAGAGGCTCCAAAACCAAATCTCGGGATCGGTTTATATGGCAGCTATATATGATTAGGGACTGATATGGACCACTTTTGGTATGGTACCAAATTTCAACCAGATCGGATGAATTTTGCTTCTATATGGGGGCTATATACAATTATGGACTGATATAAACCAATTCCTGCATGGTTGTTGGATACCATATACTAACATCACGTACCAAATTTCAACCGAATCGGATGAATTTTGCTCTTCCAATGGGTTCCGTAGGTCAAATCTGGGGATCGGTTTGCATGGGTGTTTGAGGCCATATATTAACACCACGTACCAAATATCAACTGAATCAGATGAATTTTGGTCTTCTATGAGGCTCCGGAGGTCGTTTTATATGGGGGCTATATATAATTATGCACCGATGTGGACCAATTTCTGCATGGTTGTTAGAGATCATATCCTGACACCATGTACCAAATTTCAACAGGATCGGATGAAATTTGCTTCTCTTAGAGGCTGCGCAAGCGAAATCTGGGGATCGGTCTATATGGGGGCTATATATAATTATGGACCGATATGGACCAATTTTTGCATGGTTATTAAAGACCATATACTAATACCATGTACCAAATTTCAGCCGGATCGGATGAAATTTTCTTCTCTTAGAGGCTCCGCAAGTCAAATCTGGGGATTAGTTTATATGGGGGCTATATATAATTATGGACCGATATGGACCAATTTTTGCATGGCCATTAGAGACCATATACTAACACCATGTACCGAAATTTCAGCCGGATCGGATGAAATTTGCTTCTCTTAGAGGCTCCGCAAGCCAAATCGGGGGATCGGTTTATATGGGGGCTATATATAATTATAGACCGATGTGGACCAATTTTTGCATGGTTATTAGAGACCATATACTAACACCATGTACCAAATTTCAGCCGGATTGGATGAAATTTTCTTCTATTTGAGGGTCCGCAAGCCAAATCTGGGGATCGGTTTATATGGGGGCTATATATAATTATTGACCGATGTGGTCAAATTTTTGAATAGTTGTTAGAGACCATATACTAACACCATGTACCAAATTTCAGCCGGATCGGATGAACTTTGCTTCTCTTAGAGGGTCTGCAAGCTAAATTTGGGGGTGCGTTTATATGGGGGCTATACGTAAAAGTGGACCGATATGGCCCATTTGCAATACCATCTGACCTACATCAATAACAACTACTTGTGCCAAGTTTCAAGTCGCTAGCTTATTTCGTTCGGACGTTAGCGTGATTTCAACAGACGGGCGGGCGGACGGACTTGCTCAGATCGACTCAGAATTTCACCACGACCCAGAATATATACTTTATGGGGTCTTAGAGCAATATTTCGATGTGTTACAAACGGAATGACAAAGTTAATATACACCCATCCTATGGTGGATGCTATAAAAATCTACAAGGAAAGAGTATGTAAAGAAATTGTACACTGAAAAAAATATTGTCATCAGTACTAAGATTTAAGTGATTAAAATGCGAATTTCATATTTTCGGAGTATAGAAAACGCATTTCTCTGACACAAAAATTATTTATTTAACCAATTGTAAAAAAACTTTTCATTGAAGGCGTTTTGCCCTTAAAGTTAGGTGATTCGACATTAAAGTGGGTATCTTTACATACATGAAAAAGTTTTTCAGCGGTGGATTATCCCACCTCAGTAATGCTGGTGACATTTCTGAGGGTTTCAAAGCTTCTCTAAGTGGTTTCACTGCAATGTGGAACGCCGTTCGGACTCGGCTATAAAGAGGAGGTCCCTTGTCATTGAGCTTAACATGGAATCGGGCAGCACTCAGTGATAAGTGAGAAGTTCACCAATGTGGTATCACAATGGACTGAATAGTCTAAGTGAGCCTGATACATTTAAAATGAGGGTAATTTGGTTGTAATAAATCTTAAAAATTCTCAAAAGTTGTTAAAAATAACTTTCGACAAATTCAAGAATATTTATTTATAACTATTTCTTAAATTGTTAAAATTAGTTTGAATCCCCAATTTGTGATCCGCAAGTAGTGCAAACTAGGATTATCTCCAATGAATTTTACATGGTCCTGTCATAGGACGGATGTACTCCAGTTTTGGATCCTTTGGATTGCTTTAGAAGTTGTGCCTTGGAAGTTCATTTGGATGAAAAAATTAAGAAAAGAAAAGAAAAAAACACTAAGAAACAAAAAACACATTCATTTTCTTATTAACAAATTTTTACATATTGAAAAACTTCTTCGCTTCCACCGGTGGTTGAACCTGGGTCTGTTGGCACCATAACAGAACGCCTTAGCACACTCAGCCACAAACACCATTGAACATGATGCATCAAAACGTCTACTCAAATGTTTGTGACATGAAACTTATATGACAGCTCGGCATGACATTCAAACTACTTTCTGAGATCTTTTCTAGTATGAATGAAAAAAAAAAAATAATAATAAATAAAGAACGCTGTTTCAAATCTCACCAGCGGAATTTTTTGTATTAAATATTTTTCTAAAAAATTATTTTTTTTTATTTTATACATCGTTTTTATTTTGGTTTTTTTTCTGCAAATATTTTTGCATAAATAAATTTTTTCTATTAAAAATCAACAAAAATATCCTTCTCAAACGAACTACCATGGACGTGAAACGGCACCGGTTCAAATCCCAGCGGGGATGATTTATTTTAGTTTTTTTTTACTTTTTTATTGATTTTTCTATTCTTTTTTTGCGAAATTTAATTTCCAAAACTTAAATTTTCATTTAAATTTAAAAATTCCGAACTTTCTAAGACTTGTTCAAAAGGATTGCATCGGAAGTGAAAGAAAATCGATAGGAGATCCCGGGATGCGCTTTAAAGAAATGTTTTGTGGACTTGTCCAAAGGACTGCATCGGAAGAGAAAAAAACTTGTTGGGGATACCGAGATGCGCTTTAAAAGAAATGTTTGTGGAACAACTTCCAATTTTTTTGCTGGGTAATTACCTTAGGACTACTCTTGCCGAAATATTTTCCTTTGCCTGTGTATTTTGTGAAAACATTTCACTTTCAACAAAATCTCATAATCATCATGTTGGCGATTATGACGTAGAAACATTGTTGCCCGTCGGTGTCGCCACACATTAGGAGTCTAACGATGATCTTGTGTGTAGACATCTGGAATGTCATGACAATAACCCAAAGAGACTATTCGGACTTTTATATCACGTCATCAAGTTGAATATATTTATGACGTTATTCCATTCGCCAAAGGGGGCGTAGGCAAAAAAGAAATTGTGCAAACATTTTCAAAATGCCAAAAGAATGCCAAAAGAATTTTTGTGGGAAATCAAAATGACAAGAACGTCTGTGTTTTCCATCAAGTGGTTATACATACATATATGTGAATGGAGAATTAAGTGTATATTTTAAATAAAAAAAAACACAAAAAATTAAAAAAATATATATGAGTGCCTATATATTTCAAAAGATGCTTTCTTTTCGACTTCACTTAGATTTTTATTTGAAATTCATTAAGGGTCGTTTTTATAAGTATCGCAAATAGTTTAATTTTTTCACAATACCATTGTAAGACTTTTTAATTAACATATGTATGTATTGAGAAAATTATTTTTTTTTTCAATTTGGTTTTTTTTCACTTTGCCGAATTAATATCTTGGGCAATTTTCCTATGTGTATACATTTCAAATATTTGTTTGTATACACCTTGAAATGTGATTTGTGTGTTTTTTTCTCGAATTTTTAAATATTTACCTTTGGTATAATTTAAAATAAATACGAATTTAGAAATTGTGATTGCGATATGTTTGTTCTAGTTTTCATACATTTTATTGTTTTGGGATTGTTTGTGGAAATTTTCATAATAGAATCAAAAGATAGATTCAAGTCCACGGTTGCCACAGTTAATAGAAGTCTACCAAAAATGGTAGAGATTTGCAGTGTGGTAGATTGGTATAATTCTTGATGCTTTGGTAGATTTTGCAAAATATCCCTCTCCACTTAAGAGGTACTTCACAAATTATCTATAGAGATAGAATTTTATCTAGGTATACAATTTTGACGAAATTTTGTCTAGGAATAAAATTTTAACAAGATTTTCTACAGGAAAAAATTGTTGACAAAATTTTCAATAGAAATAAAATTTTAACAAAATTTTCTATAGAAATAAAATTTTGACAAAATTTTCTATAGAAACTAAAATTTGACAAAATTTTCTATAGAAATAAAATGTTGACAAAATTCTTATAGAAATAAAATATTGACAAAATTTTCTCTAGAAATTAAAAAGATTGACAAAATTTTCTCTAGAAATAAAATATTGACAAAATTTTCTATAGAAATAAAATTTTGACAAAATTGTTTATTGAAATAAAATTAGAATAAAATTTTGTATAGGAAAAAAAATTTTTGACAATATTTTGCCTAGGAATACAATTTTGAAAAAATGCTGTCTAGGAAGCAAATTTTGACAAAATTTTCTAAAGGAACGAAATCGTAAAAAAATCAAATTTTTATATGAAAAACTTCTTTTGCCATATCTCCTTAAATATGCGTCCTAGAACGAAAATATGCGTCCTAGAACCAAAAGGACATTAATTCGTGATCACCCCCTCAAAATTGAAAATTCCATCCAAATCCTTAGGTCTCATACTTACTTTATTAATACTATTAATTCATTAGGTGTGGTTTTGGATAATAGGCCTCGCCCGATTTAACTCACCCATTCTAAACAAAAAATGTAAAATCACTTTTTTCAAATTAAATTTAAATTATTCTAAAAATCATTTATCTCGATTTAATTGAAAGACACACACAGACTTGACAGTTAGACTATTAACCTACTACAGAAAAGTTTCGTTGCATAGTTTTAGGCGGTACATGTGTCTGCTTGGAAACATGTTGGTACGCAAAGTGGTCCTACATACAGTATTGGCAGAGTAAACTTGATTATTTGTTAAAGCACCGATCGCATCAGTAACCTGGATTTTGGATCAAAATTTACAAAAATTTCATTTCAATATAAAAAGAATTAATTAAAAAGTGTCACAACGAGGCAAAAAGGTGTCACAAAAATTTAAAAAGTATGACATTCAGCGGCAAATGTGCTACTAAAGTGGCACAAAGGTAACACTGGGCGTTGTTGTTTGTTATAATAATTCACCTTATAAATCCCATTCAACGATTTTGTTGATGTCCATTCTAGGCCAAGTTAATATGAAATATGAAAAAACTTCCCATTACATTAAAAATTTCTTAACTTTCTTACTAACTTTATTAATTTTTTTTTTTAATTTATTTTTACTTACTTGATTACATTGGCTTTTTCCTGTGATGGTCCGTTGAATGCCTCATCTGTTTATAACAATGATGCGCCTCGTATATTTTAAACTCCTGCTGTGCTAATACGCCGTACTAACCTCATTTATGTGGCCCACATGGAAGAGCTTTCATTAAATAAATAAACTTGCAAACGTACAAAAATCTAGAACACACTAAAATAACAGGTGTGTGATTGTTAATCTCCAAATGAAAATGGGTCAAAATATCATGAAAACCACAAATCTATGATAATTTTCCATCCATAGATCTTGTAGGATAGGGCAGTTCGAAAATGTGTAAATATAATTAGCTGACACGAAAATATGGGAACATATTTGTATTGATTCAGAAAAATTTTTAATTAAAATTTCAGAATCCATTTACTATCGCTTTAATTATGGATCGATATGGACCAATATTTGTGTTGTTATTTAAGTTTGAATGCTGACATCAGATACCAAACTTTTAAGTCAATCAAATGAAAACTAAGCCTTCAGGGACCTAAGGATATCATATGTGGAGATCGGTCTATATGGGATATATATATATATATATATATATATATATATATATATATATATATATATATATATATATATATATATATATATATATATATATATATATATATATATATATATATATATATATATAATTATGGACCAATATTAATCCATTTTTTGTGTTATTTAATGGTGAATGTTGACATTAAGTATTTAAGGCGGATCGGGTAAAAAATAACACTTCAGTTAATTTGGAAGTCTTCCTATAAGACCCCTACGGGAAATGGACCAACCCCAGGACCGGGAGTTGTCCATTGTGATATCACATAGGTGAACTTCTCGCTTATCACTGAGTGCTGCCCGATTCCATGTTAAACTCAATGACAATGGACCTCCGTTTTATAGTCGAGTCCGAACGGCGTTCCACATTGCAGTGAAACCACTTAGAGAAGTTTTGAAACCCTCAGAAATGTCACCAGCGGTACTGAGGTGGGAAAATCCACCGCTTTTTGGTGTTCGGTCGAAGCAGGAATCGAACCAACGACATTGTGTATGCAAGGCGGGCATGCTAACCATTGCACCACGGTGGCTCCCAGGGTACAGGGTTAGTACCTGGTATGTATGAACCAGTCACAGTTCTGGCCCAAGCGTATGGAATGGACCGGTCACTTTAACATGGGTTTGTCATTGGCTGGGAATATTTACACTTTAGGACCCGATTTGGACTCATCCCAAAGGACACGTCCAGAACAACTTAGTAGGAGTTCCCCATAGACAACTGCTCATGAAACACTTTTAGGACCCTGTTTCCATCCGTATCGCAACAGAAAGGAATATGTTGAACAATAAATAATTCTGATAGTTGTATTGTAGTAAGAGTGCGGATTAAAAAGGATTTTAATATCAAGTGAGTATAAAAATCAATAAATTATATGACAATTAAAAATGTTGATAAACTGGTGCACTAGTACCAGTCCTAGTACCAGGATTATGATATCTAAAGCAACATAATAAGGCTCTATATAGTTTTTTTAATTTTATTATTCAAAAGAAAAAAAAAAAAAAACACAAAATGCCGATTTTGGCACGAATTATGATGAATGATCCCTCATATTAGCGAACATTTTTTTGGGTGTGTAAATATCCCGTGAATTTTAAATGTGTCGAATTTTAAATGTTTCAACGATTTTAGCTTGCACCACAAACGGGCCTACATCTACAAAAAAGTAGAACTTACCCGCAATAAATCGTATGAAATAACACAATAATTAATTTTTTTAAAGAAATTGACTTTTTTATTTCTATAGAAAATCTTATCAAAATTTTATTTCTATAGAAAATTTTATCAAAATTGTATTTCTTTGGAAAATTTTGTCAAAATTTTATTTCTATAGCAAATTTGGTCAAAATTGTGTTTCTATAGAAAATTTTGTCAAAATTGTATTTCTAATGAAAATTTTGTCAAAATTTTATTTCTATACACGCAAAAAAAAACAAACTTGTACCGAAAACGTTTTTCTTTTGTTAGAGTTTTTTGAATTGCTTCGAAAATTTTAAACTTTTATCACCAAAAAAATCGTTTGTTACAAAATTATTATTTTTTCAATAAAAAAATTTATTTTTGAAACAACAACACTTTAGGTCTTTAATAAGACACATTTTACAGTTCAAAATTTAATATACTACAATGTAATGTTGAAAATTTTTTCGGAATCTTCCGAACATATTTGGAATAGGGCAGGGATCGAACACACGACCCTTGGCATGCAAGTCGGACGTAGCAACCACTGCTCCACGGTGCCAAACTAAATGTTTGTTTCTGTTAAATAAACTTTGTTCATTCGGTTCGTGGGCGCCGCAAGCTATGCTATATAAATATAACTTATATGGACATTTATTTATTGATGAACATAACAGGTACATAGCTCAGTGGTTAGTGTGTTGGCTTACAAAGTGCATGGTCCGCGGTTCGATTCTCCGTCCAGGCGAAAGGTAAAAAAATTTAAAAAATTTATAAAATCGTATAATTTCTTCTACATTGTTGGTATTACAGGAAAAGGTGTTAAGAACTAAAAAACCTCGTGGATGTGAGAAAGATGTGAGGGAAAATGAAATTAGCAAGAAAACAATGTTTTTTTTTTTGAGTTTGAGTTTGTCTTTATGAAAAGAATAAACGTTTATCACAAAAAGTATATACTTTTCTTCCAAATACACTTCCTTACAGCGAAAAGCAAATGAGAAACGAACTTTGTTTGTCTAAAATTTCGTTTGAGAGGTTTATTTTTGAATTATTTTTTGCGTGTAGAATTTTGCCAAAATGTTATTTCAATAGAAATTTGAAGTACCTCTTAGTTGAAGTGGAATATTTTACAAAATCTACCAAAACATTAGGGATTCTATCAATCTACCAAACACTAAAAAAATTTACCATTTTTGGTAGAATTCTACCAACTGTGGCAACCGTACCGACAAACACATCACGCGCTTCATCAAGTAGCTCTGCTGTATTTGGGCCCATACACGGCAAAGCGCCGTTTTCAGATCATCGACACTTTGGTACTGTTTAGTGCCAAGCTTACTCCGAAATGTCCCATGCGCAAAAGTCCAATGGATTGAGATCGGGATATTTTCGTGCCTCCTGTGAGTTAGAAATTAAGCGAGGAACCTCGTTTTAAGCCAAGCTTGGTTGACTTGAGTTGAGTGCGATGGAGTTGAATCCGCTTGGAATGTTCATGGTCTGAAATGTTTGCCTGCCCAAGTCTTCAATAATGCCCTAAGGACAAATTCCCTATAATATCTGCCATTTATTTTGATACCACAGACGTCGAATACGAGCGGGTAGCGGCAACGGATTGAGATCCGGTATTTTTGTAGCCATTGTGTGGTAGAAATTAAGGGAGGAACCTCCATTCTTGGTTGACTTGTGCTGTGTGCCTATAATATCCGCCATTTATTTTGAATATCCGGCATTATCCGATGAATACCCATAGGCGGCATTTGAGGTTTGTTGGTCAATCGAATGTATAAATTCTCAACTGACCTCTTTGGGAAGTAATGGATTCTCATTGGAGAAAATCAAATTGGCGACTGACCATTTTTAAGTAGACGCAGCAGCTTCTTGGCTCTTTCCAGTCTGGGATTTTTTTTAGCATCGATGAGCACTTGAATTTTTTGGAACCTTAGTGGGTTTACTTCAAGTTTTTTTTAAATGTGTATTCCATCCATTCTCGCGATATGTTTAGTTCACGAGCAAGTTGTCTTACACTGCGGCGTGGATTCCGATCAAATCTGCACCAAGAGAAGGAATATGATCACCTCAAACCTGTTTCAAGAACAAAATGTTTTTTTTGGATGGTCAGCATATAAAATGTTTGTCGCAACAATGTTATTTTCTCGGCAAGTAGTTGGCGAGAAAACAAAAATGTTGCGACAAACTTGGAGTAGTTTTGAGATGATCATATACCTTCTCTGGGTGTGGTCTCCACTATTACCGATAGCCAGCCACCTGTGGCTTTCCAGCAAAATATAAAGCAATCACACTAACTTTATTTCTGAATGTAATAGATCAAAATTCCTTTGTAAGTTTGTAAACAATTAAATGAATTGTCACTGGAATACATTTTTCAGTTTAGAAATTGCAACCTGAATTTGTTTGCAATACATATCAGCCATCCTGTAATGGCTTATTTATTAACCTATCATTACTGATTTTTTATGGGGATCATTGTAAATTATCTGATATTTTTCACGTTGTCCAAGGCAAGAATTGAATTTTAGAAAAGAAAAAAAAATTGGATGAGAAAACTGACATTTGTTAAGACATATGTTTCAGCAGTTTTTCATGGAAATCAAGACGACCTTAATTTTCATTCATCGACCAAAAGGCAAAATGCTGAAAAAAAAACTCTTACGGTACGGTCACACTGGGCAAATATTTGACAGAAATCGAAAAAGAATTCGTCGCCACAGCCAAACCAGCAAACGTTTTTACCTCATATTGGATATATTCCATCACGATAGGAGTATTTTGCAAAAACGGAATTCAGATATTTCGAAAGTGCTCCTGGAAAAATGTTTGACACTCATTTTGGGCAAATATTTGCCTAGTGTGACCATAGCCTTAATAAAAAAGAAACATTTGAAAAACACCAATAACTTAAATGTTTATACATATGTTTGTAAAGCTGAAAAAACAACAACAAGTTAAATACCATAAATATTCTATAAATAGTGGTCAATTAAAATAGAAAAGTGCATTAAATTGGAATTATGTGAATTTCATTGAAGCGAAAGTAATCCCCCATAAACAAACAAGAACGTAACTCCCCACTCTTCCCTCCCCACTCTTCCCTCCCCACTCCCTACTCCACCATCCAACATGTTACATTAAGTGATTCATGATTGTTGATTCAGCTACTTCGTTGAAGGAAAGGGGTTCGTGTTTCCGTTTCCCCCTTTGCGATATTGGAGGTTAATATTATATTAAGATATACAATTTTTCAAAACATATGGACATGTTCAAACTTTTTATCATTTTGTTTGAGAATATAAATAGATTAAATTTTAGAATAAAAAATAATCAAACTTTTCTATGGAAAAAGTTTCAATAAAAATTTTTATGTATATCCAAAGATTTATCTATCCATCTGATTATCTATTAATTTATTTATAGCACTTTCACTTCAAATGAAATCTTTTACAACTCAAATGAATCTTTTTTCAAATCAAATTAAATTTTTTCTAATCAAATGAATCCGTGTCTGAATCTCTATTTCATGTAACGCATTTTAAACGAATTCCCCCCAAAAAAATATTTATATCGACAACACTGATTTTCATACAGTTTGAAGATTATATTAACTCCTGCTCGATCAATCCTGCAATATAGTATTAACTCCAATTTAAATCAGAAAGATATTCAACGACTTGCAACATCCAAATGTGATAAGTGTGGTCGCTATGATGGACACGTGTACTACTACACGTGAAATTACAACTTCCGCAAAGTCTCTTTGCACACACACAAAGTGCGTAAGAGTTTGTGCGGTGTGCGGCATGCTCAATATGTCTAGTTGATATAATGACCATGTATTATAGGTACCTCTCAATTACAGTTTCCCAAAACACTTGAGTGCCGAATATTGTCGGTGGGCGCAATGATTAAAATGTTAATTTCAACACTCAAATACATGAGCATTGATGCTCATAAAAAGAAACCAGAAAACATCTCCATTAATTGCAAAGTCGCATAGCGCATAGCCACAGCCACAGTGGAATGAGATAGTAGATATTTTATTCTCTCCGAAATGTGAGTTGGGAGAAAGAAAAATGCCTTCGATGCTATACTCAGACGAAATACTTCGAAAATAAAGGAAAAAACGGTCTCCAATTTAGTTTAGTATTTTTTTGGTTTCTATTATGAAATTTCATATAATACGGCTTTGCTCTTTTATACTTTATGTTTTGTTGTTATTTTTTCACTTGATATGGTGTTGTTATGATATACAGAGACAACAACACTTGCCAATGACTGTTTTTTTGTTACTCTTCTGTAGTCGCTGCAAAGGAGTACATATCACGGTTGCCACTCGAGCCAAAAATTATCTACCAAAATTTTGAGAAAATTTTACCAAAAAAATACCAAATAAAAACACTTATTTTGCAAAATTTTATTTCTATAGAAAATGTTCTCACAATTATATTTCAACATTTTATTTGTATAGAAAATCTTGTTAAAATTTTATTTATATAGAAAATTATGTCATAATTTTATTTCAATAGAAAACTTTCGAACAATTTTATTTCTATAGAAAATGTTGTCAACATTTTATTTCTACAGAAAATTTTGTCAAAATTATATTTCTAAAGAAAATTTTATCAACATTTTATTTCTATATAAAATTTTGTCAAAATTTTATTTCTATAGAAAATTTTGTCAAAATTATATTTCTATAGAAAATTTTGTCAAAATTTTATTTCTATAGAAAATGTTATCAACATTTTATTTCTATAGAAAATTTTGTCAACATTTTATATCTATAGAAAATTTTGTCAAAATTTTATTTCTATAGAAATTTTGTCAAAATTTTATTTCTACAGAAAATTTTGTCAAAATTTTATTTCTATAGAAAACTTTCGAAAAATTTTATTTCTATAGAAAATTTTGTCAAAATTTTATTTCTATAGAAAATTTTGTCAAAATTTTATTTCTACAGAAAATTTTGTCAAAATTTTATTTCTACAGAAATTTTGTCAAAATTTTATTTCTATAGAAAATTTTAGCATAATTTTATTTCTATAGAAAACTTTAGCAAAATTTTATTTTTATAGAAAACTTTAGCAAAATTTTATTTCTATAGAAAATTTTTGCAAAATCTTATTTCTATAGAAAACTTTAGCAAAATTTTATTTCTATAGAAAACTGTAGAAAAATTTTATTTCTGTAGAAAACTTTAGCAAAATTTTATTTCTGTAGAAATTTTTATCAACATTTTCTTTCTATAGAAAATTTTGTAAAAATTTTATTTCATATAGAAAATTTTATCAAAATTTTATTTTTATAGAAAATTTTATCAAAATTTTATTTTTATAGGAAATTTGGTCAAAATTTCATTTCCATAGAAAAATTTGTCATAATTTTATTTCTATAGAAAATTTTGTCAAAACTTTATTTCTATAGAAAATTTTGTCAAAATTTTATTTATATAGAACATTTTGTCAAAATTTTATTTCTATAGAAAATTTTAGCAAAATTTTATTTTTGTAGAAATTTTTATCAACATTTTCTTTCTATAGAAAATTTTATCAAAATTTTATTTTTATAGAAAATTTTAGTTTTATAGAAAATTTTATCAAAATTTTATTTTTATACAAAATTTGGTCAACATTTCATTACCATTGAAAGATTTGTCATAATTTTATTTCTATAGAAAATTTTGTCAAAACTTTATTTCTATAGAAAATTCTGTCAAAATTTTATTTCTATAGAAGAAATTACCAACATTTTATTTCTATAGAAAATGTTATCAACATTTTATTTCTATAGAAAATTTTGTCAAAATTTTATTTCTATAGAAAATGTTGTCAAAATTTTATTTCTATAGAAAAATTTGTCAAAATTTTATTTCTATAGAAAAATTTGTCAAAATTTTATTTCTACAGAAAAATTTTGCCAACATTTTATTTCTATAGAAAAATCTGGTCAACATTTTATTTCTATTGCAAATTTTGTTTAAATTTTATTTATATAGAAAATTTTGTCAAAATTTTATTTCTATAGAAAATTTTGTCAAAATTTTATTTCTATAGAAAATTTTGTCACAATTGTATTTCTATAGAAAATTTTTTCAACATTTTATTTCTGTACAAAATGTTGTCAAAATTTTATTTCTATAGAAAATTTTGTCAAAATATTATTTCTTCTCTTATAGATGACCACATACAAAAGACTAAACCAAATAAGAAAGAGAAATTTATACTTGACACAGTGGGGGAGACACGGAAATATCTAAAGGAAAATAAAGATTTACTTATTCTAACTGCTGATAAAGGGGGAAAAACCGTAGCGATGTATAAAGACGATTATGAAATAAAGATGAAAAATATTTTAAGAGATATTTGTACATATAGACGCTTAAAAAGAGATCCGACATCAACACTACAAACCAAAAATAACAAACTGGTGGAAAAATTATTCAGAATGAACATCATTGACACCAACGAAAAATTAAAATTGATATGTAAAACTGCTAACGCCCCTCGAATTTATGGACTTCCGAAGATACATAAGGAAGGAGTCCCTGTAAGACCGATATGTTCTTCAATAAATTCCCCCTCTTATGAACTATCAAAATATATTGTAAATATTTTGAAAAATTTGACGAAAGATTCCAAATATAATGTAAAGGACGTAATTGAATTTAAGAATAAAACCAGTAATATTAAGATTGAGGACAATGAAACAATGATCTCGTTTGACGTAGTATCTCTTTTTCCAAGCATTCCAGTAAATTTGGCGATTAAGATTATAAAAGAAAAATGGGACGAAATAAAGGACTATACGAAGATACCGATGGATATTTTTATAGAAATGTTAACTTTTTGTATAAAGGACTCAAGATATTTTGTATATGATGACAAGGTGTATGAGCAACGTAAAGGAATGCCAATGGGATCACCAGCTTCACCTATTATCGCCGATATTGTAATGGAAGTACTCTTGGACTCAGTATTGGAAAAATTGACTATTAAACCAAAAATAATGACAAAATATGTAGATGATCTGTTCTGTATTTTGAATAAAAATGACGTTCAGGCCACTTTATCAGCTTTAAACGCCTTTGATAGACAAATTCAATTTACGATGGAAACAGAAGAGGACAACAAGTTACCATACTTAGATACCATAATTCTAAGGCACAGAAATGGAATAAAAATTAACTGGTATCAAAAGCCAACAGCCACAGGACGATTGATAAATTTCAACTCCAAACATCCTAGACGAGTTATAATGAATACGGCTACAAATTTTATAAGAAGAGTACACGATATCAGCGACAAAATATTTCATAAGGACAACGAAGATAAGATAAGGACCATATTGCGATTAAATGATTTCCCGAATAAGACGATTGACGACCTAATACAACATGTAAAAGAACAACAACATATCAAACATGACGAAATTGAACCCAAAATTTATAAACCCTTGACATATGTCCCCCAATTCTCGGAAAGATTCAAATCATCTAACATGCTAAATAAGGACAAATTTCAAATTGCACAAGGGACTCATAATACAGTAAATCAATTCTTCAGCAAGACAAAATCTATAATTAAGAAAGTAGACAAGTCAAACGTAGTATATAAGATCAAATGCAATGGAAATGACTCTGATACTTGCTTAAAAGTATATATTGGTACAACGAAAACCAAATTAAAAACTAGACTCTCAGGGCATAAATCTGATCAGAAAGCCACTGATAAGCCCTTGGAGCAAAAGACGGCACTTGCAGCACATTGCACTTTAACAGGACACAAACCAAACTTTAAGGACGTAGATATTTTGACGCAAGAAACCAATTATAAAAGGAGATTTACTCTGGAGATGCTACAAATTATAAATGTACCTGCAGAAAGACGAATGAATTTTAAGACTGATACGGACCATTGTGCACATATTTATAGAAATATTGTACAAAAATATAGAAAGACAGATTAGCTTTTAGTTGTAAATATACTCCCTTGTAAAGAAGTTCACTGTTCTTTAAATTTAAATGTAATTATCTGTGTTTTTCATGTAATGATATATTTTTTTGTTAATGTGTTAAATGTTTTTTCTTTTTGTTTAAAGTAATTTCCCTGAAGACGAGCATCGGAGATGTCTCGAAATATTGGAACATTTTAAATATAAAAATACAACTCATAAAACAACAACATCTGTTTTTATTCACATGACCTCAAGCCGAACTAAGCAAATATAATTAAAAGTTTAAAGGTCAACTAATTAAAACAACAAATATTATTTCTGTAGAAAATTTTGTCAAAATTTTATTTCTTTAGAAAATTTTGTCAACATTTTATATCTATAGGAAATTTTGTCACAATTTTATATCTATAGAAAAGTTTGTCAAAATGTTATATCTATAAAACATTTTGTCAAAATTTTATTTCTATAAAAAATTTTGTCAACATTTTATTTCTATAAAAAATTTTATCAACATTTTATTTCTACAGAAAATTTTGTCAAAAATTATTTCAACAGAAAATTTTGTAAAATTGTTTTTTTTCTATGGAAGATTTTGTCAAAATCTTTTTTCTATAGAACAATTTGTCTAAATTTTATTTCTATAGAAAATTTTGTCAAAATTTTATTTCTATAGAGAATTTTCTCAAAATGTTATTTCTATAGAAAATTTTATTTCTATTGCAAATTTTGTTTAAAATTTATTTCTATAGAAAATTTTATCAAAATTTTATTTCTATAGAAAATGTTATCAAAATTTTATTTCTATAGAAAATTTTTTCAAAATTTTATTTCGTTACACTGTGCCCATTCACAGACCAACACGTTTTTGCTCTTATTACAAAACCTGATACCACGACTGCCATAGCCAACACAACACCTCCATCACCTTCGGCAACACTTAACGAAGCATTGCTATTTATAAACAACCATGATGATACACCGCATTCAATAAAAATGCATCCAGAGAGGATGCCAGGCATAAAAGTTTCAAAATTCACGTGCGGATGCACTATCAATAGCCGCTATATTTCGTAGCCTTCACCGCCCTCCTCCTTCCCCCCACCCATGTTTTCATGCAACCACCAATGTTGTGAAGATGATGGAGTGGTAGATAGTATTTGGTGGCATTGGTGCCACTGATTCTGGGTGGTGTTAATGTAACATATGGAGATGTACTTAAAGCACATGTTGTGCTCTAAAGAGTTATAGTGCAACCATGATGATATTGTGGATGCATGCATTTGCCACTTACGGTGTACTCGGTGTACTAGAACACAGAGGGATATGACCAACATCTCTCGAAAAGGAATTCCTTGTCATTAAAAAGGGAGCAATTATTTGTAACATTTGTAGCACAAGCAATTGAGACATCCATTTTAAATGTTTGTTTGATCTTTTTCACTTGTGCCAAACCAATTTGGAGAATATTTAAAAAGAGGTTTAGCTAAATTGTTATGGATGTCTGGATTTTTTTGAAGTTTTTCGATATCGAAATAGCAGCAACTGGTGAAGAGAGGCTAACAATGAGGTATAAATGTATGTTGCGATGCAAACTGACACCACATAGTGTGGTGGGAGTTTGCTAACATTGGCAACTGTGCAAATGCTCTCTTACAATTTCTAGGTACATCAGGGTTGATGCAGTTGGTATTTTGTACCTTTTTTAATGCATTTTGCATAAGCAAAGAGACTTGGTACCTTCGGAACACATTTGCAAAGTTTTTTTTTTTCGCTTGCATACATAATGGCAACGCAAATTAAAAATGCGGCAATTTATTTTGAAATGTTGGAGAATTTATTCCTAAAAAATTGTAACAGGCTGAACAATTGAAAAACTCTCCATCGCTAGCCTGAAACGTTTCACCTCAAATATTTTCAAAAATTTGCAATGGTATGGGGGTCGCTTTATAACGGGGGCTATATACAATTATGAACCGATATGGATGGAGTTTTTGCATGGTATGGAATTTGTGCATGTTAGTTAGAGACCGTATACTTACACCACGTACCAAATTTCAACCGGATCGGATGGAATGTGCTTCCTACAAGAGGCTCCGGAGTTCAAATCTGGGGATCGGTTTATATGGGGGCTATATATAACTATGGACCGATATGGACCAATTTTTGCATGGTTGTTAGATACCATATACTAACACTACGTACCAAATTTCAACCGAATCGGATGAAATGTGCCCCTCCAAGAGGCTGCGGAGGACAAATCTGGAGATCGGTTTATATGGGGGCTATATATAATTATGGACCGATTTGGACCAATTTTTGCATGGTTTTTAGAGACCCTATATTAACGCCACGTACCAAATTTCAACCAGATCGGATGAAATGTGCCCTTCAAAGAGGCTCCGGAGGTCAAATCTGGAGATCGGTTTATATGGGGGCTATATATAATTATGGGCCGATATGGACATGGTTGTTAGAGACCACATACAAACACTACGTAACAAATTTCAACCGGATCGGATAAAATTTGCTTCTCTAAGAGGCTCCGCAAGCCAAATCTGGGAGTCGGTTTATATGGGGGATATACGTAAGTTAGGTTAGGTTAGGTGGCAGCCCGATGTATCAGGATCACTTAGACTATTCAATCCATTGTGATACCACATTGGTGAACTTCTCTCTTATCACTGAGTGCTGCCCGATTCCATGTTAAGCTCAATGACAAGGGACCTCCTTTTTATAGCCGAGTCCGAACGGCGTTCCACATTGCAGTGAAACCACTTAGAGAAGTTTTGAAACCCTCAGAAATGTCACCAGCATTACTGAGGTGGGATAATCCAACGCTGAAAAACTTTTTGGTTGTCGGTCGAAGCAGGAATCAAACCCACGACCTTGTGTATGCAAGGCGGGCATGCTAACCATTGCACCACGGGCATATACGTAAAAATGGTCCAATATGCCCACTTTTGAGGACCCCAAAAATAACATATATGGAAAACCACAACACCAAATTTTTATGTTTTTTTTGGCGATTAACTTCATTTTATTTTTGGGGACCATTCCCATTATGGAAATAAACCCCAACATTTCAAAACCATCCGATCTACATCAATAACAACTACTTATGCCAAGTTTCAAGTCGATAGCTTGTTTCGTTCGGAAGTTAGCGTGATTTCAACAGACGGACGGACGGACATGCTTAGATCGATTCAGAATTTCACCACGACCCAGAATATATATACTTTATGGGGTCTTACAGCAATATTTCGATGTGTTACAAACGGAATGACAAAGTTAATATACCCCACATCCTATGGTGGAGGGTATAAACATTTAATTGAAAGATTTAATTGAAAATTGAATCGTGATTTCAACAGACGGACGGACGGACATCGTTAGATCGTCCAACCTCTTTCAATTCCAATGCTATATAGATTTTTTTAATTTCATTTCTATTAAACACAATTCATTGTCAACGAAGTGGTGATTTTGCATTTATCGATATATGTATATAAAATGCTGGCATATTTGGTCAATATTTTGGGTAGGTATATTTTCCCTTGCCATTTACATTTGTATGAACAAAATCAACTATGAATTCAATCACAAATATTGAATTTAAATAAAATCCATTTTCCACCACCTTCTCCCCCAACAGATGTCTGGCATTGCACAAAGTGGAAAAAATTGCTTTATATGAAATTTGTAAAAATATTGTGCGAACATTTTTTTGTTGTTGCCATAAGAACTAATAAACAAGCTGCAGGGGTCAATATAACAAAAAGTCTTTGTATATCAAAGAGTATTTTTGTTATACAAAACAATTTTTAAATTAATACATCCAACGAAAATATGGTCGACTATTATATATACACTGCAACATTTTGTAGGCGAACATATTAAATTTTATATCCAAAAAAATTTTGATCAAAACTGGTGGACTGGTTTATCATCTTACACCGATTTCGGTTCTGATGAAAATCCAGATGGACTGATGAAAGCAAGATCAAAAAAACAGCCTAAATATGAAAGTGAATTTTGTTTTATTTTTCATCACAATAAAATTTGATTTATACACTATAGTGATAAAAATCGGTGGACTTGTTTACCTTCTTATACCAATTTTAGTTCTGATGAAAATACCAGTTTCGGTAGACCGCTAGAACTGGGAAATTCCATTATTTTTTCATGACAATCTAATCTTTTCATTTCAAAAGTACGTATTAAAAAAACAAACAAACAGTTGCCGGTTATTTCTTTCAAAAACCACCTTCCACCGGAAATTAGTCTAGTATTTCAAACCGAGAGAAAAATCCAGTTTTTTGAAAATTTAATTTTTTTACAAATTCCTATATTCAATATGGTCATATATGGACGTTGAAAAATTGTACTGTTATTGAACTCCGCTTGTTTTTATACTGATGCCATGCCGGAACTTTATTGTTTTTTGTGCTATCAAAAGAGGTAACCTACTTTTACATTGTCTGTTATTTTGGAGTACACAGTAATAACCATCGTCTGGTGCAAAAAGCAATTCATTCATTGGTTTCATTTTTATGGATGGTTATGCCGAGAATTTCCCATTACGGATTGAGTTGTCGTTGTTTTTTTTTTGGGTGTCCTCTTATGAACATCCATCCATTGGCAGCTTAATGAAGCGGCTTTCAAGAGCCATGGTGTGTTGGCGAATAGAGACACCATCATTCTGGTAGTTTAATAATCTTTATTGGATCAAATAAAAAAAATAAAATAAATAAATATTTGAGAGATTATGATATACATAGGGATTTCATGATGAAAAGGGTTGAAGGGAAAAATGGCCAATCAAGGGTGGCGGCAAAATCGTGGATATTAAGTAAAAGTGCACTAGAAGAAGGAGATCGAATTTCACCACGATCCACAATATATATATACTTTATGATGCCTGAGACCAATATTTCCTATGGTGGGGGGTACAAAAATGCACTTGTTTGAAGCGATGTGTCAGAGCTCGAATTCTTGTGGTGAAAAACCGTCCGCCGAAGACCAACCGCTGAAAATATTTTTGTCAAAATTTTATTCCTATAGAAAATTTTTGTCAAAATTTTATTTCTATAGAAAATTTTTGTCAAAATTTTATTTCTATAGAAAATTTTATCAAAATTTAACTTATATAGAAAATTTTGTTAATATTTAATTTCTATATAAAATTTTGTCAAAAATTTGTTAAATTTTGTTAAAATTGTATTTCTCTAGAAAATTTTGTCAAAATTTTATTTCTATAGAAAATTTTATAAACATTTTATTTGTATAGAAAAATTCTGTCAACATTTTAATTCTATAGAAAATTTTATCAACATTTTATTTCTATAGAGAAATTTTGTCAAAATTTTATTTCTATAGAAAATTTTATCAACATTTTATTTCTATAGAAAATTTTGTCAAAATTTTATTTCTATAGAAAATTTTATCAACATTTTATTTCTATAGAAAAAATTTTGTCAAAATTTTATTTCTATAGAAAATTTTGTCAAAATTTTATTTCTATAGAAAATTAAGCCTAACTGAATATTTTTCCTGAATTTTATACTAATTGAACTTGAAAAAGAAATTTAATTTGAAACGACTTCACCGATTTACACGCGTTTTCCCTTGACCAAATTTTAACCGTATCACCCTTTATTTATATAGAAAAATTTTGTCAACATTTTAATTCTATAGAAAATTTTGTCAAAATTTTATTCCTATAGAAAATTTTTGTCAAAATTTTATTTCTATAGAAACTTTTTGTCAAAATTTTATTTCTATAGAAAATTTTATCAAAATTTAACTTATATAGAAAATTTTGTTAATATTTAATTTCTATATAAAATTTTGTCAAAAATTTGTTAAATTTTGTTAAAATTGTATTTCTCTAGAAAATTTTGTCAAAATTTTATTTCTATAGAAAATTTTATCAACATTTTATTTGTATAGAAAAATTTTGTCAACATTTTAATTCTATAGAAAATTTTATCAACATTTTATTTCTATAGAGAAATTTTGTCAAAATTTTATTTCTATAGAAAATTTTATCAAAATTTTATTTCTATAGAAAATTTTGTCAAAATTTTATTTCTATAGAAAATTTTATCAACATTTTATTTCTATAGAAAAAATTTTGTCAAAATTTTATTTCTATAGAAAATTTTGTCAAAATTTTATTTCTATAGAAAATTTTATCAAAATTTTATTTCTATAGAAAATTTTATCAACATCTTAAAGGGTGATACGGTCAAAATTTGGTCAATATAAACTTGACGTATTTCTTTCAATTTTGCATTTAAAAAACTTGAACACCCCTCATTTTGAAGGTGTGTGTGTATAGAATATTGCTCCTATTTTGATTTTGGAATTCACTCTTCAGTTGTCAAAATGCCGTCCAAGCAAGAAGAGCAGCGTATCAAAATTTTGCTGGCGCATCGCGAAAATCCGAGCTACTCGCACGCAAAGCTGGCAAAATCGCTAAAAGTTGCCAAATCAACCGCTACAAAAGTAATTGAAGTGTTTGGGGAACGTTTGTCGACAGTCAGGAAGTCTGGATCGGGGGGAAATCGAAAACCGGAAGCCGCTGAGACGACAAAGAGAGTTGCCGGTAGTTTCAAGCGAAACCCTAACCTCTCTCTCCGAGATGCCGCAAATAAGCTGGGTGTATCGTCTACAACCGTGCATCGAGCCAAAAAACGAGCCGGACTATCGACTTACAAGAAGGTAGTGACTCCAAATCGCGATGATAAACAAAATACGACGGCCAAAGCGCGATCCCGGAGGCTGTACACGACGATGCTGACGAAGTTTGACTGCGTGGTAATGGACGACGAAACCTACGTCAAAGCCGACTACAAGCAGCTTCCGGGACAGGAGTTTTATACGGCAAAAGGAAGGGGAAAGGTAGCAGATATTTCCAAGCACATAAAACTGTCAAAGTTCGCAAAGAAATATCTGGTTTGGCTAGCCATCTGTACATGTGGCTTGAAAAGCAGCATTTTCATAGCTTCCGGGACTGTCAACCAAGGAATTTACGTGAAAGAGTGTTTGAATAAACGTCTGCTGCCTTTCCTGAAGAAACACGGTTGTTCCGTACTGTTTTGGCCGGATTTGGCATCTTGCCATTACGGTAAAAAGGCCATGGAGTGGTACGCCGTCAACAACGTGTAGGTGGTTTCCAAGGACAAGAACCCTCCCAACACGCCAGAGCTCCACCCAATTGAGAAATACTGGGCTATTGTCAAGCGGAACCTAAAGAAGACCAAAAAAACTGCTAAGGACGAGCAGCAGTTCAAGGCAAACTGGCTTTCTGCGGCGAAGAAGGTGGACAAGGTGGCTGTACAAAATCTGATGGCAGGTGTCAAGCGTGAGGCATGGCAATTCGGATTTGGAAAAGCGAAAGCCTAACTAACTAAGAAATTAAATTTGAAACGATTTCACCGATTTACACGCGTTTTCCCTTGACCAAATTTTAACCGTATCACCCTTTATTTATATAGAAAAATTTTGTCAACATTTTAATTCTATAGAAAATTTTGTCAAAATTTTATTTCTATAGAAAATTTTATCAAAAGTTTATTTCTATAGGAAATTTTGTCAAAATTTAACTTATATAGAAAATTTTGTTAATATTTAATTTCTATATAAAATTTTTTAAATTTTGTTAAAAGTTTATTTCTATAGAAAAATTTTGTTAAAATTTTATTTCTATGGGAAATTTTGTCAAATTTTTGTTTCTATAGGAAATTTTGTCAAAATTTAATTTATATAGAAAATTTTGTCAAAAATAAAATTTCCGCAAAATTTTATTTCTATAGAAAATTTTCTCAAAATTTTATTTCTATAGAAAATTTTTTCAAAATTTTATTTCTAATTATACAATTATTTTTCGAGCTTTTATGGACAGATATAGATTAAGGAACATGGTTAATAGAGCCATTGAAAAGAAAACGCCAGATACAAATCTGTATACGCCTGGACTGTACATGTTTCGGTTCGGGCGAATGAACCTTTCCACAGCCTTTAGTATAGATCTGGCTGGGAGAGATAACTCAATTTTGGGCCCTTTATGCTAACTCCTTATGGAGAAAACATTTGGGAAATTTCCTCTTACAAATTGAATCATCTTTTCTCCCACTGTACATCATCTTTTCATATAACTTACAAGTCCCTTAATCTTATTTTTATTTCGTTTTGTTACATAGTAATGCAACAACACGAAATTTATTTTTACAAAGCTAATTTGTTAGAATTCACCTAAGTGGTGAACAGTCGAACAATGCTTATTGTTTCTACAGTCAACTACAACATATGACAATTAACAGAAACTGGTTTCCAGGATACAACAACAATTCTAACGCGTACATTAGTCGTGTTTTTCCTAGTTTTACGACGGGCTCATCGTTGCTTATTATATTTCATGTTAGCCTGATACCGAAACAGGCAATTGACGTCCAAATGCATTATATTTAATTATACAATTATTTTTCGAGCTTTTATGGACAGATATAGATTTAGGAACATGGTTAATAGAGCCATTGTTTCGGTATCAGGCTAACATGAAATATAATAAGCAACGATGAGCCCGTCGTAAAACTAGGAAAAACACGACTAATGTACGCGTTAGAATTGTTGTTGTATCCTGGAAACCAGTTTCTGTTAATTGTCATATGTTGTAGTTGACTGTAGAAACAATAAGCATTGTTCGACTGTTCACCACTTAGGTGAATTCTAACAAATTAGCTTTGTAAAAATAAATTTCGTGTTGTTGCATTACTATGTAACAAAACGAAATAAAAATAAGATTAAGGGACTTGTAAGTTATATGAAAAGATGATGTACAGTGGGAGAAAAGATGATTCAATTTGTAAGAGGAAATTTCCCAAATGTTTTCTCCATAAGGAGTTAGCATAAAGGGCCCAAAATTGAGTTATCTCTCCCAGCCAGATCTATACTAAAGGCTGTGGAAAGGTTCATTCGCCCGAACCGAAACATGTACAGTCCAGGCGTGTATAGATTTGTATCTGGCGTTTTCTTTTCAATGGCTCTATTAACCATGTTCCTTAATCTATATCTGTCCATAAAAGCTCGAAAAATAATTGTATAATTAAATATAATGCATTTGGACGTCAATTGCCTGTTTCGGTATCAGGCTAACATGAAATATAAAATTTTATTTCTATAGAAAATTTTGTCAAAATTTTATTTCTATAGACAAATTTGTCAACATTTTATTCTATAGAAATTTTTGTCAAATTTTATTTCTATAGAAAATTTTATCAAAAAATTTATTTCTATAGACAATTTTGTCAAAATTTTGTTTCTATAGATATCATGATCAAAACTTTATTTCTTTAGAAAATTTTGTCAAAATTGTATTTATATAGAACAGTTTGTCAAAAATTTATTTCTATAGAAAACAAAAAATATTTCTATAAAAAATTTTTGTCAAAATTTTATTTTTATAGAAAATGTTTATCAAAATTTTTAACAAAATTTTATTTCTATAGCAAATTTCAAAATTTGTCAAAATTTTATTTAAATTTTCTAAAATTTTTTTTTTCTATATAAAATTTTGTCAAAATTGCATTTCTATAGAAATTTTTGTTAACATTTTATTTTTATAGGTAATTTTCTGTTTCTATAGAAAATTTTGTTAAAATTTTATGGTCTATAGAAAATTGTGTTAAAATTTAATTTCTGTAGAAAATTTTGCCAAAAATTTAATTTCTATATAAAATTTTTTCAAAATTTTATTTCTATATAAAATTTTGTCAAAATTGCATTTCTATAGAAATTTTTGTTAACATTTTATTTCTATAGGTAATTTTCTAAAAAGTTTATTTCTATAGAATTTTTTTTTTAAGTTTACTTTTATAGAAAATTTTATTTCAATAGAAAATTTTGTCAAAATTCCATGTCGAAAGTTGTATAAAGCACGAAAATGGATACGATTTAATTCCAATTTATGGGCGAGATTAATCTTTTACAGTTACTATAAACAAGACAAAAATGTGCTCATATGTCAACCTCAAACCTCGTACGTATAACTTCAAAAATTAGAGCTGTCAGATTGCAACACTAGAGTTGCCCAAAATCGAACTACAGAAGTTAACCCTCGTATTATTATTAATGCATTCCAGGAATTTGCTACCCTTCCCTGTTATCCCATGTAAACCTAGTTGTGCATTGGAATCGCTTTAAATTGTTTTTACAGTCGTTTATAATTTTACAAGTACTTTCCGTTGTTGTGTTTTTATACCCTCCACCATAGGGTGGGGGTATATTAACTTTGTCATTCCGTTTGTAACACATCGAAATATTGCTCTAAGACCCCATAAAGTATATATATTCTAGGTCGTGTTGAAATTCTGAGTCGATCTAAGCATGTCCGTTCGTCCGTCCGTCCGTCTGTTGAAATCACGCTAACTTCCGAACGAAAGAAGCTATCGACTTGAAACTTGGCATAAGTAGTTGTTGTTGATGTAGGTCGGATGGGCCATATCGGACCACTTTTACGTATAGCCTCCATATAAACCGACCCCTAGATTTGGCTTGCGGAGCCTCTTAGAGGAGCACAATTCATCCGATCCTGTTAAAATTTGGTACGTGGTGTTTGTATATCGTGTCTAACAGCCATGCAAAAATTGGCCCATATCGGTTTATAGTTATTTATAGCCGATCGCCAATCACACAAAAATTGGTCCATAGAAAAATTTGTCAAAATTTTATTTCTATAGAAAATTTTGTCAAACTGAATTATATACGTATATAATCGGCCTTTTTTGTTTAATATATATCCCGTATGGACTAACTTACAATTTAGAGGACGGTGTTAAGAAGTTTTTAGATAACTTGCCATCGACTGCTACCGCGAGTGCTACCGCGAGTGCTACCGCGAGTGCTACCGCGAGTGCTACCGCGAGTGCTACCGAAAGTAATTCGATTGTGGATTACAGTCTTTAGTAGAAGTTTCTACGCAACCATGGTGGAGGGTACATAAGATTCGGCCTGGCCGAACTTACGGCCGTATATACTTGTTTTGTTTCGTTTTGTTCAACGCATATTGGAATTGTGTAAATGCCAATAACAATTTCTCATGTCTTTTCCTATTTTTTTTTTCTCTGTTTTTTAATAAGAATTTTTGTTAAATGGTGTGAAAAAAATGTATATGACATACATTTGGGTATTGCCAATATATTCATTACTGTTGCATATTTTCAGGCGCATTTGCTACAAAACGCCGTTTGCACTATACGACCATCAGCATCACCACCACCACCACCAGCGCCATAAAGCATACACTTACTATCAAGTGCATACATTCACAAGCAATACCATTATGAGAAAGCTCACATAGCACACTTTCATTTAGTGCCATGCATTGTATTTTTGTTTCATGCTGTAGATTGAAGCAATCAGTTTTTTTTTTTGGAAAAATACTACAGAAAAATAAAAAGACTGGAAAAAATCATCATTAATTACTTTTACTGTTTGTTTTTGTTTGTTTGTTTTTTTTTTGTATTTTTTCCTTTCCGTTTTCATAGAACTTTTGTTGGCTGTTCAAAAAACAAAACGCGAATAATTGATATGTTTGCATACTTTATGGGTTTTTTGGCATTCTCACGATTGTGAATTGCTTCCAAGTGAATTACCATTAGAAAATGTTTAGCCAGTTTTTGGGGCGAGGAATCTAATGGCTTAGAAAGTAAGATGATAACAAAACAAAGTGTACATTTCGTTAAATCAAGGTAGAGAAAAATATCACAAAATATTATTTCGACAAAAAGAAAGTGAATTACATTCCATATGAAATGCAAGGATCGAGAATTTTTAAAAGGAAAGTGGAAAACCATTGTTTTCTATAAAAGATATGGTCAAAATATTGGTTTTGTTAAAATTTAATTTCTACAGAAAATTTTGTCAAAATTTTATTTCTATAGAAAATTTTGTTAAAATTTTATTTCTACAGAAAACTTTGTCAAAATTTTATTTCTGTAGAAAATTTTGTCAAAATTTTATTTCTATAAAAAATTTTGTCAAAATTTTATTTCTATAGATAATATTGTTAGTATTTTATTTCTATAGAAAATTTTGTTAAAATTTAATTTCTATAGAAAATTTTCTAAAAATTTTATTTCTACAGAAAACTTTGTCAAAACTTTATTTCTATCGAAAATTTTGTCAAAATTTTATTTCTAACGAAAACTTTCTAAAAATTTTATTTCTATAGAAAACTTTGTCCAAACTTTATTTCCAAAGAAAATTTTTTCAAAATTTTAGTTCTATAGAAAATTTTGTTAAAATTTTATTTCTATAGAAAAATTTGTCAAAGTTTTATGTCTATAGTAAACTTTTTCAAAACTTTATTACTATAGAAAATTTTGTAAAAATTGTATTTCTATATAAAATTATGTCAAAATTTTATTTCTGTAGAAAACTGATGTCAAAATTTTATATCTATGGGTTTTTTTTCTATAGAAAACCTTGTCAAAATTTTATTTCTATAGAAAATTTTGTCAACATTTTATTTCTATAGAAAATTTTGTCGAAAATGCATTTCTGTAGAAAAATTGTTCAAAAATTTATTTCTTAATTTTAAAGTCTAAATTTTATTTCTATAGAAAATTTGTCAAACTTTTATTTCTACACACAAAGAAAATTTCATTAAAATTGAGCCAACGAAAATTTTTCATTGATATAACGAAACATTTTCATTAAGACAATGAAAATATTCGTTAATAGTATGAAAATTTTCGTTGACTAACTGGATATTCATTATGGTAACGAAAAATTGCGTTATATTAACGAATTTGTTTCATTGGCTCAATTTTAATGACGCATTTCGTTAATATAACGAAACTTTTTCTACCAGTGTATAGAAAATGTTGTCAAAAGTGTTTTCTATAGAAAATTTTGTCAATATTTTATTTCAAATTTTGTTAAAATATAATTTCTATAAAAAATTTTCTAAAAATTTTATTTCTACAGAAAACTTTGTCAAAGTTTTATGTCTGTAGTAAACTTTCTCAAAACTTTATTTCTATAGAATTTATTTCTATATAAAATTATGTCAAAATTTTATTTCTGTAGAAAATTTTGTAAAAATTTTATTCTTTAGAAAATGTTGTCAAAAGTGCATTTCTGTAGAAAAATTGTTAAAAAATTTATTTTTTAATTTTAAATTCTAAATTTTATTTCTATAGAAAGTTTGTCAAACTTTTATTTCTATAGAAAATTTTGTCAAAAGTGTTTTCTGTACAAAAGTTTGTCAAAATTTTAGTTTTATAGAAAATTTTGTCAAAATTTTATTTCTGTAAAAAAATTTGTCAAATTTTTTTTCTGTAGAAAATTTTGTCAAAATTTTATTTTTATAGAAAATTTTGTCAAAATTTTATTTCTGTAAAAAAAATTGTCCATTTTTTTTCTATAGAAAATTTTGTAAAAATTTTATTTCTATAGAAAATTTTGTCAAAATTTTATTTTTATAGAAAATTTTGTCAAAATTTTATTTTTATAGAAAATTTTGTCAAAATTTTATTTCTGTAAACAAATTTGTCAAATTTTTTTCTATAGAAAATTTTGTCAAAATTTTATTTCTATAGAAAATTTTGTCAAAATTTTATTTCTATAGAAAATTTTGTCAAAATTTTATTTCTGTAAAAAAAAATTGTGAATTTTTTTTCTATAGAAAATTTTGTCCACATTTTATTTCTATAGAAAATTTTGTCAAAATTTTATTTCTATAGAAAATTTTGTCAAAATTTTATTCTATAGAAAATTTTGTCAAAATTTCATTTCTGTAAACAAATTTGTCAAATTTTTTTTCTATAGAAAATTTTGTCAAAATTTTATTTCTATAGAAAATTTTATCAAAATTTTATTTTTATAGAAAATTTTGTCAAAATTTTATTTCTGTAAAAAAAATTGTCAAATTTTTTCTATAGAAAATTTTGTCAAAATTTTATTTCTATAGAAAATTTTGTCAAAATTTTATTTCTATAGAAAATTTTGTTAAAATTTAATTTTTATAAAAAATTTTCTAAAAATTTTATTTCTACAGAAAACTTTGTCAAAGTGTTATGTCTATAGTAAACTTTCTCAAAACTTTATTTCTATAGAAAATGTTGTAAAAATTTTATTTCTATATAAAATTATGTCAAAATTTTATTTCTGTAGAAAATTTCGTCAAGATTTTATTCTTTAGAAAATGTTGTCAAAATTTTATATCTATGGGAAATTTTGTCAAAGTTTTATTTCTATAGAAAACCTTGTCAAAATTTTATTTCTATAGAAAATTTTGTCAACATTTTATTTCTATATTTCTGTAGAAAAATTGTTAAAAAACTTATTTTTTAATTGTAAATTCTAAATTTTATTTCTATAGAAAGTTTGTCAAACTTTTATTTCTATAGAAAATTTTTTCAAAAGTGTTTTCTATAGAAAATTTTGTCAAAATTTTATTTTTATAGAAAATTTTGTCAAAATTTATTTTTTATAGAAAATTTTGTCAAAATTTTATTTCCGTAAAAAAATTTGTCAAATTTTTTTTTCCATAGAAAATTTTGTCCAACTTTTATTTCTATAGAAAATTTTGTCAAAATTTTATTTTTATAGACAATTTTGTCATAATTTTATGTCTATAGAAAATTGTGTCAAATTTTTTATTTTTTTTATAGACCATATTTTATTTTTATAGACCATATTTAGCACACTTAATTATGGACCCAAAATATAATAAATTATAATGCAATTTACTTTGCACCCATCATCAATCGATGGTGGTGGGTACAAAAATGTGTCAGTATTTGTTCCAATTTTTAAAATTTCATTTGTGACCTCTAATTAAAAATATCACGATTTGTGTCACTTTTTTTCCTTGTGCATAAAAAATGCATACATTTTTCAAATTCTTTCATTTACATCCAAGAAAATTGTCAACCAACATAATTTGTCTGAGAAGTTTTCTAACACCTATAAAACAATGCCATTTAAGTTTCCTTATGGCAATTTATGACACTGGACAATCTAGGATCTATTTAAAATATGTTTTTTGTCTTCTCCTTTTTAAATTTTCTTATTATCTATTTTTTCTTTCGCCATCTTCTTCACAGGTGTCATAAAACTTTGTTAACGTTCCATAATTTACGCGCTGCTATCACTCTATTATTGTTGGCCATTAATAGCATAGAATTAGCAAAGGCTTTGCTGCCACTCCCCCAACATATCAACGATGCAATAACTGAAGAGCCAGGAGACGGTGGAGGAGGAGATAGAAAATCAAATGATCAAAGCGGAAGTCAAAGTAATTTGCCACAACCGTTAGCCATGGGAAATGAAGCGGAAGCTATTGTTGTTGTCATTGGTAGTTCGATATTGGCAAATGCTATAACGGCCATTATAATGACCATAACCTTAATCTGTTATCATCGAATGGTGGAATTGAAAAAATCTCTAGGTTAGTATGGCATCAAATTGCATTTACATATCTGATCTGGGCATCGGGCCCTGGGCGAGAATGTAAATTGAACAAATTTATTTAATTTGTATCTTCCGTTTTTTTTTCTATCTCCACTCATTTAGAATTCCTTTATGTCAGCAGTGCCATGACAGTGTTAATTTTTATTTTACGCATTTATGAATTGGCGGAAATTGTTTATTACGAATCAATAATGGAATTGGAATCAATAATAGAGGCAACATCGGCTGTGTGTTTATTATTTTTGGCCATAATTGATGGATTTACCGTTTACAAGGAGGTAAGTGAAAGTGAAAATTTCAATACAGCCAATTCATGGTAATAAATTTGAATTTAAATTGGAAAAAATAATTAAATGGATGTGATGGTGTTGTGGCCTATTGAAATCCAAATACAGAATGTAATTGCATATCTAATTTCAAATATTTAGCTATTTTGATTATGCCATTTAAATAGATAAACGAAATACACAAAATTAATTAACTTTTTAAAATATTTCATTTGCCTTAGGGGATACTATAGTAAATCCATATACCAAGTCCACCGAGCGTATAATTAATATTAATTTCATGGCTACAAAGTTATTGGGTGCGTATGATTTATCCAAATTATTGACCACATGTGCGTATGATTGATTTAATTGGGTTTATGTGAAAGGTATATTATGCCAAATATCATTAAAGTAAAATTTATTTGAAATTTTTAATGCAAAAATGAGTGCATGAAAATTTCACAACATACCAATAAATTTTATTTGAGAATATAATAAAAATGATTATATTCTCTAGGTCAATAGGCGGGATAAATACACACAAAACATTTTTTCTGATGCATTGATCCAAATAATTTTTTTGCTTCAATCACAAAAATGAAATGCAGATTAATTAGAAATGAAAAAATATATTTAATTAAAGAAAACTAAAACTTATTTCTATAGAAATTTCTGTCAAATTTTATTTCTAAAGAAAATTTTGTCAAAATTTTATTTCTATAGAAAATTTTTTACAAAATTTTATTTCTAAAGAAAATTTTATCACAATTTTATTTCTATAGAAAATTTTGTCAATTTTTGTGTTCTATAGAAAATTTTGTCAAAATTTTATTTCTAAAGAAAAATATTTCAAAATTTTATTTCTAAAGAAAATTTTGTCAAAATTTTATTTCTAAAGAAAATTTTGTGAAAATTTTTAGTTCTATAGAAAATTTTGTCAAAATTTTATTTCTATAGAAAATTTTGTCAAAATTTTATTTCTATAGAAAATTTTGTCAAAATTTTATTTCTATAGAAAATTTTGTCAAAATTTTATTTCTAAAGAAAATTTTGTCAAAATTTTATTTCTATAGAAAATTTTGTCAAAATTTTATTTCTATAGAAAATTTTGTCAACATTTTATTTCGTAAGAAAATTTGATCAAAATTTTATTTCTATAGAAAATTTTGTCAAAATTTTATTTCTATAGAGAATTTTTATCAAAATTTTATTTCTATAGAAAATTTTGTCAAAATTTTTAGTTCTATAGAAAATTTTGTCAAAATGTTATTTCTATAGAAAATGTTGTCAAAATTTTATTTCTATAGAAAATTTCGTCAAAATGTTATTTCTATAGAAATTTTTTGTCAAAATTTTATTTCTATAGAAAATTTTGTCAACATTTTATTTTGTTAGAAAATTTGGTCAAAATTTTATTTCTGTAGAAAAGTTTATTTCTATAGAGCATTTTTGTCAAAAATTTATTTCTATAGAAAATTTTGTCAACATTTTATTTCTATAGAAAATTTTGTCAAAATTTTATTTTTATAGAAAAATTTGTCAAAATTTTATTTCTATAGAAAATTTTATCAAAATGTTTAGTTTTGTTGAAAATTGTGTCAAAATGTTTAGTTCTATAGAAAATTTTGAAAAGTATTGTCAAGTTTTGTCAATTTTTTTTCTATAGGAAATTTTGTAAAAATTTTATTTCTATAGAAAATTTTGCCAAAATTTTATTTCTATAGAAAATTTTATCAAAATGTTTAGTTCTATAGAAAATTTATCAAAATGTTTAGTTCTATAGAAAATTTTGTCAAAATTTTATTTCTATAGAAAATTTTGTCATAATTTTATTTCTATAGAAAATTTTGTCAAAATTGTATTTCTATAGAAAATTTTGTCAAAATTTTATTTCTATAGAAAATTTTATCAAAATGTTTAGTTCTATAGAAAATTTTGTCAAAATGTTTATTTCTATAGAAAATTTTGTCAAAATGTTTATTTCTATTGAAAATTTTGTCAAAATTTTATTTCTATGGAAAATTTTGTCAATTTTTTCTATAGGAAATTTTGTAAAAATGTTGTTTCTATAGAAAATTTTGTAACAATTTTATTTCTATAGAAAATTTTGTCAACATTTTTAGTTCTATAGAAAATTTTGTCAAAATGTTTAGTTCTATGGAAAATTTTGTCAACATTTTATTTCTATAGAGAATTTTTGTCAAAATTTTATTTCTATAGGAAATTTTGTCAACATTTTATTTCGTAAGAAAATTTGGTCAAAATTTTATTTCTATAGAAAATTTTGTCAAAATTTTTATTTCCATATATCCAAAATGCATCCAGATTTTGAATTATTCGACACTTTGACACTTTCGATTAATTTTTTAATTGGCTCAATTAAAAATTGTTATTGATTTTGGTCGCGAAACTCAATTAGTAGTTTCTCAGCTTCCAATAAGAACAAGAGTCTGCACGGCAATGCAGGTGTTAGGCCCCCTTTCCCTTTTGCTAATTAGAACTAATCGTTAGTCTTTCTATGCTTTGAGGAGATGCCTGCTTTCAAAACAGCTGATGAATGCAAATAAATTCCCAGAATTATTCTATTTTTCTCTTCTTCTTTTAATCCAAACTGGAAGCAAGCCATAATACGAATAAATATTTAAGTCGATTCTTACAACTAAATCCATTTTTTTTGTTTTAAATAAAAATGTGATACTAATGTATGCATGAGTCTTACTAGGAAGTACTTATCCCAAAATTTAGTCTTTAACTGGCTACTCATTGAAATGAAAGAGGAAATTCACAAATGTTGAAGTCTTAGCTAAAAAAAAAAATAAATAAAAAATTCCAGAATAAAAATAAAAAATAAAAAAAAAAACAAAAAACCTAAACAAATTTTATTTGGCATTGTAGCGTAAGGAAGTTTTGTTGTTATTATAAACTAAGTACTTTTCCGCTACTTGACATTTAAATAGAGTATAACCAGCCAACACATAGTTACAATGGGATTTAAGATTTGCTTAGAGCTCTGAACATGGGAAGGATGGTTAGTAGAAGGATGGGGGGAAAGAGAGGGTAGATTTTAAATTTTATTTCCCCCAGGTCTTCTCGGGCACATTACCAAAGTCAACAATGCAAAGGAGCTTTAAGTTAAAATAAAAAAAAATACGAAAAGGCGCAACAAGAGTTGACATTAAATGCAAAATGAGAAGAATAAGCACTATTATAAACCTCAAGTAACTTTCACAGTGGGGGAATATTTGGAAATTATTTAGATGACTTTGTAGCAAAAAGGTATAATTTTTAAACCTTAACCCGAAGAATCTAATATTTTTAGATTATTAGTTTTGTGTTTTATTTCATAGAATGAGATAGGGTAACCTTTAAAGTCCCCATATTCGTTGTTGATGATTCCGGGTTGTCGTTGGCGGCTCGTTAATATAGCGTGAACATTTTTCGGAGTTGGGGATGCGGGTTTGTTCGATTGGGGAATTTTTTCTATAAAAATGAAATTTTGAGAAAATTTTCTATAGATATAAAATCTTGATAAAGAAATAAAATTTTAACAATATTTTCTATTAAAATAAAATTTTGACAATATTTTCTATAGAAATAAAATTTTCACACAATTTTCTATAGAAATAAAATTTTTATTGTTGTTTTTGATCTCAGCTTAAAGCCATGCATTGACTAAACTACAAGTGTAGCTTAACCTCTGTTGGTTAAGCTACACTTGTAGTTTAGTCAATGCATGGCTTCAAGCTGAGATCAAAAACAACAATAACGATTGAAGCGAAGCCAACACGCTCAAAAACAAACCCAGCCAAATACATTCAAATCGATGATTTGAGTTTGGCAAAGGAAAAGAGATATGCTGGCAAATTTGTTTAGGCAGTAGCCGACTATCAAACCCTTTTTCGGGAGGTTCAAGTGTAGTTCACTTTGGGTTGAGTGAATTACCCGAATTTATTCTGATAATTGGTTGATAGTTTTACTGCAAGTAGAGGATGCTGATGAGGAATGTGGTAATTCCGAAACAGCTGTACATCCAACCATCTTACAGTCTATCGGGCTTTGCCCAAATAAATTTGACAAGCATACTTTTCCTCTGTTGGTTAAGCTACACTTGTAGTTTAGTCAATGCATGGCTTTAAGCTGAGATCAAAAACAACAATAACGATTGAAGAGAAGCCAACAATAACAAACAAAACGAAATACAATTTTGACAAAATTTCCTATAGAAAAAAAAGTACAAAATTTTCTATAGAAATAAACTGTTGTTGTTGTTTTTTTTATTTCAGCTTAAGCTGAAATAAAAAGAAAACTAAAAACAACAACAACAATGCTTAAAGAACAAAACCAACAATAACAAAACAAAATGAATGAAATAAACTTTTGAAAAAATTTTCTGTACAAAAAAAAATTGCAAAAATTTAGGAATACAATTTTGACAAAATTTTCTATAGACATAAAATGTTGAAAAACTTTTCTATAGAAATAAAATTTTGACAAAATTTTCTATAGAAAGAAAATTTGGACAAAATTTTATATAGGAATAAAATGTTGAAAAACTTTTCTATAGAAATAAAATTTTGATAAAATTTTCTATAGAAATAAAATTTTGACAAAATTTTCTGTAGAAATAAAATGTTGAAAAATTTTTCTATAGGAGTAAAATTTTGATAAAATTTTCTATAGAAATAAAATTTTGACAAAATTTTCTATAGAAATACAATTTTGACAAAATTTTCTATAGAAATTAAAATTTGACAAAATTTTCTATAGATATAAAATTTTGACAAAATTTTTGTAGAAATCAAATTTTGACAACATTTTCTATAGAAATAAAATTTTGACAAAATTTTCTATAGAAATACAATTTTGACAAAATTTTCTATAGAAATTAAAATTTGACAAAATTTTCTATAGATATAAAATTTTGACAAAATTTTCTATAAAAATAAAATTTTGACAAAATTTTCTATAGAAATAAAATTTTGACAAAATTTTTGTAGAAATAAAATTTTGACAAAATTTTTGTAGAAATCAAATTTTGACAACATTTTCTATAGAAATAAAATTTTGACAAAATATAGAAATAACATTTTGACAAAATTTTCTATAGAAATTAAAATTTGACAAAATTTTCTATAGATATAAAATTTTGACAAAATTTTGTATAGAAATTAAATTTTGACAAAATTTTCTAAAGAAATAAAATTTTGACAAAATTTTCTATAGAAATTAAAATTTGAAAAACTTTTCTATAGAAATAAAATGTTGACAAACTTTTCTATAGAAATAAAATTATGACAAAATTTTCTATAGAAATAAAATGTTGACAAACTTTTCTATAGAAATAAAATGTTGACAAAATTTTCTATAGAAATTAAAATTTGACAAAATTTTCTATAGAAATAAAATGTTGACAAAATTTTCGATAGAAATGAAATTTTGATAACATTTTCTATAGAAATAAAATTTTGACAAAATTTTCTATAGAGATAGTTTAGGTTAGGTTAGGTGGCAGCCCGATGTATCAGGCTCACTTAGACTATTCAGTCCATTGTGATACCACATTGATGAACTTCTCTTATCACTGAGTGCTGCCCGATTTCATGTTAAGCTCAATAACAAGGGACCTCCTTTTTATAACCGAGTCCGAACGGCGTTTCAAATTGCACTGAAACCACTAAGATAAGCTTTGAAACCCTCACAAATGTCACCAGCATTACTGATAATCCACCGTTGAAACACTTTTTGGTGTTTGGACGAAGCAGGAATCGAACCCACGACTTTGTGTATGCAAGGCGGGTATTGCACCACGGTGGCTCTATAGAGATAAAATGTTGAAAAACTTTTCTATAGAAATAAAATTTTGACAAAATTTCTTTTGAAATAAAATTTTGACAAAATTTTCTATAGAAATAAAATTTTGACAAAATTTTCTATAGAAATAAAATTTTGTCAAAATTTTCTATAGAAATAAAATTTTGACAAAATTTTCTATAAAAATAAAAATTTTGACAAAATTTTCGATAGAAATGAAGTTTTGAAAAAATTTTCTATAGAAATAAAATTTTGACAAATTTTTCTATAGAAATAATATTTTGACAAAATTTTCTATAAAAATAAATTGTTGGCAAAATTTTCTATAGAAAATACAATTTTGACAAAATTTTCTATAGAAAATACAATTTCGACAAAATTTTCTATAGAAAATACAATTATGACAAAATTTTCCATAGAAATAAAATTTTGACAAAATTTTCTATGGAACAAAAAAAAAATTTGACAAACTCTTCTATAGAAATAAAATTTTGACAAAATTTTGATAAAATAGAATTAAAATGTTGTTCTATAGAATTAAAATGTTGAAAAAACTTTCTATATGAATAAAATTTTTTATATGTATAAAATTTTGACAAAATTTTCATAGAAATAAAATGTTGACAAAATTTTTCTATAAGAAAAAAATTTTGACATAATTTTCTATAAAAAAATAAAATCTTGATAAAATTGTCTATAGAAATAAAATTTTGACAAAATTTTCATAGAAATAAAATGTTGACAAAATTTTTCTATAAGAAAAAAATTTTGACATAATTTTCTATAAAAAAATAAAATTTTGATAAAATTGTCTATAGAAATAAAATTTTGACAAAATTTTCTCTAGAAATAAAATTTTGACAAAATTTTTGTAGAAATCAAATTTTGAAAAAATTTTCTATAGAAATTAAATTTTGACAAAATTTTCTACAGAAATAAAATGTTGACAAAATTTTCCATAGAAATGAAATGTTGACAAAATTTTTTATAGAAATAAAAGTTTGACATAATTTTCTATAGAGAAAAAATGTTGAAAAACTTTCCTATAGAAATAAAATGTTGACAAATTTTTCTATAGAAATTAAAATTTGACAAACTCTTCTATAGAAATAAAATTTTGACAAAATTTTGATAAAATCTTCTATAGAATTTATATGTTGAAAAAACTTTCTTTATGAATAAAATTTTGACAAAAATTTTTTATATGTATAATATGTTGACAAAATTTTCATAGGAAAAAATTTCGACAAAATTTTCTTTAAGAAAAAAAATGTTGACATAATTTTCTATAAAAAATAAAATATTGATAAACTTGTCTATAGAAATAAAATTTTGACAAATTTGTCTATAGAAATAAAATGGTGACAAAATTTTCCATAGACAAATTTTGACAAAATTTTCTCTAGAAATAAAATTTTGACAAAATTTTCGATAGAAATAAAATTTTTGTAGAAATCAAATTTTTACAAAATTTTTGTAGAAATCAAATTTTGACAAAATTTTCTATAGAAATAAAATTTTGACAAAATTTACTATAGAAGTAAAGTTTTTATTATTGTTTTGATGTCAGCTTAAAACCATGCGTTGACTAAACAACAGGACTAGCTTAACCAACGGAGAAAGAGTATGTTTGACAAATTTATTTTGAATTTTTTTTAGTTTGGTAGATTTATGGTAACATTTTCTTAAAAGTTTGGTAGATTGTGGCATGAGTGTCAACTGTGTTTCGGTGTCACTGATCGTTAGGTGTCGGCGATGCAGTTTTGTTGGTTCGGCATTGTCGTTGACGATTCGGTTTCGGTTTGTGCGCCTATATTAAAGTAAAACCTAGTGAACATTCTTTAGATGGTCATCTCCACCTCCATTTCATATCACCCCATGTCCTCTGAACATTGTCATCATATTTCTTTTTTTTTTAATTTTACATTTAGAAATAATTAATATTTACAAATAATCAATATTAACAAAATTCCTGCCACTATGACATGGCCAACTGTCTCCTCATTAGAGCTGCGCCACTCTATGATGATCCAAAGAAGAATTTTAATAAAATCCGGAAATATATTTATTTACAAAATTCACAGGCAAAAGCATAGAGTGGTACTCGTACAACTTTCAACATTTCAACAGCAATAATGGAACCACAGCACAGAGAACAGCAAAAATGCATTTGCATTTTGATTGCTTGAAAATAAAGCATTAACTTGACATAATGTTGTAGTTGTTGTTATTGTACTTCTCAGAGCTAAATACAAGAGAAGATTTAAGCTTGGAGCACAATTATGCTCGTACACTATAGGAACTCATATTTATTAGGGATGCCAGGGTGGACGTATTATATATGTGTGAGAGGGAGATTGCCAGTCGCCGTTGTAATGAGTGGAGTTTAGGTTTTGGGATAACATAAAGAAAATATAAGTATATGACCAAATTTTTTTATTGGATTATAAAAAAATTCTAATAAAAATTCAATTGAATCAAATATTTCTTTAATAAACAAGAGAATACAGAGTGAAAAGGATTAGGGGTTTGCCCTTTCTCGATCGACTACCTGGTGAAGGATACAACTATTCTGAAGTTCGACGAGGAATTGAGTATAACACTTGGAAGAAAATAGTCCTATAAAATAAGTTTTCAAAATTTTATCAAAATTGTATTGCTATGTTGTTGTTGTTGTAACAGGTTTTAATGTAATTTCATCCATTTTGTTCTATGCTTTGGTACTTCAACTGTTGTCTAGATCTAAGAACTCTGCGACAAGGGTGGGGTGCGTTCAGAGTGATCTGGTAGTGAGTCGGGTAGGTTTAGCTGGGCAAGCGAAAAGGTGACGAGTGTGGCCCCTGGTTACAGATGGGGCACACGTCAGCTACGCTGCTATCAATCACTGATAGGTAGGAATTGAGGGGGCTGCACTTGCCTAATCTCAATTGGGCTAAAATCACCCCAGTCTGCCGTGGGAGGTCTCTTTCTTCCGGTGCTATGGGTGGTGGTCGGACTCCGAGAACAGGATTAACCTTGTAGCTTCTCACCGCTTCAGCTACAGTATCCTCATGAATCCTGTTCAGACCTGTCTGATATGCTGCCTCATTTAAAGGCTCACTTTTGTAACGCTGGATCTCGAGCTCTAGAAGGTGAAGATTAACCCTTACATTCCTGGGTGGGGGTTGCCTATCCACAAGATTGTGATTTGGATGATAAATTCGAAAGCAACCCACGAGGTACTGCTTTGACAACATATAATTGTGTCGACGCACTGGGATGATCTTGGTCTCCGCATAAAGGTGATCCAGGGGTGTACTGCGAAGACATCCTGTTGCAGTTCTAAGGGCAGCGTTCCGACAGGTCTGGATGTTATTCCACTGGGTGTCGCTTGTTTGAGGTGTCCACACTGGCGCTGCATAGTTTACCACTGATCGGCCAATTGCCTTATAAGTAGTCAGCAAGGTTTCTTTGTCCCACCATAAGTGCTGCCCGCAAGTGACTTGAGGACCTTGTTTCTACCGCGGAACTTGTTACAAACTGCAGTGACATGGGCAGACGACTTAAAAAGGCTGTCGAAATCCCCGAGTATCTTGGGGTAGTTTACTGTCGGAATTATTTCGCCATCGAGTCTAACATTCAACTGCCTACGTACTTCCGCCGTCCATGTAGTGAACAGTGTAGCTGAGGATTTGGTGGCAGATATCCTCAAAATTCTAGCAATGAAATAACTGGTAAGATCAGCAATGTAGACGTTTCAACCATCGCATATGTCATCAACAATGGGCCCGGATGCCATGATTGTACAGTCGTCCGCATATGATACAATCTCGACGCCGTCCGGAGGGGGTGGAATCGAGGACAGGTAGATATTAAACAGTACTGGAGATATCACCTCACACTGGGGAACTCCCTGATTAACTCTACGGGGTTACGACTTCTTGTCCCTGAATTCCACGTACGACTGGCGTCCGCACAGGTAATTCGGAAGCTCTTCGTTCCTGCCGGTAGGGACGTATTTTCGATGTCCTCGAATATTATGGCATGGTTAACCGTATCGAATGCCTTCGATAGGTCAAGCGCCACGAGGGCCGTCCTATGACACAGCTTGGGCTGATTGAGTCCCATATTAATATGTGCCCAAATGACATGCAAGGCTGTCGTCGTGCTATGAACCTTACGAAATCCATGTTGATGGTGGGAAGCTGGAAAATTCTTCACAAGGCTGGGGAGGAGTAGTGCCTCAAGTGTCTTGGCTACTGGCGAGAGCAACGATATCGGTCTGTACTATTCACCTTTACTCGAATCTTTGCATGGTTTCACTCGGCTATAAAAAGGAGGCCCCTTGTCATTAAGCTTAACATAGAATCGGGCAGCACTCAGTGACAAAAGAGAGAAGTTCACCACTGTGGCATCACAGTGGACTGAATGGTCTAAGTGAGCTTGAAATATCGGGCTGCCACTATACCTAACCTAACCATGGTTTCAGTAGTGGAATCACCCCACCCATGTTCCAGACATCGGGTGATTCCAAAGACAAATTGAGGAGTCTGGTCAGATACTCAACTGCCAGTATTCCCAGCTGCTTCAGCGTTAGCATTGAAATTCCGTCGGGGATCAGCGCCTTGGATGGTTTCGCGCTGTTGATGACATTGGTAACTTCGGCTGTGGTAAATTGTCGTGTGTTATCGGCTCGTAGACCACGTAAGCGACGAGTGGCTCTCCTTTTCGCTCTATCACTCTCGGTATGCTCGACAAATTGTCGGTTGAAGTATCTAACGCATCTCTTCGAATCAATCACAGTCACGGCCCCAAAAGTGACTGAAATCCCATCATCCCTCGTAGCGGAGTTCGAGAGGGCTCTCACTGTTGACCACAATTTACCTGTTCCTGTACCTAGGTTACATTGCTTGAAGTGCTCTAACTATGTGTTACGATTGTGCTCGTCGACTATCTTACTAATCTCTAGATTGAGTTCCCTGATGCTAGGGTCAGGAGCCACCGTGGTGCAATGGTTAGCATGTCCGCCTTGTATACACAAGGTCGTGGGTTCGATTCCTGCTTCGACCGAACACCAAAAAGTTTTTCAGCGGTGGATTATCCCACCTCAGTAATGCTGGTGACATTTCTGAGGGTTTCAAAGCTTATCTAAGTGGTTTCACTGCAATGTGGAACGCAGTTCGGACTTGGCTATAAAAAGGAGGTCCTTTGTTATTGAACTTAACATGGAATCGGGCAGCACTCAGTGATAAGAGAGAAGTTCACCAATGTAGTATCACAATGGCCTGAATAGTCTAAGTGAGCCTGATACATCGGGCTGCCACCTAACCGAACCTAACCTAACCTAGGGTCAGCAGGGTTAGCGCGACGGCGTTCATCACGCTAGTCTGCGAGTCACGCCAAATTTTATTTCTATAGAACATTTTGTCTAAATTTTATTTCTATATAAAATGTTGTCCAAATTTTATTTCTATAGAAAATTTTGTCAACATTTTATTTCTATCGAAAATTTTGTCAAAATTTTATTTCTACAAAAATTTTTGTCAAAATTTTATTTCAACATAAAATTTTGAGAAAAATTTTGTTAAATGTTTTTTCTATAGAAAATTTTGTTAAATGTTTTTTTCTATAGAACATTTTGTCAATTGAGTTCTATGGAAAATTTTGTCAAAATTTTATTTCTATAAAAATTTTTGTTAAAATTTTATTTCAACAGAAAATTTGTCAGCCTTTTATTTCTATAGAAAATTTTGTCAGCATTTTATTTCTATAGAAAATGTTGTCAAAATGTTATTTCTATAGATAATTTTGTTCAAATTGTATTTCTATAGAAAATTTTATCAAATTATTTTCATAGAAAATTTTGTTAAAATTTTATTTCTATAGAAAATTTTATTTCAAAAAAAAATTTGTGAAACGCTCGTCTGCGAGTCACGCCAACTTTTATTTCTATAGAAAATTTTGTCCAAATTTTATTTCTATAGAAAATTTTGTCAAAATTTTATTTCTATCGAAAATTTTGTCAAAATTTTATTTCTATCGAAAATTTTGTCAAAATTTTATTTCTATCGAAAATTTTGTCAAAATTTTATTTCTATAGAAAATTTTGTCAAAATTTTATTTCTATCGAAAATTTTGTCAAAATTTTATTTCTATCGAAAATTTTGTCAAAATTTTATTTCTATCGAAAATTTTGTCAAAATTTTATTTCTATACAAAATTTTGTCAAAATTTTATTTCAACATAAAATTTTGAGAAAAAAATTTTTAAATGTTTTTTCTATAGAAAATTTTGTCAGTTGTGTTCTATGGAGAATTTTGTCAAAATTTTATTTCTATAAAAAATTTTGTCAAAATTTTATTTCCATAGAAAAATTTGAGAAAATTTTATATCTATAGAACATTTTGTCAGCATTTTATTTCTATAGAAAATTTTGTCAAAATGTTATTTCTATAGAAAATTTTGTTCAAATTGTATTTCTATAGAAAATTTTATCAAATTATTTTCATAGAAAATTTTGTTAAAATTTTATTTCTATAGAAAATTTTATCAAAATTTTATTTCTATAGAAAATTTTGTGAAAGTTTTATTTCTATAAAAATGTTTGTGAAAATTGTATTTTTATAAAGAATTTGGTCAAAATTTTATTTCTATAAAAAAAAATTGTCAAAATTTTATTTCTATGGAAAATGTTTCAAAATTTTATTCCAATAGAAAATTTATGAAGTACCTCTTAATTTTACAGGAATATTAAACATCAAGAATTCTACCAAACTGTTAAAAATCTACAATTTTTGGTAGGATTGTAATAACTGTGAAAACCGCGCTCACGCCTCGTATATACCCCTGACTCAGCTTCGAGCAGCTTTGTAAAACAACATCGCTGGGCACCAGTAATCATGAAATGAGAAAGTCACAAGTTTACAGCCTAACAATTGACAAGTTCCAGGGAATTATTAACTGAAATTAATAATATTTCAATTAACCAAATTTAAAGCATTCCAATTTCATTCGTTAATTTAATTTAAGTAAAACTTCGTCCAATTGCAAGGAATATTTACCCTACGGGAAATTCGTGAAAATTGCCACTGACGGACCTATCACCGAACTGGTTCCTGTGCTCCAGTAAGTTGCAATTTTTAAATAGTCGTAATTTATATATTTCCGAACTCGTTTGATATTGAAATCTTAGATCCATTAAGATTTTAATATCAAACATTTTCATATTTTTAGTGAAATAAAATTATCAGAATAACCTATTGTTCGACATATTTCAAAAGCTTTTTTTTTCATTTTGAGTTCGATTAGGATGTCCAAATTGAAATAGATTTCTAAGAGCTTGCCCAAGACTGGTTCCTGAGGACCTGTATATGGGGTGCTCCTGCGAAATTGTCCCAGGACGTGTCCTTTGGGATGAGTTCAAGACGCGTCATAAAATGTAAATTTACCTCGTCAATGACAAACCCATGTTAAAGTGACCGGTTCCTTCCATACGTTTTGACCAGAATTTTGTCAAAACTTTATTTCTATCGAAAATTTCATTTCTATAGAAAATTTTGTCAAAATTTTATTTCTATAAATTTTTTTTCCAAAAGTTGATTTCTTTGAAAACTTTTGTCAAAATTTTATTTCAATAGAAAATTTTGAGAAAATTTTATTTCTATAGAAATATTTGTTTTTTTTTTCTATAGAAAATTTTGTCAATTTTTTCTATAGAAAATTTTTTCTAAATTTTATTTCTATAGAAAATTTTGTCAAAATTTTATTTCTATAGAAAATTTTGTCAAAATTTTATTTCTATAGAAAATTTTGTCAAAATTTTATTTCTATAGAAAATTTTGTCAAAATTTTATTTCTATAAAAGTTTTGTCAAAATTTTATTTCTATAAAAAATTTTGTCAAAATGTTATTTCAATAGAAAATTTTGGCAAAATTTTATTTGTATAAAAATGTTTGTCAAAATTGTATTTCTATTAAAAATTTTGTTCAATTCCATACGTTTTGACCAGAACTGGGACTGATCCATACACACCAGGGACTAGTCCTGTACCGGTTCTGTAGTTGATCCATTTCCTGTAGCGTATTTATAATCCCAAATTTATGTAGAATACCTTAAAACTGCAGCACTGGCAACATTCATTTGCATTTTGTTAAGAAGCTTTACTGCGACAGTCGGAAAAAAATTAAAATTCTATACTTGCTAAAATAACAAAAACTTATTATTATACCGTTCTGAAGATAAGCATAAATATTTAATAATTATGCAAAAGCTTTGCAAATAATACACACGATGACAAAAATACAAAATGAGAAGTATAACAAATCCCAAACAGATTTAAGGATATTTATGTAAATATAAAAAAAAGAGGGGAACAAAAAAGAATGGGAGTTCACATTTATTACGATTGTCTTCAAAATCCAAATCCAATCATGTAATTAAAAAAAAATAAAGTGAAAAATAGTAAAACGAAAGTACTAACGAAAAGAGAAACGCTACCGCTTGCTTTAGATAAATTGTTTATAAACTCGGGCATATAGTTCCTCCAGAAGTCTTTTTAATTTTAGCGCCCGAAAGTATGCATATATTTCTTTTTGGATTTTTCGAAAGAGACAGGTTTACAGTCATTTATAAAGACTGCCATTTGACAAATTCAACGGAATTATTAACTGAAATTACAATCTATTAAATTTATAAAATTTCGATTCCGTTCAAATTTAAAAAATTTTAATAATAAATAAAATTAAATAAATATTTATTTTTATTTATTTTATTTATAATTATTATTAAATTTATACATTTATAGAATTTTTTTATTTTTGAATATGCATATTTTTCAAAATAAATTTTAGCGCCCGAAAGTATGCATATTATTCTTTCGGAATTTTTTGAAGAAGACAATCAGGATTACAGTCATGTACAAAGACTGACAAATTCAACAAAATTATTAACTGAAATTCATCATATTTCAATCTATTAAATTTATAAAATTTCAATTCCGTTCGAGTTAATAAAATTTACAAAATTTTAATAATAAACAAAATTAAATAAATTTTTATTTTTATTTATTTTATTTATAATTATTATTATATATCTTCTCAAGAAGTCGAAATTTATAGAATTTTTTTATTTTTTAATATGCATATTTTTCAAAATAAATTTTAGCGCCTGATATTATTCTTTCGGAATTTTTTGAAGAAGACAATCAGGATTACAGTCATGTACAAAGACTGACAAATTCAACGAAATTATTAACTGAAATTAATCATATTTTAATCTATTAAATTTATAAAATTTCAATTCCGTTCGAGTTAATCAAATTGACAAAATTTTAATAATAAACAAAATTAAATAAATTTTTATTTTTATTTATTTTATTTATAATTATTATTATATATCTTCTCAAGAAGTCGAAATTTATAGAATTTTTTTTTATTTTTGAATATGCATATTTTTCAAAATAAATTTTAGCGCCTGAAAGTATGCATATTATTCTTTCGGAATTTTTTGAAGAAGACAATCAGGATTACAGTCATGTACAAAGACTGACAAATTCAACGAAATTATTAACTGAAATTCATCATATTTCAATCTATTAAATTTATAAAATTTCTATTCCGTTCGAGTTAATAAAATTTACAAAATTTTAATAATAAACAAAATTAAATAAATTTTTATTTTTATTTATTTTATTTATAATTATTATTATATATCTTCTCAAGAAGTCGAAATTTATAGAATTTATTTATTTTTTAATATGCATTTTTTCAAAATAAATTTTAGCGCCTGATATTATTCTTTCGGAATTTTTTGAAGAAGACAATCAGGATTACAGTCATGTACAAAGACTGACAAATTCAACGAAATTATTAACTGAAATTAATCATATTTTAATCTATTAAATTTATAAAATTTCAATTCCGTTCGAGTTAATCAAATTGACAAAATTTTAATAATAAACAAAAGTAAATAAATTTTTATTTTTATTTATTTTATTTATAATTATTACTACATATCTTCTCAAGAAGTCGAAATTTATAGATTTTTTTATTTTTGAATATGCATATTTTTCAAAATAAATTTTAGCGCCTGAAAGTATGCATATTATTCTTTCGGAATGTTTTGAAGAAGACAATCAAGATTACAGTCATGTACAAAGACTGACAAATTCAATGAAATTATTAACTGAAATTAATAATATTTCAATGTACTAAATTTATAACATTTCAATTCCGTTCGATTTAATCAAATTGAAAAATTTTAAGAACAAACAAAATTAAATAAATTTTTTATTTTTATTTATTTTATTTATTACCCGCCTGTAGACAAGAAACCAATCTCTGTTATATTACACGATTCTAAGTGATAAGTTTGACAACTTGCATATTGATGTTAGGTGTGGAGGGGGATGTTCCACGTTGTGCCCACTTTCCAAACCAAATTACCGAACCGATTTACTTACATTATTTTATGGAGCCAATATTTACATTTTATTTGGGCCAAATTGCCACTGAAGGACCTATCACAAGACTCAAATTCTTAAATGTTCATTATTATTGAACTGTGACCGGTCCATACAGATCTGGGACTAGTCCTGCAACGGTCTTGGGGTTGATTCATTTCCCGTAGGGTAGTAGTTACACCCTCCCATTCTATGGTGGCTCATACAAAAAAAGCATACAAAACTTTTCTCTTGCCATTTTAAGCCAATGTTATGCATCATTGGAATCGGATTCATGTGACTGCCCATAAAACATAGATATTGCTTTGCTGGCCATTGGAAACATCCTCTCTGTTTTTGGCTTAAAAGTGGCAGTCATTGTAAATGCATTTTACGATTACTTTACGCCATGGGAACTTGAAAGCTTTTCAAAATATTTTCAAATGGCAAGGAACGCGAAACCTATGACTGCTGTAACAAAAACAAAAAACTATTCCCTAAAACCTTTCAGTAAATGACCTTCGGAATTCTAAAACAATTTAAAAAACTACAAACAACTACAACAACAACGACACTAACAAAAGCCATAAAAACTGTAGGCAAAATATAAAATGCAAATATTATAGGAAATGTACGTGCACCAGAGGTTCCTCATAGGAAGTCGTTAGTTTTCAATGGCAACAACAACAACTGCCTTGGTGTGTGTCCATTATAGATGATTGACAGGAAAAATAGAGAACAATGATATTTTGTGTGTATGGTGCATATTAGGTGGGTGTGTGTCTGGGCTATAAAGAGAGAAAGAGGGAGAGAGATAGGGAGAGAGAAGTGATTTTAATAAGTCATGCATTTTTATTGAAAAATTCTTCATTGTTCCGAGTTATAATGTTGAAGGCTGTTTTTTGTTTTAATTTAATTAAAATAAAGTTAAATGAATATTTGTTCAAATAAATAAAAATGGCTAAAGCGAACTAAAGGGGTTTCCAATAAGATATTACTTTGGTATTCAAAAACTGTAAGTTTTTGAGATAAATACTGGATTTTTTTTATTCATAATACAAGAGAAGAGAGAAAGGTTAGTACAAGAGAAAGGTATGCATATAACATAAATACATTTTCGAGTTTAACGATTGGAAAACACGGGCGCCACAGTTGGTAGAATTCTACCAAAAAGTGTTAGATTTTTTACTATCTACCAAAGATTGGTAGAATTCTTGATGTTTTGGTAAATTTTGCAAAATATTCCTCTTCAAAAATTTTCTATAGAAATACAATTTTGACAAAAGTATCTATAGAAATAAAATTTTGAGAAAATATTCTATAGAAATAAAATTTTGACAACATTTTCTATTCAGAGAAAATTTGGCAAAATATTCTATGGAAATAAAATTATGGCAAAATATTCTATGGAAATAAAATTTTGACCAAATTTTCTACAGAAATAAAATTTTCCAAAATTTTGTATAAAAATAAAGTTTTGACAAAACTTTCTAAAGAAATAAAATTTTGACAAAATTTTCTTTAGAAATAAAATGTTGACAAAATTTTCTATACAAATAAAATTTTGACAAAATTTCCTTTAGGAATCAAATGTTGACAAAATTTTCTATAGTAATAAAATTTTGACAAAATTTTCTATATATAAAATTTTCTATAGAAATAAAATTTTGACAAAATTTTCTTTAGAAATAAAATGTTGACAAAATTTTCTATAGTAATAAAATGTTGACAAAATTTTCTATAGAAATAAAATTTTGACAAAATTTTCTATTGAAAAAAAGTTTAGCAAAATATTCTATGGAAATAAAATAATGGCGAAATATTCTACGGAAATAAAATTTTCTAAATTTTCTACAGAAAAATGTTGACAAAATTTTCTACAGAAATAAAATTGTGACAAAATTTTCTATAAAAAAAAAATTTTGACAAAATTTTCTATAGAAATAAAATTTGGAAAAAATTTTGTATATATAAATAATATTTTGATAAAATTTTCTGTAGAAAATTTGATAATATTTTCTATAGGAATAAAATTGTTACATAATTTTCTATACAAATAAAATTTTGACAAAATTTTCTATAGAAATAAAATTTTGAGAAAATATTCTATAGAAATAAAATTTTATTGTTGTTTTTTTTTTCTCAGCTTAAAGCCATGCATTGATTAAACTACAAGTGTAGCTTAACCAACAGAGGAAAAGTATGCTTGTCAAATTTAAGTAAAGTATGCTTGTTCAAAAACAACAATAACGATTGAAGAGAAGCCAACAATAACAAACAAAACAAATAAAATTTTGACAAAATTTTCTATAGAAATAAAATTTTGACAAAATTTTCTATAGAAATAAAATTTTCTATAGAAATAAAATTTTGACAAAATTTTCTTTACAAATAAAATGTTGACAAAATTTTCTATAGAAATAAAATGTTGACAAATTTTTCTATAGAAATAAAATTTTGACAAAATTTTCTATATAAATAATATTTTTATACAATTTTCTATAGAAATAAAATTTTGAAAAAAATTTTGTATAGAAATAAAATTTTGACAAAATTTTCTATAGAAATAAAATTTTGACAAAATTTTCTATAGAAATAAAATTTTGAAAAAATTTTCTATTGAAAAAAAGTTTAGCAAAATATTTTATGGAAATAAAATTATGACAAAATATTCAACGGAAATAAAATTTTGACAAAATTTTCTATAAAAATAAAATGTTGACAAAGTTTCGTATAAAAATAATAGTTTGACAAAATTTTCTACAGAAATAAAATTGTTACAAAATTTTCTTTAGAAATAAAATGTTTACAAAATTTTCTATAGAAAAAAAATTTTGACAAAATTTTCTTTAGAAATAAAATGTTGACAAAATTTTCTACAGAAATAAAATTTTGACAAAATTTTCTATATATAAAATTGTCTATAGAAATAAAATTTTGACAAAATTTTTTATAGAAATAAAATTTTGACAAATTTTTCTATAGAAATAAAATATTGGCAAAATATTCTATGGAAATAAAGTTATGACAAAATATTCTACGGAAATAAAATTTTGACAAAATTTTCTTTAGAAATAAAATTTTGACAAAATTTTCTTTAGAAATAAAATTTTGATAAAATTTTCTTTAGAATAAATTTTTGACAAAATTTTCTATAGAAATAAAATTTTGACAAAATTTTCTATAGAAATAAAATTTTGACAAAATTTTCCATAGAAATAAAATTTTCTATAGAAATAAAAATTTGGCAAAATTTCGTATAGAAATAAAATTTTGACAAAATCTTCTATAGAAATACAATTTGGACAAAATTTCGTATAGAAATAAAATTTTGACAAATTCAATTGATACAGAAATACAATTTTGACAAAATTTTCTATGGAAATAAAATCTTGACAAAATTTTCTACAGAAATAAAATTTTGGCAAAATATTCTATGGAAATAACATTTTGAAAAAATTTTCTATAGGAATAAAATTTTGACAAAATTTTCTATACAAATAAAATTTTGACAAAATTTTCTATAGAAATAAAATTTTGATGTCATTTTCTATAGAAATACAATTTTGACAAAATTTTCCATAGAAATAAAATTTTGACAATATTTTCTACACAAATAAAATTTTTTTCTATAGAAAGAAAATTTTATCTAGAAATACAATTTTGACAAAATTTTCTATATAAATAATATTTTGATAAATTTTTCTATATAAATAAAATGTTGACAAAATTTTCTATAGAATTAAAATTTTGACCAAATTTTTTTTAGATTTAAAATTTGTACAAAATTTTCTATAGAAATAAAAGAAATGAAATGAAATTTTGAATTAATCCCAATCACCTGTATATTTTTGTTCGTGGCGAAATTCCAAGTCGATCTAGATCTGCTCCATAGCAATAAGTCTACTTATATTGCTTTATTGATATGGAAAAAATACTTTCGTACAGAACGAAATTTTAGACCAACGAAATTCAATTTTACTGTAAAGTAATTTCTTTTAGCCTAAATAAACCAAAACGGTGCAACGATTGTCTTAAGATTTGTTTTTCGATTTCAAAGAATTTTTTTGTTGCTTCAAAGGAAGGCGTTGTATTGTAGAAGAACGTGCCGCAGAAAAGAAAACTTAAATTTTTTTGCCAACTTTAGAAAGTATTCACCATAGCATTTTCATTTGATATTTTTCCCTTTCTTCGTTAGATGTCTTTGAATTTTTAACAGCAGAAAATAGCAGATATTTTGATTCATGGTTTTTCCTTTGCCACATCTTAGTTGGTCGCTTTTGTTCATAGTAGAAGACGTTTTTTCGTGTCGTATGATTCTAGCATATCAGGGATCAGCTGCAGCTGACGATACTTGTGTTTTATGGGTTTTTATGTTATCCGTTTTTTTGCTGGTTTTTAAGGACAGCGAATTCTTTCTATTTTCTGAGTAGAGATGTATGCAAAAGAAAAGTCTCTACAATTCGTGATATTTTTTTACTATCATACCAATTCCCAAGTGATGAGGCATTAAAGATGGTTAAGAATGGGATATGAGAAATGGAGCGGGGTGGTGGAGAAATTTAAGGGGATATCAATGCGTTGTAGTCTATCATATATTTGAGATATTAGTTATGCTACATAGTTTATAGTACAGATTTATATGCAGTGCTACTCGTACTATTCTACTCCTGGCTTCACGTTATTTATATTCGGTTATGGCAGTGCTTTGATTCCACCACACCAATTGTAGATTTACAAATACAACCATATGTTATCTTTAGATTACAACGCAATGGTTCTTAGATATTGAAGAATCAGAGAGACAGAGAGCGAGAGAGGGAGAAATTGAGAGATTGTATGCATGTGAGTATGTTTATGAATGTGCTTAAGGATATTGCAGATGGTATTTACTTTAGTTTACGTCTGATAGTTTTTTGCTTGCTCCCATGTGGCCTAACGAAAAATATTTTAAAGTTTCCACTTACTTTATATTTTGCTATTCTCAATTCAATAAGGTTTATTTTTTTGCAATTTGCTTTTGTGGTGAATTTAAGATTTCGTCTTATTTTATTATTTGTGATTATACATTGGAGATTATCCTCTTAAATAATATTTAAGGAAAATGATTTTGTTCATATTATGTCTTTGAAATTTAATAATATGCATTCGGGTTTAAATGTAAATTTTATTTATATTTTTACAGCTTATTGGGACAAAATTTTCCACAGAAATAAAATGTTGACAACTTTTTATACAGAAATAAAAATTTTTAACAAAATTTTTATAGAAATAACATTTTGACAACCATTCTATAGAAATAAAATTTTGACTAAATTTTCTATAGAAATAAAATTTTGACTAAATTTTCTATAGAAATAAAATGTTGACAAAATTTTCCATAGAAATAAAATTTTGACAAATTTTTCTATAGACATAAAATTTTGACAAATTTTTCTATAGAAATAAAATGTTGACAAAATTTTCTAGATAAAAAATATTTTGATAAAATTTTCTATAGAAATAGCATTTTGATAAATTTTTCTACAGAAATAAAATTTTGACAAAATTTTCTATAAAAATAAAATTTTGACAAAATTTTCTATTGAAAAAAAGTTTAGCAAAATATTCTATGGAAATAAAATTATGAAAAAATTTTCTATTGAAAAAAGTTTAGCAAAATATTATATGGAAATAAAATTATGACAAAATTTTCTATAGAAATAAAATTTTGACAAAGTTTTCTATAGAAATAAAATTTTGACAAAAGGTTTTATAGAAATAAAATTTTGACAACATTTTCTATAGAAATAAAATTTTGACCAACTTTTCTATAGAAATAAAGTTTTGACAAAAGTTTCTATAGAAATAAATTGTTGACAAAATTTTCTATACAAATAAAATTTTGACAAAATTTTTTATAGAAATAAAATTTTGACAAAATTTTCTATAGAAATAAAATCTTGACAAAATTTTCTATAGAAATAAAATTTTGACAAAATTTTTTATAGAAATAAAATTTTGACAAAATTTTCCATAGAAATAAAATCTTGATAAAATTTTCTATAGAAATAAAGTTTTGACAAAATTTTCTATAGAAATTAATTGTTGACAAAATTTTCTATAGAAATAAAATTGTGACAATATTTTCTATAGAAATAAAATTTTGACAAAATTTTTTATAGAAATAAAAAATAAAATTTAAAAATAAAATTTTGACAAAATTTTCCATAGAAATAAAATTTTTACAAAATTTTCTATAGAAATAAAATTTTGACAAAACTTTTTATAAAAATAAAATTGTGACAAAATTTTCAATAGAAATAAATTGTTGACAAAATTTTCTATAGAAATAAAATTGTGACAAAATTTTCTATAGAAATTAAATTTTGACAAAATTTTCGATAGAAATAAAATTTTGACAAAATTTTCTATAGAAATAAAATCTTGACAAATTTTTCTATATAAATAAAATTTTGACAAAATTTTTTATTGAAATAAAATTTTGACAAAATTTTTTATAGAAATAAAATTTTGACAAAATTTTCCATAGAAATAAAATCTTGACAAAATTTTCGATTGAAAAAAAGGTTAGCAAAATATTCTATGGAAATAAAATTATGACAAAATTTTCTATAGAAATAAAATTTTTACAAAATTTTTTATACAAATAAAATTTTTACAAAATTTTCTATAGAAATAAAATTTTGATAAAATTTTCTGTAGAAATAAATTGTTGACAAAATTTTCTATAGAAAAACAATTTTGACAAAATTTTTTATAGAAATAAAATTTTGACAAAATTTTCTATAGAAATAAAATTTTGACAAAATTTTCCATAGAAATAAAATTGGTACAAATTTTCTATAGAAATAAAATTTTGACAAAATTTTCCATAGAAATAAAATCTTGACAAAAATGTTTATAGAAATATAATTTTGGCAAGATTTTCTATAGAAATAAAATTTTGACAAAATTTTCTATAGAAATAAATTGTTGACAACATTTTCTATAGAAATAAAATTTTGACAAAATTTTCCATAGAAATAAAATCTTGACAAAATTTTTATAGAAATAAAATTTTGACAAAATTTTCCATAGAAATAAATTTTTTACAAAATTTTCTATAGAAGTAAATTGTTGACAAAATTTTTTATAGAAATAAAATTTTAACAAAATTTTCTATAGAAATAAAATTTTGACAAAATTTTCTATAGAAATAAAATTTTGACAAAATTATCTATAGAAATAAAATGTTGACAAGATTTTCTATAGAAATAAAATTTTGCAAAATAAGTTTTGTTTTGTTTGGTAAAATTTTTTCAATGTTATGGAAGATTTATTTTTGTGTCGAGTAGTAAGCGTGGTCGCATACCTAATGACTCGGTATCAATTTTGAAATGAATTGATTTTGCCATACCCGATTCTATGACTGTCCTTACGTGTGGGTATGCAAGGGCACTTCGTTTTTTAGACCCAAGTGTCCTTAAATTTGTGTTCGGTACCCGTAAACGTGTAGAACCAGTCTACCACCGACGTGACCACAGTTTTCAACTAGTCTTTTCCAAAGTTGTCAAAGGATACATTCTCCCAAAACTTCTTACATGCATGCAAAGAAAAAAAAAACGTTTGGAAAACGTGTACCCAAAACGTTTTTCTTTTGTTAGAGTTTTTCGAATAGCTTCGAAAATTTTAAACTTTTATCACCAAAAAAATTCGTTTGTTACAAAATTTTTATTTGTTCAACAAAAAAATTATTTTTGAACCAACAACACAGTTTTTCGTCTATATCAAGCACTGTTCTTTTCTGACCTTAAGTCTTTAATAAGACACATTTTACAGTTCATAGTAAAAATACAATATAGTAGTATGTAATGTTGAACATCTTTTCGGAATCTTCCGAACATATCTGGAATATATGTAAAAAAAAACTTTTTGGTGTTCGGTCGAAGCAGGGATCGAACCCACGACCCTTGGCATGCAAAGCGGACGTAGCTACCACTGCTCCACGGTGCCCAACTAAATGTATGTTTCTGTTAAATTAAGATTGTTTAATCGGCTCGTGGGCGCCGCAAGCTATGCTATATAAATATAACTTATATGGATAATTGTCTATTGATGACAATAACAGCAAAATAGCTCAGTGGATAGTGTATAGGCTTACAAATTGCATGGTCCGCGGTTCGATTCTCCGTCCAGGCGAAAGGTAATATTAAAAAAATATATAATATCGAATAATTTCTTCTACATTGTTTGTATTACAGAAAAAGGTGCTAAGAACTAAAAAACCTCGTGGAAGTGAGAAAGATGTGAGGGAAAATGCAATTAGTCAGAATAGATTGTTTGAGTTTATGAAATTGTTTTTACATCCTGGAAAAGAATAAACGTTTATCACAAAAAGAATATACTTTTCTTCCAAATAAACTTCCTTACAACAAAAAGCAAATGAGAAACAAACTTTGTTTATCTAAAATTTCGTTTGGGAGGAAAGTATTATTTTTTGCGTGTGTGTAATTTATTACCAAACCTCCCATATATGTATAGCAGATTTAGATTTAAACAACAGAAATGTAGTGCCCCAGATTTACATATTACATATATTTATGAACTTTTTAATGAAATTGTATTTCATGATATTTTTTCCATACGTAATTAATGACAAATGCCTCCTATTCCAATTATCCACAGAGGATAATCAAATAAATTTTCTGGATACATGCAATATAATCTCTTGAAACAATCGCATATCCCTATATGACATCCCTATTACAGTAGCAATCTGTTTAATTAATTACATAATTAAGCCACCTGTTTAATAAATTTAATTTATGTTTTATTAGTATTATTTTTATACCCACCACCATAGAATGGTGACGGGGGTATAATAAGTTTGTCATTCCGTTTGTAACGCATCGAAATATCGATTTCCGACTATATAAAGTATATATATTCTTGATCAGGGAGAAATTCTAAGACGATATAACGATGTCCGTCTGTCCGTCTGTCTGTCTGTCTGTCTGTCTGTCTGTCTGTCTGTCTGTTGTAATCACGCTACAGTCTTCAATAATGAAGCAATCGTGCTGAAATTTTGCACAAACTCGTCTTTTGTCTGCAGGCAGGTCAAGTTCGAAGATGGGCTGTATCGGTCCAGGTTTTGATATAGTCCCCATATAAACCGACCTCCCGATTTGGGGTCTTGGGCTTATAGAAACCGTAGTTTTTATCCAATTTGCCTGAAATTTGAAATCTGGAGGTATTTTGTGACCGTAAAGAGGTGTGCCAAAAATGGTGAGTATCGGTCCACGTTTTGGCATAGCCCCCATATAGACCGATCTCCCGATTTTACTTCTTGGGCTTATAGAAACCGCAGTTTTTATTCAATTTACCTGAAATTGGAAATCTAGAGGTATTGTAGGACCACATATACGTGTGCCAAAAATTGTGAGTATCGGTCCATATTTTGGTATAGCCCCCATATAAACCAATCTCCCGATTTTACTTCTTGGGCTTATAGAAACCGCAGTTTTTATTCAATTTACCTGAAAATGGAAATCTAGAGGTATTGTAGGACCACAAATACGTGTGCCAAAAATTATGAGTATCGGTCCATATTTTGGTATAGCCCCCATAAAGACCCATCTCCCGATTTTACTTCTTTGGCTTATAGAAATCGCAGTTTTTATTCAATTTACCGGAAATTGGAAATCTAGAGGTATTGTAGGACCACAAATACGTGTGCCAAAAATTGTGAGTATCGGTCCATGTTTTGGTATGTTCCCCATATAAAACGACCTCCAGATTTGGGGTCTTGGGCTTCTAGAAACCTTATTTTTTATCCAATTTGTCTGAAATTGGAAATCTAGAGGTATTTTAGGACCATAAAGAAGTGTGCCGAAAATGGTGAGGATCGGTCCCTATTTTGGTATAGCCCCCATATAGACCGATTTCCCGATTTTACTTATTGGGCTTCTAGAATCCGAAGTTTTTATCCTATTTGCCTGAAATTGGAAATCTAGAGGTATTTTCGGGTCATAAAGAGGTGTGCCGAAAACGGTGAGTATCGGTCCATATTTTAGTATAGCCCCCATAAGAACGATCTCCCGATTTAACTCCTTGGGTTTCTAGAAACCGTAGTTTTTATCTGATTTGCCTGAAATTGTAAATATTCTGGTATTTTAGGCTCACAAAAACGTGTATCGGATTAGGTTTTTATTGGTCCATTTGGTAATGCCTCCATATAGACCGACTTCACTTCTTGAGGGTGTAGAAGGCGCACTGATGATGAAAATTGCTTGAAACTCAATGTAAAATTTCCAGATTTTACTTCTACAGATTTAAGATTTCAAATCAAGACGTTATTTTATAATTTTCTTGCACACTTACAAGAAATGTTAATGATTCCTCTAAAACTCAAACAAAAACTGTTCTTATAAATCCAGAATCTGATATAGACCTCATGGATGAAATCTTTAAATTTATCTTCGGGAAGTGTCCTCAAGTCCTCAAGCCCTCCTGAAATTTCAAAGGAAACCCTAATATTTGGTTCATGGTGGTGGGTATTTAAGATTCGGCCCGGCCGAACTTACTGCTGTATATACTTGTTTTTTCGTAAAATTAATATTTTGAAGGGCTTTCGCAAAACTATCCGCCAATCTCATAATTTTAATACCTCAAACATTTAATCCCCTACCCACGTTCTGCAGCTACTTTAATTCACTCTCTTGCTCATAATCAATACTCACCGAGTGACTCTCAAACTACTTTTCTCTATGTCAGCATAACAAAAGCGAAACAACACACATGGTTAGTAATCAAACAACAGTAACTTAAAGTAACACAACAACCACAACAAAAATAGAAAAATTCAAATGTCACTAAAACTATAGAAAATTTGCTGCGGCTGTAGTGTAACGCGATATACATATTTTTATACCCACCACCATAGAATGGTTTGTAACGCATCGAAATATCGATTTCCGACTATATAAAGTATATATATTCTTGATCAGGGAGGAATTCTAAGACGATATAACGATGTCCGTCTGTCCGTCTGTCTGTCTGTCTGTCTGTCTGTTGTAATCACGCTACAGTCTTCAATAATGAAGCAATCGTGCTGAAATTTTGCACAAACTCGTCTTTTGTCTGCAGGCAGGTCAAGTTCGAAGATGGGCTACATCGGTCCAGGTTTTGATATAGTCCCCATATAAACCGACCTCCCGATTTGGGGTCTTGGGCTTATAGAAATCGTAGTTTTTATCCAATTTGCCTGAAATTTGAAATCTACAGGTATTTTATGACCATAAAGAGGTGTGCCAAAAATGGTGAGTATCGGTCCATGTTTTGGTATAGCCCCCATATAGACCGATCTCCCAATTTTACTTCTTGGGCTTATAGAGACCGCAATTTTTATTCAATTTACTTGAAATTGGAAATCTAGAGGTATTGTAGGACCGAAAATACGTCTGCCAAAAATTGTGAGTATCGGTCCATATTTTGGTATAGCCCCCATATAGACCGATCTCCCGATTTTACTTCTTGGGCTTATAGAAACCGCAGTTTTTATTCAATTTACCTGAAATTGGAAATCTAGAAGTATTGTAAGACCACAAATACGTGTGTCACAAATTGTGAGTATCGGTCCATGTTTTGGTATGGTCCCCATATAAAACGACCTCCCGATTTGGGGTCTTGGGCTTATAGAAACCGTAGTTTTTATCCAATTTGTCTGAAATTTGAAATCTAGAGGTATTGTAGGACCACAAATAAGTGTGCCAAATATTGTGAGTATCGGTCCATAGTTTGGTATAGCCCCCATATAGACCGATCTCCCGATTTTACTTCTTGGGCTTATAGAAACCGCAGTTTTTATTCAATTTACCTGAATTTGGAAATCTAGAGGTATTGTAAGACCACAAATACGTGTGCCAAAAATTGTGAGTATCGGCCCATGTTTTGGTATGGTCCCCATATAAAACGACCTCCCGATTTGGGGTCTTGGGCTTATAGAAATCGTAGTTTTTATCCAATTTGTCCAAAATTAGAAATCTAGAGGTATTTTAGGACCATAAAGAGGTGTGCCGAAAATGGTGAGTATCGGTCCATATTTTGGTATAGTCCCCATATAGACCGATTTCCCGATTTTACTTCTTGGGCTTCTAGAATACGTAGTTTATATACAATTTGCCTGAAATTGGAAATTTATAGGTATTTTAGGACTATAAGGAGGTGTGCCACAAATGGTGAGTATCGGTCCATGTTTTGGTATAACCCCCATATAGACCCATATCCCGATTTTACTTCTTGGGCTTCTAGAATCTGAAGTTTTTATCCAATTTGCCTGAAATTGGAAATCTAGAGGTATTTTCGGGCCATAAAGAAGTGTGAGTATCGGTCCATATTTTAGTATAGCCCCCATAAGAAAGATCTCCCGATTTAACTCCTTGGGTTTGTAGAAACCGTAGTTTTTATCCGATTTGCCTGAAATTGTAAATATTCTGGTATTTTAGACTCACAAAAACGTGTATCGGATTAAGTTTCTATCGGTCCATTTGGTAATGCCTCCATATAGACCGACTTCACTTCTTGAGGATGTAGAAGGCGCACTGATCATGAAAATTGCTTGAAACTCAATATAAAATTTCCAGATTTTACTTCTACAGATTTGAGATTTCAAATCAAGACGTTATTTTATAATTTTCTTGCACACTTACAAGAGATGTTAATGATTCCTCTAAAACTCAAACAAAAATGGTTCTTATAAATCCAGAATCTGATATAGTCCTCATAGGTGAAATCTTTAAATTTATCTTCGGGAAGTGTCCCCAGGTCCTCAAGCCCTCCTGAAATTTCAAAGGAAACCCTAATATTTGGTTCATGGTGGTGGGTATATAAGGTTCGGCCCGGCCGAACTTACTGCTGTATATACTTGTTTTTAATTTTATTGTTAAAAAACAAAAAATGTCAACCGAATATAGAAAATATAAATCATATATATAATATGACCATGAGGTAATTTATCCTCCTAAAATTTGGATGATGTTTTCTTAATTTAATAATATCGCTTAACTATATAGTAGGTATATCTTATAGTCAAATTCGTCCAAATTTAGTTATCGTTCGTATTTGATTTTTTTTATTTAGGCGTATATTTAACATAAACCATTGTTTGGCCTCCTTGTATTGTGATGTATAAGGAGACGTATGAGTTATATCTATTCATTATTATTATTTATTGATTTTTTTTATGCTTTCTTTTCAGCGTTATAGACCCGATTACTTGGAGGATTATGATAAAATTGGCTACAAACATACATTGGCTACATTTTACTCGAAGGCATGCTTCTGGTGGTTAACACCTCTATTATGGTTTGGCTATAAAGAGCCATTGGAATTGGAAGATTTGGGACAAATGCGTGTTGAGGATAGTGCACGGGCTCATTACGATCGATTTTTGTTGATTTATAAAACGGCCAAAGTGGTGAGTATCGCATGTTTGGGGTGGTGAGTATGGATCTAGAGTACAAAATTGAATTAGCGGTTTATCCTTATTAAAGCCCAAGAGGAACGGTGTTATAAGTATACATATATTGGTTTTGCACGAGATTCAGTTAAATATGAGGACGAAAAGGACGAAAATAAAACCACCATTTTCTGTGTTGTCAGTATTTTTGTGGCCCTTGTCCCCAAATTGGATCGCTTTCGTCAAATGTTTTAAAGTTTTTACCCAAACAACAACAAACCCAATTTTACACCATGTAGAAAATACTTCCATCTCAAGTTTCATGCAAAGCTCACAGTCTCTAAATGAGTGTATGTGTGTGTATGTTTTTTTTTACAACGAACACATTAATCCAATTCAATAGCTCGTTTTTATTGGAATTCATTTCTCCCATATGGTTTTTGGATGACATGTATTATGAAGGTTAAGTGCATACACACTTGACAATTTAATTATTAACTCTCTATAATGTACCTTTTGTTTGTATTAAAATTTGTAAAAACAAATTAAACTTCAACTGTTAATGGGTAAACAAATTAACTACAAAGAGGACATTCTCTCACAGAGATGAATGCGTATACACATCTGCACACATGCATGTTCACACTCAATGAGAGAATACCAAAGACCATACGAAAGAAGGTTAATCTTTTATGTTTTTTTTTGTTGGCAATCCAGAATGTCATTTGAATAAATTAATTATAAAATATATCAATTGAGTATGTTCTCGATGAGGAACTTTTGATGTAAATTCATGGGAAATGTAAATACCGTTGGCTACTTACAATGTAAATTAAAAGAAAACAACGGACATATACATATCGTGGTAAAAGTTTTAAAAGCACTTTTATATTTCCCACGAAAGCTGTACAATGGCGAGAGAGGAGGGAGAGATTCTCTTATATCATCATTATTATGATATTTCTCATGTCAATGAGTGTCATTGTATTTTTTTTAACAAGTATGTAATGAGGTATATAGACACAGATCTATAATGAATATGGACCCACAAATATACACCAATCCAGTCAGAATCATCTCCAGAGTCAATCTTCTTAACTCAAATTTTATTCAATCTTCTAACTCAAATTTTATTCCATATTCATATAAGTTTTGAGATGATCGATGGAAGAGGAGAATGGAGACATAGTTCTCACATCCCAGCAAAGAAAGCATAGCCAAAAAGGTGCATAGTGCAAAAAGAGCTCAGCAATATATTTTTAATTGGTATGCTGAATTAATTTCGCATTAGGTCTTAAGATTTGACGCCACTCGAAAATAATCTACTAAAATATGGGGAAAATATTACCAAAAACTACACCCAGAAAAAAGGGGCTCCAATGCCAACTGAACTTTATTTTAGTTCATTTTAGTTGATTTTAGTTAAATTTTCCACAATATGAGTAAATGAATAATTTTTTTGCTAACTTTAATGGCGTGAACTAAAAATAAGAAAAAAGTTGTATACAAATATAGTGCACAATTTTACTAGAAAATAAAATAGTTCATATTTTCCTAAAATGGCAGAAGTTTGCTTAAATTGAGTTCATAGGTCTCTCAAATGAGTAAATTTTACTAAATGTGTACCTGTCATGAACTTCGTATAGCGCTTAAGACATTTTAACAATTTCTAAATCCAATTTTTTCTTTCAACAGATGAAATTTTCTTAAACAAGAGAAAATAATTAATTATTTTTAAAAAATTTTCTTCAATTTGACAAAAAGTATTAACTTATTTGTAACATGCTGCAATTAGAAAATTATTTTAGTTAACATTTTCTAAACTAAACCTACATTTTCTTCCACGGTGGGTTCACTTTTTTTGGGTGTTCCAAACAAAAACTACTTACTTTGCAAAATTTTATTTCTATAGAAAATTTTGTCAAAAATTTATTTCTAGAGAAACATTTTATTTGAACAAAAAATTTTGCCAAAATTTTATTTCTATAGAAAATTTTGTCAAAATTTTATCTCTATTTTCTAAATTTTATTTCTATAGAAAATTTTGTCAAAATTTTATATATATATAAAAAATTTTATATCTATGGAAAACTTTGTCAAAATTTTATATCTATGGAAAATTTTGTCAAAATTTTATATCTATGGAAAATTTTGTCAAAATATTATTTCTATAGAAAATTTTCGCACAATTTTATTTCTATAGAAAAGTTTCGCAAAATTTTATTTCTATAGAAAATTTTGTCAAAATTTTATTTCTATAAATAATTTTGTAAAAATTATTTCTATAGCAAATGGTAGCAAATTTTTTTCTATACAATTTTTTCTCAAAATTTTATTTCTATAAAAAATTTACGCAAAATTGTATTTCTAGAGAAAATTTTGTCAAAATTTTAATTCTGTAGAAAATTTTGTCAAAATTTTATATCTATGGAAAATTTTTGTCAAAATTTTCTTTTTAGAGAAAATTTTGTCCAAATTGTATTTTTATAGAAAGTTTTGTCAAAACTGTATATCTATAGAAAATTTTGTCAAAATTTTATATCTATAGAAAATTTTGTCAAAATTTTATTTCTATAAATAATTTTGTAAAAACACTATTTCTATAGAATATGTTCGCAAATTTTTTTATATAGAATTTTTTCTCAAAATTTCATTTCTTTAGAAAATTTATGCAAAATTGTATTTCTAGAGAAAATTTTGTCAAAATTTTATATCTATAGAAAATTTTGTCAAAATTTTATTTCTATAAATAATTTTGTAAAAACTTTATTTCTATAAAAATTTGTGTCAAAATTTTACTTCTATAGAAAATTTTCGCAAATTTTTTTTCTATATGATTTGTTCTCAAAATTTCATTTCTATAGAAAATTTACGCAAAATTGTATTTCTAGAGAAAATTTTGTCAAAATTTTAATTCTGTAGAAAATGTTGTGAAAATTTTATATCTATGGAAAATTTTTCTTAAAATTGTCTTTTCAGAGAAAATTTTGTCAAAATTGTATTTTTATAGAAAGTTTTGTCAAAATTTTATTCCTATAAATAATATTATTTCTATAGATAATGTTCGCAAATTTTTATACCCTGCGCCACACTGTGGAACAGGGTATTATAAGTTAATGCATATGTTTGTAACACCCAGAAGGAGACGAGATAGACACATGGTGTCTTTGGCAATAATGCTCAGGGTGGGTCCCTGAGTCGATATAACCATGTCCGTCTGTTCGTCCGTCCGTCCGTCCGTCCATCCGTCCGTCCGTCCCTCCCTCCGTCCGTCCCTCCATCCGTCTGTCTGTGAATACATTTTTGTGATCAAAGTCTAGGTCGCAATTTAAGTCCAATTGCCTTCAAATTTGGCACATGTTCCTAATTTGGGTCAGAATATAACCCTATTGATTTCGGAAAAAATCGGTTCAGATTTAGATATAGCTCCCATATATATCTATCGCCCGATATGCACTAATATGGACCCAACAGTCAAAGTTTTATACCGATTTGCTTGAAATTTTGTACAAACATAACACTTAGTCGTATAGTCAAGTGTGGAAAATTTGATTGAAATCGGTTCAGATTTAGATATAGCTCCCATATATATGTTTTTCAGATTTCGACAGAAATGGTCAAAATACCAACATGTTCCTTGTTAAATCGCCACTGCTTAGTCGAAAGGTTGTAAAAATGACTCTTATTTTCCTAAACTTCTAATACATATATCGAGCGATAAATCATAAGTAAACTTTTGCGAAGTTTCCTTAAAATTGCTTCAGATTTAAATGCTTCCCATATTTTTTACTAAAATTGTGTTCCACCCTAGTGCATTAGTCAAGTTAAATTTTGAGTTATAGATTTTGTAAAAGTCTATCAAATTCTGTCCAGATCGAGTGATATTTAAATGTATGTATTTGGGACAAACCTTTATATATAGCACCCAACACATTTGACGGATGTGATATGGTATCGAAAATTTAGATCTACAAAGTGGTGCAGGGTATAATAAAGCCGGCCCCGCCCGACTTTAGACTTTCCTTACTTGTTTTCTATAGAATTTTTTCTCAAAATTTTATTTCTATACAAAATTCACGCAAAATTGTATTTCTAGATAAAATTTTGTCAAAATTTTAATTCTGTAGAAAATTTTGTCAAAAATTTTTTATCAAGGGAAAATTTTTGTCAAAATTGTATTTTTATAGAAAGTTTTGTCAAAATTGTATATCTATAGAAAATTTTGTCAAAATTGTATATCTATAGAAAATGTTGTCAAAATTTTATTTCTATAAATAATTTGGTAAAAACTTTTGTCAAAATTTTATTTCTGTAGAAAATGTTGTCAAAATTTTATTTCTATAGAAAATTTTGTCAAAACTTTATTTCTATAAATAATTTTGTAAAAATATTATTTCTATGGAAAATTTTCGCAAATTTTTATACCCTTCACCACTACTGTGGTACAGGGTATAATAAGTTTGTGCATTTGTATGTAACGCCAAGAAATAGTTGTCATAGACCCATCTTTTAGTATACCGATAGGCTTAGAATTAAATTCTGAGTCGATTTAGCGATGTCCGTCTGTCTGTCGGTCCGTCTGTCTGTATATGTAATTTTGTGCACAAAGTACAGCTCGCAATTGAAGTCTGATCGTCCTCAAATTTGGCATAGGGCCGTTTCTTGGGGCAGAGACAATCGCTATTGGTTTTGGAAAAAATCGGTTCAGATTTAGATATAGCTGCCATATATATTTATCCCGATTTGGTCATAGTTAGCGTGTTTATCAACAGATTTTCTTGAAATACCGTACATCCAAATATTTTATGAATCTCGAAAATCTTGCAAAATATCAGCCAAATCGGTTCAGATTTAGATATAGCTCCCATATATATCTTTCGTCCGATTTAGACTCATATGACCACAGAGGTCAAAGTTTACAATCGATCTTCGTAAAATTTTGCACAGAGGGTAGTATTGACATTCTACCAATGCTTGGTCAATTTGATTGAAATCGGTTGAAATTTAGATATAGCTCCCATATATATCTTTCGTCCGATTTGAACTTATATGGCCACAAAAGCCACAGTTTTGCCGTGATTTGCTTCAAATTTTGCACAAAGGGTACGTTTAATGGTATCGTTAAGTGTGTCAAATTTTGTTAAAATCGGTTCAGATTAAGATATAGCTCACATATATATCTTTCGCCCGATTTGGACTTATATGGTCTCAAAAGCCAGAGTTTTGCCCTGACTTACTTCAAATTTTGCACAAGTGGTACTTTTAACGACACTATTGTATGTGTCAAATATGGTCAAAATCGATTCAGATTTAGATATAGCTACCACATATATATCTTTCGTCCGATTTGAACTTATATGGCCTCAAAATCCAGAGTTTTGCCGTGATTTGCTTCAAATTTCGCACAAGGAATACGTTTAGTAGTATCGTTAATTGTGCCAAATTTCGTTGAAATCGGTTCAGATTTAGATATGGCTCCCATATATATCTTCCGTCCGATTTGCACTCATATGACCAGGGGGCCAAAGTTATACACCCATTTACGTGAAATTTCGCATAGATAGCAAAAAATCGGTTCAGATTATATATAGCTCCCATATATACGTACACCAGAGTTGGGGAAATATGGTAGGCTGTTACACATTTTCGACCCATTTTCAATGGAAGTTTCCCCCAATTAACTGGATAGCGTTAGCCGATTTAAATTTTAATTCTAGAGATTTTGTAGAAGAATAAAATTGTCTCCTTTATATAGCTTCCAGCAAATATTGAAGTAGTTGAGATGGTAACACAAATTTTGGCTTACATAGGGGTGAAGGGTATAATATAGTCGGCCCCACCCGACTTTAGACTTTACTTACTTGTTATACCCTCCATCACAGGATAGGGGTAAATTAACTTTGTCATTCCGTTTGTAACACATCGAAATATTGCTCTAAGACCCCATAAAGTATATATATTCTGGGTCGTGGTGAAATTCTGAGTCGATCTAAGCATGTCCGTCCGTCCGTCCGTCTGTTGAAATCACGCTAACTTCCGAACGAAACAAGCTATCGACTTGAAACTTGGCACAAGTAGTTGTTATCGATGTAGGTCGGATGGTATTGAAAATGGGCCATATCGGTCCACTTTTACGTATAGCCCCCATATAAAGGGGCCCTCAGATTTGGCTTGTGGAGCCTCTAACAGAAGCATATTCCATCCGATCCGGCTGAAATTTGGTATATGGTGTTGGTATATGGTCTCTAACAACCATGCAAAAAGTGGTCCACATCGGTCCATAATTATATATAGCCCCCATATAAACCGATCATCAGATTTGGCTTGCGGAGTCTAAAAGAGAAGCAAATTTCATCCAATCCGGCTGAAATTTGGTACATGGTGTTGGTATATGGTCTCTAACAATCGTGCAAAAATTGGTCCACATCGGTCCATAATTATATATAGCCCCCATATAAACCGATCCCCAGATTTGGCTTGCGGAGCCTCAAAGAGAAGCAAACTTCATCCGATCCGGCTGAAATTTGGTACATGGTATTGGTATATGGTCTCTAACAACCGTGCAAAAATTGGTCCACATCGGTCCATAATTATATATAGCGCTCATATAAACCGATCCCCAGATTTGGGTTGCGGAGCTTCAAAGAGAAGCAAATTTCATCCGATCCGCCTGAAATTTGGTACATGATATTGGTATATGGTCTCTAACAAGCATGCAAAAATTGGTCCACATCGGTTCATAATTATATATAGCCCCCATATAAACCGATCCCCAGATTTGGCTTGCGAAGTCTCCAAGAGAAGCAAATTTCATCCAATCCGGTTGTAATTTGGAACATGGTGTTAGTTTATGATCTTTAACAACCGTGCCAGAATTGGTCCATATCGGTCCATAATTATATACAGCCCCCATATAAAACGTTCTCAAGATTTGACCTCCGGAGCCTCTTGGAGGAGCAAAATTCATCCGATCCGGTTCAAATTATGAACGTGGTGTTAGTATATGGTCGCTAACAACCATACCAAAATTGGTCCAATCACACAAAAATTGGTCCATATCGGTTCATAATCATGGTTGCCACTAGAGCCAAAAATAATCTACCAAAATTTTATTTCTAGAGAAAATTTTGTTAAAATTTTATTCGGTTCATAATAAAATTTTCATCATTGTCAAAATTTTATTTCTATAGAAAATTTTGTTCAAATTTTATTCGGTTCATAATCATGGTTGCCACTCGAGCCAAAAATAATCTACCAAGATTTTATTTCTATAGAAAATTTTGTCAAAAATTTATTTCTATAGAAAATTTTGTTAAAATTTTATTTCTGTAGAAATTTTTGTCAAAATTTTATGTCTACATTGTCAAACTGAATTATATACGTATTGGATCGATCTTTTTTGATTTAATATATACCACGTATGGACTTACATACAATTTAGAAGATGGTGTTAGGAGGTTTTAAGATACCTTGCCATCGGCAAGCGTTACCGCAACTTAAGTAATTCGATTCTGGATGACAGTGTTTAGAAGAAGTTTCTACGCAATCCATGGTGGAGGGTACATAAGCTTCGGCCTGGCCGAACTTACGGCCGTATATACTTGTTTTTAAATTGGTTTTTGTTGTACCAATATATACTTTTCGGTAAGTATCAGATTCTTTCCCATCGCATTTTATCCTATATACTACGTTCGACATATCATCTTTCTTGATTTTGGATTTTGTCTTACTGAAGAATTGATTTACATTATTATTGTAAGTCCTTTGTGCAATTTGAAATTTGTCCTTATTAAACATATTTGATGATTTGAATCTTTCTGTGAATCCGGGAATATATGTCAAGGGTTTGTAAATGTTGGGTTCAATTTCGTGATGTTTGGTGTGTTTTCGTTCTTTTACATGTTGAATTAGTTCGTTTTATTCGGGAAATCATTTAATCGTAATATAGTCCTTATCTTATCCTCGTTGTCTTTATGATTTATTTTATTTCTATAGAAAATGTTCGCAAAATTTTGTAAAAATTTTAAATTTTTTAGAAAATTTTGTAAAAATTTTATTTTTAGAGAAAAATTTGTCAAAATTTTTTTTTTCGTGTAGTATTTGATTTACAGAAGGCCTAAAGCAATTTCCTTACTTTTGACTTCGTGTTGGCCTAATTTCCGTTTATAACCAATTATGATTTGTTCTTACATGAAAAAGCCTGTGGGGTTTTGAAACTTTTTCGAAAAACATTTCCTAATTTCATTGGATTTGGAAAATTTTTAAAAAAAATATAACCGCTGACCTAGTTGTTAGTGCTAATTGTTGAACTCACTATCGTTTCCGGCTAAATGTTTGAACCAAATTTGTCGGCACATTTGTGTTATTTTTGGCACAGATACAAGGATTAATGAAAAATTCGACCAATTTTCATTTTTTTTTGTATTCATTACATATCGTAATTTTCTATGGTCCCTGGCGGCAACTATCGTATGGCTATTGATGATGATGATGATGTGGATACTAAAAATTCATCCATTCTGATCCTTTTGCATTTTCTAGAAACATTCGGATAAACCACCCTCATTGTGGATGTGCTATTTGAAAAACAGTTGGAGGATGTTCACATTGGGTGGCCTATTAAAACTTCTGGGTGATTTATTTGCGGTGATTGGTCCATTGGCCATACAGCAAATTGTGCAATACATCGAAATCATGTATGGCATACATTACGACAACATCCTGACCGGAGGGGGCAACACCAGCACCAGCACTAGTAGCAGCAGCAGCAGCAATGCAACATTACTGCAAACATTGAACAATGATACAGTGGAGAACCATTTGGATACATGGCTTCTGGGCAACAATATAAGTAAGTAATGGCCAATAACAATACATCAATTACCACCCCATTGGGATGAGGAGGGACACATGCATGGAGCATACGTTCTTAGCTCTTAACATTATTGTCATGATCATCATCATTAGCATTACCATTGACTTTATTATCACCATCGTCATCATTATCACCATTATCATTTGCTTTGCCTTTGCAGGACGTAGCATTAGAAGTCAGCAAGACAACATTAGCATAAGAGAAATGACCAGTGAAACGGCCAGTTCGCCAGCAATAGAATCCATATGGCTGCCAAATACAAATGTCACTATAACTGAGAGCAGCGCCGGCAATGAATTTCCAAATATTAATACCGATGTGTATAATCACATGGTCAATGATGATTACAACATCTCCACGACAGCAACAAACTGGTCTTTGGATTCGTTATCTTCGCCCTTCTCCACTCTGCCATATTTCGCCACATCGTTTTCCACAATTCCAAGTGGGTCTGAGGTGAAAATTTACTATGCCTCATGGAGTGATTTACTAGCAAATGGTTGGTGCATTGCCTGGCTGGTATTGTTGGCTGCATTGGCCCAGGGTGCCTTGTCACAAGCATCGACGCATATTCTCAATATGACCGGGATACGCATTAAGACATCCCTACAGGGTCTCATATATCGCAAAACGCTTTTGTTGAATACCACATGCCTGGCCAGCAAAGATCTAGAAGGCGCAAGTGCAACATTTGGTCATTCGATGAATTCCAAAAGGGAAGGAAATCAAGAAGACAATGCAGCAAAGCAGCATGGTGTGAATAGTAATGTGTGTAGTAACATTGACTCGGGGCCAGATAATCATCATATTGAAATTGCTGACGAGATGGTAGAACATAAACAGGATTCTAATGTTAGCCACAATGAAGGATATAGAGTGGATGACATAACAAGACAGGATAATAGCAACACTGGTCCACCAATTGACAACTGTAAGTACTTATTCCAAGATATTTTCAAGAAAATGGCCATGAATGATAATTAGAGGTCACTATCGATGACAGGAAAGGAGTGAAGTATGTAGCTTCAGTTTACTGGGTAAAGTGTAATAGCTCAGTACTAGGGTGTCCATACAATCGGTTTTTTAAACGGTTTTTGTTTTACCTGAAAATTCAATTTTTTTAAAACAAAAAAAAAATCACCCCAAATCATTTTTAAATACATTGGTATTACTTAGCCTCATTATTTCTTGGGTACTTTTGTGAACGCCTACATACTTTCGTTTTAATTTTTTAATTTTGTTTATTTCGATTTTTGTGGAACAATTTGAATTTTTTTTTATATTGGGTTGTTGTGCTAGTTTGAGTAGCTGTTATTTGCTTGAGTATATATATGTGTATGTTGTGTTTGGCTTTTGTTGCGCTTACAGGTAGAAGTAAGTTTGAGAATCATGGCTGAGCATTCATGACAAGAGGATAATGGGTATAATAGGATTGTAGTTTACATATTTAATAGTTACGCGACTTTTGCTAGATATTTTTTTTTATAATTTCCGTAGATAAGGCGAGTCACTTTTATTGTTAACGTTTCTTATTGACGTTACTGTGGTGTTGCGTTACTTCGAGTAGCTGTTGTTTGGGTTGATTATATTTGAGTGTGTTTTGTTTGGTTTTTGCTAACTTACAGAGGGAAATAAGTTTGAGAGTCATCGGGTGGGCATTCATAGGAAAAGAGTGAGTAAAAGCAATGGGAATAATAGGATTGCTCTTTATATAGGTAAATTTAGATTGGCTGAATTAATGTACGGTGGTGATTGGATGTTTTAGGTGTTAAAATGATCTGCTACCAGAATATTTAAAAACTTTTTAATTAATTAATTAACTTTTGCTAGATAAATTTTTTATAAAACGAAAGGCTATTTTCCGTAGTTAAAGCGAGTCACTTTTATTGTTGACGTTGTTGTGTTACTTCGAGTTGCTGTTGTTTGGTTTGATTATATTTTAGTGTGTTGTGTTTGGCTCTTGCTATACTTACATAAATAAATAAGTTTGAGAGTCATCGGTTGAGCATTCTTAGCAAGGGAGTGTGTAAAAGCAATGGGAATAACAGGATTGCTCTTTGTATAGGTAATGTTAGGTTGGCTGAACGAATGTGCGGTGGTTATTGTATGTCTTACGTGTTAAAATGATCAACTAGCCGAAAAATTTTGCTAAAATTTTTCATCAATATATTAATTTGCGAAATCAATTGTAATTTTTTATGGAAATTTTTGAAATATAATAAAATTTGAAAACATAAATCATAAACTAAAATAAAATTAAGTTAACAAGAGGAAGTAAACTTCAGAGTCAAAAATTAGAAAAATAATTCACTCTATATGTGCATGTAGCTACTGAAATAGGGATGTCACATTGGGATATGTGGTTGTATTAAGAGCACTTTACCAAACAATGAGCAAACAATCTTTGAAGGAGTTTTCTACAAAATTTCTAAATTTTGTTTTGGAACAGAGTCATGATAAACAAATCACCGACAAGAATTGATTGTAAAATTCATATTAAGAAATGTTTGTGAACATTTCAAATATAAAACAAGGAAGGAAAGTCTAAAGACCTGCCCCACTTTATAGATCTACATTTTCGATACCATCGCAAATTCTTCGAATTTTTTGGTTGCAATATACAAAATAAAAGTTTATTTAAATCTGAACAGATTTGGATAAAATATTTTAGATTTCTTAGAAAACCTCTACTTGTAGGGAGCCACCGTGGTGCAATGGTTACCATGTTCGCCTTGCATACACAAGGTCGTGGGTTCGATTTCTGCTTCGGTGGATTATCCCACCTCAGTAATGCTGGTGACATTTCTGAGGGTTTCAAAGCTTCTCTAAGTGGTTCCACTGCAATGTGGAATGCCGTTCGGACTCGACTATAAAAAGGAGGTCCCTTGTCATTGAGCTTAACATGGAATCGGGCAGCATTCAGTGATAAGAGAGAAGTTCACTAATGTGGTACCACAATGGACTAAATAGTCTAAGTGAGCCTGATACATCGGGCTGCCACCTAACCTAACCTAGAAAACCTCTAGACTTCAAATTTAAATCGGCTAATGTCCTGGGGTGGAACACAATTTTAGTAAAAAATATTTATATCTGAACCAATTTTGAGGTAACATTTCAAAAGTGTATTTATAATTTATCGGTCGGTCGATAGATATGTAGTAGAAGTATAAGCAAATCGGAGTAATATCTACAAGTTTTAGACTTATCAGTGGCGATGATGTGGATATTTTGGTAATTTTAGCCCAAATCGGAAAAACCTATATATGGAAGCTATATCGAAATCTGAACCGATTTCAACCAAATTGGATAGTTATTATGTTAATTGTACTCCCTGTGCCAAATTTCATGTAAATTGGATTACAACTTTGACCTCTGTGGTCATATGACGGAAAATGGGCCGAAAGATATATATGGCAGCTATATCTAAAACTGAACCGATTTCAACCAAAATTAGCAAGCATAGTAAGAATGTTTATTATACTCCCTGTGCCAAATTTCAGAATACTACTGTTGGCCTCTGTGGTCATATTAGTCTAAATCGGACGAAAAATATAAATGGGAGCTATATCTAAATCTGAACCGATTTCAATAAAATTTAGCACACTTGATTCCACTACTAATTGTACTCCTAGTGCAAAATTTCAAGCAACTTCAGGTAAAGCTCTAGCTTCTGAGGCCATAAAAGTGCATATCGGGCGAAAGATATATATGTGAGTTATACCTAAATCTAAACCGATTTCAATCAAATTTGGCACACTTGACTATAATACTAATTGCTCTTTTTGTGCAAAATTTCAAGTAAATTTTGGTATAACTCTTGCTTTTGAGGCCATACAAGTCCATATCGGGCGAAAGATATATATGAGAGCTATATGTAAATCTGATCCGATTTCTTCCAAAATCAATAGGGTTTAATTCAGACTCAAAATAGAAACTTGTGCCAAAATTGAAGTCGATTGGACTAAAACTGCGACCTGGACTATGATCACCGAAATGTGTTCACAGACAGAATGACAGATGGACATGGCTAGATCGACTCAGGAACCCGCCTTGAACAATATTGCCAAATACACTATATGTCTATCTCGTCTTCTTCTGGATGTTGCAAACATATGCATCAACTTACAAAAAACTCCATAGGTTTTAGTAACATTTTTATGCAAGCCGTTAATGGTAATCATTGCAACACGTCTTCCAAAAAAATCGTTATTTTTGTAAACTTCTCTATAAGTGACGGTTAACATAGTTCCTAATGTTCCGATATTCGAAATCACAAGAATTTATTTTTCTTATAACTAAAAAGTAGAGCTACTCTCGGACTTCAATCCATTTTGAATGTGAATTTCACAGATTTAAGTTTATAGGTTTTATGGTTCGGAAAGATTGCCAAATGAAAATTTTGACCCACTTGAATACATCCATAATGCATCAACAATATATCCGTATATGGCATCCCTGTATTAGCAGCCATCTACAATTTTATACACACAATTTATTTCTCCAAATATTCAGAAAGAAAATAAACGTCACTTTGCAAAGCTAAACCTACAAACACACACAAATTTATAAAATATATATATTTTCCTATTAGATCATTTTAAAACCTAATATAACCAACCACTAACCACACTGCCCCACCTCCTCCACCAATAACTATACAAAATACCTATACAAAATACATTTCTATTATGCTCATTGCTTTAATTCACTCTCTTACCTTCAATGCTCACCGAGTGACTCCCAAACTACTTTTTTTTATGTCTGCATAAAAAGAGCCAAACACAGCCAACAAAACAATGGCTACTCAAACTAACTTCTTTTTCACCACCCATATTTCTTCTTTATTATATACGCAATAGAAAGAAGGCTTTAAAATATTATTATGGCCATTGTCTTTGAATAAATTCCGCGGAAAACCATATTTCTTTCTGTTTTTTGTTTTAATTATTCAAACTAAATTTATTAGCATGACCTGATTATTTTTTCAAAGATCATTTCGGATTTGTAATAAATTGCCTCGTTTTTTCTCTAACTCTCCCTCTCTCTTTCTCTCTCTCTCTCTTAGCTTTGAATGACATTGGAGCCATTACAAATTTGATGTCTGAGGATACATTGAACATAATGTCCTTCTTTTGGATTGCTCATTACGTTTGGGCCATACCATTGAAAGTGAGTATAAAACAAAATTCTATTTTTTGTTTTGTTAAAATACTTTTGGGAAATTTTATTGCAACATCTTTCACATAGCAATGCAATATAGCATTGACAATAAATAACAAATTTGTAAAATAAATTCAAAATAATTTGCTGTAGTTTTTTCAAACTTAGTATTTGCAGCCTCAAGATGACAAACACAATGAAAATATCAGTATCGCAATATAAATGGCCTTTAAATGCAATTAATTTATGGGTAGATATAAAACAAACAAAAAATAAAGACCAAATACGAGAATTGTAAGGAAATATTATTTGTCTGTGACAAGATTTATTTTTGTCCTTCATACGAAAGACGAATCGAATCGATATTAAAATCTTACAATTAAATGCAAAATTTATTTTGTTCTTGGTTCTTTTTTTTTTTGTCGATATATCTCTGAATAAGCAATTCCATTATTTATGGCTACAAACAGTTTGATGGATTTCATGTAGAAGTTGCGGGAGGGGATGATAAAATTGCATGTCAAGCATGGCAAATTGTCAATGATTGGTAAAATATTGTGAATCCATGAATATTTAAAAGGAAAATTTATTAGAAAACCAAATATTAGAAATTTTGATTTGAAAGCAAGTGTCTGTAGAGAGGCTCAATGGGTATCATATACCAAGGAACTTATATCGGGATCTTGACCTGATGGAATGACGGTATGGACATCCGTCCAGGAAAATGAGCCCCAAAACCCAAATGAAACAGGACCAAATGAAATGTGGAGCATTTTGGAGAGTAAGGCTGACCCTAAAAAATGCCAAAGTGTCGATCATCTCAAGACGGCGATGTGAGTGTAATGTCTTTGAAGACCATAATTCGGGCAAACAAATCTTAACTGATTCTAAAATTTCACGTGGGAGAAATGTAACCTTGATGCCTGTGTATGATAAGGAAAAATGTATAAAGACCAGTTCGTCTAAATATAAACTCCCTTAAGATTTTACCTACACGTTACCTACATTTGGTATGGGCTGTAAACAAGTCTACATCATTTACTTACAACACGCATATAAATCAAATTCAAATAAAAACAAATATGAGAAGGCAAATGTAATTAAATGAATACAATTAATTTTTCTGAAAATTAGAAAAATTGCTCAACCAAATACCACACCACAAAAACCCATTTTGAATATGGGGTATTGTAATCAGAGCATTTTCTCAAAAATTCTTCTGTGTGAAATCTAGGTGTTGTGTTAATTGTTTTCTCTTTGATATTTGTTGCTTTTATTGTTGTGGCATATGCACGTGTATATAGTGAACATGAATTTTCTCTCTCCTCGTAGTCTCTTACTCTCACTTTCCATACACACATTGGATGACTGGATTTCACTCTCTCCCCCAGCATATGCAAATAAATAAATTACTACATGTATGTGCATAATTAATTATTCAAATTCTAAGCTTACTCTGTTTAGTAGTCAATGTTGCCATATTCATATGTGTATTTCTCTTTCTCTCGCATCTGGTTAACACTAAGAATAATGAGTAATTTTTGTGGTATTCTCCTTGGAAGAAAAGGGATGCCAACAATAGCAGATTTTTCCAACAATTCCTCCGCAACTAAGAGGTACTTCAAAAATTTTCTATAAACAATAACATTTTGACAAAATTTTCTATAATACCCGCAAAAAAAGAGCTTCAAAAAATTAGTTTGGATCCCCAATTTTTTATCCGGAAGTAGTGCAAACTTGGATCACCTCCAAGGAATTTTACATTGGCTTTTCATAGGACAGAAGAACTCCATTTTTGAATTCTTTGCATTGATTTAGAAGTTGTGCCTTGGAAGTTCATTTGGATGAAGAAATTTAAAAGACTAAAAAACAATTTTTTCCCCAATTTCACTTTTTATTTTTCTCAGAATTTCTTGTTACACTTTCCACTTTTTACAAATTGAAAAACTTCTTCGATCCCACCACAAACGTCATTGAACACGACGCATCAAAACCTCTATTCAAATGTTTGTGATATGAAACTAGAATGACACCACGGCATGACATTCTAACTACTTCCTGAGATGTCCTTTTTATTTTTAGTGAAAAATTGTTTATTAAATATATTTTTTATTTATATTAATATTTTTTATATTTTATTTATATTAATATTATATTATATTTATATTAAAAGCCAACAAAAAATTTAAAATTATTTTTATTTATATTAATATTTTTTATATTTTATTTATATTAATATTATATTATATTTATATTAAAAGTCAACAAAAAATTTAAAATTATCGTAATTTGCAAAACCTTCTCAAACGAACTTCCATGGAAGCGAAAAAGTCAAACGACACAGGTTCAAATCGGTGATGATTTTTTTATTACATTTTTACTACCTTATTGATTTTCTATTCTTGTTTGCGAAATTTAACTGTCCAAACTTAAAACGGCCTAATTCCGTACTTTCTAAGACTTGTCCCAAAGGACTGCATCGGAAGTGGAAAAAAATCGATAGGGGATCCCGGGATGCGCTTTAAAAGAAATGTTTGTGGACTTGTCCAAAAGGACTGCATAGGAAGTGAAAAAACTAGATGGGGGACTCCGGGATGCGCTTTAAAAGAAATGTTTGTGGAATAACTTCCATTTTTTTTGCTGGGAATTAACATTTTGATAAAATTTTCTATAAAAAAAATAAATAATAATAATTTTCTATAGAAATGAAATTTTGGCAAAATATTTTCGAGAGAAATAAAATTTTGAGAAAATTTTCTATAGAAATAAAATTTTGAGAAAATTTACTATAGAAATAAAGTTTTGGAAAATTTTTCTATAGAAATAAAATTTTCTATAAATTTTGACAAAATATGGTTTTTTGTTTGGTAGTTGTTTGGTAATATTTTCTCAAAATTTTAGGTAGAGTGGTCACTCGAGCCAAAAACTAAAAATTTGGCGAAAATTATACCAAAAAACTACCAAACAGAAAATCTTGTATAGAATATTTTGTCAAAATTTTATTTCTAAGAAAATTTTCTCAAAATTTTATTTCTAGAAAATTTTGTCCAAATTTTATTTCCATAGAAATTTTGTCAATATTTTATTTCTATAGAAAATTTTGTCCAAATTGTATGTCTATAGAAAATTTTGTCAACATTTTGTGTCTATAGAAAATTTTGTCAAAATTTTATTTCTATGAAAAATATTGTCAAAATTTTATTTCTATGTAAAATTTTGTCAAAATTTTATGTCTATAGAAAATTTTGTCAAAATTTTATTTCTATGGGAAATATTATCAAAATTTTATTTCTATGTAAAATTTTTTCAAAACTTTATTTCTATAGAAAATTTTGTAAAAATTTTATATCTATAGAAAATATTGTCAAAATTTTATTTCTACAGAAAATTTTATAAAAATTTTATTTCTACTGAAAATTTTGTAAAAAATTTATTTCTATAGAAAATGTAAAAATTTTATTTCCATAGAAATTTTATCAATATTTTATTTCTACAGAAATTTTTGTCAAAATTTTATTTCTATTGAAAATTTTATTTCCATAGAAATTTTGTCAATATTTTATTTCTATAGAAAATTTTGTCCAAATTTTATTTCCATAGAAATTTTGTAAAAATTTTATTTCTATCGAAAATTTTATAAAAATTGTATTTCCATAGAAATTTTGACAATATTTTATTTCTATAGAACATTTTGTCTAAATTTTATGTCTATAGAAAATTTTTGTCAAAATTTTATTTCTATAGAAAATTTGTCAACATTTTATTTCTATAGAAAATTTTGTCAAAATTTTATTTCGGTAGAAAATATTGTCAAAATTGTATTTCTACGGAAAATTTGTCAACATTTTATTTCTATAGAAAACTTTGTCCAAATTTTATTTCCATAAAAATTTTGCCAATATTTTATTTCCATAGAAATTTTATCAATATTTTATTTCTTAGAAAATTTTATCAAAATTTTATTTCTATAGAAAATTTTGTCAAAATTTTATTTCTATAGAAAATTTTGTCAAAATTTTATTTCTATAAAAATATTGTCAACATTTCATTTCTATGGAAAATTTTGTCAAAATTTTATTTCTATAGAAAACTTTGTCCAAATTTTATTTCTATATAAAATTTTCTCAAAATTTTATTTCTATTGAAAATTTTGTAAAAATTTTATTTCTATAGAAAATTTTGTAAAAATTTTATTTCTATAGAAAATATTGTCAATATTGTATATCTATGGAAAATTTTGTCAAAATTTTATTTCTATAGAAATTTTTTTAAAAATTTTATATCTATAGAAAATATTGTCAAAATTTTATTTCTATAGAAAATATTGTCAAAATTGTATTTCAATATAAAACTTTTTCAAAATTTTATTTCTATAGAAAACTTTGTCCAAATTTTATTTCCATAAGAATTTTTTCAATATTTAAGTCTATAGAAAATTTTGTCAAAATTTTATTTCTATAAAAATATTTTCAAAATCTTATTTCTATGGAAAATTTTTTCAAAACATTATTTCTATAGAAAGTTTTGTAAAAATTTTGTTTCTATAGAAAATTTTCTCAAAAATTTTATTTCTATAGAAAATTTTCTCAAAATTTTATTTCTATAGAAAATTTTGTCCAAGTTTTATTTCTATAGAAAATATTGTCAAACTTTTATTTTTATGGAAAATTTTGTCAAAACTTTATTTCTACACAAAATTTTGTAAAAATTTTATTTCTATAGAGGATTTGTCAACATTTTATTTCTATAGAAAATTTTGTCCAAATTTTATTTCTATGGAAAATTTTATTTCTATAGAAAATTTTGTAAAAATTTTATTTCCATTTGTTTTGTTTTGTTATTGTTGGTTTTGTTCTTTAAGCATTGTTGTCGTTTTTTTATTTCAGCTTAAAACCATACATTGACTAAACTACAAGAGTAGCTTAACCAACAGAGGAAAAGAATGTTTGTCAAATTTATTTGGGCAAAGCCCTATAGACTGCAAGATGGTTGGATGGACGCACGTTTCGGAATTACCACATTCCTCATCAGCATCCTCTACTTGCAGCAAAACTATCACCAATTATCAGAATAAATTCAGGCAGTTTATTAAACCCAACAAAAACCACACTTGAACCCTCCGAAAAAAGGTTTTACATTGATAGCCGGCTTATGCCAAATGAATTCGAAACAAACATATCTCTTTTCCTATGCCACTGTCAAATCATCGATTTGAATTCACATGGCTGGGTTTATTTTGAGCGTGCCTCCTCTTCTTTTTCCATTTGTTTTGTTTTGTTATTGTTGGTTTTGTTCTTTAAGCATTGTTGTCGTTTTTTTATTTCAGCTTAAAACCATACATTGACTAAACTACAAGAGTAGCTTAACCAACAGAGGAAAAGAATGTTTGTCAAATTTATTTGGGCAAAGCCCTATAGACTGCAAGATGGTTGGATGGACGCACGTTTCGGAATTACCACATTCCTCATCAGCATCCTCTACTTGCAGCAAAACTATCACCAATTATCAGAATAAATTCAGGCAGTTTATTAAACCCAACAAAAACCACACTTGAACCCTCCGAAAAAAGGTTTTACATTGATAGCCGGCTTATGCCAAATGAATTCGAAACAAACATATCTCTTTTCCTATGCCACTGTCAAATCATCGATTTGAATTCACATGGCTGGGTTTATTTTGAGCGTGCCTCCTCTTCTTTTTCCATTTGTTTTGTTTTGTTATTGTTGGTTTTGTTCTTTAAGCATTGTTGTCGTTTTTTTATTTCAGCTTAAAACCATACATTGACTAAACTACAAGAGTAGCTTAACCAACAGAGGAAAAGAATGTTTGTCAAATTTATTTGGGCAAAGCCCTATAGACTGCAAGATGGTTGGATGGACGCACGTTTCGGAATTACCACATTCCTCATCAGCATCCTCTACTTGCAGCAAAACTATCACCAATTATCAGAATAAATTCAGGCAGTTTATTAAACCCAACAAAAACCACACTTGAACCCTCCGAAAAAAGGTTTTACATTGATAGCCGGCTTATGCCAAATGAATTCGAAACAAACATATCTCTTTTCCTACCAACCATCTTGCAGTCTATAGGGCTTTGCCCAAATAAATTTGACAAACATTCTTTTCCTCTGTTGGTTAAGCTACTCTTGTAGTTTAGTCAATGTATGGTTTTAAGCTGAAATAAAAAAACGACAAAATTTTATTTCTATAGAAAATTTTGTAAAAATTTTATTTCTATAGAAAATATTGTCAAAATTGTATATCTATGGAAAATTTTGTCAAAATTTTATTTTTATAGAAAATTTTTTAAAAATTTTATATTTATAGAAAATATTGTCAAAATTTTATTTCTATAGAAAATATTGTCAAAATTGTATTTCAATATAAAACTTTTTCAAAATTTTATTTCTATAGAAAACTTTGTCCAAATTTTATTTCCATAAGAATTTTTTCAATATTTTATGTCTATAGAAAATTTTGTCAAAATTTTATTTCTATAAAAATGTTTTCAAAATTTTATTTCTATGGAAAATTTTTTCAAAACATTATATCTATAGAAAGTTTTGTAAAAATTTTGTTTCTATAGAAAATTTTCTCAAAAATTTTATTTCTATAGAAAATTTTCTCAAAATTTTATTTCTATAGAAAATTTTGTCCAAGTTTTATTTCTACAGAAAATATTGTCAAACTTTTATTTTAATGGAAAATTTTGTCAAAACTTTATTTCTACACAAAATTTTGTAAAAATTTTATTTCTATAGAGAATTTGTCAACATTTTATTTCTATAGAAAATTTTGTCCAAATTTTATTTCTATGGAAAATTTTATAAAAATTTTATTTCTATAGAAAACTTTATAAAAATTTTATTTCCATAGAAATTTTGTTAATATTTGATTTCTATAGAAAATTTTGTCCAAATTTTATGTCTATAGAAAATATTGTCAAAATTTTATTTCTATAGAACATTTTGTCAAAATTTTATTTCTATTTAAATTTTTTTCAAAACTTTATTTCTATAGAAAATGTTGTACAAATTTTGTTTCTATAGAAAATTTTCTCAAAAATTTTATTTCTATAAAAAATTTTGTCAAAATTTTATTTCTATAGAAAATTTTGTCACAATTATATTTCTATAGAAAATATTGTCAAAATTTTATTTCTATGGAAAATTTTGTAAAAATTTTATTTCTATAGAAAATTTTATAAAAATTTTACTTCCATAGAAATTTTGTCAATGTTTTATTTCTATAGAAAATTTTGTCAAAATTTTATTTATATAGAAAATTTTGTCAAAATTTTATTTCTATAAAAATATTGTCAAAATTTTATTTCTATGGAAAATTTTCTCAAAATTTTATTTCTATACAAAATTTTGTCAAAATTTTATTTCTATGGAAATTTTTTTCCAAACTTTATTTCTATAGAAAATGTTGTACAAATTTTGTTTCTATAGAAAATTTTCTCAAAATTTTATTTCTATAGAAAATTTTGTCAAAATTTTATTTCTATGGAAAATATTGTCAAAATTTTATTTCTATGGAAAATTTTGTAAAAATTTAGTTTCTATAGAAAATATTGTCAAAATTTTATTTCTATAAAGATTTTTATAAAAAATGTTATTTCTATAGAAAATTTTGTCTAAATTTTGTTTCAAAATTTTATTTCTTTAAAAATTTTTGTCAAAAATTTATTTCTATAGAAAATTTTTTCAGAGGAATATTTTCCAAAATCTACCAACACATAAGAATTCTACCAATCTTTGGTAGATAGTAAAAAATCTACCATTTTTGGTAGAATTTTACCAAATGTGACAACCGATAGATCTTAAAAATACAAGAAGAACTCATAACGCAGACGATGTGGCATGGGGTTTTTGCCCATATCATCGGTAAATAAATTTGTTTCCCAAAGTCTACCCCTTAACTAAAATTTCCATAACGACATCCCTACTTGGAATACAAGAACAGAGCAATCCTAGTGTAGTATATCCTTGCTACTTGTATCTTTAAACTTAAGCCATTTGTTTGGATGTTGGTATTTGCTGTTGATATACTTGGCTATGGTTACCGGCATTACAAACGTTTACCTTTTGACGTTTATTCCAATAAATTTTCGAAAAGTACACAAAATGTATTCAAATTAACCAGGCATACAATGTCTAAGGTCTACACTTTCTCCTCTTCGCTGCCCTTCGTTGGGGCGGGGGGCGGTGACTAAAGCCACAATTAAAGGTATTTGGAAATTGTAACATAAAATATATGTCTACATTATGTCAAAGAAATCTATGGTTTTACTTGGGAAATGTCAGCAATGTGAATTGATTATCAATGTCTTTAGGAAAGGGTGTTGAACTCAATGAAAGGGTGTGTTTGTGTGCGTATACTAAATATGTAACAATTAAATATAATTTCGGTGTTGGAATACCCACAATTTCGCAATTAATTTTGTGTGTACTTAATCTGAAAAATCTATTTCAATTGTAGATACTTGGTAGAATAAATGTTATTTGTAGAGAAAATCACTTCAATGAAAGGAATCCCATGAAAAGCATGAGAATACGACTGAATAGTCTAAGTAAGTCTACTATAAAGAGCTTTCACGAAGGTTATAGAAATGGGAATGTCATCATCATCTGTTGATGGTTGGTTATAGAGCCCAGCAGTGTTATTTGCTTCGGTCAAAATTCCTGCTCCTGTTCGGTGTAGGTTTTGTGGTCAAAGTGGCACAAAAAGTGTCATTTGGAATAAAAGGTGGCACAATTATTTGAAAAAAGTGCCATCATCTGTTGATGGTTGGTTATAGAGCCCAGCAGTGTTATTTGCTTCGGTCAAAATTCGTGTTCCTGTTCGGTGTAGGTTTTGTGGTCAAAGTGACAGAAAAAGTGTCATTTGGAATAAAAGGTGGCACAATTATTTGAAAAAAGTGCCAAACTTTTGTTATTATTTTAATTGGTTAGCTTGTCCTCCTTGCATGGAAAGGGTCATGGATTTTGTCTTAGTTTCGACCCACTTCCACAATTTTTTTAGCCGTGGCTTTTCTCCTCTTAGTAATGCTGCAGATATTTCTGAGCGTACTAAAGCTTCTCTAAGAGGCAGATTTTTTTCAAACATTGTCCAGACACAAAAATTGGTACATATTAATTTTTACTTTTTTTATTTATTTATTTAATGCATTAAAAAATAACAATGGGCCATGTTATTGTAGTATACAGAGCTTAGACTGCAGATCTAAGCTTCACTGCTTGAGCATTCCCAGGGCTTTCAGTGATTGATATATGTGGCGAAATTGTAATGAATGAACTTCAGACCCAAGACTACCCAGAGTGGTTCATGAAGTCCTGGTTCATGAATGTCCGGATCTCAATCGGTTGGACTTTTGCGCTTAGGGCATTGGTTACATTGACACTAAAAAATACCAAACTGTCGATCATCTTAAAACGGAGCTTCGGCTTGAATGAGACAAAATAGAGCAGAGTCACTTTCGTGCAGCGTGAGAATAACGAACATTTTGCCCGCAGACCATGAACATTCCACGGTCATTTCTCTCAGGATACGTCAACCAAGAATGGCTTAAAAAGGAGGTTAATTTATTCCGCACAATTGCCACCGAAATGTCCGGATATCAATTCGTTGTACTTTTACGCCTAAGAAGACTTAGGTTGGCACAAAACCATATCAAAGTCTCGATCTTATTAAAACAGATCTTTGACGATAATGCACCCAAGTAGCGCATAGCCACTTTTGTGCCGAATATTTTCGAGAAAATATCCTAAGACCAGTTCTGAAGACCCGGGTAAACAGACATTTCGCCCGCAGACCATGAATACTCCGTGGTAAACTATGCAGCGCCAGTGTGGACACCTCAAACGAGCGATACGCAGTGGAATAACAGTACACCCCTGGATCACCTTTATGCAGAGACCAAGATCATCCCAGTGCATCGACACAACTACATTTTGTCCAAAAAAATTTTGACAAAATTTTTCTAGAAACAGACATTTCGCCCGCAGACCGTGAATACTCCGTGGTAAACTATGCAGCGCCAGTGTGGACACCTCAAACGAACGATACGCAGTGGAATAACAGTACACCCCTGGATCACCTTTATGCGGAGACCAAGATCATCCCAGTGCGTCGACACAACTACATTTTATCAAAGCTGTACCTCTTGGGTTGCCATCGAGGTTGTCATCCGAATCACCATCTTGTGGATAGACAACCTCCACCCAGGAATGTAAGGTTTGATCTTCGCCTTCTAGAGCCCGAGATCCAGCGTTACAAAAGAGAGCCTCTAGATCGGGCAGCATACCAGACAGGTTTGAACAGGATTCATGAGGATACTGTAGCTGAAGCGGTGAGAAGCTACAAGGTCGGAGTCCGACCATCGCCCATAGCACCGGAGGAGAGAGACCTCCCACAGCAGACAAGGGTAGTTTTGGCCCAACTAAGATCAGGCAAGTGCAGCCGCCTCAATTCATACTTATCAGTGATTGATAGCAGCGCAGCTCACGTGTGTCCCATCTGTAATCAAGGGCCACATGACACTCGTCACCTTTTTGCTTGCCCAGCTAAGTCTACCCGTCTCACTACCAGATCACTCTGGACACACCCCATCCTTGTCGCAGAGTTCCTTGATCTGGCTACCAGCTGAACTACACAAGCATAGAACAAAATTGATGAAACTACATTAAAAACTGTTACAACAACAACAACTCCAACAGTAATCTGCATCAACGCATTTAGCATGCGTCAATCAAGAATGACTAAAAAGGGAGGTTCCTCGCGTCTTTTCTACGATACAATGGCCACCACATCTCCGGATCTCAATCACGGTTGTCACAGGGAAAATGATCTAAAGACAAATTTTGACAAAATTTCCTATAGAATAAAATTTAGGCAAAGTTTTATACAGAAATGCAATTTTGACAAAATTTTCACTAGAAATAAAATTTTGACAAAATTTTCACTAGAAATAAAATTTTGACAAAATTTCTCTAGAAATAAAATTTTGACAAAATAGAAATAGAAATAAAATGGTGACAACATTTTCTATAGAAACAAAATTTTGACAGAATTTTCTATGGAAATAAAATTTTGACAAAATTTTCTATAGAAACAAAATTTTGACAAAATTTTCTATAGAAATAAAATTTTGACAAAATTTCTCTAGAAATAAAATTTTGACAAAATTTTTCTAAAAATATAATTGTGATAAAAATTTCTATAGTAATAAAATTTTGACAAACTTTTCAATAGAAGTAAAATGTTGACAAAATTTTCTATAGAAATAAAATTTTAACAAAATAAAAATAGAAATAAAATCGTAGCAAAATTTTCTATAGAATAAGATTTTAACAAAATTTTCTATGGAAATAAGATGTTGACCAAATCTCCTATAGAAATAAAATTTTGACAAAATATAAATAGAAATAAAACTTTGACAACATTTTCTATAAAAAAATAAATTTTTCACAAAATTTTCTATAGAAATAAATTTTGACAAAATTTTTACAGAAATAAAATTTTGACAAAATTTTCTATAGAAATAAAATTTTAACAAGATTTTCAATAGAGTAATATTTTTGCAAAATTTTCTATAGAAACAAAATTTTCTATAGAATAAAATTTTGACAAAATTTTGAGAAAATTTCCGATAGAAATAAAATTTTGACAAAATTTTCTAGAGAAATAAAATTTTAACAAAATATTCTGTGGAATAAAATTTTGACAAAATTTTCTATAGAAACAAAATTTTGACAAAATTTTCTATAGAAATAAGATGTTGACCAAATCTTCTATAGAAATAAAATTTTGACAAAATTTGCTACAGAAATAAAATTTTGACAAAATTTTATATAGAAATAAAATTGTGACAAAATTTTCTATAGAATAAAATTTTGACAAAATTTTCTATGGAATAAAATTTTGACAAAATTTTCTATTGAAATAAGATGGTGACCAAATCTCCTATAAAAATTAAATTGTGACAAAAATAGAAATAAATCGTAGCAAAATTTTCTATAGAATAAGATTTTAACAAAATTTTCTATGGAAATAAGATGTTGACCAAATCTCCTATAGAAATAAAATTTTGACAAAATATAAATAGAAATAAAACTTTGACAACATTTTCTATAAAAAAATAAATTTTTCACAAAATTTTCTATAGAAATAAATTTTGACAGAATTTTTACAGAAATAAAATTTTGATAAAATTTTCTATAGAAATAAAATTTTAACAAGATTTTCAATAGAGTAATATTTTTGCAAAATTTTCTATAGAAACAAAATTTTCTATAGAATAAAATTTTGAGAAAATTTCCGATAGAAATAAAATTTTGACAAAATTTTCTAGAGAAATAAAATTTTAACAAAATATTCTGTGGAATAAAATTTTGACAAAATTTTCTATAGAAACAAAATTTTGACAAAATTTTCTATAGAAATAAGATGTTGACCAAATCTTCTATAGAAATAAAATTTTGACAAAATTTGCTACAGAAATAAAATTTTGACAAAATTTTATATAGAAATAAAATTGTGACAAAATTTTCTATAGAATAAAATTTTGACAAAATTTTCTATGGAATAAAATTTTGACAAAATTTTCTATTGAAATAAGATGGTGACCAAATCTCCTATAAAAATTAAATTGTGACAAAAATAGAAATAAATCGTAGCAAAATTTTCTATAGAATAAGATTTTAACAAAATTTTCTATGGAAATAAGATGTTGACCAAATCTCCTATAGAAATAAAATTTTGACAAAATATAAATATAAATAAAACTTTGACAACATTTTCTATAAAAAAATAAATTTTTCACAAAATTTTCTATAGAAATAAATTTTGACAGAATTTTTACAGAAATAAAATTTTGATAAAATTTTCTATAGAAATAAAATTTTAACAAGATTTTCAATAGAGTAATATTTTTGCAAAATTTTCTATAGAAACAAAATTTTCTATAGAATAAAATTTTGAGAAAATTTCCGATAGAAATAAAATTTTGACAAAATTTTCTAGAGAAATAAAATTTTAACAAAATATTCTGTGGAATAAAATTTTGACAAAATTTTCTATAGACACAAAATTTTGACAAAATTTTATATAGAAATAAAATTGTGACAAAATTTTCTATAGAATAAAATTTTGACAAAATTTTCTATGGAATAAAATTTTGACAAAATTTTCTATTGAAATAAGATGGTGACCAAATCTCCTATAAAAATTAAATTGTGACAAAATTTCCTATAGAAATAAAATTTTGACAATATTTTTTATAGAAATAAAATTTTGACAACATTTTTTCAAGAAATAAAATTTTAAAAAAACTTCTATAGAAATGAAATTGTTGCAAAATTTTCTATAGAATAAGATTTTGACAAAATTTTCTATAGAAATAAAATTTTGACAAAATTTCTCTAGATATATAATTGTGATAACATTTTCTATAGAAATAAATTTTTGACAAACTTTTCAATAGAAATAAAATTTTGACAAAATGTTCTATAAGAAATAAAAATTTGACAAAATTTTCTATAGAAATAAAATTTTGACAGAATTTTCTATAGAAATAAAATTTTGAAAAAATAAAATTTTAACAAAACTTCTATAGAAATAAAATTGTAGCAAAATTTTCTATAGAATAAGATTTTGACAAAATTTTCTATAGAAATAAAATTTTGACAAAATTTCTCTAGATATATAATTGTGATAAAATTTTCTATAGAAATAAATTTTTGACAAACTTTTCAATAGAAATAAAATTTTGACAAAATGTTCTATAAGAAATAAAAATTTGACAAAATTTTCTATAGAAATAAAATTTTGACAGAATTTTCTATAGAAATAAAATGTTGACAAAATTTCTCTAGAAATAAAATTGTGATACAATTTTCTATAGAAATAAAATTTTGATAAATATATATATATATATATATATATATATATATATATATATATATATATATATATATATATATATATATATATATATATATATATATATATATATATATATATATATATATATATATATATATATATATATATATATATATATATATATATACATATATATATATATATATATATATATATATATATACATATATATATATATATATATATATATATATATATATATATATATATATATATATATATATATATATATATATATATATATATATAATTGTAATAAAATTTTCTATAGAAATAAAATTTTGACAAAATTTCTCTAGATATATAATTGTGATAACATTTTCTATAGAAATAAATTTTTGACAAACTTTTCAATAGAAATAAAATTTTGACAAAATGTTCTATAAGAAATAAAAATTTGACAAAATTTTCTATAGAAATAAAATTTTGACAGAATTTTCTATAGAAATAAAATTTTGAAAAAATAAAATTTTAACAAAACTTCTATAGAAATAAAATTGTAGCAAAATTTTCTATAGAATAAGATTTTGACAAAATTTTCTATAGAAATAAAATTTTGACAAAATTTTCTATAGAAATAAAATTTTGACAAAAT